>NW_026126433.1:3600000-4200000 GCF_943737965.1 Phodopus roborovskii
AGAACCACATTGTTGAATATCTACCTAAAACTACATATTTAACACATATATATTTATGTGTATGCATGTGTGCATAGTTTAAATGAAACCAATTATACCACTTGGAATAATAATGCTCCTCTGAAGACCTGTAGACTATCTAAAAATACCCCAGTCACAGGCATGAGAAATCCCCCTTTGAGTCATTGGTCAGGGGATTCCATAAGATTCCCAAAATTACCATTGTTGCTTCCCAGAACTTGGATGTAAATCACTTATGCTGATGACACCACACATTTTGGATACAATACTCTAAGACATGGCACTGAATCTGACCTAAAAGCTTCCTCATTGAAAACCGTCTTTTATAATACCAGAAAACTGCATGCAAGATGCCAAGGTAGGAAAGCATCCTCTAGTCCTACCTAGCTAAAATGTCCATGAACCATGACAATGACCAGAACAGCAAGTGCAATAAAGCTGTGA
This sequence comes from Phodopus roborovskii, assembly GCF_943737965.1. NCBI lineage: Eukaryota > Metazoa > Chordata > Mammalia > Rodentia > Cricetidae > Phodopus > Phodopus roborovskii. The sequence goes on from NW_026126433.1 coordinate 3,600,466, forward strand.
ATGTGCAATAGTGACACTTATATCTTGGTTGTACCCAACAGCTATCTAACTGGACTTAAAGTCCACTCAATAGGGAGGAAATCATGCCTGGTACTGAAGATTTTGTCAACCACCCATGGCTAGTAGGTCATTTATTTTAGAGGAAAACACACTACTGCCACTTTCCTAAACCAGTATAATTTCTAAATACTTAACCTTATACCCATATGAATGATCATATACTCTAAATCTCTGGAACTACAGGCCTAATTAAATTCTTCTTTTACAAGTTTCCTTGGTCATGGTATTTTATCACAGCAACTAAATACAAAGTAACTAAGACAGATGTTGGTACCAAGGAGTGGGCCTGTGTCAGGGTGGTTTTCTGAAGGTTATGGAAGACTCAAGTTTTCTGAAGACTTTGGGACTGTACTAGAAACATGATTGGATTGAATGCTGTAAGCAAAGGATAGCAGGCCATCCTGCTTGAAAGACAATGGTGCTTAGAGCTGTGTGGACTGTGGAAAACCAGTTCAAAAAGGTTTCAAAGAGGAACAATATTGGCAACTGGGATAGAGACAATTCTCGTGATATTTAATAAAGAATGTGGCTGCTCTCTGCCCTTGTCCTGAGAATCTGCCTGAGGTTAAATTGAAAAATAATGGAATAACCTCTTTGGTGGGATAGGATTTTACTATTATTATTATTGTTGTTGTTGTTGTTAGGAACTAGCAGCCAGCTGACCCCTGCCCCCGACGATGGGCGGGACGCTCATGGCCGTGTCATCGATAGTCAGCCTTACCTGGCTCAGCCTTACCTGGCGGCTCAAGCTTTACCTGGCTGCCAGAGGACTCAGTTACGCATGTGCAAACCCCCCTTTTTAAGCAAGCGCACCAAGTGCGCCTTTTTCTTGTCTCTCTCTTGCCCCTCTTGCCCTCTCTTGCCCCCTCTTGCTCTCTCTTGCTCTCTCTCTACCCCCCCCCCCCCGCGCTCTTTCTCTTTCTCTCTCTCCTGCTTTCGGTTGGCCACCAGCTCTTTCTCTCCCTTCTCTCAATAAACTCCACATGGGCGCTAAGTCTCATGTTTGTGTTTCTTAGGCATAAGTTGCATCAAAAGAACAACAATTATAATTAGTATTAGTATTATTATTATCATCATCACTATTCTCTTGTACATTACATCCTGACTGCAGTCCCTCCCTCAACTCCCCTTTTCCCCCATATCTACTGGTGGAGTACACTTTAGGCCACCCTAAAGTTATTAGTAATCACTCTTATGCAGGGCTACAGTAAAAAAAAAGAGCAAGTGGGACAAAAAGAAACACAAAATGTACAGTCAAATCCACCCACCCAACCAACTTTGTGTGTTCTCATTTTTATTTAAACCCTATGAGCAATTTGTGTTGATCGTGCAGTTTTGTGTGTATGGGCTTATGCTGTAGTATAGTCAACTTATCAGGGGCTGCACTCTTAAAAACCTGGCTCTCCCTCTCCCAGAACCTATCAATTGCCAATATCTGCTCAGCTAGGGGTACACTGGCTGCCCACCTTTCCCTTCCATGATGGGATTTAGTCTGGCTTGAGCTTGCACAGGTCTTGTGCAAGCTGTCAGAACCTCTGTGAATTTACATGTGCCGTGCTGTATCTCAAAGATACTGGACCTTTGTAGTTACCTACCATCATGGTTTTATTTTTCAGTATCTGTACACTTTGATACTGCTCAAATTCAAATAAGCTTTGAACCTCTGAAATAAAGAGTTATAAAAAGATTTTTTATCACCATTATCATCTTTAATCTTTTGAATAAACCTGGGCCTCTTCAGAAGGAGCATGAAGCTAATAGACATCTGACACTCATGCTAATCTTTGAGACCCAAGGATCTCTGAAGTGAGGCATGCACACCTTGTCACCTGCAAAAGGTGCCCTGTTTGGAAGAGATAGGAATTTTAGTCATGTGTAGTTTATCTTGAAATTAGAAAGTGTTGATATCTAAAAACTTCAGTATTGGAACTGATGCTGGTATTATTATATGGACCACAGAAAGGACAGCCCACAGAATGGGTTGCCATAGGATAGACCATGTTATCCTCACTCCCTTCCATTCTCCTTTAGCACATAGGGCCTTGCTATGCTGTGTAAGTTTAGGTCAGCATGTATCCATATTACATTTTCCAGGTAAGAAGCCCTGCCCAAATGAACATGTAGCTTCCATATGTTTTGTTCACAAATACTAGGGAACATGGAATATTAATGTAAACAAGAAAATGAGTGAGAGGACACGTTTAATGAAAGTGTCTGTTAACTAATTTAGTGATAAAAAGTTGATGACTTTATCTTGTCTGATAAGATGCTATTGTGTCCTCAGAAGAAAAAAATGGTATTAAGAAGTCTCTTGCTACACAGAGAAACCCTGTCTAGAAAAAACAAAACAAAACAAAACAAAACAAAACAAAAAGAAAGAAGTATCTTTGTGACCATGAATAGTTGAAGACTGATAAGAGAAGGAGAATTCTCTTCCCCACGGATGAGCCCAATAGGCTGGCCAGTCACCAAGTGGTCAGTCCTAAAAACATATACATATAAGCAATGCTAGATATAAATACAGCAAGCTGTATTTATATAATCTCTCTATATAACAATAAAACAAAATATAAAATAAAAAATAAAAAAGAGGCATAAATTTGAGAGACTCCAAGGAGGAAATGTATAAAGGGTTGGAGGAAGGAAAGGGAGGGAGAAAATTATATAATTATATTTTAATTTTAAAAATTGAAAATAAAATGTTTAATTAAAAAGAAAGTTCTTTGAACAGGAGTTAGCTGATGATGTGTAATGCATATTAAATAAATGTGAAATATTAGTGATAAGTTTATTTAGAAAGATTTTAATTCTACTGTCTAGAAACCTTCTCTAGAGTCTCCTAAGTGCTATCTCTTTCTGATAACTATGATTGTGTTGAGATTGTATCTAGGTGGACAAGTCCTTGTCCTTCAGGGTGACAAATCAACCCTTCCTCTGCCTTTCAATCATTTGACCAGCTCTACTTTATTCCCAAACTTCCCATGACCTCTCCCTATATACACCTCCTACCATCTCATTGCTCTTCCATGTAATTAGACACAATGAAGTGAAGAAGCCTGTTTCAAAGTCGTTCACAGACCCTGAACACAGCCTCAGCACCCTCATTCACAGAGGTACTGGCGCTATCAGAGGTGAATCCATGCATCTAGTCCATGGCTTGACTCCTCCTGTGAATGGTATTAGGTTGGGATATTTAAGTGAACACATTCTGCATGTATGTATGTATGTATGTATGTATGTATGTATGTATTCTGAGAATCCATGAACAATCGCACTTATATATACAGTGAATTCATAGTTGCCAACCTAGTCTTGTAAAGCTAATTTTTAGCTTATAAGAAATTGGTACTTCCTGCTTTTCCAGCTTCTGGGAAGGACACAGAGAAATCATAGTAAAACTGTTCCTGACATCTACCCCCATCCCTTTATTGCCCAGTTTTCTGTTTGCCATTGCTGGTTGTCTTTGTGATTATTAGAACAACTTAAATGACTTCTTAGTTTCTAGAGAGCAAAGATTTAGACTTAACAAATTGATCTTATCTCCTGAATTTTCTGGCCATTGTTTCCCATTTTATTCCATTGTATTGTCCCACCTAAGTCCTAAAACCTTGTGTTTTTTAACTGATTAATTGATTGATACAATACTAATATATTATCTGCAATAAACACACACAGAGAGAGACAGACATAGAGACAGAGACAGAGAGAGACAGGGAGAGATCTGAAAACAGAAAAGCCAGTACTTAGAGCCTGGCCCTTCTATATCCAGTATGCATATGAGCAGATCCTGGTTGGTAGAGATTCAGGAAGGGTATTTTGTATGTCTTGCCTTTATCTATGACTAGTAGGCTAAAGAATTGTGTACAACACACACACACACACACACACACACACACACACACACCTACAAAGAATCTTGGGAAATGATCAATGGTGGCAAAATATTTGGGGTCAAACCAAGGAACAACTCCAAAGTTTTCTAAAAGAAATGGATTTTTAGGAGGTTGAAGAGATGGCTCCAAGGTTAAGACCACTGGCTGCTCTTCCAGAGGACTTGGGTTTAATTCCCAGTATACACTTAACAGCTCACAACTACCTGCAACTCCAATCCCAAGGGAACTGACACCGTCTTACCAATGCACATAAAATAAAGTTAAGAAAGAACGAAATGGACTTCAGGGATCAACCATAATAACTACTTGTATCAGCACTTAATTACCTATTTCCCCACACGATGCTTTTCTAGTGCTTTTTACTACTAGGTGGGAATTTTCTTACATGTTCATCATCATAACATCAGAAATCATTCTCTCTGGCCTCCTGTGACTACCGTTACACTGCTCCACACATCCCTGTTACTGATCAGGCTAGACAGCTATGATCCAAGAGAAGTATACAGCTCATAATACATGTTATATCACAGTCTTTAATTAATACTTCTTGTTGAATGCTCATCATGTTCATAAAGCTTCTTCGAGAATAACATTGATTGGAATTCTGATAACGATAAAAGGCAACGCCAACAAGTGCTACATGAGAAAAACATCACAAAAGAGGCGTTTAAGGAACACAAAAAGAAAGCATCTTTCTGTAGATGTCTCCTTTGTAACTGTGCCTGCTGCTCACTGGTGCATAGTCCCCATTGTCAACACTCAGGGGAAATGACAGCTTGTGATTTACAGTCAACGCCTGAACCCCAGTATATATTTCCATGTCAGTGTCTCCTCCAACTTCTCCTCTTCTTTCTCTTCTTTGCTTGTTCCTCTCCTTTTGTTTATTCTTTTGAATGGCTGATTCTCATATTCTACCAAACAGACATAGAACTTCTCAACGTGGTTTTCTCACCCCATTAGAATGAAATTAAAGGATCATTCAACAATGTGTTCGTCACTTTACTATTCACATATGTTAAAGTATTTTAAGCCTCTTGGATTGGTGACCTGTAAGATCCTGGTATGTGATAATCACCAGAGCTGTCCCCCAAGCTACTTGCACCATATCTTAGGTGGGCATTGTGGGCCATAACGCTTCTGTAGGCACAAATTGCAGAACAATTACTGATGAGAGAAGGGTCATAATAATAGGTTACAAAAGTCTGGTTGGCTTTGGGACCATTTAGAAGGAACCATTTTGCTCTATTGTTGTAAAGATAAGAAGGAAGTAGTTTCAGGTAGTTAGAGACAAGCAAACAAAAGCCAGGCCAGCAGAGCTATATCCCTTCTACTTCCACTTCCTGCCTACTCCATTACTTCTACTATTATTGGAGAAATAACATGATTGGAATGACCTAAAGGTTAGGGAGTGGGCAAGTCTTACCTAGAAGGAAGGAGACAGAATGCTGTTGGCTAAACCTTTATGGAAGTGAAAGGAGCAACATTTAACAGAACTCTAAACTGATCGTAGTGGTGGGAAAGGACATTCGCTTGTTGAATTTTTTTTTCTTCTTCCTAAGTGGATATCTTTTATTAACAAAGAAAGATAGAATGGAGTTTTTGCAGAAGGGGGAGGGTGGACAGGAGTTGGTGGGAAGACAGACAGAATGTCCACCATGACCCATCTGCAGCTACAGTGGCTCTAAACATTACAGCAAGAAATCAATAAGATACTGAATTGTTTTCAATCAATAAGTATCTCTTGACCATTTTTTTTCTGTGTCAAAAATTACTCCACCAAGCTCAAATATAGTTCCTTTTAGCACAAACTGAGCACCATGGATCTTTAAAAGGACCTTATAAAGGGCATCTGGTTTCAGAAAAATTAAAAGACTTGATAGCAGCCACTATTCTTTGAAATAATATTAGTGACATCAAAGAAAAAAACTTTTTAAAAAGTCACACAAATACAAACCACCAGAATGATAAGTTATGATATTACTAGCATCAAAAATGAGCTTTTTGCTACTTGCTGTACATTTATGATATTGACTCATATTTATGATAGTAAATCACCTCCTACCATAAACTATGTTTTTCTCTTGAGTGTATAAAGTAATGTGAATATGACCAAGAGCTGAAGTTGAAGTGCAGAGTAATCTACCATGAATTTCAAGTCTAAAGGTAGCATATCCTTGTTTCTGATTAAAAAAAAGAAAAAGAAAAAGAAAAAAGCATTGCTTTGGTCTATACCTGTGCAAGTTCAACACCTGTGGTGCCCAGTCCAAGCCTAGCTCCAGGTCAGAGTCTGTTGGAAAGTCACCAAAGAGTTCAAGGGCAATGTTGAAGGAATGAGTAAGAGCATCCTGCTCTCCAAAAAATAAATTATTCATGAAGAGCAAGTAGAAATTAAAATGCTATTCAAATAAAAATACTATCATGCTTTCTTCAATGATAAATATGATTTCATATATCTCTCAAACCATGGTTATTTTAAGATGTTTAATCGGAAGCCCTAGTTAATGACTGCTCATAAAATATGTTGCCAAATGTCTAGCAACCACAAAGAAGATCGAATTAGTTCAGAGATTCTCTTCTGCTTGAATCTCTTGAGATTCAGTTAAGCAGCTAAACTTTGAGGTGTTTACCAAAGTCATGGTATCTATCACCCCTCTTAGTTGGGGTTTCTGTTGCTGTGATAAACACCACAACCAGTTTGGGTGTGGAGTGGAGTGACATGCACAGTATTTCAGTTTGCAGTTCTACAATACTGTAGCAAAAGCTCAAGGCAGGAAATTAGAGGCAGGAGCTATTTCAGAGGCCATAAAGAATGCTGCTTACTGGCTTGCTCTCCCTGATCTATTTACTTTAGTTTCTTAAACATCCCAGGACCACCTGCCCAGGGGTGGCACCACCCATGGGCCCTCCCACACCAATCATCAATAAAGGAAACAGCCTACAAACTTGCCTACAGGCTAATCCTTCTTCCCAAATGACTTTAGCTTGTGTCAAGTTGCCCTAAAATCTAGCCAGCACAATCTGACTCACGAACACATCACTTATTAAGCCATAAATGTTCCTTTCTTGTTGTCTCCAAGGTATCACATGAATATTAATATCACAATCTTGGAAAATTCAAACACATAAAAGTTCTGACTCTAAAATATCCATAGTCTCTAAAAATTCAGTCTCTCAACGGTGGGCTCCTGTAAGATACAAAAGTTAGTACTCTCTTCCTCCAAGAGGGAAGAATAGAGCACAGTCACTCAGATCAAAGCCAAAAAAGCTTTTTGACAGTGTGAAAGGTTCAGCACTTGACACCTGGGACCAACTCAACAATCTTCTGGGCTCTGGCCAGCCTGGGGAGCTAGTTCCATTTCTCCACTTCTACAGCATATATGTCTTGTCTCCTAGGCTCAGGGAAAAACCACTTCACAGCAGCTACTGTCCCTGGCAGTCATCCCATCACACTGGTATCTCTAAGATGTCAGGGTTTCTTGCTGCATCTGGGCTGCACTTTCGCCAATAGCCTTTCTTGGGCTCTCCGCATGATGCCAAGCTTCAACTTCTTCCCATGACAGCTTCTACTGCAATTGTGGTGTTTCCTAATGGCCTCTCCAATCCTCTTTTCAGAGACTTCTAGCCCTCCTGCTCACTGCCAAGCCTCACTGCCCCCCTTGAACTCCTCATACCTTAAAAGCCAGCACCACCTGGGTGGCTCATAAGCTTTACCCTGATCAGTTGGCAACGTGAGATGCAGCTTCGGGCCTCTCTGGACCACAGGTCCTGTGTACTGAGCCCCAAAAGACTGTACCTCAATGATGCTGGTCAGTTACTCATCTCTTCAAACTTTTCCAAACGGCTGATCACAATCACAGACTACTAAAGATCCAAATACAAAAATGACCATGATAGAGTCTTTAAGGGAGTCTCAACCTTCACTCAGGAATTTCAGAAGCTGAGCTCCCAGCATACTTCCCCTTCAAGCTCCCTCAGAACAGAACTCTGAGGACTCAATGGCTTTTCAGCCCAAAATTCCAAAGTCCTTTCACAACCCTCCCAACCCCACATGGTCAATTCTATCACAATAATACCATGGTCTGGTACCAATTTCTGTAGGTTTCTACTGCCATGATAAAACACCACGATTAAAATCAACTTGGGAAAGGAAAGCTTATATAGTTCATCACCAAGGGAAGCCACCAGAGGAACTATGGACAGGAACCTGGAGGCAGGAACTGGAGCAGAGGTCCTGGAATAAAACTGCTGACCGCCTTGCCCTCCCTGGCTTATTCAGTTTGTTTACTTACACACCCCAAGACAATCTGCCCAGGAGTGCCACCACCCACAATGAACTGGGTCCTCCCATATCATCAGCCAAGCAAATGCCCTACAGACTTGACCAATCCTAGGAGGCATTTTCTCAACTGAGATTCCTTCTTCCCAGATGACCCTAGCTTAAGTCAAGTTGATCTAAAAAACTATCTGCCATAATCTGACATACCTTCTAATTATGGACACATCACAAGAAGCAGAAGACCACACAGACATAATACGAAACCCTGGCTATGGGAAATCTCCCTAATGAACTACAGGATGAACAACAAAGAAAGAGGTGGAATGAAAAGGAATATAGAAGGAACTTGTGAGTTTAAAGATTTAAAAATGATATCAACCAATTCTTGAGTGGACATTATTTTTCTTAATTCATGAATTAACCTGAAATCTTTTCAAATCATGACTTTTTGAAAAATTTGACCACTTAATACAGGATGTATATTTAATCACATTAAAATTGTCACTTTTTTAGAATGGTAATAGCTTGTAGTTAGGTTTGTTAAAGGCTTTTATCATTTAGAGATGACTACAGATAAAATACCATGGCTGGGCATATTTCAAAGTGGGGGAAGAGTTGGTAAGATTAAAATGAAATAATTGTTCCTTATAAATCAATCATTGTCAGGGTGATGGGTAGCTGAGAGTTTCCTACATGACTCTGACCTACTTTTGTGCATTCATCTGGAGTTTTTCATGATGGAAACACTTCTTTTATGAACAATCCAGCAAGAGGGCTGGAGTTAGCTCTGTGGTGAAGAGCACTTACTGCTCTTGCAGAGGAGCAGGGTTTAGTTGTCAGCACCCACTTGATGGCTCAAAAACATCTATAACTCCAGTTCCAAGGTATCTGATGCTTCCCTCTGGACTCACACACCAGACTTGAACATGGTATACAGACATGCATTCAGGCTAAACATACATGTGCATAAAATAAAGATAAATTAATCAAACAACATCAAAAGAATCATCAGGGAAATTGTGACTAGGTGAAAAGTCATAAAAGTGCCCTCTGCTCTGTCAGTAAAGTATCTGCCTCTCAAGCTCAGGGATCTGAGTTCAGTCCCCAGTACCCATGCACAGAGAAAGCAGGAATGATGCCTATCTGTAGCCCTGGTGCTGAGGGAAGGGAGCAGGGACAGGAAAAACCCTGGACCCCAATGGCTTAAACATCTGGCTGATGTGTAAGTTGCAGGTTTAGTGAGAGATACACTGCTCCAATAGTGGCCTTCTTAAGTTAGGCCAAAGCAACTTGGGAAGGAAAAGATTTATTTGGCTCATATCACTGTTCATCAAAGGAAGTCAGGACAGGAACCTGGAGGCAAGAGCTGACACAGAGGCCATGGAGGGGTATTTCTTACTGGATTATTCCCCAAGGCTTACTCACTTTGCTTTCTTATTAAAGAACCCAGGACCATCAGGCAGGCATGGCACCACCCACAGTGGGCTGAGCCTTTCTCCATCAATCACTAAATTAAAAAATGCCCTAAGGCTTGACTACCATCGGATCTCATGAAAGCATTTTCTCAATTGAGGATCCCTCCTCCCTAATGACTCTAGCTTGTGTCAATTTGTCATAAAACTAGACAATATAATGGCACAAATGTTGTGAGAGTAACGAACAACTTTTTGTTCAGATCTGAGATCCTCCATGAATTGGAGAGTCGTGGGTCTAAGGGGAAATCTAATACTATTATTATGCTAAAGGACCTTAGCAGTGAAATTACTTTTAATGACATGTTACTATACCTGTAGATCAGTACCTTGATCAACTGTCATTAAAGAAATTTCTTCTAGAAATAGGTGAGAACCAGAACACAGTGTCTCAACTGGACAAAGTGCAGGGAGGGAGACTTCGGAGCATTCAGTCCTAAATGAGATGTCTCCATCAACCCCCTCCCCTCAGGTCACAGGGAACTATGCTCAAAAGAAGATGCAAAGACTATAAGAGCCAGACATGGTAGGTGACTCCAAGGAACCAGAGTCCTCTAGACACAACAGGACAGATGTTCATACACACAGAGAGACTGACACAGTGCAGACAATACCCACACACTCGTTCAAGCCAGACAAAAAACCAACACTGAGAGGGGAAGTGTACATTCCGTCCCACACCTAGGCAAGAAGCTATTTGAAATGGATACCTACTGGGAAAGTAAAAATAAAATTTTTCCAATTTACTGTCACTGAGTATATCAACCACACACCAGGGCAGGCCCCACATTGTATTGGACAACACAATACAAATAACCTCCATGGTTTTAGGGGAAGGGATGGGGGCTTTTTTGCTGCATTTTTTTTTTGTTGTTGTTGTTTAGCTTTTGGGGGGGGTCTTATTAGTCTTTTGTTTGTGGTGTGTTTGTTGATATGAGAAAGAACATAAAGAGACAGGAGAATCCATTTGATTAGAGTGCACTGATTCAGCTAACAGGGCTGGTTGAACCAAATGGTTCCTCTTGTCTCCAGCTCCCCAGCTCTGGGATTACAGGTATACAGATTAGTCACATAGATGCTGGAGACTGAATTCTGCTCTTCATGCTTTCTTGAAGAAACCCCATCTTAACCCCCATCAATTTTACTAACCAGTTCCTGGCCCTATCCTCAAGAATTAGCTTAGATGTTTAAAAGAATTTGTCTCTCCTAAGTGGTCCCAAATTGATAGGATTATGTCATACAAGGTCTCACTTTGTAGACCAGACTGGCCTTGAACTCACTACCTCTGCCTGCCAGTGATCTACCTACCTCTGTTTTCCAAGTGCAGAAGTGAAAAGCCTGGATACAAGTTTTGCCTTCCTACACATTTGAATTTTTGTAATTTTTCTGTTCTTATTATCAACCTTCCAGTTTCTTGTTTGTGTTTCTAAATCACTGTAAAAATGAGAACTAAGTGTTAATGACCCACAAAGTCTGTCATGTTTGACATTTGTATCTTCCATAGCTCTTATCGACTTAATCCATAAGCCTGCACCTCAGGTAATGCATGTAATTAATAACCATCTCTTTACATAGTAATACAATCTATGAAGTGAGAATTGAGTCTTCATGAACTAATGCCTCTGGCTAGCAAGATTTGTCAAGTATTTTTATTACATTTGGTACTTAAAATTTCATTTAGATGACTGAAAAATAAAAAAATCATCAATACTGAAGATTAGATATGTAAATAAAACAATGACACTACCTGATATGGTTGCATGTGTCTTCCCAGGATTTGGGAGACTGAAGCAGGTGGATGAGGAGTTCAAGGTCATTCTTGGCTACAGAGTGAACTGAAGACCAAACTCAAATTGGTCTAGAGAGATGGCTCAGTGGTTAAGAGCAATTGCAGCTCTTCCAGTGGATCTGGGTTTGATTCTCAGCACCCAAAAGCAGCTAACAATGGTCTGTAACTGCAGTTCCAGAGGATCTGGTCTGCAGCCATTGCATGCACATGGTATACAGACATACATGCAGACAAAACCATAAACCATAAAAATAAGTATTTTAAAAAAACTTTTAAAAATTTAACAAAACAATCGCTTGGACTGAATCCTTCCTTAAAGAATAGAAATCATTAAACATGTGCAAAGTGGTATCTCCTGCTTGGTCCCTTAGAACCCTTAAAGGAGTTGAGATACTAGGAAAGAAAGGAAGAAAATTAAAACTATATATGAAGTGCTATACCCGGCAGCACTTAACCTGTGGCACTAAACCTGTGTCCACATTTGTCTTTAGGTCTTTGAGACTGGAAATCCTTATTTCTTCTAGGACAATTGCTTGACTTTTTCACATTTAACTTACATGCATATTTTTAAGATGTGTATCCTAGCCAGAAAGGGGACAATGACAATAATAAATTTAAATAGATATTTTCTGATAAGATTTTCTAAGTATGCATTTTCAATTCAGCCTCCTTATTTCTTGACATTTCCATGATGGCTTGGCCTTGGACCCCAAGCAAAGAACTCCATTTGAAAACCGTACAAATGAGTCATTTAAAAGCTCTCTTCTGGCCCCCACTTGAGCAAATAGCTCGCCACTTTCTAATTTTACCTCTGTCACGTCAGGCTCATGTGAGGAAAAACATGGTAGGAGATCTAGCCTTAGAGATTATGACACAAATGAGAGTCCCAGCACTGGACTGTGCTCATCAGGGAAATGTACACCTAACTTTTCCACAGCTCAAGACCCTGACACTTGCTTTTCCTCTATCTAGAATGATCTCCCCACAGTGCTATGAATCAAGCTGAGGACTGGAACTTCTCAAGACACATGATCAAGAGAAAGTCACTTGGGAAGCCATTATATAATACCATAAAAAAAAAAATACACATCCTAACAAATGAGCAATTCTCAACATAGAAATACAAAAGGAAAAATGGAAAAGGAACACAAATGGCTAAGTGAGTTCAAGTATACTGCACAAAGAGAACTGGATGGAGATTACCAGAGACATGAGAAGATCTAAAGGTCAGATAGGAACAGTCACTGGTATCCTTGGTAACAGACTAGATCATGTAGAAGAAAATCCAGGCGAGCTTGAAGACAGATCTTTTGAATTGTTGGTGCAAAGACAGAAAGAACAAAAGAGAAGTTAAAGGGTAAAGAAAAAAAATGTACTAGCTTTGGAATATCCTAAAACCAAAATCAGATATTTTCTCATTGGCATGGCTACAAGTTGGGGGCATAAAAAAATCTCTTCAGTAAAATTACATCAGAAAACTTCTCCAGTCTTGAGGAAGACATGAGAATCCAGGTACCAGAAGCATTTAGAACCTCAAACACATGTGACCATAGAAGTATGCCATCACAGCCTACTATTAAGTTGTTAAAAAGTGTAGGTCCAAGAAAGATTACAATCTGCCAAAGAGAGGTGTTGATAAATACATCAGACTAACTAAATTTCTCAGGAGGAATCCTAAATATCAGGCGGGCACAGAAAGAGCTCTGAAAAAAAAAAAAACTACCAAGAAAGATTATTGAATAATACATCAAGGTTTTCCTCCGCAATTAAAGGAGAAGTAAAGATTGTCTAGGAAACAGATAAATTGGGGGGAGGGGGGAATCATGACCATTAGACGAGCATTACAAAATCCTATGCCCAGAAAATAATTGAATAAATGCCATTTTAAGAAGTCCTAGTAGAAGAAAAGGAGTTGTGCTGATAAGAAATATGGAAAAAAGAATACTAACCCAGTAAACTATAAACCTTACAATAAAAGTAAGAGATGAATAGCATATATTCAAAACTACTCGAAGAAAACCAGAACAAAATATAAATTTATATACCCTCAGTGTTGGAACAGCATCTAGTTTTGTAAATAACAAAACACTACTAGGCATAAAGAGGAGATTTAGGCCCTGGTGTGACAGTGGGTGACATCAACGCCAAGAATAACTTTGTGTAACAAGAGAAAACAACCCCAAATTCATGAGATAGTACAAAAGGCTTCAAGTAGCCAAGGAAACATGACCAAAGTCCATACTGGAGGCATAATACTGGATCCAAAGTAAGACACAAGGGAAACGCTTTAGGATATTTGCACAGTCTATATTCCTAGATAAGACTTCAAAAATAGGTCAAGAATTGACAACTAGAATTACACTGACAGGTTATGCCCAGTAAAGTAGATAATTTTCACTTGTCAGCTTGCAGAAGGAAATGGTCTGTGGTGGTTTGAATGATACTGGCCCTCAATAAGTTCATATGTTTGAAACTTGATCTCCATTTGGAAGTGTTTGGGAATGATTAGGAAGTGTGGCCTTGTTGGGAGAAATTTGTCACTGAGGAGGCATTGAAGTTTCAAAAGCTCACTCCATTCCCATTGTGCTCTCTGCCTCCTGGTTGCAGATCAAGATGTAAGCTCTCAGCTGTTCCTATGACCATGCCATTGTTCTGCTACCGTGGACCCTAACCCTTTGGAACCATAAGCCTAGTTAGATTCTTTCTTTTATATCATGTATATCAATTTTGACACTTGTTTCTACTTTATTACTAGGCAGTTGAACCAACTTCCCTTTACTGTCTTTCCTCATGAAAAGCAACCATTTGATTAGTTTTAGCTGTTGTGCTTTTGCTGTTTGTTCATTTTGACAGGGTCTTGTTATAGCTCCCAGACTGCTCCCAAAGTCACGAACCTCCTATCCTGCCCTCTAGGGTGCTGAGATTATATTCATAAGTTATCATGTCCAACTACTTTATTTTTCAGTATGGTCTCATGTAACAGTTACCTTGCAACTCTTCTCTAACTTCCATTTGCTTTGTGTATTTTCTACTGCCCCAGATGTGGAAGATGGCGAAGGGTCCAAGGGTGTAGGTGGTAACAGAGTGAGAAGGAGTTTTGTCAAAAGTGTGCCTGTGATCTCTCCAGCACCGTATGGCGTGATATTGGACACACTGTAGAGTCCACAGGCTTGGCATGGCTGAATGAGTACAGGATGTGGCCTTGTGGGGGCCTCATCTGCCCCAAAGGCTATTCTGTCATCAACTTTAGGTCACAGACAAGTCATGTAAGTCTGTAGTCTGAGCCTCTTCGGTGGGGATGGAAGAGAATACAGCCCTGCCCAGTCCATTAACATTCACCCTACAGGCTTGATATTTCCAAACTCAATGTACTGCTCTTATGGGTTTTATGATTCTGCTTTAGCAATCTAGCTGGGAGCCTTAATCAACCTTTCTCACCTGCCATCTAGCCTTCTGGGCTTTCGGGATTTCAAAGATAACTTCAGACCCAACCAGTTTATAGTTGTTTTTTTTTTTCTTTCACTCCCTCTCCTGTGTACCCCCACCCCCATTTCCTTAGTAATAACAGTTACTTCTTCCTGCTTTATTTTCCTTTCATTTTAGGTCATCTTTCCTTGCCTTCCAGTTTCTTGAGCCATTATCTTACTTGAAGCCATGGACATAACGGCAGGAGTGTCCTCTTTGGACACTTAGCCTCTCAGTCCCATTCATGGTATCATGGGAAAGCCTACGTCTTTAAATCTGCCTGTTGCAGATAGCAGAGTTCTTTTCTTTGGGGAGTTCTGTCCCTAGGTTCCCCTGTGGCTGAGACCATTTCCTTGTATGCTTTCTTCCCACTATTTCTTCTTAAGGTCACGTAAACACTGACTTATGTGAGGGGTTACCTGAACTTTTGCTCATATGCATGAGATTTAAATTCCACTTCTTTTTGGTCAGAATCTTTGAACACACCTACCTACCACACCGAAACATAACCCTCATCCACACTGTCAGTGTGCACACACCTCTTTCCTGAGGTGGCCCTCCTACTACTAGCTGGTTCATAAGTCCTATCGATTCTCAAGACCTGCAAGGCCATGTTTGCCTGAGGAATAGCTATTGTTGATTCACAAACACATAAACTGCACAGCGGACACTGTTTTCCTGTTCAATTTAGTGGCAAAACTTAGACCACATTTTAGTCTAAAGGTGTGACCTGTACTGTGTCCCCCAACATCTTTAATATTATGACCTCGAAATGTGACTGTATTTGGAAATAGGGCCTTTCAATGAGCAAGTAAGTTAAAGTGAGGCCTACTATATGAACCCAAATGCAATCTGACTGGGATCCTTAAAATAAGAGGAGATTGCGACATATGAAGAGACCCACCTGACATGGGTGCTAAGGACCACAGTCAGATCCTGTGAAGGCCAGAAAGCACTCTAGTCC
The DNA here is from genome assembly GCF_943737965.1 of Phodopus roborovskii. Classification (NCBI taxonomy): domain Eukaryota; kingdom Metazoa; phylum Chordata; class Mammalia; order Rodentia; family Cricetidae; genus Phodopus; species Phodopus roborovskii. The sequence goes on from NW_026126433.1 coordinate 3,616,385, forward strand.
AGCCCCAACCCACCCCACCCCACCCCACTTCATCACCTTAGCCACTAAGCAGTTTGGTTTTGTTTTTTAATTTGCCAAGTATTTGATGCCAATGAAGTCACCAGGAAAATAAGAGAGCATCACTACAATTAGAGAAACAAAGAAAGGGACACAGGGCTTTAGGATGTCCAAGTACAGATGAAATTCAGGGTGACCTCATGCAGGATCTAGCTGCAGACACTGACGGAGGCAGGTTGCCTTGGGTCAGCATTTGTCAAGGGTGAACAGGTTAGGTCCCTGACACAAATGTGTTTGCAAGTTGTACAAAGAATGATGGAAAAGAGCTCACAGGTTAGCTGCTGAAACTAAGGAAACTCAAACATGATAGTCTTTTTAAAAATTAGAATCAAAGTATATGGTATAAAAAGATACCCTAGTTCTTTACAAATAATGTTGGCTTGGAGACCATCTCATAATTTATTTTTGGGCAAATGGGAGCAAGTCAGCTATCATTACAAACTTCACAGTAAACTCATCCTTAAACTGGGCATGATTTCTAAATATGATGATAGACGGAGGCACAGCTGCCATGTTGCCCGAAAGTGCCATGCCTTCTTTTCCTAATATTTCCCGCACTCTTCAACTTCATTGTGTGTGATAATTCTGACCAGACTGTATTATACAGAGCCATGGTCTTTTCCTACCTCCAGCTGTGGTAATGGGAAATAAACGAGGCTGATATTTACAACTCCATTTTCTTACTTGCTGGAATATTCTGTGATTTTCTTCTCTGATTGGATTCACAGAATTACTGGTTTGCTATTTCCAAGCTATTGAGTTCCGATTGTAACTGGTTCAGAAATGTGGCAGCAGGGTTGGCTCACAGGAGTGACATCTTCCCAGGGTGTGAGTCCTACACCACTGTCACCAATTCCAGTCACACAGGGCAGCCTTGGGTTTGAGGGGGTTTTGTTGGTTTGTTTGTTTGTTTCTCTGTTGTATCTCAAAACTCAATTGCACGTTTATTATACATAATGAATGAGTTATTGAAAAGTAACTTTGAGAAACCAGATACCATTTGCTCATGCACGTATCATATCATCTAAAGAACTCTTGAGGAAGTTTGTGCTTCTTCTAAAAGTGTTATAATGATGTTCGGCAAAAGAATGAGTGATAAATGTCATTCTGTGATATGCTGAAATCTTTTATACTAAGCACCATAGACAAAAACATATTAGGATATCTGTAAAGATAATGCATTGAGAATTTTTTTAATTAGTGTTACTATAGTAGAATATCTTAGGCATGCTAACTTTTGAAGCAGGTTCATCTTTTTTACCACTGATTTCATATTAAAATAAGATGGGAAAACAGATGTAAACTTAGAGGCTGAGTTCCAAATTGAAACGAAGAGGAGCTGCTCTCTATTTACCTCATATAAAGCACGGGTCATGTTTGGTCCACTGCCCACCAGAGAAGATATGGACTTTTGCTAGTGTTCAGAGGCTAGCTGTGTTTCCGTCTCCTAAAGAACTGCCTAGCTTTCTGTAAAGTATGGAGTAGCATCAGTTCACCTCAAAGGTCACTAGGACCAGTAGCAAAAAGGTCTAGAAATCACTGTCTGATACATGTAACTACACTCATAAAAGAAACCAAGTTGTGTCCATTCTGGGGCTCACCTTGCTGGCCATTCTTAGACCTTCCAGAGCAGCATGACCTTTATAATGTCATTAGTGACAAGACTGGAAAACTCAGCTACATACCACAGGCAACATTTAGTGAGTTCCCTTTTATTTAGCTTGTTATGGTACAATCTCTGGGATACATTTAAAATGGTGCCACCAGATGCCTTTAGAAACCTGTTTCCCCTTTGAAAGCTCCCATCTCATGTCCAGGGGTTACTCTTTCTGGTCTGTCCGTTTCCCATTTCTACATACGGCTAAGTTTAAATTTTAAGCCAGTTTTCCATGAAACACAGTAAGAAAGATGTTTACTTTACATTCTTTAGTAAAACACTTCAGTCACATAAGTTAAAGTCAGTTTTCCTCAAAGTGTAAAACAATGAAAGGTGTAATTCTGAGGTGACAATGCTCCCTCTGAGGTGGCAACTCTTAGAGTTTTGAGTGTATTGCTTACTTTTCATTTTCCAAAGTTTGTGGTTCCATTGACAAAAACTGCATTGAAAGACATAATTTCTTTCTATAAGTTGCCCGCAGCCCCAAAGTGAGCCATTCCAATGGAACCACATTTCCTTGGGTTAATTTTTCTATTGTTGTTGGAAGAAATGGGTAAAATAAGGCTGTGGACTCAAAACAATTCAAACTAGTGTTGCTGAGTCATTAATCTTAGAATGTATTTCCAAAATATTTTTCAAGAAGTATCAGTGTCAATTTAACAAAAAAGGCAGGATGGAGTGTACCCTCACATGCCTTCACAGTGTGAAGGTATTAGCAACAGTCCTCTCTCCTTCCTTAGTCCCACCCCCTCCTTTCTTTTTAGAGTCAAAGATTCACTAAGTATTCCAGGCTGGCCTTGAACCTGTGGCCCTCCAGCCTTAACCACCAGAGTACTGCTTCACCATCACATACCACCATACCTAGGGTTAAACAGATCAATAGTATTGTTTCTATGCCAGACACTTGCTTTTGTACCCCGACTGGGTGATGACGTATTTTAAATGAGGGGAGCTTATAGCCTGCTGCTGTTAGTTATACTGCAAAGCCGGTACATACCTTTGAGACCTAACAGGAGGAAGTGAATGAACCTTAAGGACAGGTACATTTTACTCCTAACTTTCCTCCCTTCTTTCCAGCCCAGCTCCAGGTGCGCAGTGAGTCCTCAGCCAATGTTTGTTCTGTGAATGAAATCCATCTCACCTTGGACATCACAGGCAAATACTTGGCTCTCTCTTCTTAACTTGGGCTAAATACATATTTTTTTTTTCTCACCAAGATTTTACCCAAATTTTACATTTTCCTGATATGGTGATTAAATTCAGAATTCTAGAACTCTTTGGGGGATCTGCAGAGGTGGCTCAGCAGTTCATGGCACTGGCTGAACACACAGAGAACCCAGGTTCAGTTTTCAGCACCCACACGGTGGCTCAAAAAAACATCTCTAACTCCACTTCCAGAGGATCCAGTGACATTCTCTGGCTTCCTAGCACGTCCAGGTAGGGTACACAAGCATACATGCAGGCAAAACACTTCTACACAGAAAAGTAGTAGTAAACAAAAATTTCAAACTCCTTTGGAAACATTTAAGATTTTAAAGAGTGGCTTCTCCAATTCCCAGACTTTACAGTAAACATCCCAACGGCCATTAGCAGACTATTCCTGACCCCTGGTACAACATTCTCCATGTCCATTTTTATGCCTCATCATGAGAACAAGATAAGATTAGGAAGGTCATGGTCAAAGATGTTCTCAGGGCTGGGAAGATGGCTTAGTTGTTTTCTTATATTTATATTTTTGTAAATATAAAACACATGTATTAAAAGTAACTTAATAAAAAGTGATTTAATGCCTTGTCTTTTCAGAAGTAATTAACATATTTTACATGTTTTAATATTTAGCAGATTCTATTGCACTTAAACTTTTCAAAGAGTACTGTGAAAAAGTAAAGGCCAACTGCTGCTCTGAGGATACTCGAGCTCCAGTGGGAGCTCGCAGGCATGGGTCTCCCCATCTCGTTTAACAGATCCCACTGGAAAATGTGAGGTTAAAGGAAAGGAAGGTAAGAACCAGGGAACACAGTTCTCTGACTGGACACTTGCCTGGTCCTGTGATTGGTCACTGACACCACAGAAAGAAAGAAGGAAAACCGGAAAGAGGGAGGGAGGGACGGAGGAAGGGAGGAAGGGAGGAAGGGAGGAAGGAGGAAGGGAGGAATGGAGGGAGGGAGGAAAGGAGGGAGGGAACGAGGGAGGGAGGAATGGAGGGAGGGAGGAATGGAGGGAGGGAGGGAAAGAGGGTGGGAGGAATGGAGAGAGGGAGGGAGGGAGGGAGGGAGGGAGGGAGGGAGGGAGGGAGGGAGGGAGGGAGGGAGGGAGATGAAAGAAAGGGGAAGGAGAGTGGAGAAAGAATTAACCGAACCGAGGCTCAAAGCAATCTGCCAATTTTTAGGCCAAAGTTGTTTTTCTCTTAATTACCAGAACTTTCCCCATTACCTTTTTAGAACTTTATACAAATGAGATCCATGAAATCATTAAGTATTTTCTTAATTCCCTCCAGAGAAAACCTTAAATAAGAGCATGAATGGGAACAGAAAAGGCTGCTGCCCTCACACCGCGAGTAAAAGCCACATAAAACATTGGTTATAACATGAATTTCTGGAATTATAAGCATTTGAGTTTATTTTGCAGTAGAATGTGTCTCTGAAATTGCTCAGAAATCAAAAGCAAGAGGCTAAGCTCCCCATTGAATACCTCCAAGTACTCGATTAGCAGGTAAAATGAGAATCACACTTTTCATAGCTGCTGAGCATGTGGGAACACGTGGATATATCCCCAAGGCTTGGGAGTGATGTAGATTTTACCACTTCCTTTAATGGTGTAATTTCATATTTTTGACATGAGTAAAATAAGCCCCCTAACAAAAACCATTTGCTTTTAAGCAAATCCATCCTGTTTTCAAAGATTGGTGTGTGCCTCTCACACCTGACTTCTCATAAACAGCAATAACAATCCTGGTTAATTTTCTGCAGCCTCCGATATTCTGCCCCCAAAGCCCATGACATGTGAAGGCATCTGAGTGTATTGTGTTACACCTCTGACTCTCCCTCCCAGAGCGTGCTCTCTATAAACTGAAGGTATGTGGTGCTGAGCACGGTGTCCATTCTTCCCTTCCCCTCCCCTCTGTTCTCCCTCCTCCCTTCCATCCTTTCCTCCTCCCATCCCTTGTTCTTCTATTCTCTCTTCCTTCCTCCCAACCATCCTTTCTTCCTCTCTCCTGTCTTTTCTTCCTCGCTTTTCTCCTCCCTTCCTTCTTCCCTTCCTTCCCTGCTCATTCCTTTTCTCTCCTGTCTCTTTCTTTTCAACATAAGAGCCATTATCACTGTCTAGACTTTTGTCATAACAGTCTGCGATGTTCAGAATGGATGTTTTTCAGAACTGATGTTTTGTTAAAGTTCCGGCCTTGATTGTAATCATTTTGATCCCTGCTTTCTGTACTGTCTGGCATTCAGCCCCTATAGGAAAGACATGAAACCAAGTCTTTAGCTTTTTTTTTTTCAAGGTGAGTTTTGGTCCATCTGAATTTATTAGAGTCAAAATATCTTTCACAGAAATACATGAACTTTTTTCAAATGGAGCACAAATAAATTGAGGGAAATAGGACTGGATTTCCCTTTCCAGGTGGAATATTGCCCAGGCAGCAGATGGCTGGAAGGTGGGTATGTGAATGAGTAAGGCGGGTGACAGTGTCCTGGATATTTTCCAATTGCTTCTACCTTTCTGTTGCTGCTTCTTTTAGCTTTACTCAGGCTCTTGTTCAGTTTATTTCCAGCTTCTCTCATGAGACAATCTCGACATGTATCAGGGGTAGGGGACACATGAACTGGTCTTGATGGCAGTCACTCCAATTTGCACAATGCAGCTTCAGGTGGCACTTACATACTTACTCTACATAAGAGGACGTACATCTGTCCTGATGCTCTGTGTGTCTTTCATTACCCATCATACCTGGCTGCAGGGTAAGACCCTAGGAATCACAGTATCATTGTGTGACACCACACATTTTATATGGTCTGGAAGCTCTTGTGTAAAACAGTTCATTCTGAATCTTTGTATTTTTAGTGTATAGTCACTATACAAAGTAATGGTCTTCATTATAATGTCCCCATACATGCATGTAATATACTTTGATCATATTTACCCCTAATGTCCTATCTTAGGCATGCCCCTCTCCCCTTCCACATCCCAAATGATGTACACCCCTTCGTAAGTACACTTTTGCCCAACACTATTAACTCTTCAGATTAATACTTCCAGAATGTGACATCCTCCTCTTCCCGAGAACTCTACACAAAATCAAGAGGACCATGTGGAGGCCAGGTGTGTTAGAAATATCTTACAGGTGGATACACCTTGGCTCTTACTCACCTTTCAGTGAATTTGGTCTACTTGTTCTCTGCACCTTAGCTTGCCAATCTGTCAATTGGGAATACCTACCCTTGTTTTAACTACTAGTTATGGCACTGGCTTAAAAAAAAAAACAGATGCACAGAACACCATCAGTGCACACTTAGAGCAGTCATTGTTTTGATGCAACAAAGTCATGTTAAGCTGTGAAGAACACAAAGGCCTGTTCGCCAGAGGTTACAACAGCAGGCTGAAACTGCCTCTCAGTGAGAGTGAAGCCTCTTGATCTGTTTGGGGGATCCCCTAGCAGTGGGACCAGGACCTACCCCGGGTGCATGAACTGGCTTTTTGGAGCCCATTCTCTATGGCAGAATACCTTACTCAGCCTAGATACAGGGGGAAGGGTCTTGGTCCTGCCTCAGCTTGGTATGCCAGACTTTGTTGTCTCCCCAAGGAAGGCTTTACCCCTCTAAGGAATGGATGGGAGTGGGAGGGGGGATGAGTGAAGGGGAAGGAGGGGGAGCTGGGGTTGGTATGTAAAATGAAAAAAAAATTAACAAAAACAAACAAATAAGAAAGAGAGAAAGTGAAGCATCATCCACTGCCAATTAGTCAAGTGAGACATTGAATGCTGCTGACAGGAAGCCAAATGTTAAGTCAAGTTACAACCCCACTAATTGCTAAAATGTCATTTTTAACAAATAATAAAAAAAATGAACCTTAAGCCACGGGAAAATAAGTGTTCCCTTAGTTAGGGGAACCTTAGATAGAATTAATACTCTATTTCCTCCAGGCGTGAGTGGCGGTTAAATGCTCACTGTCCTGATAAGTCCCCATCACATGCAAACACACACTCTCAAGGGAGTCCAGCCCTTTGGATACAGGTGTGCCCTATCTGAAACTCTGCATGTATTCAGACCAGGTGACAGAATCAGCCCGCAGCTGGTGCCCAGTCCCCATGCCTTCTGCAGAAGCAAGCCCGTCGAGGGCATTTCAATAGCAATGAAGCTCATGAGAGCACTTGTTAGCGTCTTGCTCCACTTCACAGAAAAATTGATTCTTTTGGGAGGTCAAATTATTTTTGTATTTTTTTCCCCTTTTCTCATGCACAGTGACTCCATTCTGTCACCTGGTCAGTTCCTTTAAGAAAATCTCGGTTAGGGGAGCTGCCTCTTATTATCTCCTGTCACCAATGCATGGTGCAAAGACAGTTTAATTCTTAAGGAGAGAGTCACTTAAGTGTGACCTATTGTCTGAGCCTGGGTGCTTTCATATCAAGCCCCGGGAGCTAAAGAGGTCTTTAATTTGTCTAAGACAGATGGATAACTTACACTGAACGTAGAGCGCCCACTGTCTTTTCCAGTCAGCTTACCTATTCCCAAATCTTTACACTCAGCGCTACATAACACAAGTTCTTTAGCTAATGGCTCTATAAAATGATGTCTAGACCAGTTCAATGGCACACAGGAAGATTGTCACTCAGCTAAAATGATTCTGCAGAATTATACATTGGTTGCTGTAAAGACATTTTGCCTAATGTGGACTCATAGCCAGCACAGGTCTGCATTCATTCTGAAACAGGATATTGAGTGGTCCAACACAGACAGCACCATAGTTCCCAAGTTATGTCCCAGCTCTTGATGGATGGATTTGCTGATAAAACAATGTCCCCGTGTTGAAAAGGACTGTTAAGACAGAAAGCCAATACTAGATGCATGCTGTGACTTCTCACAAGACACAGCTGAGTCTTTCAAATGCTGGGGGATGGGGTGGACAGAGTGATATAAAAATATTGAAATACAAATCTTGCATTTGTATGAGAGATTCTTGGGCTTCTTTGGAGGCTGGGGCGATGGCTCATTTGGTAAGGCTCTTACCCTGGAAGCGTGGGGATCTAAGTTCAGTCTTCAGAGGCAGTATAAAAAGCTAGATGTGGTGGTGTGCACTAGTAATCCCAGCCCTTGGGAGGCAGAAACAGGAGAATCTAAGGCCCACTTGCCAGCTAGCTCAGCCAATTTAGGGAGTGCCAGGCCAGGCTGCTGGGGGACCCTGTGTCAAAACACAGTTTGTACATCCCATGAGGAAGACAACTGAGGTTGTCTCCTGACTTCACATACACATGAACGTGCACACATGGGAACAGGAACACACATACAAAAATCCTCTCTCTCTCTCTCTCTCTCTCTCTCTCTCTCTCTCTGAAATATATATATATATATATATATATATATATATATATATATGTATGTATGTATGTATGAGTTTTTATGAGAAAGAGCTGCCCAAAGTTGCAAAACCAGAAAGCAGCAAAGTGGAGATCCAGTCTATTTAGTGTCTATGATCAAGATAGTAAGCACAACCACCTACCAGCCTTCCAGCTCTGGGTGGCAGTAACCAGGACTTCTGTCTGGAGCCCTGGAAGTTGGGGCAGTGCTAGGGAGAGCAGCATCAAAGGCAGCTTGTAGTCCTATCAGCGAACAGTGTGATCCAGAAGCAATTTGTGCAAATGTGCTTTTCCTGACCTAGAAGCTAGAAGCTCCTTGCCAAACTGTGCCCCACAGCTGTTTCTACAACACAATCATTTGCTATGGACATGGCAGCTGAGATTCGTAGGGAAAGTGCATGTGTGTGAGGCTTCAGAGAGTTCATTCATGGGCTTCTTTTAGGGCATTTAGTGTGTAAAGCCTTTATGAGCCAAACCTGTCTTTTGTCAGAGGCTGGGGTGCAGTGTTATCTTAAGGTTCGAATCGGTTGACTTCGGTAGGGACTTGATGAAACACACACTTAGGAAGGTCCTCTGCTTTTGGTGACCTATTGCAAAGGCCACACAGGCTAGACTGTGAACAAAAGTATCCCAGTCAAGATGTGGTGAGCACCCTCAGGGAAGGGACACCTTTCTCTGACCTCGGGTTAAAGTCACTCGGCAAGGTTGAGAACTGGAAAATTTGTCTCTATTGTTTAACCCAAAAGAAATAAAATAATTAAAATACAGGATTTTTTTTTTAATTTCCTAGAAAACAACTCAGAAACTGTATCACCAGGGTAAATATGGACTGTATCTAATGATTTCTGAAAGAACTCTCAGAACACTAAGCTAAACAGAGTTTGGGCATGGCATTACTTGGAATAAATTGGGCAGCACCCTCAATGGGGCTTACTTCGGTGTGGCATCTCCTCGGCTCCATATAATCTTCAACTGGTCCCAGGCAGCCCTTCCACTTCTCCATCTATTTCAGGCAAATTCTGAAACTGACAAGGGAGGAGCAGGCGTGGCCATGCGACAGCCATGAATCCTGATTCTCAAATGTTTGTTAAACAGCCATCTAAACAGTATCCTTCCATCCTTGCTCTTCATGTCACCAAGAAGACAGGTTAGTGAGCAACTTTCCCCGAAGCAGATCACAGTGGGAATTTATTCATGTTAGTGTCTGGATGTCTGGAACTGTGTCACTCACTCAGAGGCAGAGCCCTCATCCTGCCTAAGCAAGGTCCTGGGTTTGATTCCCCACACCAGGATAATAGTTATGTGTGTGTTTTTATTTTGTGCATATAGTATGTGGACACGTGTATACACACATGCATGCACAATCCTGGAAGCAAGTTCTGACCCCTGGAGTTCAGGAGGGCACTGCCCTTCTGAGCCTCCAAAAAGCTTAGTGCATCAAAACCTATTGGAGCGCTACCATGCTCTCACCGTGGGCCTGTCTCCGGCTGTTCTTGAGATCTCAGCAGGAAGGTTGATTCCTAAGAAGGCATTTTGCTCTTGTCCCTGTCTAACACCAGCATTGAATTCTCTCAGTTAGAGAATGTTCAGATTTTCCTAAAGATTTCTCACACATGCTGGGCTTTCTCGCACAATCCCACAATTATCACAGCTCTTTGTGGCTGTAAAGGCAAAGTCCTACCTGTGTCATTCACCACCATTCCCTGGATCCTGTTGTGGGAAAAGTTTAATATTTACAATGGTGAGCTCTAGCTCTGGTTCTTTTGCACTTAGCTTCCACATTCCCTGTTAGAGATTTTCCTGGTAGCCTTGAGAGTTTGGGGGAAATGACCTGTGAACTTTAAGAACACAAAGCCCAAAGCTGGGGCCAGGCTCCCACATCCATTCCTTTGTGTGTTCTCCCTGAACACTGAACGGTATGAAATGGGGATTAAGGGGGTTCCACTTCAGCTTATTGGCCAGTCCCATCCGGGGATGCCAACTGTCAAGTTATGAGGAAGCCCACATGTGAGGGACTGAAACTGGCTGTCTGTACCCTCCTAAAGAGGCTGACGACCATAGCCTTGGCCACCATATGACCTTGGAACAGACCCTAAACTCACCTGTCTAAACTGCTCCTGGGTTCTGACATGCAGAAACTGCCATGAGGAGTGTGTGCTAGTTTAAAACATGGTGTGTGGAGGAAGTTGATTACACAATAACAGTGAATTAATCCTCCAAATGTCAAAGGCAATGGCAATTCCCTTGTCCTGCTTTCCTTCCCTAGCCACCTGTCCCAACTGCCCAGAGTTGCTGCCAAAGAGTTTCAGATGAGTGTGTACAGTAAATGTAGGGCAGCTCAAAGTGCATCATATGTGCTCAGGACCACTCCCTCACACAGCAGCCCCCTCTCACACACTAACTGGTACTCATTCTACCCAACCCCTACCCTTCTCTCCTGTATTATTACTTCACTTCAGCCTCTCCATTCTACTATCTTTAGGCCTAATAGCAAACACCCTCACCAGGTACCAATGATGACACAACATTATTCAAGAAGGAACATACCAAGGTAAAGCACTTCATTATGGAGTAATTTTAGCCATTGTATATAAAGTCTTCTTCTTCAAAGGATATGTCTGAGCTTTTTACCACTTGGCCAATCATTTTCAAAAGAAGAGGCCAACCAGGGCATCCTGGAAGTGCATGCATGTCTATTGTGTTGGTTAGCATTGCTTGTCGACCTCACAGAATCTAGAGTCACTTAGTAGATGGACCCTCCCCTTCACCACATGTCTGCAGAGTAATTTTGAGTGGAAACATTCCCAAGGCAGAGAATTCTAGATTGGGTGAAACAGAGAAGGTGAGATGAGTATTCATTTGTGGCTCTTGGTTCTTGACTAGGAATGCAACATCCCCCACCATAAGGGACTGCAAGCTGGAACTGTGAAGATAACAAACCCTGCCTCTCTTGATCTACTTTGTCAGACTATTTTATTTTAACCATAAGACGGTAACTAAGACAGCGTTCATACTAGATTCTCTCTCAGGAAATGGAATGAGGTAGGTGAGATGGCTCACTCAGTAAAAGTGCCTGCTGCCAAGTTTGTTACCTGAGTTCAGTCCCAGGACCCATGTAGTTGAAGGCAAGACGTAACCTCCATAAATGTGCAGTGGCAAACATGTGCATACACACACACACACACACACACACACACACACACACACACAACTAAAATGTAATTTAGAAGGAGAAAAGCTGGTGAGTTGGAGACCAGACTGGGAAACAAAGACCTACATTTAAAAATAAATTATTTCAGTGAGAGTTCAGTGTTGATGGTGTACCTGAAGCCAGAGGCCTTGAACTTGACAAGCAACTGGCTGCAATGAGCATTTGCAAGCAGTTGTTTGGGCAAAAGGGTATAACTGAGTGATACACCACAGCTCCCACGGTCACTACCACAAATGAATATGTGATGGGTGGGCAGCAAAGATGGAGGAGCAAAATATTTTGTTTTGTTTTCACTTTGTTTTCTTTTGTGGGAGGAGGCTACAAGGGTAGAGAGAGAGGACATGACAGGACTGGGAAATGAGTGGGATTGGGGAGCATGATGTGAAAGTCCCAAAGAATCAAAAAATTATGAGAATTAATTTTAAAACACAGCAACATAGTGAATTCTATTCTCTCAAAATATGAAAGGAAAGAGAGAGACAGAGAAGGGGAAGGGGCTTCCAAAGTCAACTATTTTTATCAAAACCAAAATAGCTCCTGGGCTAAATCCACGGGTCTAGGGAAACTCTTTACATTAAATTTTATATTGAAGTTTTGAACACACTGTAATTACAAACTGTCTTTAAAACATTGGCAGTAGGAGGTCAAGGGGCGCAATGGAAGCAGGGAGGACACCGTCTAATGTGAGATCAGGCCCCTTCAAGGACAGTTATGTTCTCACTGGGTCTGCCTCAAATCATTTGCATATCTACACAGTGGAAGGCTGCACAGTCGTGTTTATTTATCAGGTCACTGAATAACACTGACCGTGAACTTGCCATAGAAAAGGCATTGTAATCTGTCATTCCCGGTCTTTGAATCTGCACTGCTAGCCTAGCATTGCCTAACACCAACACCGCTGCCCAATCTCCAGGTCTCCCATCTCTCCTACTAACCCCGCCCCCAGATGTGTGTACTTATAGAGACTGTCTCCTGATTGTTCCTCAGCAGAAAATGGTAAAACTATGGACTGCTTCCCAGCTCTTTCTCTCAGTCACACAAGAGGTGATTCTTCAATGAAGACAAATTCGCTGTTTACCAAGGCTCTCTCCCAGGAACAGTGTTCCCCAGGCAGGATGGACAGAAGACGAGATCCCGCCACATTCACTGGATTCCTCCTTACCTTCTGGATCTGCAGATAACTTCCAAAAGAGAGGTATTGCCATGTCCTCTCAAGAAAAGACTCCCATACAACAGGTCATCTGGGACACAATGTTTCATTCCTGAAAAGTCCAGCTTTCATTTACAGGCACTTACTCTGCCTACCTCATAGGGCTACAACTGGCTAAACACCTCAGTGTGTGAGGAGCACATGTAGGAAATACATTTCAGCAGCTGAGCTTTCCAATAGAGGGCCCAGCAGGCAAAAGCCAAGAGCCACTAGCTCAGTCACTGCTATAGACTTTAGAAGGACTCATCCTTAGTTTGTAAAGCAGGCTTCCAGGTGTCTCTAAAGATTAAAAAGAGAATGCTCATTATCACCCAGCCACAGCTATACCTGCAGGCCCCAGCCAGCATTCTACAGCTGCTTGCACATCAACGTCTATGGTGCTCCAGTCACAGAAGCTACGGAACCAGCTGAATGGCTGATAAGCAGAGGAACAGAGGGAAGGAATGCAATTCATGTACACTACGTATTTGTAAAATAATGAAATTATGACATGAACAGGACTATGGATGGAACTGGAAAGTGTATGAAACAGAAGGGGCTGTCCAGATAGCTCAGCTGGCAAAGGTGCTCACACCAAGACTATCGGTGTTTGATCTGCGTTTGGTTACTATAATCCACAGAATGGAAGAAAAAAACCAATTCCTACAAATTGTCCTTTGACCCCCGCCAGTGTGCTATGGCATATGTACACACACACACACACACACACACAGAGAGAGAGAGAGAGAGAGAGAGAGAGAGAGAGAGCGCAAAAATATTTTTAAAGCAAGTATAAGGAGAAACTCACTGAGAGAAGAAAGCAACCCAGTTAGAATAGAGAGGAGACAAGAAGGGTAAAGGGGGAGATGAATGAGTGAGAACAAAGTACAATGACACATACATGAAGATGCCAAGACAAAAGCATCACTTTATACACTAGCTTAAATGTTTACCTTAGAAATACTCCTGGGCATTAAGAATGTGGACGTGGCTGGGCAGTGGTGGCGCATGCCTTTGATCCCAGCACTCAGGAGGCAGAGGCAGACAGATCTCTGTGAGTTCTAAACCAGCCTGCTCTATAAGAGCTAGTTCCAGGACAGCCTCCAAAGCCACAGAGAAACTCTGTCTTGAAAAAAAAAAAAAAAGAATCTGGATGTGTCAGGCTAGAGAGATGGCTCAGAGGCTAAGAATGCACACTGTTCTTCCAGAGGATCTGAATTCCCATCGCCCATGTTGAATGACTCACAGCCACTGGTAACTCCAGCTCCTAAGGGATCTTGTATTTCTGGCCTACAAAGGCACCTGACCTCATGTGCACATCCACACACATCCACACACACACCATGAAAAAAAAATCTTTTTTAAAAAAAAATATAGAGAGAAATGTCAAAGCTTATATCAGACAAAAAGCTACATATGCACACAAATGATGTACACCCTATTTACTGAGGAGAAGTGCCATGGACCATAGCTGAAAAGCTGTGAGGGAACAGAGTCCATTGCAATACTTATCTGCTACCAATTCGGTCGTCAATGGGGGAGGGGGAATAAATGGGCTGGGGGGGGGGGCAGCAGTACACAGCACTTGCTTAGTATTCATGAGACTCTAGTTTCAGTCCTGGATACATCTTGTTAAAGACAGAGAAGCATGGATCCTACTTGAACTTGAGCACTGTTCACCTCCCTTCCTGTAGACATGACAAGCAGGTGTTTCTATGTTCCAGGAAAAGTAAAAGTGAGTCAGTGGGGAAAGGAGGTGATAAGAAGCAACTCTGAAAACAAAATGGTGCTTTGAGTGGAAACCGAGACCAAAGTAAACAGAGCTGTGCTGTGTTTACTCTAGTGAGTAAATTTTCTCACAGGGGTATAAGCTGACAATTATGAAATTTCTGGGCACACATACTAAGACTGAACAAATAAGTAAGTGGACAATGTATGGTGGAACCCAAATCACTCACACTGAGACAGAAATGTATAGTTAAGCACAGAAAGAAAGGACAGTGAACACTGAACTACTGAGCGGACTCAGAGGTCAGCCTGTGCAGGTGCAGCCAAACATGACTGAAGGACAATGACATTCATTGTGTATGAAAATGTCACAATGAAACCTGTCACTTTGTGTGTTAACTTATAAAAAGTAAAGTAAGGAGCTAGAGACATGGCTCGGCGGTTGAGAACACTGGCTGCTCTCACAAAGGACCTTGATTTGGTTTCCAGCACCCACATAGCAGATCACAATTGTCTATAATTTGAGTTCCATGGGATATGATGCCTTCTTCTGGCCTCCATAGACACCAGGAATGTGTGTGGTGCGTAGACATGCATGCAGGCAAAACACTTGTATCCACTAAGTAAAAATAAGCAAGTCTTCAAAAGATAAAGTAAAACAATTATCTATGTATCTATACATGAGCTGCTATAGGCACACATTTCTGGCTCTCTTTAGTAAAAGGTCCAGGGGTAGTGACATCCTGTGATGATAAGCACCCCAGGTCCGAAATCATGACTTTAGATGTCCTTTTTCAATCAAAGAAACTAGTTAGTATTCTTAGTGATTTTTAGACTGGGACAGGAAATATACAAGATCAGGCTAGAATACCATCTAATGTCAGCAAGTAAGGATATGCTTAAAACACAAAACAATGAGGTGTCCTGGTTCCCAAAGCCCAAGGTGGGACCATTGAATAACAAAAGAAACAATTGTGCTGGAACTCCAGTGAGACCGAATATCAGCACAGCCAAGTTGATAAATAGGATTAGATAAACAAATGGGTAGGAAGAAATACCTACATTTTCCATACCAGAAAAAAAAATCCTAAATAATTTATATAAGTACTCCTTCCTCTGGGAGCTTATCTTCCCTGGCCCCTGACTGTAGGCTGTGGTTAGTTACTTGCTTCTGAGTGGGGGAAGCCTTTGGAGATTACCACCAGTCAGACTAATGACACCACTGTGACATGAATGTTACATACTCTGGTATGATGCATGAGAAAGACACTTCACCTAGAAGGTCTTCCTCCCCAATAGGCACCAACTCAGGTAGAAGCCAAGGAAAACATGAGACCATCCCAGATCAATGATTTTTCTACAAGATACTTTGCACTGCACTTCTCAAAACTGTCAAAGGCATCAAAAGCCATGGGGAAATCTGAGTAACACCCAAAACCAGAGCCAAAGGGAATATGATATCTGGATTATTGTCTACGCAAGAAACATCCTGAGACAGAAAAAAACACATCAGGTAAAAGCTGGTGAGAGCCCAAGAAAGTATAGAGCTTAACCAATAATACTGAACCAGTATGCTGCCCTGATGATACCAAATGCACCCAAGTAATTCTTGTAGAATGTTCATGGATGCCAGGTACACTATACATGGGAAATAACCTTCACTGTCTTCAGGACACTCCCATGAATCTACATCTCATCTTTTACTAAGTTTATCTCCAACACACCCCTAAAAGTGAGTGATTAGGCCAAATTATTCTAAAATTTTCCTCCAGTTCTGAGATTTGATGGCCCACTGGCTAAAGACATTTAGCCAGTGGAGAGGAGGGCTACCCATGTGATACAGCCAAGTGCTGACTTTGCTTCAACAGTAACCGACAGAGGCATATCATCCTTAGCCTGAAGTCCTAAACTGGAGGCAGAGACAAGATTCTCTGAAAAGAACACATCAAATATGTCCAAGAGACAGGGACATTTATGACAAGGAAATCCAAAACACACAGAGAAAGAAATCTGGTCATTTTCAAGGGTAGTTAAAGTAAAGAGGTTGATGCTGTTGCTGCTGCTGCTGTGTTATTGCTTTCCTCTTGGATACAGTTTAAAGCAAAATAATAATAATAATAATAATAGTATTAGAGTTTTCTTTTTAATCATTTACTCATCATGTAATAAAAATGAAGCAAACTTAAGAAATTATAGTCCTTCTGAAATCCAGTGGTGTCATCAGTTCTCAGGTATCTTTTATTGGTCCACTGTGAAAGAAGTGCTTCCCGATGTCATGAGTTCCCAGAATAGAAAACTGGAGGGACAGAGCTCCAGGTTCCTCTTGGGGACATGGTGATGGTCGCTCAGATCTAGACTGGAAAAACTGAACTTTAAATTGTATAGAACTTTGACAGATCTGAGACAAGACCCAAACATAATTTTTAGCTCTTTTTCTTTCTCATTTACAACACTTCTAAACCACAACACACACACACAGTGACAAGTAATATGAGTTATGGACAAGGGTGCATCATGAAATGAAATCCTATCATTCATAAAAAGGCTAAGCCACAGCTAAGAAACATCTCAAGTACACAGCCATGAGGACAGCTTCCCCTGCAATAAAAACAATTTTTGCAGCTTAATTTAAACCCAGCTGTAGTGTATTTCCTGTGAGAAGCTGACTGGGGGTGGGTGAAAGGGTTAAGTCCATGAAGAAACTCATTTTTCAGCTACTGGCTGTGGAATCCTGGGTAATTACTGGGGCTTACTCCAGACCACACCTTAGATAAACCTGTAATGCTGGAGTTTTCTACATTTTCTTTGCTACAAGCTTCGGCTTGCCTCTTTCATGTATTTGCCCTGTGTTTCCAAGCTGTTTTCCAATGGCCGCTTTATCCTTGGTACAGCCAATAAGCCAGGGTCTGTTGATTTGGCTTCAAATCTGTATGGCATTTACATGAGACAATCGTGCCAGATACATGGAAACCGGTGGGGGATGGAGAAGACTGTTCAAGTAAAAGTTACGGTTTAATTTTTCTTGCTTTTAGGTTTTCTTTGCACATGGTCCAGGAACACATGCATGCCTGAGGCCAGTTCTCCATCCTGGTACACTGTGGAAAATGGAATGGTAATAAGCAATCTTCATTAGGCCATTTAAATCTAGACACAATTGAGTTTCTAGTTAGCAACTAAAAAGTTACTTCTCAGGTGTCATGGTCCTTTGGCAGGGGGTGATGGGGGCAGCGGGGGGCGGGGGGAGGACAGGACGACAGGACCTGTGACACCAGGTTGACAGGGACATGCCTTGACTCTCTGGAAAGGAAACTGCTTTCTAGTATACGCTCTTCCTCCCTCATCCCACTACAGTTGTCATCATCAGATCTCAGAGAAAGCAAAGTGAATCACAGACTAAGAGGAGAAATGCCTTTCATGGACTTCAGAGTCCTGTGGGCAGAGCCAAAGGGTGAGTCCTGTCTGCTTCTGTTGGTAGATAAGGGGAGATAATCTGAAAGTGACTGGTCAAACACTCAGTGGAGGCACAGATGGGGTTACCACTCAGGCCAATGAGATTCAAGTGTCGCATGGTAGCTCTGGATACGCATCAGTGTCAATATCCCCCAACACTTCTCACACACATGCAAGTAGAATTACTAACTCAGGGAAGACAGAGCAACCAGACATGGCAAGAAAAGCCACTTTCAGCCAGAAGGCTTGGAAACAGAAACCCACAGAGGAAGGAAAGAATGCATTTATTAACGTCTTTAATTTTCAAAAATAAGGCAATAATATTTTTTAACATGAAGTTTTTAAGGGCTGAAGAGATGGCTCAGAAGTTAAGAGCACTTGATGTTCTTATAGGGGATCAGGTTCACAACCATCTGTAACTCCACTTCCAGGAGATCTGACACTGTCTACTAGCCTCAGTAGACACCAGACATGTACGTGATACACTTACATTCATGCAGACAAATATCCATACACATCAAAAGGATGAAATAGATAGTTTTAAATGCATGTATAGTTTTTAAAATGAATGACACTCCCGTTCTGAGAGTGACCAGTGTTAATAGGCTAATACATGCTTCTGCTGCCTAAAATGCGGCAAAGGAAATATACAAAAAATGATGAAAGCAGAGTAATGAGGCAGGAGGAAATGGAGTTAAATTCAAGGGATATAGGAGGCAACCTGCCTGCTGTGGCTTCAGCCTTCTCTATCATAATTAGGGTGCTAAGTTCCCAACAACCACAACAAAAATTCCAGAGTCATTGCCCTGCTTGTCCTGGTAGAGCTCACGAAATCTATTCAAACTTCTTGTTTTCCTATTAACTGTTGTTTCCTCCACCCCATCCCAAGATCACTCACCCACTGCTGCCTCCATGAGGATGGAAAAACAGGCAATGGCACAGAGGGAAGAAAGATGCTCTGCTGTAGGTCTCGGAGAAGATGTTCTTGGGGACAATGGGATTCCTTGGGTCAATTTAAGACCTTGGGCCACCAACCTGGCAAATTGTGCTATTCTCAGACACCAGGGTGTCTACACAGTCCGACTCAGCAGCTACTCATGGAGTACGCAAGCCAAATGTAGCTGCAGGTATCACGGCCCTTCATGGGGAGCTGCATTGTTGGCAATGCCACCAGATCCTAAAGTGTGGCTTAATCATGTTGTTCTTTGAGTTGGAGTTCTCCAGAAACATTAGTGATGTTTCCCACCCCACCTGTCAAACCTTGTGATGCCACAGGAAGGCAAGGTTTACACCACACATGGGTCTAAAAGAGGCAAGGCAATAGTCAGAGTTGTAGAGGGGTAACCATGTACTAGAAGGCCTCAGATGAATGTGTCAGCCTGGACAGAGAATTCCAGGCACAGATGATGTTGACTTTGGGGGACACAAAGGATAACAGAACCCCAGAAAGTTTCCTCTTTTGTGGCTGGAACTTGGACAGTTTTTACTGACATGCAGTCAGGGACAGAGCATGGCAAGCTTTGTCAGAGCCGTGGATTGTCTCCCCATATTAAGTGAAATGCAAAAGAAATAAGTCATTCCCCAGTGATGTGTGTGGACAATAAGTTATTTCTGGAATTTTTATTTCATCTAAGAAAATGGTGGCATTCTTCAAACTAACTTTAGTTTGTGACAACAGGTTGTAGCATTGGGGGCCACTAGTGTGGATGAAGTGTACTGAATGCCAAGTAAGGTCCTTGACCTCTGGTTCCTTCCTTAGATGTCAGCACCTTAGATGGTGGCTGGCAAAGCCCTCCAAAATGGCCTTTCAACCAGCCTCCTGCACAAGTGAGTATGGTAAACTTGTACAGCTGGTAGACCTATACTTCATATATACACAGTCTGTAATCTAAACTTGCAAACATTTTAATTAGCTGCTTGCCTTTCCTCTCTCAGTTAATCAAGACATATGGAGTTTTGCCATAAAATTGCCACTAAGAGCTGCCCTTGGGATGGAATGGCTGTCAGTTCTGCCTGCCAGCAGGCAGCTCTGACATCTGGGAGTATGTGGAGCCACAGCTAAATGGCACTTGACACAGAGGGACTCGAAAATATGATAGGGTTGCCAAAGACAGAGGGTCAAGTGAGGAGTCTGATCACTAAAAGGCTAGGCCAAGGGATGTTCTTAGAAGCATCTTGCAGGTCTGGTCCTCAACACTCAGGGCTATGGTGTGACCTTACACGCCATGTTGTTTTTGATGATCCTGGGTAATAAAGTCAACATGGGAGCTTGCCAAAAACGTGCAGCCAGGATGGCCCATGCTCTATTGCATGCATGCAAACACCATTCCTCTTCAAATATTTATGTAAGCTTAGGTTCCAGAAAGAGGTGTTCCTTCCCCCATTCCTTTCGCTGTCTAGAAGTTTATCTGAGGATTTCCTGGTCTTCTGCTGAAGGAAGTATTCCTAGGACACCGTAAATAGGTTCTGTAAAGTTGAATTGTCACACAAACTGTGTCATATTGAATGTCCTCCACCTGATCTTCTGGAAGCCTTTTAAAATATATAAATAGTAAATTAGTCCATTTACGTCATTGATTTCTCACTAAGAATAATCAGGAATAAATCTTTTGTCCCTTAAGAGTAAATTCTTTTTGAACATTGTCTTTTAGTAGGAATGTTGTGACTCACAGTGTGAGAAAACCAGCACCACGTGGCACTTGTGAAAATTAACTCAATAATGAATAACTCCTGGTAATGAAACACTGACACATGCAGGAGCTTTGGGAACAAAATAAAAAATGGCCCATGAGCAGGGAATACAACTGGATTCCACTGGCCAGAAAGGAAAAACACAGTGCACATGGTTCAGCACAAACCTTGGCATTTAATATTTGCAGTAAGATGAAGTCGTCACTATTCTCAGTGTCTGAACAGGATTATTGGTGTGTCAAGGTTCACCGCCAAGTAGCTGTCAGGTAAGTGTGTACATCAGGTTTTCCACTAAATTTTACCATGCTTTTCACTGCTCTGTGGTATCTCTCAGACATGAATATTACATATTCCACTGACTGCTTTAGCAATGAGATTTGGTTTAACTCTGAGATTTCCCATAATCCCCTCCTGACAGGCTCGAGCTTGGAGCACTGAACTGCAATAAAGAGAAGATATTTTCTAATAAAGGCGGCTACCTCAGCATTTCTCAAAACAAAGTGGCGTGTGCGTAGAGAAAATACAATTTGAAAAAATTATCAAAGTTTCTGAAATGTCTTAAGACATAAAAGAATTAGATATTATCAGTGAAAGCTTAGAATGAAAGGTCAAATTCCCAGAAAGATACCATGAATAAAGTACATTAAATTATTCCAGAGTCCTAATGCAAAGAATGCTACAGAGTTAAGAAGAGGGAGGGAAGAAGGGGGGAAGAAGAAGGGAGAGAGGAAGAGAAACATGCTCTTGAAACAAACTAACAAATAAATAAACCACAGCAATGAGCATAGGCCATACAATGTTGGCTTAGCGGTTTCTGTCTGCTAAAAATGAAAGGTGAGTGCAGAAACATAAGTGCATAAATTCATAATTCAGAGGGCAACCACACAGTCAAGAGTGAAGCACGGGCCTCAGTGAGCACACGAGGTTAGCTCCTCTGCTAGCCCTCTGCCGGCCCGCCACAATGAGTGTGAGTCAAGGTCAGCCATTCTTCCGGTGTGGTAGTTACCCTACGCCGCTATTCCATGGGTAATCATGGCATAAGTATTTAGCACTTTTCATCTTCAAAGCTCTTAAGAGTTGTTAATTGATATAAACACCCCCCTCAGGAGACAAATTAATCACACTGTAACAGCTCATGCTCTACCAAGTGAAAAGCTGAGGTAGAGTGGAGGAATGATTGGCACAAAGCCATGGAGAAATGGTGTTTGAAGACAGCAGTGGCCTAAGGAGCTCCTCCATCTCAAGTGTTAGCAAAACATCTGTTTGTACCCTGTCTCTCTTACAGTGTAGCCAGCTCAGGGGCTTTCTCCAGCCTACCAAGTGGAAAGCCAGAGAGGGTCCTAGTGCCCACACGTAGAGCATCAGCCCCATTCACTCCGGTGCCAACAGAGCAAGTCTCAAGGGACCTCAGACATTGCCATCACTAACCCTAATCTTCAGGCAGAATCTTACCTATGTTTCCTGGATCCCATAAAAAATGTCAAGCATCTCTACTGCCACACCCCTAGGATGACTGGCTGCTCAACTCAGGCATCGTGTGGAAATGAGGCTCACAACTCACTGCCTCTCCCACACATGCTTAAGATGCAAAAGTCAGACTGACCCATTTGAGTCCTATGGACACTGCTATTCTTCAGCATTTAGACCTATGCATGCTGTAGAATTGATTAATTAATTCCATAAATCTGGTATATAAATTAGTGGCACAGAATGGAGCTAAAAAGTGGGACACCAAAGCTATATAATTTTCTCATCTCGTATTCCCATATGAAACTCAAGACAGTGATATTCAATTTCCTCTTTGTTAATAAAATCTTGAAAAATAATCTACAAGGCAATGCATGGCTAAGACAACAACCTTGGGCAGGCTGGGTATGATGACAAAGCTCTGTAATCACAGCACTTGAGAGATAGAAATGGGAACTTCCTAAGTTGAAGGCCAGGCTGGACTACATAGCCAGTCCTGTCTCAAACCGAAAGAGTGGGGAAGACAGAGACACTTTGAACACTGTTGTGTGGCAACTGCTCAGAAGTGTCCCTGTAGAGCAGTCCAGTCCCGAATCTTTCTGTTCACAAGTCTGCCATTATGGCTGCCCAAGACCCCAGACCCATACTCAATCTGAAGTGCTACCAAAGAACTGATGTTTGGCATTTTCTCCACCTTATATTTCAGGTCAGGTCAGAACTTAACCTGCTTTCTCTTTTCCCTAGTCTCAAGAGTGACATAAGGTTGTCTTCCTTGTTGTCACACCAGCCTGCAGTTTCATGAGGTAATGGGGGGACAGCCTACCTGTCAGTGAGAACAGCCTAGGCTTGTCAGGACCAATTCTTCTGGAGTTTGGCTTTTGTTTTCTATTGCTTCCCAGGGTTCAGTATCCAACACTGTGGTCTCCTGGGTGAGACTTTAGAAAAATCTGTACCTTGACAGCAGTCCCTCCACAAATGGTGGATGGAGATAGATTCCCCTTCTGGACAAAGGACAGCTAGTCATTTGCAATAGGCATCCCTGTCTGTAAAGATTGGTGCTGCAACCAATGCATGCTTTTACTTATTACACAGGCCATATGGACTTTGTACAATTTTATGATATATAGTCATACACTATTTTAATACAGTATGTATATAGTTGATTTTGATGCTTCCATGAATTTTTGAAAAATAGCAGAAAAGCCACTTCCATCTTTCTTCAGAGCTAGGAATTCCATTCCTGGAAGTTTTAAGGGATGAAAATAAAAATGTTTCCATGAGGATTAAAAGGGTTCTGAGTCTGATCTAGAGAAGTCAATGGAGGTGGTGGCCATGGGAGTTTGGGCCAACTCTGCACCTGACTTTGATCAACCAATATCCTCTCCCTGTCTCTGACCTCTCCTCCACTGCTCTATTACTCTTTTCAAAATATTTGAGGTCCTCCTAACAAAATGTAAAACATCGTGTCCCAGTTCCTCGGTTCCAGCTGCAATCACAGTTTCAGCCAAAGCTCTTGAAAGAACTCACTACATTTGCCTTCAGCTTTCCACTCGTCACTCATTCTGTAGGCAGAGCAACTGGGCAAAGCATTGCTTGTAGCACCTCTCTCAGATACATGCTTATCGGGGAAGGGGTGGCCATCCTCTCAACTCTCTGTGGCCTGCCTGCCTTCAAATCTAGATCCTTTGTGTGTGTGGGAAGGGTTGCCTGGCTTGGGGAGAATAGTTAAGCAAGCTGTTTCCACTGTCCTTTACTCTTCCCTCCTATCTATTCAACTCTATTCCTGCAAGATTAAAGGTGAGTTGTAGCTTAAAAGAAGCTAATAAAAAACATTCACTGTCTTTCTGATACCACATCTGCCTGTGGAAGTCAGCCTTGCAAGAGTTGGAGTGAGTGTGTGCAAGTGTTGCAGCTGGAATGGGTATGTGGATGTGCAGCAGCTGGAGTGGGTGTGTGCAAGTGTTGCAGCTGGAGTGGGTATGTGCAAGTATTGCAGCTGGAGTGGGTGTGTGGATGTGCAGCAGCTGGAGTGGGGGTGTGAGGAGGTGCAGCAGCTGGAGTGGGTGTGTGCAAGTGTTGCAACTGGAGTGGGCATGAGGAGGTGCAGCAGCTGGAGTGGGTATGAGGAGGTGCAGCAGCTGGAGTGGGTGTGTGCAGCAGCTGGAGTGGGTGTGTGGAGGTGCAGCAGCTGGAGTGGGTGTGTGGAGGTGCAGCAGCTGGAGTGGGTTGTGGAAGTGCAACAGCTGGAGCGGGTGTATGCAAGTGTTGCAGCTGGAGTGGGTGTGTGGAAATGTTGCAGTGTGGAAGCTGGATGGGATAGTTTCTTTCCAGTTATCTTTATGACTGGTGTGTACTTGATAATTTAGAACTCTTCAGTAGCTCCTAAGATTGGCAGGACCACAATATACCATATTTATCAACAATGTTCTAGAAATAGGTGATGCCTAAGTTTCCTTACACATCATCTTAACATTCAGAAACAGCTAGTTTCTTACCATAACTGAGCCCTTGGTGTCCAACAAATACAGGTAAGACACAAATACAGCAATAAATAAGGCAGGGTTACTCTAAAGAAAATGTGTGCTCCCACCACATTAAAGTCACCTGTAAATGCCTCCTCTTCTCCCAGTGAGAAAATGATAAAACCTAAAGGAATAGACTGGAAAAGTGAACTAACAGTGCTAAGGATTTGGATGGTAGAGCAGAGTATCAAGTCAGTGTTTGCTCACTAAGCAAGAGACTCACTGAAAATGAGAGACAATAAGAAGGTCTCTAAGTAAGGCATTAAACAAAGAACACAGCCTTGAGTGTTTACAACTTACTGGTAGTTACAAATAAGGAATTTTTTTATGAATACAAAATCAGATCTTGAATTCTCAGTTGAGGCAGAAGTCATGTCTTTCTTCAATGACCTTAGCAACAAACACATATGTAAGTGCAGACACTATGATTTACCATCCCATCCAGTGTCCTCTGGTCAGAGGGAGATGGTGAGGCCCAAATGAAGAGCAAAGATAAAAATGGAGGAAGAATTAGGTCCCAGAAACAAGTCACACAGTAGCTTCTGCTCAATAGAAATATGAAAGCAGCCAGTTCTGAAACACAGGGCATGAAGAAACAGGAGTTAGGCAGCAGCTGGAGAATGCTGGATTAAGAGAGAGCTTCATCAGAAGCAGAGATCCACAGTTGAGCACTAAGCCAAACTCCTGGAATCCAATTGTAGAGAGAGAGGAGTGATGAGCAAAGGAGGCAAGACCAGGCTGGAGAAACTCACAGAAATAGCTGACCTGAGCAAGTATGAGCTCACGGACCCCATAGGACCGAACCAGGCCCCCTGAATATGGGTATCAATTGGGGTGGGGGTGAGGGGCTTGGGCAGTTTATGGGGCCTCTGGCAGTGGAAGCAGTATTTATCCCTAGTGCATGAACTGGCTTTTTGGAGTCCATTCACTATAGAGGGATACTCTGTCAGCCTAGTACATGGGGGAGGGCCTCCAGCCCCAAATGATGTGATAGACTTTGACGATTCCCAATGGGAGGCCTCACCCTGTCTGAGGAGTGGATGGTGGGAGGGTGGGGGGGATGGGGAGATGGTGGAGGGAATGAGAGGACAGGAGGGAGAGGGAATTGGGCTGGTATGTAAAATAAAATTGTTTTTATTTAAATTTTTAAAAATTTTGAAAGGAAAAAAGAGAGAGCTTCATTGATTTCGAGAGGAGTAGATGGGGGAGGTAAGGAGAGCAAGGAAAACCTGGTTTCTAACTTTGCAGCCATGAGTAAGGGGCCAATGGACAAATCTTCGAGATTCCTGGGACTAGCCCTGCTTTTGTTCATTCAGCCACTGAATGAACCAGACAGCCAGAGGCCCTAAACTTCCGTTTTATTACCATGAAATAAAGCACAGAATACCATGACATTTTAAAACTAAAACGTAGGGGCTAGCAATTAAAGGTATGTGTTGCTCTCATAGAGGACCTGAATTTGATTCTCAGCATGTATGTCAGTAGAATTAGGCACCCATAACTCCAGCTTCAGGGAACCCAAGACCTCTGACCCCACAGGCAAACACACACACACACACACACACACACACACACACACACACACACATGATTAAAAATAAAATATTTTTTTAAGTTAACCAGGAGGAAAGGGTTTTGGGATCTCCTGCACGGACGCACAAAGCTCTGTGACAGACCCTCTATGAGCAACCTACCTCACTGTGGCTGCTCACTAGGGTGAGCAGGTGTTCCCCAAGCTAGCTGAACTTCAAATGTCCCTTTTTCCTTTAACCCCATTCTTCACTGCTCTGCTCTGACTGAGCAGGAGGTTAGGCAGAACAAGCTGAGTGTTCTATGTTAAGATTTAGGAATCGACATGTTCATAAAGCCTCAAAGATTACTATCAGTTTGAAAGGAAAAATCCACAAAAAACAATTAATTCTGAGCATTAAAACAAATGTATTGCCTATGG
The DNA here is from genome assembly GCF_943737965.1 of Phodopus roborovskii. Taxonomy (NCBI): domain Eukaryota; kingdom Metazoa; phylum Chordata; class Mammalia; order Rodentia; family Cricetidae; genus Phodopus; species Phodopus roborovskii. The sequence goes on from NW_026126433.1 coordinate 3,642,876, forward strand.
CAGAATTGAATCCCGTATACAAAATGGGTTAAAAAAAAAATTTTTTTTTAAAGGAATGCTCTAATTGAAAACTGGCAGCGGCCGAAGATACAGATAGTTAAAACAGTATCTTATCAGAAAATTAGCAGAATGTAATTTTTATTGGGTTTTACAGATGTTATTTTTAACCACATCAAAAATCCCACCTCGTGGCTATTGGCACAAATTGTCATAATTACTGTAATTCGAAGTCTGAGCGGTGGCTGGCTGTCGAGATAGCTATCGCCTCTCAGACAGAGACCACGTTCCCTGAGCAGCCAGGAGAAGGAGCCCGTGTTTTTGTACTTAGTCTGGACTTCATTTGTGTCTTTTATCCAAGCTCATTCTTACGAATATTGAAGAATAATTTTTTCCCACCTGGAACACTGGAGGAAATCAAGAGGTTAGTATTAAGAGTGGAGAGGTCACCTTTAATTAACGCACCAATCACCTTACCTCCATCTGCTAGCACAGTTCTATTTTTACATTTGCTGGCGAACATGATCTCATTTAATGCACATACTAAATTCTGTGTGTAATAAATTCAGCTATCTTCATAAGGGTGGCTGATGATGCCAAGCTAAGAAAAAAAACAGCTTTTAATACCCTGATACCCATATTAACATGATGAAACCTGCTTAGTGGTTAAAAATGACATCAAGAAATATTATATACTGTTATGAAATGTCACATATGTCAGTGGTGTTCTGTAAACAACTTGTACCCAGAGGTTCGAAGTGACACTAAATAGTCAAGACAATTTCAGCAAAGTGTACATGTAGACTTGGGCAACACTGGGGGCCCCCAGCTCAGTCCATGTGAAGAGAGAGTTACAGAAAAAGAATGAAACAAGGACTTAAGAAGTGCTTTCAAACAAAAAAAGGCAGAACTAACAGCCTATTTTAATGTGGTCCAAAGCTGAGGCCTACCATTGTTGAGCCATGGAAAGTTTACAAAATGGTTTCTCAGCCTCAATTTTAAGTGCTCTCCAAAGAAGGGATGTGGATTAAGTAGAAACATCCAACAGATATTTTGTACTGAGACCTTATAGGCCCCGGGGACCACAAAGAATATAGAGTGCTTCAAGAATAGTAACTCAGACAAGATCCCACAAGAAATAACTGTAAAAATAAGTAGGAAAAACAATTCTAGGGAACACAGGCACTTTGAAATTCAACAAGGTCTGAGGATGGAGCTCAGTTGGCAAGGTGCTCGTCTAGCCTACCTCAGGCCCTGGATGAGCCCCCACAGCGCATAAGCCAGGCATGGCAGTGCAAACTTGTGATCCTAGCACTAAGGAGGTGGCAGCAGAAGGATCAGAAGTTCAAGATCATCCTTGACGGCATCAAAAGTTCAAGGCCAGCCTCAGATACATGTAAGAAAAAGGAAAGGGCGGGGAGAGACATGCATATCAGGGTGAAGAAGTGGGGAATGGTGGAGGGTGGCAATTCAAACTAGAAAGTCTTCTTGAATTAGGTGATATGTGACTTGAGACCTGAAGGATGTGATGGAGAGAATATACCAGACTAAAGAAAGAGCACTTGGAGTAGGCGACCCTGAGAGCTCCTGAGTGGAGACAAGTGGCAGACAGGCATGAAGCATCACTATGTCTTCTATAGGTCTTGGAAGAAAGCTGTCTGGGTTTTGTTCCAAGTAAGACAGTTTTTTGTTTGTTTGTTTGTTTTTTTTTTTGTTTTGTTTTTTTTAATGCAGCTGGATAAAGGACAAGGATGACAAGCAGGCTAATGGGAACTGGCCAGGCAAGATGAAGGCCTGGACTCCTAGGACAGTGCCTTGGGGAATGAAGAGTATTCAGACTCTGACTACATACTGGATGATGTGCCAAGACTGATAACAGAGAGAATTGAAGGAGTGGGACAGGATAAAGCAGAACGACTCTGGGTTCCTGCTGATAGAAGAAGAAAACTCATGATGTTGCCCATCAGAACGTGGCCATGGGAAGATGCAAAAGCTGGGAATGTTGGTGTGGAAGTAGAAATCAAGAATCACATGCCAAGTTGCCAGCTGACCTCAGAGGGTGAGGTGTTGCTAGGCATTCAGTCAAGATGTGTGAGTCTGAGTTCAGGGAAAAAGAGGTCAAAGACAGTTATACATGTGGATGTCATGAGCTTAGAGCTGTCATTTAAAACAGAGACAGGATCAAGTCATCCAGGCAGAGTGTGGAAAGCAGGCTTGGAAAAACAGAATCTATCAAAAGGAGCCAAGAGTTTTGCTTGACCTGACACATGCCGTGATGTAAACTAGACTGGTTCTAAGCTTGTCAGGGCCATCCAATTTACTTACTAAGAGAACACCCACTGTAGTGGTTTGAAAGAAAATGGCCCCCAAAGGGACCGATACTATTAGGAGGTGTGGCCTTGCTGCAGTGGGCGTGGCCTAGTTAGAGGAAGTGTGTCACTGTGGCTTTGAGGTCTCATATGCTCAAGCTACACCCAGACTGTTGCCTGTGAGTCAAGATGTAATAACTCTCAGTTCCTCCAGCACTGTGTCTGCTTGCATGCTGCCTTGCTTCCTGCCATAACAAGAATGGACTAAACCTCTGAATTACAAGCAAGCCACCCCAATTAAGTGTTTTCTTTTATAAGAGTTGCCATGCTCATGGCGTCTCTTCACAGAAATAGACCCTAACTAAAACATCCACTTTAATATAATTCATTCTCTAATTTTGATACTAATTCAGTTACTGGATGCACAAACACATGAGTAAATATTAAGTTAGTCTGACTCTGGTATAAGTGGTCAGTGGGTGATGTTTTGATAAACAACCTTGAAATGCGCATCTCAGAATGTAGAGATGGTTAAAGGAAAGCTTCATATGGTCTCCCTGCAAGTCCTAGAAATTGAAGTTCAAGTATGAATAGGCAAGACTGTGCTTGAAAGGAGGTAGGTGGCATCCCTGAGGATGGCACTAAGGGTTTTCCCTGGCCTACACAGAGGGAGGGATAGGGAGCAGGAGAGGGAGAGAGAGAGAGAGAGAGAGAGAGATGTATGCACACATACATATACACACATGCATTAAAAATAGTCTTAGTGGCATACCAAAAAAAAAAAAAAAAAAAAAAAAAAAAAAAAAAAAAAGACTTGTGACACTACCAGATTTTGGAAAGGACAGATGTGACAATGACTGACAGTGAGCAAAAGGCTTGTGTTGCCTGTGGAATCTGCACTGTGAAGAACCAAGCTTGCTTGACTTGTGTGCATACTCAGACTGACAGGAGAGTGTCCTGAAGTAGAGTCCTAAGACACTGAAGCAAAGACCTTCTGAAAGCTGCAGGAGACGCCCCCCCCCCCCATCCCTGAGGTGATGCAGAATCTCGTCCCAAGATAACCTGCACTATAATGCTGCACCCTTCTCTCCTGAAACAAGTGTCTGAATTTCACTTGCAGATTTAGATCATATCTTTGTTTTTTTTCCTTTGGACGCAAAAATTAAATTAGAAGGAATCATTTGATGTAGAAACCAATTATGGAAACACCCCATCTTCTAAAACAGGAACTTTCTGGAAACATTAAATATTAAGTACTCTGAATAGAACCTAAGGTGGAGTTTTGTTGATTTTTCTTTTTGTTGTCCTGCTTTTTGTTTTTAAGTAACGTTTTCTGTCTGTAAAGAAAAGGGAAGGCTATAAGTGAACAATTAAGAAAGAAATAGTGATGGTGCTACCAAAAGTGTCATGGCTGGGTTAGAGCCAGCTGGCTTTGCGCTGAGAGAGGAAGATGCAAAGAATCAAGGAAAACGTTCAGCTTACAAGCTGATGACTAGCTCAGCTAGACATCAAAAAGAAGATATAAGGAATATGGAATGGCAGGGACAACAATCATTGGCAGCCCTGAGGACAGCCCAAAGGGTTGTGACACAGCTCCAAAAACTGACTGCAGTAACACACCATGTACCTGGCATCATTGTGGGGAGGGGATACCGTGCATCCCTGACCAGCTTTCATAAAATACTTGAAGTGTTTCCGGACCTCAGAGATTCATCAAGATGCCAAACGATGCAACCCAGAGCTCAAACTTTGAGTGTTTTCCCTGTTACAATGGTCTCTTGCCCAGGGGCTTCCGGGACGTGACGGGAGGCAGCTGCTGTACATGACCTGCAGCTTGCAGCTTTGGCATATGGCAGCAAGGGGCTCCCAGCAGTCGATGACTCAGGGGACAGGTGGAGGGTGGGATCTTGATAAAGATGGATGCTTACAATACAAAATGGTGACAGTGCAGAGCAGAGGCTGCAGAGAGAGGGAAAGAGATTTCAGAAAAAGGGATGTCGACTCCGCCTTGGGTTGTAAGCCATGAAGAAGGCAAACCCATTTAAACATTGAAATGTCTGCTAATTAGAAGCAATCTGTTTCTGAAACACCCCCTTTCCCCAGACTGAGCCTTTATTCTACAGAAATCAGTCCTAGAAGCTTTTATTACCATAGCAAAGTTTAAAGTATTAAGTCAGCTTTGAAAATTAATCGGGTTTCTATCTACAGTAAGATTCTATGTATTATTCACAAAAAAATTTAACTTCTATAGAATAAAGTCAATTGTTTCCCTCTTGCTAAAGGGAGAGCATAAAAACAAGCCACGTCACTGTTGCCTCTACTTTGGATGCTAATTGACAAGGTTTGGCAAACAAAGGTGTGCTTCATGTTTTCATATTTCAGATCCCAATGACAACAAGCAAAAATCAGGAAGAATCTTAAACTTTCTCAAATGCCGCAGGCATTCCGTTTGTCATTCTTGATGATGACCTCTTTTGTAATAATCACTGAAGGAGACTGCACAGCTGCCCAACTCCTCACTGTTAATCTGGTTTACATGTGCACAGAAACAAAATGGCACAAAGGAATTTCAAATAAAGTTAGTTAATGAGTTAGAAAACACCATGTTGCATGTTACAAACACTCCAAAATATTGTGATCCCCTTTTAATATTAAGATACTCTCAAAATAAAGCAAGTAAGTGATCGAAATAGAGTATTTTCTTGCAGAAGCAGGAAATACGATAACTAATAATAGCAATTATAGTCATTTCCTTCGCTTACAGGAACTCTGAATGACACATGTAAATAGCTCCAATATATTCATTTAATATTGCTGATAATTAACGTGAGCACCAAATTAGAATTGCCTTTATCGGTCTGAGTTGTAAACCATTGCTGCAGCCTGGAAATGACTAGAGGAGTTGATACCTGTGTAAGGAACATGCCCAGCCTGCTGATAACAGAGGAGGGCTCAGACTTTTAATTCCACAAATAAATAGTGTTCTCACGCATCAGACTTCATCAGAATGTAGCTGAATTAATTAGTAAATATGCCTTGCATGTTGCCCTGAACTTTTTTATTCTCTGCATGAATGGATACATTGCATCTGTGGGATAGAGAGCTGTCGTGGTTTGAAATTTGAGCGAGTTCCACAAAATGCATTGAAGGTATTTTTGTAGTGATGTTTTAGCATGTGATAAGATGATTTATTCAATATGCCTCTTGCCTTCTTTTCAGATAATGATAAAAATAAAAATAGGACAATTAATCAATCTGCAATTTTGTAAAAATATAAACAGTGGTTGAAGCACTTGGCTGGCATGCATGAGCTTCAGGGTTCAGTCCCCAGCTCTGAGTAGAACAAAGTCAGTCAGTCATAGACACAGCCTATGTGAGCTTCAACTGTCAACTTGGCACAACCTCAAATCACCTGGCAAGAGAGCCTCAGTGAGGATTTGTCTGCATTTGGTTTGGCCTGTGTGCATGTCAATGGAGGATGGTCTTAATTAATTGCAGTGGGAAGGTCAGCCCACTATGGTGGCATGATTCCCTAGGTGCCTAGAAAGGGGTCTTCACCTATGTAAGAGTGAGGTGAAGCTGGGCGTGTGCAGGCAAAGCCAAGCACATGGGTGCATCCTCAGTGCTCGCTGCCCCTGAGTGTGGGTGTGAAGGACAGTGATGTGGCCTTCCCTTCCCTGCCTGTGGTGTTCTGAATGAAGATGGCCTTCTGGGCTCATGGCATTTTCTGAAAGGATTAGGACATGTGGCCTTGTTGGAGGAAGTGCATCACTGAGGATGGGCTTTGAGGTTGCAGAAGCCCAAGCCAGGACCACCAGTGGCTCACTCTTTCTTCCTGCTGCCTGTCTATCTGGATTGAGAACTCTTGGCTCCTCCTCTAGCACCAGGTCTGCCTGTACACCACCATGCTTCCCACTATGGTGACAATGGACTGGACCTCTGAACTGTAAGTCAGCCCCGATTAAATGTTGCCTTTGTAAGAGTTGCCGTGGTCACGTAGCTCTTCACAGCCATAGAAACGCTAACACACCTGCAGTGGGTCGTAACCTGGAACTGGGATGGAGAATACATACTTTCTACCCTCCATGCTTTTTGTCGGGCCATTTTATCACAATGCCAGAAATGAAACCAGAACTCTACGCTAAACAACTTAAGCTAATGAAAACAGCTCACCTGGGGAGTCGAAGAGCATCCGGGTTCCGGGAATTGTTTAGTAAAGACTAAGTCCAGCAAATCTGATGAAAAGAATTAAGTGAACTTTAAATGGAGAAATAAAGCCAAGTGGATGTCAGTTTCTGTTTCGCTGGAGTAAAAATGTTTGTGAGCTTGCTGCTTTAATACATCCAAAAATCCAAGTCCAAGCTGGATTTGGTGGCCAGCACCTATAATCCCAGAGCTCAGGAGTGTCAGGTAGGTAGACTATACATTTGAGGCCAACCTGCACTACATAGTGAATTACAGAGCAGCCTGGGCAACATAGGGAGATGCTGTCCCAAAAAAATATTCTTAATTAATAACTGCAAGTGCTAAGGTTTATGGCCCTTCTCTGATAACTGCCTGAATTCAAACCATCACATTCTGGTTTTCCTGAGGCATAATAGGCCTCCTGTCCTGTGCCCTAATCCTGGCTATTCTCCATTCTATAAGCAGAGTAGCCTCTTTGTAAAACGTTGTCCATGTTTCCCCATAACCTCAGCACACAGCCAAAGCCACAGCCATCCTCTCACTTTCCTTTAGTTCCATGACGCAGACCTCCCGCTGTGTTCAACTCTGTGTAGGTTTCCTACATGCTGCTCTCACCCTGGAGCTTCCTGTTTCTTCTAGTGACAACCACTGCTCCTGCTTCAACTGGCCCTCCAACCTTGTCTTACCCTACTTGTTGTTAAGGTTAGCTGAAACAATGCTCTCCAGAATTCCCTAATCTCCTCTCCACCTCTCAAGACCAGGCCAGTGCAAACCCTAATCCCTTTACCTCCTGACTCACAACATGGCTTATCAGCCACATCAGCACCTCACAGAATGCCTGGCATAGAAGCTGGCGGCCAAAAGTCCTGTGGACAAACCAGGGGGCTCTTTAAAACTCAACTGATCTCCTGTTACAGCCATTGTTGTATGGTAAAAGAATGAGGGAAAACACACACACACACACACACACACACACACACACACACACACACACGCACACACACACACACAATGATATTGTATATAATGAGGCAATGTGATAAGGATACCAGAAGAGACCTGGGCCCTCATCCTGGTGTCTGGGCCTGTATGTCTTCTGCAAAATAGCTATACTTTCTGACTCTCAAAGACTCCAGAAGGAAAAACTGCTCTGGGAACTGAGAACCCCAGCCATGCGGCATGCTGCCTTTGTTGTTGTTGATGACCTATGCCTGAAGATGAGTTCACTCTGATGTTCCTGCTGAGAAGCCACAGCACCTGCACACTTCCCCACCCCACCCCACCCCACCCCCAGCTTTCACCTGGTTTCTGCCCTCACCAGTTTCTAAACAAGTCAGTGACCAACACCAGGGGTTGCCTTCTCAGTTGGGTATTTTCTGCCTCAGAGCTTCCTCAAGAGGATTTCTTTTCTCCCAGTGGTGGACCCTAACTTCTGGGACTGTTCAGGCCTCTGGATATGTGAGTTCATAGGCCACCCCCATTCTTTTTCTTCTTCTCCTCCTCCTTCTCCTCCTTCTCCTTTTACATATCGCTCCAAGTTCCCCCTCCCTCCCTCCCTTCCTTCCATGCCCCCCCACTCCACAGGGAGGGTGATGCCCTCCAGGAGGGATCAACAAAATCTGTCAAGTCATTTGGAGTAGGGACTAGGCCCTCCCTCCTGTCTCTAGGCTAAGGGAGTATCGCTCCATGGGGAATGTGCTCCCAAAGTTCTTTTGTGCAACAGGGATAGATTCATCCTGGTTCCACTGGCAGAGGTCCCTTAGACTGCCCAGGCCTTCTAACTGAGACCCACGTTCAGGGGGTCTGAGTCGTCCAATGCTGGTTTCCCAGTATCAGTCTAGGGGGTCCATTAGCTCCCCCTTGTTCAGGTCAGCTGTCTCTGTGGGTTTCTGTAGCCTGGTCTTGTCCTCCCTCTCTACATCTGGCACCCCCATTCTTCTGGCCAATGGGCATGGGTCATGGGTATCTCTATGCAATGACTAAGCTGTCCAATCAAAGTGAAGCCTGGGAATTCCACAGAGGATACCCCAGGACAGAAAGCCACAGTATCTATTTGTAAATGAAGCCTCCTAGGCTGAGGCCAGGGCTGTAGACAGAAGACAGCAACAGGAAATGGACTTTCCTATGGAACACACTGGGGCTGCCTTGTTGGAGGCACACACTACAAAGTGTAAACCTCAACAGGAGGGTGGCATTCTGCACCTGGACTGAAAGTGACATCTCTGAGTTTCTCATCATTGCTTATAGAAGTAGTGTCAACTTTGTGACAGCAACGATGGGTTTGTAAGTGAAAGGGCATTCCTAACATCCTACTGTATTGTAAATGCAATCATCTCTATGGGTACTGGCCTTATTTCTAGCTCACGTGCAGTTATCACACAGGAAGATCCAGGACAGCAAGGCCAGCCACAACACAGGAAGAAGAACTTTCTGGTTAAAACTCCAGCCTCACTTTTGTATCTAAGTGTGTCTGAAAGGTTTCAGCTCTCTGCTTTTGGCACAACCCAGGTTGACTCAAGCTGACCAGAACTGCTTTCTTCAGCAGTGAGCTGTTAGATCAGGAAATAAACCGCAGAAATTCCTTAATTACTAGTCACCTGAACGTGGGCAAAAACAACAAAACCCACAGAAGGAAACAATACCTACCACCTTTTTATGATTTTTTTTAATTATACAAACTAAGATAAAACATCACTGCCAGCAAAGGCATCAAGACAGGCAACAACTCTCCAAGCTCCATCCTAGGAGGGATTAGCTAAATACACTCTGTCCACATCAGAAGCCAATAAGATGGCTATAACTTCACTAGCATGATATTCCGTCTAGTGTGCTTTAACAGTGTGTCATGAGGCTTGGGATACAGCTGTGGTCCAAAACTTCCCTGGCTAAGATGTTTGAGGCTGTAGCTCAAGTGCCTACCCCAAACCCCTACTTTCAAAAGCACTCTCTCTCTCTCTCTCTCTCTCTCTCTCTCTCTCTCTCTCTCTCTCTCTCTCACACACACACACACACACACACACACACACACACCACATTAAAATTGCCTCTGAAAAGGGCAAACTACTCCCTGGAACAGCTTTCTGATCATGACTTTTCAGCATTTATTTAAGGTCAGAATTCTTACTTCCACTCAGAGAAGCATTAGATGTCTCACCAGAAGCCAGGACTCATGTGAACTCTAGGTACCTACACAATCTGCCTGATCACCTGGCCTAGGTTAAATCCATCTCTTAGAAAGTCCAGACAAGCAGCTCGTGTTTAGTGACATCAGAGGCTAAACAAAACTAATCATCAGCAGAATCAACATATCAGCAAGTAAACATTCAAAACACCAATAAAAAGGATGCACATTTGGTATGTATGGGCCAGGGATAGTGCTAGGGGGTCAAAGGTGAATGTTTGCATCCATGTGTATGTTATGTACTATCTTCTCAAGTCCCTTCTTCAAGTCTAATTAAAACAATTTGTGTGCATATGTATATGTTCGTGTGTACGTGAGTTCATAGGGGGGTGGGGGTGGGGGCTGTTATAGACACCCTCTGGGTTTTGCTCCTCAGGCACAAAAGTGCCTGCTTTTGAAGAAGGGTCTCTCACTCTCCTGGAATAATCCATGTAGGCTATGCTATCTGGCTAGTGGTGAACCTTAGTGATCCTCCTCTGTCTCTGCTAGCTCAGTGGTAGGATCACAGTGTGTGCCACAACACTGGATTTTAAACTAATTATTTACAAGAAGAAGCCAAAAGTTGGAAGGCTTTAAGGATTTTCTAAGTTGTCACTCATTTTCTAAATTATTTGAGCTAAACTATCCTTACACAGCACCTATAACACAACTGTTCCCTTCCGATAGAACCACAATACAGAATTTAGCTTGCTTTTGACTTTTCCTTTTGGCTTTATGTTTGTTTGCTTTCCATTTAAAATGAGTACAGCAATGAGCCTGAAGATGCGTGAAGATGTTGGCACTGTTGTTCAATATTTAGTAATTAGTATCGGATTCAAAGTTAGTGTCGATTTCCAAGTAAATTTCTTTTGGAATTATTCATGGGTTTGACATTCTGAGGGTAAATCTTCCAGGACCTATAGAACAGTAAATGAAACATGTCGGAGACCACTGTGCCTGCTTGTCAGTCACAGGGGCTGCCCAATTGACTGTGTCTGAATGGCCCAAGAAAGTCCTGGAGACCTCTGCTGTATAGCTGCCCCTGTGAGGTGGGGCACACCGTGGCTATGTGTGGTCTAACACAGCAGTTGGTGACTGGATACAGGGTGTGGTTTTTTAAGTCTGTAATGCACTCACTCTTCAAGCTCCTCGGGGACATTGGTGACAGAGAATTGTTCTTTGTGTGACTGTCACTCCTGTCACTTGAGGAGTCTTCAGTAGATATGGGTCATTTCCCAGGAAATGTCCCCTACTGCTAAGGAAATCTCCCCCTGTGACTTCTCAACATTGTCAAGGTGCTGACTACAGGGTTTTCGGTGCCATTTCTCAGAGTGGCCCTCCTGTCTGAGTAAGGCGATCTCAAGTGCAATTAGCTACATCTCAGCACCCTTGCTCTCAGAGCTCCTGGTATTTAGTGTAGATATGTTAAAATATGAACTAAAATCACACACACACACAAAAACTATATATATATATATATATATATATATATATATATATATATATCATGAGCACCCAAGGGAAATGAGAGATATGCTTATTTTCTAACTTTTTTTGGACAAGTTAATGGAAAGTTGTTCATTCCAAGCCTTCTACCATTAGCTGCTTCAAACCTGAATCATGGTAGAATATGGGAGGGGGGAATCTTAGCCACCCTGAACTCCACTGAACTGGGACCCACTCCACAGAGGCCTGGGCATCCACTACAAGTACGACGGGAGAAAGTGTACCTGATGCGGCACCGAGTCACCAAGGAGAGCCCATACTCTATGCTGCTACCCTGTTTGGGGATTTTGTGTGAGATTAACTGCCTAAGGAAAAGACGAAGAAGATACCTGGTTTTCACTAACGATTAATACGACCTGTTAGCTTTACGTCTGTGACCCCTGGGAGTCTGAGAAGGAAAGGATTCTTCTAGGGTCTCTTTATCCATAAAAGACAGCCATAGCTTCATCCATTGCTTTCTTTCTGAAAATGTGGTCATAGGGGTTTTTGTCCATCTGTCTGTCAGCCACTGAGACTCACTGACATGTGTCAGTTCACTAGCAGGCCCTTGGCAGGCTGCCCACGCCTTGGAAGCACCTCCTCCATGTTCGCGTTATTAAAACTACTCAAAGGTAAAATATTCCTGGGCCCACTTGTTCCCTCTAATGTACACTTTGGCAGAGGCAAGGATGTTGAATCACCAAACTCTCTGGCAAGACGGAAACACATGGCATCTTATTTGCACCAGCCTTTGTAGGACAGCTGGCTCACTGTATGCTGACTACAAGAGGATGCTCCACAGGCAGCTCCTGGGACTGTCCTTTCTCAGAATTTGTTTGGAAAGGGCAAGCTCCTTATAGAGCAAGGACCTTGACAACCCAGACCTCCCAGGGCTTTCATCTCTAATCTGTCAAAACAACCCAAATACACTTTTTCCTGGCCCCAGAACAGCCTTCATTTGTGGTATGTGCTTCAGATCCTGTCCATCTTCAGGGCTCAAGTTAGTCACCCCTTGCCCTCCTGAAAGCTTCTTGGGCCACCAGGATGGAAGAGGTGTAGCTCCTTCTCATTTTATCACCTAGCTTGAGCAGCTAGCTCTCCAACAATCAGAGTGAAGATGTGTTTGATACTGACTCTTCGGGTATAAATGACCTGTGCTGTAAATAAATAAAGCTCCATGCAAACAAGAACCCAACCAAAGGTCACAGACCATAAATGATAGAATGATGTCTGAGCAGAGGATGTGATTGTATATGAACCCACCCCTTAAGTTTTGCATTCCTGTGACTCCCGAGGGTTAGGAGCTCCTGAGCTTAGGGATAAGTTTCTCATTTGCCTTATAGCACTGTGAACAAAGGAGCCTTAATAAAGAATTGTCACTGTAAAAGCCACCAAGATCACACTCTGCACGTGGGGGGGCAGAACCCCCCAGCCCTATAAACCACTGGCTGCCACATGGACATATAGTTCACCAAGCTTTTCCATCTTCCCACCCCATCTGTGGCAACTTCTTGCTCCTAATAGCTGGTGGATTAGTGCTGAGCTGCGCTGATTGCTCACACCTGTGAGTCTAACTAACCCCTGTTCCGCTTTGTGCAATCAGCCATGCCCAGGTAAGACCATGGGCTTCCCAAATGACAGGCAAAGCAAGACCCACCTGACAGGTCTGAGCAGACACCTGTGAAGCCGGAAGAGAGGGGGAAGAGGGAGGGGGACTGACAACGAAATCGATAAACGTGAACAGCAACCCAACAAGTGTACTCTCTCCACCTCGAGATTAGGCGCTCTGGAGACCGAAAACATCAAAGGCCTCCAGCAAATGGGAAATGAGCCAGAGCTAGCTGCAGAATATCCACAGGCATGCAGACCTACTGCTGTTTCTTTCCTTGCAATGAGAGGTGCTACATAAACTTTAGATTTTAAACATTGCTGGACCCAATCTTGTTTTGATTGTGTCCATAATCATCTCCTACCTTCAAACCTGTAGATGTAGTTGTCAAAGTTGTCCCAATAATCCTTATACTATCTCCTTGAAACAAGGAATGTGGGTGCAAAATGTATTTCACTAGATCAATGGTTCCCAACCTTACTAATGCTTTGACCCTTTAACAATGTTCCTCATGTTGTGGTGACCCCCAACCACAACCATAATTTTGCTACTGTTACGAATCTGTACATAAATATCTGACATGCAGGATATCTAGTATGTGACCACTGTGAAAGGATCATCTGACCCCAACCGGTGGTGACCCACTGGTTGAGAAACTGGGCACTGTAATAACTCACTCCGAATATCTGTGGCAGGACCAGACAGTGTGTCACTTCTGTTGCAAAGGGCCCCAACTTCTCAATTGTGTTTCCCATTCTGGATCTGTTCCTGAGTCTTCTTTTCCAGTACAGTAACAATTCTGGAACCATGTGATTGTTGTATATCTAGGTGTGCACACCTCACACTGATCAGAGTCACAAAAGCAAATATTCTGTTTTTATTTCTCACATGCCTGCCCTTGGCCATTCAAATTGCCTTCTCAAGGGGAGAGTTAGATCCCTCCAAAGAGAACAGTTCCAATGTCAACCAAAAATAATGGGATTTTTGTGTATCTCCTTTTGCGGGGGTAAAAGCCCCTCTTTCTACCTGTCAGATGTTTATAAAGGTTTTACTGAATTTATTCAAACTGAATGATTAATGTTCCCCAGGATGCAAATGAATGTAATCAGAAAGGCTAAACAGAAAGCTTTATTTGGAGCCAGGCATGTTGGAACATGCCTTTAATCCCATTACTTGGAAAGAAGAGATAGACAGGTCTTTGTGAGTTCAAGGCCAGCCTGGTCTTCACAGTGAGTTCCAGGACAGTCAGGGTTATGTAGAGAGACCCTGTCTCCAATAAAAAGAAAGGAAAAAGAAAGCAAGCCTACTTAGGTGGTATTTCCAACCACAAAATCTTCTCTATAACTTGTCAGTTTGTTGTTGTTGTTGTTGTTGTTGTTTTTCATAATCACTCTTATTAAAGCATTGAACCAGGGAATTATTTAATTCCAGGTTGGCTTGAGACTAGCTGATCTTATAGGTCTATAAGGTTATAACATACAGGCTCTGATGATTCCAGCTGTGCTAAAGGGCTTCCACACAGCATTCCATAGACTTCCATTTATGGCAAGACGGCTTAGCTGGTGACCAGGTCCTCTTCCCCTTCCTGTGCTTCTCCTTTCTCTTTCTTGCTGGTCTTGTGGTATTTTGAAAACAGCAGGTACATTTTCCCCTTTGTGGTTTCAAGTTCCAGTGCAATACCAAAGCTTGACTATAGAACATTCCCTCTGGTTGGCCAGAGCCCTGTGGGATAGAACATAATACTTCACTTGCTTTAGAGGTGAGCCCTGAGAAATCATGCAAGGTGATGGCCCTGAACCCTGCATCCACACTGCATGTTCTACAGCTGTCTCTTCTCAGCATTTCATTAGGCTGAGGAAAGGAAGAGGCTCCAGAGGCCCTCAGCTTGGAAATGCATGACAAAAACAAACAAACAAAAACATTAGCAAGTCTGTAAAGAGGTATGGGGAGTTGCATGTGCAAGCATAAGAGGCTGGGTTTGGATCCCCAGAATCCATGTAAAGGCAGACATGGTAGGTCAAATCTTCAGTCCCATTTCTCCTAGTGTGAGACAGTAGAATTCAGAGATAGGAGAGTTCCTGAAAGTTAACAGGTCATCTAGCCTGGAATATGTAACAATAAACAACCAAGAGATCCTGCTCCAAATAAGATGGGAGCCGAAGACCTATACCCAAGGTGCTCTTAACCCATAGGAATGCCATGCCGTACACATTTCCATATGTACATGAACCAGCACAAACCTACACACATACACATATAGCCAGGATAACCTATGTTCAAATCCTGTGTCCTGATGGGAGATGTCATTCTGTATATATGTTTCTCATACTGGTTAATAAATAAAGCACTGTTGGCCAATAGGAAAGGAAGATAGAAGGGACTAGGAGACGAGGAGGAAAGAGGAAGTAGGAAGGAGGAGTCAACATGGAGAGGCTGGGGAGACCAGAAGCAGGCCCCATTCCCCGGTAAGATGAAAGCACATGGAAATATTAGATTAACAGAAATGGGTTAATACTTAAGACAGAGCTAGCCGATAAGAAACAAGTAACTGACCAACAGCATTATATCAAATACAGAGTCTCTGTGTGTTAATTGGGGCCGGCGCGGTGGCGGGACAAGACCAGCGGCGGGAGGAAAAACCTTACTCCTTACAGTGTCCACTGCTCTTGGCAAACTTTCACAGCAGATTGGATCTTGTGAAGTTCCTGAATGAACTGAAATAGTGGAAATATAGAACAACTTGCCCGGCAGGCACATCCTGAGTATTCAATACCAATTGAGCATAGATGTTACAGTAACCCTGGAAAGATGATACATTAGCAGCAGTTATAGATAAAAAGCAAGAAATGCACTCTTCACCCCATCCAAGACTAAATTAGGAACATTGGTGGCAGAGTCATCTGTATGTCTTGCAGCCCTGGGAGGGGAGGGGCTGATCCCCACTAAAATGTCAGAACAACATGTTAACCCATGTGTCCAAAATGTGTCAGCCCCTAAATAAATGGCAGCAATATTCAGTGTGATGCAAAGGCCTGTGTTCTTCCCACTCCACACACTGTAAATTCAGTTGTGGGTGGGGCCTGCAGGCGTTCCCCTCCAATTCTGATTCCACCCAACTGGGGAATGTGTTTCTCTGAGTTCCTGCAAGTCCAGCCTCTATTCTGATGTAAGAACCTTGTTCCCTTCCCCAAACTTAGAATTTTCATATAGTAAGGAGGTGTTGGGCTGGCAGGACATGATGGAAGATTGTGTTGTCATGAGGAAAGTTCATGCTGCCTGTGGACATTGCCGTCCTGATTTCTTTTTTAAAGCATAATGAAAATTATAGAGGTGTTAGATAAAAGCCTTTCAGAGAACACAAGACTGCAAACATACACACAGTCTAACTCTACTGCATTGTGATGGGGCAGCTGGCAGAGACAAAAGCCCCATCCAACAAAGACCTTCTCCAATGACAAAGGGAGATGTCATTCTGTAATATCTTATTGGTTATTGAATAAAGCCCTGTTGGCCAATAGGAAAGCAAGATGGGTGGGACTAGGAGACAAGGAGGTTTCGGGGCTATATAGAGGGAGAGATTCAACATGCAGGACCAGGAGATCAGAGCTCTGGACCCTCTCTCCAGTAAGATAAGACCATGTGGAGATACTTAGATTGATAGAAATGGGTTAATATTTAGGACAGACTAGCCAATAAGAAATGTTAGTACTGGCCAACAGCATTATACCTAATACAGCATCTCTATGTGTTATTTTGGGCTGGAATGGCTATGGGACAAGATTAGCAGGAAAACATGCTCATAACAGTAGGGAAACTGTCAGGTGTGAAACAGAGACAAAAGCCCCATCCAACAAAGACCTTCTCCAGGCCCTGTGGAGGGTGGTCTCCATATGAAGGCTCCAGTGGCTTGTCCTCAAGAAGCCATGTGTTGGAAAACAGAAACAGCCACTGGGTCTGACTTCATGCTTTACACTCTGAAATGACAGTAACACAGGCTGGTCTTCTAACATGACTCTCTGGTCACACGTTGGAAGTGACTCCTCCAATGGTCACTGTGTCATTGGGTCAGCTGCTCTTCATTGGCTTGGTCACAAAAGGAGTTAGAGTCTCTCGTCTGAGGCTGTGGGATACTTGCAGCCATCTCTTCTCACTGGATCCTGATGTGAGTGTTTTGGGGAATCTGGAGAGCATCTTAGCTAGAACTTGGCAGGGTTTCAGTGTGGACGGTGAAGAGCCACTCATCTACCCTACCTTCCCAATGTCATGGCCATTTCTTCATGATTGAATTGCAGTTTCCCCTTCTGTATTCTCACAAAATTGATCTTCGCTGATACCACCATGACACCCTGAGAGAGCCTGAATTACGTCCTATGGTCCAGCCTTTGCTACACATACCTGAGTCCCTCCCAGGGTGAACCTCCAGGTGCTTCACATTCCTCCACTGACTTCCTCCAGCTACCTCATCATGCAGATGGACCAAATCAGAGAATGAACTAAATCAGAGGAAGCAAGTTTTTACTCATGCAGCTCTAGTCTAGGAATCAAGTTTAATTCCCTGCTACAGAAGCTTGGACAGATAACAAAATGCTAAATGGTGAATAAGCCATCCATCATAGCACACAATATGCATGTATGAAAATTTCTCAATTAAAAGCTAGTCATGTGACACAATCCTGGAATCCCAGAACCTAGGAGGAAGAGGCAAGGGGATCAGGAGTTCAAGGTTCTCCTCAGCTACAATACAAATTAAAGGCCAGCATAAACTGTAGGAGATCCTGTCTCAAAGACACACACAGGAAAATGTCATGATGACACTCATTAGTTTGTACAATTAATACTTTCAAGGGAAAGAAGGAGGGAGAGGAAGACAGGTGGAGAAAAGGGACAAGAAAGAGGAGAAGGAAAGCAGCAACAGGCACCAAGCCAAGAATCCAATCATGTTCCCTAGACAAGCCACTGCCATGCTAGGTTTTCCTTCTGGACTTCAGGTCAGTATGGCAGGTGAGAGGAAGGAGAAATCCCATTAAATAACATCACAAACTACCATCCTGAAGCTAAATTATGGACACGGAGCCTGCAAGCTTAGGAATCAAGTGGGCTCGGGCTGAGTACCCACCTTAAATCCTTGGGACAAAGAAGACAGAAAGACAGAAAAACCTCTCCTAGGGCTGAAGCCGAAATGTTTTCACTTTATTGACAGTGTTCTCAGCATCGGGACAGCAAAGTCCCCACAAACACAGCACCTCAGTCAAAGCTTTATTCACCAACAAGTTCAGTCGTTGAAACAACTGTCCCATTTGTGAAGCAGAGACATGATTGACATCTGGAAACTAACAAAGCCAAAAGTCCCACCTCATCTCTCACCAAGGCTACAACTTTAGACAGATAATTGTCTGCCTCTACAAGCTACTTTGATGAGCCTTGCTCTGAGTCTATATAGCTTACCCATTAATATAAGCAAAGAATCTGTATTGACTTTAGCTTCCTCCTCAACTTGGCACACAGCCTTCTTTCTCTCATTACCAAAGAATCCCTGAATAGAAACATTTCTTCCCTGACCTTACAAAATTCGAAAGTGCTGTCTGTCAGGTCCCAGTCTCACAGCGACTGTCCCCAGATTTGGGGTGTCCTACTTCCTGTTTTGTTGTTTGAAGACGGTCTACCTTCCTTCAAAGGTGATTAATCTCAGGGGCCTGGAGCGAAGGCCAGGAGGCCGTGGAGTATTCAGGCACCAAGAAACTTCAAGGCACTGAGTGTTTGCAGTGCCCAAAATTAGAACAGCCTCCTCCTCCTTTGATTTTTGACAGCCTATTTTTTTCTGCTACAATTTAGTTCTTCTTCCTCTAACAACTTGAGTTAATTTCTGTTCTGAGCAGAAGTCAGAAGGGAAGGAACCTGGCTAAAACTAAGGGGAGAAAAGACAAGACAAGGGGCTGTGGCCACGGGGTTTTCCATAGCTGAGGTGTGGGGGGTAATAAGTGAAGACATGCATGACAGATGAGAAACTTATTTCTCAAAGGTGACAGTGGGAGACACTGGAGAAAGAGTCACAAGTTTGCCTTCCTTTCCACAAAGACAGTGAGCACAGTGACGCCCAGGACCCTGAAAACAAAGTGTTCCTTCAGTTAGTACATTGTACATGCATGCCTTCCCACATACACCATAACTGCCTTAGATCATACTGTTCAAATACACAGGTATCATTTTGAAAATATTTTTCATCAAAGTCTAGATACACAATTTATTTTAGAACTATGTAGACCAGTGAGTCTCAACCTGTGGCTTGTAACTCCTTTGGCAAACATCTATCTCCAAAAGCATTTATGTTATGGCTCATAACCGTAGCAAATTTATAGTTAAGAAGTAGCAACAAGAATAATTTTGCAAGACCAGGCTGAGAAACCCACAGAGACAGCTGACCTGAACAAGGGGGAGCTCATAGAAGCCAGACTGATAGCTGGGAAACCAGCATTAGACAGACTCAGACCCCCTGAACATGGGTCTCAGTTAAAAGGCCGGGGCAGTCTAAGGGACCTCTGACAGTGGAACCAGGATGTATCCCTGGTGCACAAAAGGACTTCAGGAGCACATTCCCCATAGAGGTATACTCCCTTAGCCTAGAGACACAATTACTTGACAGATATTGATGATCTCTCATGAAAGGCCTTACCCTCCCTGGGAAGTGGATGGGGAATGGGGGGGGTACATGGAGGATGGAAGGGAGAGGGAACAGTGATTGATATATAAAAAATAAGAAAAATATAAAATAAAAAATTATTATTCATTTTTTAAAAAATAGTTTTAAAAAAGTAAGAATAACCCAGGTGAAAATTTCAGAAATAACTAATAAATTATGTAATGTGCTTCAAAACAAACAGATAATAGAATTTATCATTGAAAACTAAGTAACACAAGAAAAGAGAAAGCAGATGCATAAACAATCAAAAAAATAATAATTTTATGGTTGAGGAAATGTATTAAAGGGTGACAGCGTCAGGAAGGTTGAGAACCAAAGATATAGAGCTTGTGTGTAGCTATGGCCTTTTACACTTCATTGCAATCATTGTGTTTGAGCAT
The DNA here is from genome assembly GCF_943737965.1 of Phodopus roborovskii. Taxonomy (NCBI): domain Eukaryota; kingdom Metazoa; phylum Chordata; class Mammalia; order Rodentia; family Cricetidae; genus Phodopus; species Phodopus roborovskii. Next base: position 3,662,698 of record NW_026126433.1, read on the forward strand.
CACCTTTATGTAGCAAAAGCTATTGACTCTTGTGCTGGGAATGTGAATAACCACTGGCACACTTGTCATAAAGCTAAGGAGGTTTAAGCTGTTTCCTTCCAAGGCTCTAGCACTAACCCTGGCAGTGATATGAGATATGTTTATCTGACTTGCTAACTATCCTGGGACAAAGTAGTTTTCTGACTATGCCTCTGTCAGATAGCAAAACTGAAGTGCCCTAAACACAAATGTATGCTACAGGACTGTCTTAGTTAGGTTTTCTATTGCTGTGAAGAGACACCATGACCACAGCAACTCTTATAAAGGAAAACATTTAGCTGGGGTTGGCTTACAGTTTTAGAGGTTTAATCCATTATCGTCATGGTGGGAAGCATAGTAGTGTGCAGGCAGACATGATGCTGGAGAAGGAGCTAAGAGGTCTACATCCCGATGGGAAGGCAAAGGAAGTGAAGACTGCCACACTGGGTCTAGCTTAAGCATCTGAGACCTCAAAGCCCACCCCCAGTAACCTGCTTCCTCCAGCAAAGCCACCCTTATTCCAACAATTCCACTTTTAATTGTGCCCCACCCTATGTGCCTATGGGGCCATTTTCATTCAAACCACCACAGTGACCTAGGGCCAGGCGTTTTATGTGAAACAGGAAAGGAATGCAGGTGGAAATGTGTGGAGTGAGAAGTGTCTGTAAAGCATCTGCTGTCACCACCATCAGGCTCTTAACACTGTGAGCCTACTATGTGCTTATCCTGATACCTGAGCACAATGGCCATTCTCCCCCAGCAGCCACATGCTCAAGAGTCTGATGGATTGTCTGGGCTTGAAGGCAGAATGCTTTGAAACTTGCTTCTGCTTATTTCTTTATGAGAAAATAATAGCAGGGACGTGTACACCAGAGAGAACCATTGCCAGTGCACAGAGTATGGGAGGCTGTGCTCAGCACAGCAGACCCAGTTCAAGCTGGCATCTCCATTCATGATGCCAGCATCTCCACAAGGGAGCAAGCTTCTCTGGAAACAGTGGAAAGAGCCATAGTCAGCCGGCACCAGCACCTGCACTCAGGGGAGAAACACTGCCATCTAACCAGTGTGGGAAAACTCCCCCCCCCACTGCCCACATTCTAAGAACCAAAATGGGGGGGAGCAGTTCTGCTGGCGTCATTTACTATTGCAAGTCTAATCTTTCCAAACACAGCGATGCTTTTGTATCGTGGTAAATGATTTTTAAAAAGTCAAGCCATATGTTTCATAACTCTGGTGATAAACGATGCTCCACTCAATATCCAGGGCTCTGTGGAGGAAGAGCTGTGCTGTGGTCTGCAGGTGGGAAGCCGCTCTGCAAACACTCTTGTCTCCAGCACCACTAGGGAGAAACATGAAAACACTCCACACTTACCACTTGTAAAGAAGGCCCAGGAAGTCCCAGATGTCTTCCAAACAGTACAGGCCATTGTGTCTGGTTACCCACCAGAGCTAGATAGTCAGACCCTATGGTGGAAGACGCCCCAGACTTTGACTACAGGACACAGGAAAATCAAGCTGAAGCTGAGTGGGAAGACTGCTCTTTACTGGCTAGGTTGCACAGTGTGGGAAAGCACTATGCAGCCTGCTGGAGGGAAAAAGTCACCAACTGTCTTACTCAGCGACAAACCACAAGTGCTGCAAGAATTACGGTGAGTTGGGTGAGACTGTCTCTCATATTTGGATGTTTGGTTCAGGAAGAATTAGGGTGTGTATGGCCTTGCTGGGGGAGGTGTGTCACGGGTTGGGCTTGGAAGTCATGAAATCCCACACCAAGCCCAGTCTTTCTTGCTCTCTGCCTCCAACTTATAGATCAAGATGTGAGCTCTCAGCTACTGCTCCAGTGCCCGGTTGCCTGCCTGCTGCCATGCTTCCTGCCACCACGCTTCCTGCCATGATAATAGACTCATCCTCAAACTATAAGTAAGCCCCCATTAAAAGCTTTCTTTTGTAAGTGGCCTTGGTCATTACCACAATAAGTGGTCTCATTACCACAATAAAAAAGTAACTGAGACAAATACTGACCTTCCAGGCAAGGCATGTTCACAGTTGCAATAGTGGCAAGACTGTTTGGTGAGAAACCAATCACTTTCTGGTTGAATTTGAGAACTACTCATGGGAAGAAATTCATGCCCAGCACTATATAACTGGGTCAAAAGCCTGTGGATAAAGAGGTACAGGGTCCTAATGGGGAAATGTATTAGTGATGTTTTTTAACAAATAGACATGTAGTCAGACTGCCTTCCAGATGTTTATATGGGAACCCATAGACTGGGGCTTCTATCAACCTTGGATTACAGCCACACATACGTGAATAGAGATTCCCAGCTGGACTACTGAGTGCCTGGATGCACAACCAAAAATGAGGCATCTATAGGACCCCCCCCCACCAGAGGCCAGGGAACATTTCAGAAGGGAGGCAGGAGGTCTGCAAGAGCAAGGAGACAGAGCACTTCCATGGCAATGGAAATCAAATATTTACAGCATGTGTAGGTAGCTACCTGGACCAGGCCTGTGTATTCTTTTTTTTTTTTTTTTTTTTTTTTTTTTCTTTTTTTGGTTGGTTGGTTTGGGATGTTTTATTTTTTGTAGTTTTTTCTAAGTTTGGATCATCTCTCTTAATGTTATACCTTTCTGGCCCACCTGTTTTCCTGAAACTTCTATACCAATCCAGAATTGTTTTGAGACAAGGTCTCACTCTCACTATGTAACCCTTGCCTAGCTTGGGAGCTCACTATGCAGACCAAGCTGGCCTCAAACTCTGCCCACTGAATGCTGTGATTAAATGTGTGCATCACCATGCCTCAATAAAGATTTTGGTTTTTATGTGTATGAGTACCACTTGTGTGCCTTATGCCTGCAGAGGCCAGAAGAGGGTATCAGATCCTCTGGAACTGGGCCACTGTGTCAGTGCTGGGAATTGAACTTGGATCCTCTGAAAGAGCAAAATTGCTCTTAACTGTTGCACCATCTCTCCAGCCCCCAACCCAAATTTTGATTACATTGTGAATGAATTCATGTAATGAGGAATTATATGGCCGCATACACAGTGATGTCAAATATCAGATCACAACAAATTTATCCTAAAATGATTCGGTAATAAAATCGTGATCAGGCCCATACTGTGTGGTTTCTTTTGTTATTCCCTCTAGATACCTGAGCATTTCCCACCAAACGGGAAGATCAAATATCTGTTGGACTTCATGTTTGACTCAACAGAAATAATCAGCCTTCTGTTGTGTCCCACTGAAACAGTGAGAATCAACATGTCACCAATGTGATCCAGAGCTTCCGGGACCCACAGCCTGGGTGTCACCATGCATGCTTTCAGGGAGACCGGTTTCACTCTTTGGGGAACTCAGGCTTGGTGGGGGGCCCAAATGGGGAAGAAAACTCCACTTTTCTGGCCCATCTTTTTTTCCTTTTGGTTTTTTTGAGACACTCTTTCTACATAGCCCTGGTTGTCCCAGAACTCACTATGTAAACCATTACCTCCTCTTTGTTTTTACTACAGGGCATAGGACATCATTATGAACATTCCTTTTAGCTGGAAGTTTTTCTCATTCTTGTTACTGTGCAAAAGAATGCACCCTTGGGGAAATGTTTAGTATGCTTACTTACATCAAGACATCTCATTACCCCATTTTATTAGTATTTTCACACTTTGAACATACAAAGGAGTTGCATGGCTCTATGAAAGAACATTCTAGAAGCTAGTTGGTTTTGGCAATTTTGTCATCTGGGAAGAGAGCTTCGGTTGGCTGGTGGGCATATCTGTAAGTGATTGTCTTGGTTGCATAACTGAGCTAGAGAGACCTGTCCACTGTGGGTGGTACCATTCCCTGACTACCCCAGGCTGTATGAACAGAGTAACTAAGTGGAGACGGACATTTATTACTTTGGTTCTTGTCTGTGGATATAGCGGTTGCAGTCAGTGCAATTCCCCTGCTACGATAACCTGTAACTGTAAGCTAAAATAAAACCCTTCTCCCTTAAGTTGCTTTTGTCACAGAATTTTATCACAGCAACAGGAAATGAAACTTAAAACAGCAATGAAGCTAGATATTTTCTGGAGTGGATGAAGGAGGCACTTAGAGGTTACCTCTAGTCTCACTATTAAAAGCCTGACATTTGAGTAGTGCAGAAACTCTCCCTTTCTGTAGCAGCTGGAGAGACAGGATAATAAAACCGAAAGTCCTTTCAACCTAAGTGTGCCATAAATTCACTCTATAGGTTAATGTTATTGTTGACCTTGGTCTGAAAATCTGTTTGTATTGGGTGATGCTTATCATGGAGACCAAGGGCTGACTAAAAGGCTGAGAATCTGGTGACTGTTAAGTGCTCAGCCCTAAATAAGATGTCTGTAGCACCCCTTCAAGGCTCTCAAACTTTGTATGGATGTGGCAGGATGCATTGGGGGTGGTGAGACGGTTGTGAGAGTTAGAGGACAGATCTGTGATGCTGTCTTTGAGACACGACATGACTTGGCTGTTGCACTTATGAAGTCACAGTACTAACTTACCTGACCAAATTCTTTGAAAGACTGAGTTGGCAACATTCTAGCATGGGTGAGAGGAGCTATGGGCATTTATTGGGACTAAGGGAAGGGAGGTTTTTTTGTTTTTTTTTTTTTCTTCAGTGCTATAGCTGTCGCTAAGCTATACATCCTCCCATAAATAACTCCACAGCTGGGGTCATGCAACAACCAAAATTAATCCAGTGGGTCAAGAAAGTGGGAAAAAAGTCAAAGAGATAGGCTTGGAAGGAAGGGATCCAGAGGAAGTGAGAGGGAATGAGAGAGGGTAGAGAGGTTGTAATCAAAACACATAATATACATGTATGAGATCATAAGAGAACACATTTTAAACTACTAAAGAAAAAGACCAACTTTGTCTTCTAATGTGGCTTAGATATAAAAGGAGAGTTGCCCTTTTTAATGACAAAACTGGCTATGGTATCAAATAACAAGCTTGGTTCAGGATTCACCATCACCACCCACCCAGGCCCCCAGCCCCTGCCCAGAGGATGACTTGTTCCTTAGCACCTCAGTTTCCTGCTCTGTGAAATGGTCACAAAACTGTACTTACTACTCTGCTGGGATGACAGTGCCTGGACCAGGGTAGACACTTAACAAGCACTGCTGGCTTCCTGCAGCCTGGGGGATGGGGCTGGAGGAGCCCTCTCCTTGTTTATTCCCCCAGTAGAAAGCACCAAAGCAGTGTTGTGGGGAACCAGAGTCGTGGTCCCTGGGAGGAGTCTCTAAGCTGTGAATGTGAAATGGTGGCTGACACCGACCTGTTCCGAGTTCTCAGCACAGACGAGCCCCTTCCTATCACAACAAGAGGGAAATTCTGCACAGAGGAGTTTCTTCTTATCACAAGATGGAAATGCAGAGTTTTTCAGGTGGATATTTATACTTCACAACAAACTGTGTAATTTCAAACTAACCTTACTATAATTGTGTATATAATTATGCACATTATATATACACTTTCAATTATAATTCAGCCATTACTGACATGAAGATGGCAGGAGAAGGCGAGCAGTGGATGAGAAACGACAAAGGAGGTGAGATGAAAATGAAAGGGGACAGCAGTTCCAGTGAGCCAGCACCTTCCATTTAAAGAACTCTACCATACCTCACTCAAGGCTCCTCGGCGATGCTATAGAGCTGGGCAGCCAAGATCAGAATCCTCTCGGGAATAATGAGGACCTGTCCCTCGTCTTTTTCGTTGTTTTAATATTTTGTGCATATGGGTGTTTTGCCTGCATTTATGTCTGTGAACTACCTTTGTGCAGTGCCTGAGGAGGCTGTAAGAGGGTGTCAGATCCCCTGGGACTAGAATTAGAGATGGTTGAGACCTGCCGTGTGGGTGGTAGAAATCACACACTGGTCCTCTTGCAAGATCAGCCTGTTCTCTTTCCTGCAGAGCTGATAGGCTACTTTCTCCAGATGCTTCCTCAATTATGTTTGCCTGTTCCTTCCTGTCTGTATCCCTCCGGCATCTCCCAACCAGGCCCACACAGACCCACACCGACAACTCATTCCTTCATGCATTCCATATATATTGTTACACTTCTTCCCATGTTTCTCCAAGCTAAAATAGTCTCACACAGACATGTGTACATACAGTATTTTTTCCTTTAACTGTTTTATGGAAACAGATTATGATGCCATAGCAAGGTTACTCTCATCTATACATTTAGTTCAGTCTCCTCCTACCTTCTACACACAACAATGTTTTATGATATCTGATATAATGCCAGAACATACATTTTGTGTATATATGTGCATATGTATTTTTTAAAGACGAGTGTTGAAAGCCAAGTTGAAATAAAGAAATTTGTGGTGACTTGCACAGGGTACCTCATCAGAAAGAGCTTGGTTTTCAGGCCTTGGCCTTGTGTTTATCAAGTCTTTTATTTTACTTATTTATTTTGTGTCTTCTGTTCCAAGGAATGTTCTGTCTACAAAGGCAAGTTGTCAAAGTTGCATTAGCCATGGTACATATCTGGTGCACAGAAGGTCATGGTAGGGTGAAGGGTTGCTGTGAATGGAAGTATAGACTGTCAAGAAAAATATACTAAGAAAATCTTCCTGGGGACAACATATGGCAACTGCCCCTCATTTGTGCTCAGAGATCCTAGCCTGAGCTCATCTTTTTCACCTAGGTGTCCATAGAAACACCCCTCCCCCAGAAAAGAATAGTACCCAGTATCCTGCAGCTTCCAGGTCTCTTCAAAGGGAAAGAGAGGCCCCGCTCATGCTAAGACCCAATTGAAAAAGTGTTGTGCTAGCCTGCATTGCCCACATTTTGACATCTAGAACCACCACCACCACCACCACCACCACCACCACCACCACCACCACCACCACCATGGAACACAATTTTATTTTTTGATCTTTTGACTTCTTTTTGTTTTTTATCATTATTTTTATTTTGAAAGTCTTCTCGTTTACATACCAATCCCAGATCCCACTCCATCCCCTCCTGTTGCTCTCCCAACTTTCCCCACCCCCTCACCCCACCCCCACTCTTCGGAGAGGGTAAGGCTCATCTAGGACCTTTTTAAGCTCAACAATAGATGCTGATAGGTGTTAAGGACAAGAGAGTGGTCCTAGAGAGTGGTACAGCACAAGATTCACCGAGACCAGGTGCCAACCCAAGGAGCAAGGGCCAGCCTAGGCTCCATGCATCTCTACATCTGTCTGGGTCCCAGTTTCCTCATTTGTAAAATGAAGGTCTTGAACATCCAGCTTCAGAGGCTGGCCCAGCTCTGCCTTGCACTCTGATCATCACTGTTCCTCCAAGTGGACTATATATAGTACCCTCAAGCTACCTAAGAAGTCTGGGCTTGCTGCAGTCCATGAGGAGGATATTGGCAGATACAGTAGGAACCCCCTACTGTGTTGGTTCCCTCCCTTCCCCGAAATGTCCCTATTCACCCAGAAACACACAGCTTTATAGTAGAGAGGTAGCAGTCCACAGAGATGCTTGAGTTCTCATGGCACCATTTGCCTTCAGCTTGACCCACACAACTGAACTCTACAATGACGATGGGGCTTTTTTCTTTTGACATGACAGACTGATCCTGGCCCCTGTGTCTCACCCCTCTACAAGGGTGTCCATCATCCACACCAGCAAACAGTTACTCAGCAACCCACAGTTCCTGACCTCTGCTTTCTGTCACAGGTCTGCTTGTTCTACCACTGTCCACCTGGACAGGAGCTCAAAAGAAGCAGACCCACACAGCCTGGGCATATCCCTTGCCAGTGATTGTTTGGGTAGGATATGGGATGCACCTCTGCCTCTGAGGCCTGAGCATGAACCTGACTGGTGTCAGGTTTCTCACAGATTTTCCTCGCTGAAAGAAGAAGAGACTCGTGAAAGCGAGCCTACAAGTATCTCCCATTTGTTTTATGGGTAAGGCATAATCTGTGAAGAAAAGACGCTATTGGGGACCAGGACCATTGAGCACTGGACAACACTGGATCTTCAATGACAGTGTTGACTCACTGAATTCAGTCATCTGTGGCTGGCCCACCTTGAAGCATGACAGTTACACTCACGTGTTTAAGCCAGATGAGTGTGGGTCCCTGCCCCTTGCAGCTGGCTGCATATTAAAGCATCCAGAACCTAAACTAATGCCCTCTATTTGGTGCATGTTGCTTTAGTGCTCTAGCTGCTTCTATCCATGGTTACAGCCCTACATCCCTAGTATTCCCGTTCCTCAATGGTCCACCCTGGGAAACAGCATTCATCCCTTCATGTTCCATTGAAAGTACACATGCCCTGACCTCCCCAAGTCCATAACATGTCAGACATTCCTCCTTTTGAGGCAACTGCTGCACACCTGTCAACTGCACTAGACTGTGAACTGCTTGTGGACAGCGCCATCGAGGACTGGGTTTTATCAGCATCCTCTGCCTGAGGCTCTCTCTATGGGTATGCACAGTCAAATGTGCTGAATGATACACACTCTGCCTTGCTACCACATCAGGAACACACTCACCCCCTCCTACAGTACAGTTCCTTTGTATCTTGCTTTGGGTGGGCCTTGTCCAGTGATGATGACTGATTTTCACACAGCCTAAAATGGAAGCAGCACTTTCAGAGCACATCACTGATGATGGCTTAAGGTTTGGGGCACTCATGCTTTTGTTATAACAAGAAATGAGTATAAAGATGAAAATGTGACCTTCTGTGCTACGATAGTAAAGGAACCTAGTCCTAAAGCTCAGCTCCAAGATGCACAGATGCTAAGGTCTAGAGGGACTGTTTGCCCACCCAGCCCCCCCAGCATCAGTGTCAGACTGGCCTTCAGCACTCTTCAAAAGAAGCTGTGAAACAAGGGCTTGGACTGTGGCTCCCACTGGAGCAGCTCTGCTGAAGCTCTCTGCTCTTAGCAGGCATGCTGCATGGCCAGCACCCCACACAGTTGTCTGCACTGTGTGTTTGTTGCTCCTCTCTCTCCTGTACACACACACACACACACACACACACACACACAAACACACACTTCAATCTCTTCCTGCAAATCAATGCAGCTGTTCCAGCAGCTCAAGTGAATTCCCTGATACAGAAGATGTAGCATGTAAATAAGGCTGATAACTAGAGGCCTAAGAACTTTCAGCAATTCCTTGTTCGGGACCAAGATTACCTTTTCAGAAAAGTAGATCATGTGTAGTATAGCGGTGTGAGCAATTACACTAAAGTTGTGATGACTCATTTGGGTAGTGCCAGTCAAATATTCTATTTGTCTTGCTATCTAACAAAACTCCTTGTAAGGCAAACAAAGTGACAAAGGGAGAAAATGCAATGCCAGGACCGGCAGGGACCAGAGGCTGCAGGCTGTCAAGGAGACCAATGCAGTGCTGGCTTGCTCTAAAAGCAGACCTGGATCAGCCTTCAAAACCCAAACAGGAGAGCTGCCCTCTACTCTTCCTGGAGCCATGCTCCTCGGACTCCTCACTGCCTGAAAAACACATGAATGCTAGACTGGAGACATTCCAACACTCCACCATCAAAATGTACTGAGTGCTTACTGTATGCTAGCATTGGATGGTAAGATAGTACTCTCCCACACTGGGAAGTCCTTGAAATATGAAGGAAGACAAACCAAATGGAGTGACCAGGGTGGGAATGGAACAAGAGACACAGTGTTTCCAGGAGACTGGCATCACCTGAGGGTACCCAGGCTGAGTCTAAAGTCCCAGAGACAAGGGAGCACATCCAAAGGCAGGGGGCTGACCCTGAGGGGAAGGAGGGCAGAAGCACCCTGGGGTGCAGAGGGAAACTTTCCCATGTAAAACCAGCCACATGCTGCCCTCAGCTCCATTTCCCCATTACTTCCTGGTGACCGGGCACACGCCCAGTGCTACAGTACAGTTTCTAGCCTTTCTTTTCTGAACATGGGTTGTTTTCCTTGCTGGTCCTTCCTCTCTGCCTAGACCCCTCATTTCCCTGTGAAGTCTTCCCACATTCCTGGGAACTGAGAGGGTCCCCTCCATATCCTCTTGTATGGCTACTTGGTCAAATGGGTCATGTCTTTACTTCAACAAACACTGTCCCTGCCTGTAGGATCAATTCCCTTTGTCAGCCTGAAGCCCCAGGACACAAGGTAGTATACACAGCAAGGAGACCCAAGCAGTGAGATTCCTGGTGCCTCAATGAAGCAGGGTCCCTGGTGACCTCCCTGCATAGCACACATCTCCAGGGCAATCCACAAACTTGTCACTTTAGCTTACAGTATCCCTCACCGAACCCGGGCCCCCAGATTTGGTGCAGCACTGGAACCTTCCCTTTTGAGAGTGATAGCGAGTCTTTCCTATTCTTAATGATGAGAAAACAACACAGCAGCATGAAAGGAAAAGCACTGGCCTTGGGTACCCCTGGGTGTAATCTCAGCAGCAGTTGGCTAAGGCCACTTCACTGTACCAGAAGCACTCTCTGAGCCCTAACTCTCAGGGCTGCCAGCACACCTTAGGACCTCACAGGACTGAACCCGTCTTCAAGCTTAGGATTTGCCGTGCTGCCTCTCGTTGCTCAACAAGTTCCACAAAACTCTAGAACCAGGGATCTTATGGAGCAGTGGCATTTGTGAAGTGTCTGAAAACCAAAGGGGGGACCTGGGCCTGTGGACCAAGTCAGAAGAAGGCGTGCTCCCAAAAGAGAAACTGTAGTGACAGAGGTAGCCAAGTGCCAACGCCACCCGTATAGGGAACTTGTGCCTGGTATTTGAACTGTGAAGCCCATGCCCAGTAGAGTTCAGGAAGAACTGACGCAGCCGTGCAGTTCTTGGGAAACTACAGAGTCGTGTGTGTGTGTGTGTGTGTGTGTGTGTGTGTGTGTGTGTGTGTGTGTGTGTACAGGAGGGAGAGGGGCAACAAACACATGCTTGAACATGCATGCATGCGTGTGGGGGATGGTGTAGGTCGGTCACTGTATACACCAAAACACAGGCTAGCCCTTGGGGGATAACAACCCATGTGTTACACAAAACACAGGCTAGCCCACATGTTACTTACAGCACTCTGGTGATAACCACTGAAGCCCTGAGTTCCATGATCCCCAGTACACAAGGAATATTGTCTTGGTACTTCAGTTGGCCCATTTGTAAAATGAGAGGCTCAGCCCTCATGCTTATTAGGTGCTCAGAAACCACTGCCATTATTTGGGAGAGACAAAAATGATATTGGTCTTTGGCAGCTCTGTAGCTGAGACATTTTCACAGGAGGTCCCGCTATAGAAACAGCCTTTCAGCTAAGGCACTCCGAACCCCAGTCTGGGCCAGCCTTGTCACGTAAAGTGATGGGCATAGGATGGCTTTCCTCAGATCCGAGTCTCCAGAAATGTGTAGCTTCCTCATATGCCTTTGTATCCACAGAGTAGGGACAGTCATGACATCTTGACTTCTCAATCAGGAGAGCCTGAGTCTCATAGAAGAATACAGCCTGCCACCCCTTCTCCTGTGGCATCCAGGACAACTCTAGAAAACAAGCAGGTGACGAATTATTAATAAGTGTTTACCAAAGGCAACAAGATTTATACTGTGAGAGATTCTGTCTGTGACAGATCACTTTGGCCCTCTCTCCAGAATCTGAAGGCCAAAAGCTTAGGAGATTCACAACTGTAGATACTAAGGTCCTGACCGTGGGTCTGAAAAGAAGCTGCAAGAGTGCCTAGTTCAAATCCACCCTCCCAGCACAGCTGGCCCTTCTCTGCCATGGGTCAGCACTTGCACTTTCCACCAGATTTTAGCCTGTCTTCCTCCCTCAGGTGGGCCACCACACCTGCTGTTCACTCACACCTATGCCCCAGGGGCACATTTCAAGAACTGTCTCTGCCTGCTATTTTCAAAGCACCAAAGGAAGTCCCCTCAACAAAGTGTCAGAGGATCTCTTCTCCCAGGACCACCTCACCCTGCCCTCCAGGATCGAGGTCCCTTCAAGTCATTCAGGGAAACATTTCATCACTGATCCTGGGGCAGTTCTGACCATTGACCTTCCTTGGTCCTCAGAAAACTGCTACTCAAGCATGCTTTCTCTGCTCTACCCTGGCCTCTGCCATCTGCCTAGTACACTTGGCTTCCCCATCCCTCCCTAGCCTGGCATCTCACCCAAGACACATCCCTAAGACAGACAGCAGGGCTCAGGTCCAACAGTACACCTCATCATCAACTCTGAGATTAAAAGACTCAGATGGGAAACAGGGAGATGGCTCTGTGGGTAAGAGTATTGCTATGTAAACATGTGGCTCAGTTTGAATCTGAGCATCCATGTGAACATCTGGATATGACCACACACACCAGCAATTCCAGAGCTGGGAGGAACAGACACAGAAGGGTACCTGGGATTGTGTGCCACCAGCATCTCAAGGAAATTAGACAGTATGTGCATGATCATACACACAGAGAAACATGCACAAAAAGAATCAGAGGAGGATTCGGGAAGGATCACATGCCTTTAGGAAGGAAGACTGGAGAATAATGGAGGATCCAGAACTTTCTTTTCTAGACTGTCTAAAGCCTTAATTTGAGTCTAATGTCATTTGATTTTTATGGGAAAATGTGGGCACTGAGTCCTACTCTTAGAGACAGTGTTTATTGGTGTTGGGTTGGGGTGTCAACAGAAGGCATTGGGTTAGTGATCTGCTAGCTAACTGTCTAACAGGGTAACAGATAGATACAGGATTGTCCCTGCATTGTTCCCTGGGTTGTTGCCACTGGAACCTTGTTACCAGTCTCCAAGACCCCTACAGAGAGCAAAGAGGAAGCAAGGTAACGGCAGGCTTTCCTCTAAGAGAAGACAGCTTCCTCACATCTGCAGAAACTGGGCCCTGGTACTGACACTCTAAACAAGTGCACATCCTCAGAGACCCTTGGCTTTCATACAGACTACTGATAACCTTTGCCACAGAGTTGCTGCTGCAAATAGCATGGAGGCTTCCTTGTGTGGCACACTGTACAACAAAAACCAAGTGTGGCACTGTGGTGGCTTGAAAGGGAATGGCACTGTCAGGAGGTATGGCCTCAATGGAGGAAGTGTGCCCTGGGGGGGGGGTGCTTCAGGTCTCCATTGCTCAAGCTTCTCTCGGTGTGACTGTCAGTTGACTTCCTGTTGCTGTAAGATGTAGCACTCTCTGCTCCAGCACCACAGCTGAGTGCATGCTGACATACTCCCTGTCATGATGATAATGGACTAAACCTCTGAAACTGTGAGTGAGCCTCCTCAATTAAATGTTTTCTTTATAAGAGTTGCTGGTGTCTCTGCAAAGCAATAAAACCCTAACTAAGACAAGTACCTTGGAATCTGACAGAGAGAGAGGAGAGAGAGAGAGAGAGAGAGAGAGAGAGAGAGAGAGAAGCTACAATGAGGTAGATGAGGGCAAGTCTTCTGCCCTCAGTTACCGTTGTCTAGGCCTGTGGATGAGTTACAGTCCAGCTGGCTTCCCACACCCGGCACAGTGGAACGAGCTCGTGGGGTCTGTTGACCATGGCTCCCAAGTCATGGTGACATGACCCCAGTCTGTCTGCACCAAGGCCAGCAGCACAGGCTTGTCAAACAGGCATCCTATCCCAGCCAGGGCTCACGTCTCCTTTTAGGACATCTTCCCACAGAGTCTGCCTCAGCTATTCAAGGGACACTTGTAAGCAGGGCATTGTCTCCCCTTCAGAGGCCTTGTGTGGAAAGGTAGAGGTGGTGGCCATGGTGAACTTTTCTCTATTTTCATTCTTGCTTCTGGTCCGTCCAGACTTCCCGCTACGTCCTGAATGGGAATAGGTTCCCATCTAGAGTCTGTTCAACAGGGTGCAGAGGTCTGACTGAGGTCTGTAGAAGGATAATGAGCCAGAGGAAAACTCCTCCCTACTCTACTTACACGAAACCGATGGAGGACAGACACCACAAAAGAACTGGTTCCACTTTTGACAACTGCCTCTGGCTCTTAGGAAACCCTGTCCAGTGATCCAAATTCATCCTCCTCACTGCAGGTGCAAGTCACCCACATGTGCCATGGAGAACTTCTGTGAGGTTGCTGTGGTGTCTCCAATGTCCAAGCCGAACACTACTTCTTAACTCTCCATCAGCAGACCTTATCTTCCCAGAAAATAGATGAAAAGGTCTGAGGGAGGATGGGCACATCAGGATGGGCATGGCTTTTATTAATGGAGCATTTTCTCAGACCTTAACTAAACCTCATCCACTTTTGTCAGTCAGGGCCGACAGTTGAGAGCAGTATTAGAGGAGGTAATTGCACGTATCAGTCAACAGCCTTTGTCCCTTAGCCGCCCAGAATTACAGTAAAACGGGCCCAGGAAAGCAGCAGGTTGGATTAAAGTGAAAGAGCCCTTTCTCGAGTTTCTCACACTCACCAGCTGTTCTGGACTGTAGGCGCACAAGTAGCAATAATGTCTGGGGAAATCCAGCCTCCCCAGTCTGGGTTCCTTCCCCTTCTGCTTCCACTCCACCTTGAAAGTGATTTATCTTTGACTTTAAAGAGAAACATTTTCAAAAAGCATTCTGTCTCCCCATAGCAACTAAGCGATTCACTCTGTATGATTTTTTTTCTCCCATTAAAGTATGTGAATACACATAAACCTGAGTCTCCTGTCATTTCTCAGACTGACTATAAACTAGCCAACCCAGAGCCTTTGAAGTCACTTGGTTACAGGTCCTGATGGTTGCTTAAGTAAACACCATGCAGGACACAGGCACGTTTTATATGCTTGTGACTGTAAATTGTCCCAGGCACTTTCAGATGGGCTCCGCAATCCATGCCAGCTACAGGAGTGCTGAGCTAAGATGGGGAAGACTCAGAAGCCTGACCTATGTTTGGGTACTTGACACAAATTTTCTTCCTAGGCAAGTGTGATTATTACCACATCACTGATGATCCAGACATTGTAGCCTGCAAGCTCCAACACCAAAATCATTCCCTTTCTGTCACCTGCAAGAGAAGGCTACTTAAAAATCCCTAGCAGGCCTGGCCATGAGAGAGAAACTGTTCAGGACTGCATTGTATCTGTGAGACCAAAACTGGCTGTCCTGCCAGGCAATGGTGGCACACACCTTTAATCCCAGTCCTCGGGAGGCAAAGGCATGTGGACCTCTGTGAGTCTGAAGCCAGCCAGTTCTGGAGAGCAAGTTCTAGGTCAGGCTCTAAAGCTACACAGAGAACAACAGAGAAACCCTGTCTCAAAACTTGAAAAAAAAAAAAAAAAACACTGAGAAGACAGATGCAAGAAAACAACAGGCCAGAGAATCCTAGTGAAACTCAGGCTGGGGTAACCTTAGCCCAGGCCAAGCAATGGTATGGCAACAGTCTTCCATCTTAGAGGTGGGGAACAAGGCTTTCACACATTAGGAGACTTGCCTGAGTTAATGAGTCCTGTGAGCAACACCAACAGGTTGCAGACCCCCAGCCAGCTCTTTCAAAGTCATCACCATAGAGTGAGAACTGGATTGTGGACACGAGGGACCCATGGTCCTCCTGAGACCTTTATTTGGATGTTGGTGGATGTCAAAAGCCAGAGTAGGCTGTCATAGGATGAAGTGGTTCCAGGTGACATTCATTCTTTACCTTTCACCTTAAAGTCGGTGGCTGTGACAGTGGGGCACAGTGTTGATACACATTCTCTAAAAGGTTGGCTGAATTAATATGATTCAAAAGTCAAAAAATCCACAGAACGACATCAGGTGGGAAACTCTTTCTCTGCTGCGTCGTTCTCCTCATGACAAACACTGCATTTTCTCTCTGTGCCTACATGTATACAAGACAGGAAGCATGTATTCAAGCCTATTTTACCATTTTTTTTAAACACAAACGGAGACAACTAAGCATGTTTTCCATACTTCGATTTTTTTTTCCATTATCCAACTTTGACTTCCTATCATTTTTTTAAAAGTTCCTCTCATTCTGGTGTGTGGCTGCTTTGTGCTTTGTTGCTCTGCTGCCTGTTCTGAAAACACAGCACCACAAACGATTCAGTGGGTATATGTGATGTGGAGCAGTCCACACCTCGGAGAACGCATGTGCAGTGCCTTGCTAGAGGCCTGCTAGGTCCACGACAGGCACTTCTCCCTGCATAGATACTAGCAGATTCCTCTCCACGGCAGTCATTGCAGTTGGGCGTGAGCTGATTCCTGTACAATGTGATGGTGAAAATAGAATCACACCATAACAGAAATTTACGTTTTTCCTAAGAAGAGCTGGGTAGCTTTTCCTGAATATGACAACCTGTCCTCTTACTCTCTGAACAGCCTACACACACCCTTTGCTAGACTGTTGCAGGGTCTAGAACTTGTTTAACTGGCTTACAAAGTGCTTCATGACACAGAAACATACTCTTGGCTGGAGACATGAATTGTAGTTTCTCTAGGCTTATGGATGGTACTTCTCCCATCACCTAAGAGAGAGACAGAGAGAGAAAGAGACTCATTCAGTGACATCAAAGCCATTTCAGGAAAGCAAGGGCAGACAGCACTTCCCAAATGGCCACCAAAGACAATAAAATTAAGCTGTTTATCTTTCACCAAAGCCAAAAACATGTGGCCAGCCACACACAGACAGCATCAGTGTCTGCTGTTGGTGTCCCAGTGCATGTGTGTGTGTGTGTGTGTGTGTGTATGCATGTTTCTGAATGTATATGTGCACTCCTGTGAGTGTATGTGTCTGTATGTGTGTGTGTGTGTGTGTGTCTGTGTGTGTGTATCTGTGTGTGTCTGTGTGTGTGTCTCTCTCTATCTCTCTGTGTATGTTTGTGTGTATGTGTGTGTGTGTGGGTGTCTCTATCTGTGTATGTTTGTATGTGTGTGTGTCTGTGTGTGTGTATGTGTGTATTGGTTGGTTGGTTTTTGTCAAGTGGACTCAAATACAGGCATATCTGGGAAAAGGACTGCTACCTGGGAAAACATCTCCATAACACTGGACAATAGGCAAGTCTTTGTGGGGTATTTTCTTGATTAATGACTGATCCCTGGGTGAGTGTTCATGGTTGCTTAAGAAAACAAGCTGAGTAAGCCATGGAAAACAGGCCAGGAAGCAGTTTTACTCTGTAGACCCTTTTGTAGTTCCTGCCTCCAGGTTCCTGCCAACTCCCTATCACAAAGGATTATAAAATGGAAGGTGAAATTAACCCTTTGCTCCACAAGCCACTCTTGGTCAGGTTATTTATCACAGCAATAGAAACCTAACTAGTACACTGTGCTTATGTTTGTGTATGTATGAGTATGTGTCTGTGTCTATGTGTGGATATGTGTCTTTGTGTGTGTGTGTGTGTGTGTGTGCATATAAGTATGTGCATAAATGTCCACATGTGTGGTTTTGTACTAAGGAGCTCTGAATCACATAATCTCATAATCTCAAATTGAGAATATTCAAGTCTAGTAATGTAGGCAGAGACTACATTCTAGT
Organism: Phodopus roborovskii; assembly: GCF_943737965.1. NCBI lineage: Eukaryota > Metazoa > Chordata > Mammalia > Rodentia > Cricetidae > Phodopus > Phodopus roborovskii. The sequence goes on from NW_026126433.1 coordinate 3,680,127, forward strand.
TTTAGTCCTTTACTGGGACAGGGGGAGAGAAAGAGCTGTGTGTGTCTTGCACATTCTGGGCATAAACTCTGTCACTGAGCTGTCTCCTCAGATCTCAATCTTTATCACTACTGTTCACCTGAAAGCTAGTAACTATTAACAATCTACTAATTTATCATTCAAAAAGCATTTTTAGGGGCTGCTAATTGGCATCAGAGGCTTAAAAAGGGCAAAGAAAAAAGGAGAGTGTCCATGAGCAAGGAGCTTATATGAAGGAAGGAAAATAACAGCAGTGATATTTTGAGGGCCAATATGATGCCGGAGACATCATCAGTAGGGATATCCTTGGCATTTTAACTTAGGGACCTTAAATTAGGAAAAGTCGCAAAAGATGCCTGAAAGAGTGACAGCTAGTGAGTTGTCGCACCCACAGGCAATAGGAAAACCTGGGGCCTGGGGGTGACAAACTCCCACCCATAAGCACCTACTGTGGCTATGGCTCTGAACACAAGAGCCAGGCTGTGAAAGGTTAAACTTCAAGTTAACACTCACCCTCAAATCCTGAAGATCATAGAAATGTACCAAGCAGGAGAAAGGCCAGGTGAGACCCTCTTCACAGGGATGTCTCTGCAGGCAGAGTGGCCAAAACTGCCAAACACAAGCAGTTTGTATTTCCTCTAATCTCCATACTAAAGTCATTTTCTCCCCTCTCCCAGTCCTACCCCTCTCCCTGACTGTCTGCATGGCAGGACTGCTTACACAGGAGATAATTCATAACGTGGTACAAATGACTGATAAGACTCAATTAGTTATGTTTTGATGAGACAAATGTTAAGTAAAGGAATGAACTCAATTGTGGAATTTTAAAAAATCAAAATAAGTTGTCAAGATTCTTTTATGTGTAAGAAAGGCCAGCCAGCATTTTCCCAGTTTAGGGAACCTACCACTTCTGTCACAGACACAAACACACACAGACACACACCATGCACACAACACACACAACACACACACACATACACACCCCACAACACACACACAAGGAAGAGGTAGGAGGCAGGAGGCAGGAACGTACACTGTCTGAGGACAGTTAGAGAACAAGCACATTGTACTCATGAATGGAGAGATTTGACCTCCCCATCACAGAACAGAGCCTCTGCTAAAGGTCAGACTCCCAACACTGCTGGGAGTGCACAAGGTAGCAGGAGCTATGTCAACTGATACATCCAAGGAGGCAATTTGAGAGTGTCTGTCAAAATTGCAAATACATACATGCATCCTTGACCCCAAAATTCCATCGGGAATTTTAACACACACTCACACACATACAAGACATTTATAGATAAGGTAATTAATTAAAACATGGTTTTATGCTACATAATGAAAACAACATAATTATTTAACATTTGAGATTTAAATAAAGATTTTAAAATAGAATGAGGTACCATGCAGCTATACAATGAAGAAACTCATTCATTGATTATGTAAAAATATCTTCAACACATATCATTAAATGCAAAGTAGAAAACAGAGCAGTTCATTAGTGTTTGTCCACAAAAGGCATTGGGGACATAGAAGCACTCTTGATCATGGGAAATGGATAGCTAAGGGCAGAATAATTCTTTCTATTTCTTTCTCAATGATAATTTTCTTAGTTAGAACTAGGGAAATCAAAAGAAAAAAATCATACCCTTGTCTTTGAATTGCTCAGGGGGAAAAAATGAACAATAACTATACAACTGAGAGCTTATCAGAATTTTCTGATAAGCTATAACACAGAAGGAATGGGGATTTTCAAATATCTCTTGTCTAGAGAAAATACAACTGGAAATTGTGTTATTCATTTTATTTCACCCAACGTGTCAGTGCCACCAAAAATCCTCAAGATACATTCCTGTAGGCATAAACAGGTGACAATTCAGTGCTGGGGGCTCTTTGCCCAGCACCCTCCCTCACTCTGTAGGGACTTGCTCACATTGGGCAGAAGTTGGTGCCCCACAGCCAGGGGCCTGGGCAGTACAATCTGTGTGTCTATCTGTCAATCACTGGGCCACAGCAGTGTCCAGTTCCTAACCCTTCAGCTTGTAAAGTCTTGTGTACAGCCACAATGTGTCCCACTCTGTGTGGTTAATAATCCTCACCTTTTGTCATTAATCTTGCATCTGTCTTTCCCAAGGGCCCTCAATTTCTCCCTAGCAGCATCACCTTCCATACCTGTGGCAGAGGCCGTGTGTGCAGCCTGCCAGGCAGAATTTCTTAGTGATCTTGGAACCCCAGCTTGCTAATAGAGCTTTAGTTCTTCCACTGAGGTACATGACCCACCCAGGGCTTATATCCACCCAGCTTCATGCAGTTAACACTGAACTCCCTTTGGTCTCTTCATTCCACTTCTTTCTCTACACTGGGTAGCATCGACCCAGACACGAAAATAGGTCTATCTTCATGATACTGTCTCCTTCATCCATAACACCATTCCTTTCCTCCTTCCCTCAAGCAGCAGTTAGGGCAGATCTTACTTTACCAAATTTGGCTCAATACAAATGATATTTCTGAGCTGATGAGATTGGTCCACAGGTGAAAGCATAAGAATGATCCCTAGAACCTATCTAATGAAAGTAGAGAACAGACAGACCTCTCCTCTGACCTCCACACATGTCATGATGCATGTGTGCCCACCACACACATACACACACACCAAGTAAATAAATGAATGGTATCCTTCTGACCTGAACAAGGAGGAGCTCATGGACCCCAGTCTGATAGGTGGGGAAACCAGCATAGAACCAACCTAGACCCCTTGAATGTGGGTGTTAGTTAGGAGCACTGGGCAGTCTATGGAGCCTCTGGTAGTGGATCAGTATTTATCTCTAGTACACGAATGGAATTTGTGAGCCCATTCCACATAGAGGTATACTCCCTCAGCCTAGACACATAGGGGAGGGCCTAGGCCCTGCTCCAAATGATATGACAAACTTTGAAGATCCCCAATGGAAGGGTCACCCTCCCTGGGGAGCAGAAAGGGATGGGAGGGGGTTGGTGGGGGGAAGAGGGGAGGACAGAAGGGTTCAGAAACTGCTTGTTTCTAATTTAAATAGCATACATACATACATATGTTATCCTTATGCTGAGTATTGAACTAAATGCTTAGTGAGCATGACCAGATAATAAGCCTCAAGACAAGCTGGTTTTATTGTTATGCTACCAAAATTGAAATTTCAACATCTATTCCCACAACCCCAAACTATTCCCAAGAAACATGAGCTGGGCCTCCTGTGGGTAATCACAGGAACTGAGCATTCAAGAGAACAATGGCCATGTCACACCCAGAAGGCAGGGTTCTATAGGAGCATGGAGGAGGAGTAGAATACAGCTCAGTGGAATAGCGCGCATCAGGCACGAGAGAGGCCTGGGTCCATGTCCAGCCAAACAAAAAACAAAGAAGTGAGAAATTCCAACCAGGAGCCTGTCTTTGGCTCCCAGGCTCTCAGGTCTTATTTGACTTCCTAGGAACCTCCCAGGAAGTGAGTACAGTCAGCCAAGTACCCCGAGATTCTATCAGCACGGCTTCACAGAGCATTCCTTCTCACCAGTGGGAATTGACATTAGGAAAACCCCCTGATGGACACAGGAAGAAGAGTCACCACAGAAAATACTTCCAAAATTTGAAATGAGTAGGCTTAGGAGATCATGTCAATGAAAGATATCATCACTTGAAATGCTATTGAAATGGTTAAGTTTATGTAACCACCTAACAAGTGAAAAAACTAGCCAAGAAGGCCTTTGTGAGAACTACTATGCCCAACATGTCGATATTCTACAGAGAATACCATCTGAAAATGAGTTGGAACCCTGGCTTCCCAGTTTCTAGCTGCTGGGAATTCATTAGAGGTTGTGATAATAAGAAATACGATACCTGGTGTCATAGGAGATTCCAAGGACAAGTGGGTGCTGAGATTGAAACAGCTGGGTTCAACACCATGGCATGCCCAAGGCACTGGTGCCACACTCCCTTGCCTGTGTTTGTTCCGTCCTTCCCCATCTCCTTCTCCTTCTGTGACAAAGACCCAGTTGAATCACTCAGCCTGCAATCCTCTTGTTCTCTTCTCCTGCCTAACAGGCTTCCTTAGCAAGCTGTCTATGCATCCCAGACTCCTTACTTCTCTTATATGCACACGTCTCTCAAACCCTCACACCACACAAGTCCCAGGAAAACACATCTCAGATGCCCCTCAGGAACTGGACCTTCAGCCAACAGCCTATGGCCTATTGTGCCTCAGCAGGAGGATTGATTTTTAAAGTATAATAAGTAGAAAACCATACATTTAAGGAACATAAAAAAGTGTCCAGAACTCAACCAGCAATATCTCTTCATTGGCTCCTTCAATCAAAAAAAAAAAAAATTATACTAATAAAATAAGCCCTGAGTTGGGCTTTCTTAGTTTTCATTTTCTACCCACTTAGATTTTTTTTTTAAATTGAGATTATAATTACATTATTTCCCTCTTCCTTTTCCTCTCTCCAAGTCCTTTCATGTACTCTTCCTTGCTCTATTTCAAATTCATGGCCTCTTTTTTGTTATTGTTGTTACATTCATGTGTGCATGCATAAGTGTGTGTGTGCACGCTCATGTGTGTATGTGTGTGAGTGAGCATATTGTTAAATACATAAATACAGCCTCCTTAGTCTGGATAATGTTACTTGTCTTCAGGGTTAATCTTTGGATGACCAATAGGTGTGCTCTTTCCTGGAAAAGGGTGTCTCCCACTGTCAACATTCTTTAGCTTCCTGTAGTTCTTTGTGTAGGGTTCATGCCTCCTGAGATTTCACCCATGCACCTTAGCTTGTCTATTGGCATTGTCTATATAGTAAAAAGGGCCAAGGAAAAACACCCTGGCTCTGCCTTGACCCCAGAACCAAGGCTTGAAATCCCACCAATCTCTGGGGAAAAAAGATGTATAGCTCAATTTAAAAAAAAAAAAAAAAAATCCACCAGTTCCAACCTACCCTGGAACATCCTCCCCTCCCCCAAAACCTCTATTCATTTTGTGACTGCTTTTCACCCTAGAGGCAGCCACCATCCTAGATCCTTCCTTCCCAATAAACCTCTTGAAATTTGTTGTGCAGTGTAACATTTTCACTGGAGTGGAGCCCAGCTGTAATAACTTTCACCTCACCGGAGTAGGAGCAAAGCAGAGCAGAGCAGATCTGTAACCCTTTAGCTGGGGAAACTTTCTCCTAGTAGACAGAGTTGTTACTCTGGGGGATCTGAGCAGAGCTGTAACACTACTCCAGAGCAGAGTAGAGCAGAGCTGTAACAACTTCTCTGGGGAGACCCCTCCCCTGCTTCAGCAGAGTTGTTAACACTTGCAGTGGGGAGAAAAGTTGTAAGCTACTATGCTTACAGTGACATGGTGGTATTCCTTGGCTCCCAGATGCCAGGATATCTTTCTATCTGAGCTTCAATGCTTACATCATCCTTGTTTAGTTCATGTTTAGACATCCACATATCCTTATTCATGTTGGTAATGGCTTTTATATTCACCCATCTAGCTTCACCAGCCACTGGAGCAAGCAGATTGACACTCTGCTTGTTTTCAGGTCAAGCTCATTCTGTGTCTTCCCTGTGCACAATTAAAACATAACCAGTGAAGCCAAGTGATTGATTCCTAGAACAAAGACTATGCCAAGTGGAGAGTGAGGGTGATGGTGAAGACTCCTAGGGAGATTCTTGTGCAACATGGAGCTCCTCATTCCACCACATGGATGTCTCCAGTCCACAAGTCAGTGGTTCTGTGTAAGGTTTCTGTGCCCATTATGTCCCTTGGGCTGAAACCTTGCAAGCAGATACCTGCCATTGTGCCAGCTCCTTTGTACCTTCCACAGTCACCCATCTCCAATTATATAAATGCATGTGACGACAGCCTTTAGCTATGTGGATGCATTACAGGAAAATAAAGGTTAACTCTGAGAGTCAGTTTCCTGACAAAACCAGACTAAAGTTCCCATGGCTATACAAAATAGACTAATGCCACTGTCTGTCTCCTTACATTGTTTCATTAAACAGAACATATCAATTTAATAAAAGCAAACTTGGACTCTATGGACTGCTGAGGAAAATTCCTCTGTAGCATTGTGACAGGGTTTCCCACCGTCCTTCTCTTTCTGATGAAATTAACTCCCCATGGTTGGCCAGCAGGGTAATCTTATTTTAGCCAATCAGCTTGGGAGCTGCAGTTGACCTCACAAAGGGATCGGAAAGTATGTGCAGTCATAGCAACCACAGCTCTGCTCCTGTCAGCTCTGGACCCTTCCTCTAATGACAGACACCGGCTGGCTTCTTTGATGATTAAAGTTTTCCCCTGTGATCCTCATTGAATACATTAGCCAAACAAGTCTGATAAATTTGTTTATCCCAAGGCAATCATTAGGAAATTACCTGCAAAAGTAATTCTCAACAGAGCAGTCCAGGGAGAGAAAGCCATATGGCACTGAGAACAGAATGAGCGATGAAATTTATCATTGTGCATTCCAACAGGTCGAGCAAGGTTTCTCCTTCAACTTTATTATTTTGAGGAAAAAAAAATCACAGAATCTCAGTATCCCAAAAGTTATTTCATTTCACAAGAGCGAAAGATTTCTTCTATAAGCACTACTGGTTCTCCGACCGACACTGCAAACCTACTACGTGCCAGACCTGGAGATCAGGGTCTTCCCCAGTCCTGGGGCCTTCTGGGAGGGGGCAGCTGTGTTAACAGATGATTGCAGCTTACCATGAGGTATGGAATGCAAAAAATGAGGGAGAAAGTGCATAAACTCATAAGGTAGCATTTAGGTTGGCAAAAATGGCTGAGAACAATGTCTCCCTGAAGGAGATATTCTAGGCAAGTGTACAGCATTGGAGAATCGTGAGGTGAGTTCAAGGCAACTGGAGATCTATCACATCTGAGTCCAGAAATCTGGACATGGGGGGGGCAGGGTGAGCATATTATGGCCTCTAGAAGACCAAGAATGGGGGGCAGGGGAGAAGAGAGACCAGTCTAGAAGTTGTTTCTCATAATGGCTCAAAAGAATTAAGTTTCAATATATCAATATTGGTGGTGCAGATGTGATGTTCCAGATGTGAACATGACTTTGCTGACCCCATAGGCTTTACAGAAACCAACACTAGAGAAACTTTCTGGAAAACAGGGGTTAGGCCAGCAACCAGGACTGTAAGAGACTAGATGGGGGCTCTAGAAGTGGTCATACCATTGGACCCAGAGCCATGTTAACACAGGATTCAACTCAGACTTGAGCAAAGGGGTCCAGAGCTGAGCCTGTCATTGTTAGCATTCTGCAGATCAGGGTGGACCTGTCCAGTCTATAGTCCGTGCCAAGGACCTGTCTTAACATCTTTAGTTGCTTGCACATTCTACGAAAGACTGTTGTCATCCCTGTAAACTTGCTGCAAGGGTGCCTCCCAACAGAACTGGCCATGAAGGAGTCAGTATGTTCCACTAGTGTGCACTAGCTTTTAAGTTAAAATTTTATCTCCTTTAAAGATAGAAATTATAATAAAATTATCTTGCCTCTGTGCTAATAGTCCCACAGGGGAATGAGTGTGAGCATCACATGTTCTGGTCAGACAACTACCTGTCTATGCTGGGCCTCAGGCTGAGCCCTGCACAGGAAACGGTGTTTCATTTTCATCATTTATGCCTTGATAGCTTCATACCTGCGTACAATGGCATCTAATACCAACTGCATGCCCAGTACCAATGAGAAAACAGCTTTGGAAGTGCTTATCTGTAAAATAAAAGGTGCTGGGCTGGATAGATAGCTCAGCAGTTAAGAACATTGGCTGCTCTCGCTGAGGACCTGGGTTCAACTCCAAGCACCCACATAGTGTCTCACAACCATCTGTAATTCCAGTTCCTCATTGCTTCTCTACTCAAGGAGATCAGGAGGCAGCTCTTTCCAAAGGATGGGAGCAGAGACTCCTTCCTGACTTCAAAGAGTTTGTGTTTTAGCTCTCAAAAACATGGTTACACATTTGTTTAGATTTTTCCCTCCAGACCTGGAGATTGATACACCAAGGCTTTAATAGGCCCTCCCTCTTCCTCTCCCCATTCCTCTCCCCTCCCCATCCCTCTCCCTCTCCTTTCTCTCCTTCCTCCCTCTTTCTTTCTCCAAAGGTGTTACCCACCTGTCATTTTCTTCCCTGAAATTCACTAAAGCAATCAACCTCAATCTTGCATCTTCAAAGGTAAAATTCTGCAAAGATCCTGCAGGCTTAGAGAATGTTTAAAACTCAAGCAGAGGAGACCTGAAGGAGAATTAGAAGCCTGGCCTCTTGAACCAGAGCAGCATGAACTCTGAGCAACACAAAAGACCCAAATGCTAGCTCTTTCCATTCCCTTCACCACATTAGGTAACCAGCAGGGAAAATCTACCTGAGCAGGAAGTCTTCCTTAGTAACAGTTGTACATCCCTATCATCTCATCTATCTACAATTCTCCATAGGGAATACACCACATGGGTACAGATAGCTCAGGGAGCAGAATCCTAAGGCGGGACAAGACTAGGCGGCTGGCAGGAAAAACCTGTACTACTTACAACTTCTATTTCAGTGCAGGATCCAGGATCCTCCTTGAACAAACCTAAGACTAAAGCAAGGGTGCTGGGCCCCTGGCCAGATGACAGATACCCTAAGATGGACTGATGGTCTTTGGCAAGATGGTGAGGTCTAAGAAGGATGCCAGTTCTAGTGGTCAGCCTGAGAGCAAACCAAAAGTTAGGGTAAAGACAAACAGGAGTATCTCTGGAACATCCTCCTGTCTCTTACACATCTAGCCTTCAAGATTTTATCTAAACTACACCAATAATAGTATGGTCCTGTTCCCCTATTTAAGAATCTCTTGTTGCCTCCTGTTGCTATGGTGACCCTGCATCCTGGCTTGTACAAGTTTTCCAGCTCATAAGTGTTATGTAATCTTTGGTTATTCTCCATTTGGTTGATCACATGGTTACTGTTTCTCCTCCATTCTTCAGACTCCCCAGCCCACCTTGCCGTTCTCTTATACTTAGGAATTCTTCAGAAGGGTCTTGTTAGCCCCAAAGATTCAAGAAGAAAGACCACTAACCCAAATCCTCTAGGCCAAATTAATTAAAGCAAGCAATTAATTAAAGCAAGCATTTTTATTCATGGCCTCGGGCTGCCTCCCACTAAGGTGGTGTTCCAGAGGTTAGCACTGGATATGAGGAAGAGGGGTTTTTATAACTCAGGGGTAGAGGGCTTCCAAATGAGGGATTTAGCAGGCAAACTGGCAGGGTTACAGAAACAAAACATAAGTATAATAACTTAATCATAATGACTCCTGAAACAAAGACATAGTTGCAAGGTGATTGTGACCAGCAGGTAGTTATAACAACCTTCTGAAACAAACATAGGGTTGCAAAAATGGTTGTAAACGACTTCTGAAAGAAAACTATATGGTCACCAGTAGTTAAGGTTACATGTGAGGCATAGCCCAATCCTTGAGAAACAGAGTTAATCTTAAACAGGAATGAGTCCAGTGTGTCTTTAATATAAGATAGCTTTCAGGCCTAAGTTGGAGGCAGGCTGGTTTATTATCTTATTGGCTATCCACTGTTAATGTGGTTATCCCTGCAAGAACCATATCCATGCAGAAAGCAGCCTAGCAAGCTGCCTCTTTTTTTCTCTAATAACTGCAACTAGACTTTGGAGCTGTGAATTCAAGCATGGTTACCTATCAATTGGTGTCACTTACAACCTGTCTGTGGTCATAGGCAGGAATATGCTTTCTCCCATCTTCCTCTTTAGAAAGCACAAAAACAATTAGAGAGCCAAATTGGGCAGGAAGATCTGGGTGCTTGACTCACATGCTAAATAATAGTGAGATTGCCACTGCTGCCACTTAGTCTCTAAGCATGATATTCTGATGACCAGTGTCTACTGACAAGGGACAGAGCACATCCTCCTCCACAGCACAGAAATCCTGAGAACAATAATCACAGCTTAGGGGCATGTCTAAAGATGGTAGTGCCTTAGATGACAGAGCATGAGATGGGGATTTCTTTTTTCAAATGGCTTACTGAGAGATATTGACTTTCATAAGCTAGTGTGACAAGACAAGTTTCAGAGAGGGAAGAGAGGCTGAGCAAGATGCCCGTCTTGCTCAGATGAACCTCCATCCCATTCTGTGGGGAAACTCATGCATCACAGTGAGCCCTATCTTGAACAATAGGTCTCTATTAGTGAATGACACCTATATGAAATGCAGGAAAACTCTACAGTTTGGACACCTCTTATCTAATGCATATGTTGTGTGTGTGTGTGTGTGTGTGTGTGTGTGTGCACGTGCGTGCATGTGTGTATATAGCATTAATAAAACTCAGGAGTCAGAAACTGATATAACACACACACACACACACACACAGGATAAATTCAAAGAGCAGAAGAGGAAAGATCAGCTGACCCTACTCTTCGTGTTTCCCAGATGGAAAAGTCCGCAAATATTTTCCAAGTCCCTCCTTCTTCCTCTTTGTGTCTGTCTATCTCTTCTGAGTCAGCCAGATAACTCTATGGTCAGAACCAGCCAGTTTAAGTGGACTCTGCCCTCTGGACCAAAGTCCAATTCTGTTGGCGGACTCAGAGCTACAACACAAACAAATCTCCTGCAACACCGATGTGTAGTCATGGCATCTGTAAGCCATATTTCCTCTATCCACAGTACTCACCTTTGTGATTAGGAAAAGTCAAACATAACTTCTTTAATCTTACAGTAAATGGGCCCATATGTCTCTCCCATAAGCCAGGCGCCTCTAGGTGCATCATGGATAGCACCTAGGTTCTTATGCTCTATTCTTACAGCTTTCCCTCTCCAGACAAAAGTCTTGCATGCACTCATGTGTACACATGCACATACAGACCTGCACATACACACACATATATGCTCCCTTGCTTAAACCTGCTCTCACCCCAAATGCCTCTACTTGTCCTTTTCTTTATAGTTCCAAGTCCTGGTTCATGTTTCTCCTCCTCCACTACCTTCCTCAGTGTCAAACTGACTTTGCTCATCTCTTAAAGCCCTTTTTCCATGTAATCCCATGTGCTTTGCCATTTACTCGATGGGCTCTGTTTTGTTTTTAAGATAAGATCTCAATTTTATGACTCACTTCAAACTCATAGAAACCCACCTGTCTCAGCCTCCCCAAGCTGAAAATTCATTTCAAGCATATGCTGCCACACCCAACTTACTTAATCCATTTCTAACTGTAGATGTTTCTTTGGTTAGTGGTCCTTGATCCCCTGCCCAAACACCTGCCCCACAGCAGGACTCGGAGTCCAGGCTATTGCAAAGGACAGAGTACATCCTTCTGTTTTAATTAGCAGATGTTTTCTGATGAGGATAATGAAGTGCCTTGGTTGACCATTTCAATTCTCAGGACACTAAAGACAGCAAAAATCCTTCCCTAGAGTACAGAGGTGCTCAGCTGACAACCTGGGCCAAGTGTGCATGTAAAATGAATGACAATGTCTTCCCCTGCCATTTAGGTCACAGATGAATCTTAGGTGAGACTTTTCTATTGGTTTCTTACAGTTTCTGAAAATTGGCACCCTAGGAGGTGCAAAGTGAACTCCCTGCACAGTCCTGATTACCAACACAGTTTATGCATGCATTAGAAGGCAGGTAGAGGGCTGGCCACCTACTGCATCCAGAAATCACTTGTTAAATCAAACCTGAAGTATTTAGCAAGTACAGTGCAGCCTAATTTATGCAATAAGTATATTTTTGGAAAGTTGATGCAAATTGAATTTAGTGGGAGAAAGGTCACATTATATTCGAAATTCCCTTGGAACCATCTCTAAGTAAGAGTATCATACTGAAAATTTTCCTCATAAGCATTACTCACTCATTTGTTTAGCCAGTTATAATGAAGTTTTTAGCTATTTTCTCTTTCCCTTTAAATCAAGCTATACACGTATATTCTCTTTGTTTTTAAAAAATAAAATTTAAGAGCTACCATGAATTAATACTATTTTATTTTTGCCATCTTCTTTTCTAATTCAAATAAGTTACTTCATTAATTTCAAATTACTACCCAGTTTCACATAAAACACTTATTTTTTTTTTAGAAAATAAAAATTCAGCCAGGCAGTGGTGATGTTCACCTTTAATCCCAACACTCAGGAGGCAGAGGCAGGTGGATCTCTGTGAGATTGAGGTCAGTCTGGTCTACAGAGTAAGTTCTAGTACAACCAGGGCTACACAGAAAAACCTTGTCTAAATAAATAAATAAATTCAGAGAGCTCAGTTATATGGCTTCTCCGGCCTGAGACTAAGGGGGCTTGAACAACAGTCAAAATGTTTGTAGCCCTTTAAATGCATTTGCTGAAGTCCTAAACCTCAGCATTGTGATATTTGGAGATGGAGCCCTTGGTTTAGATGATGAAGTGAATGTGGGGCTCTCATGACTGGATTAGTGACCTCTGAAGACAGGAGGAGGTGCAACAGCACTCAGATAAGTTTGCCCCCACCCACCCATCCACCCCCTCCTCTTACACACACACACACACACACAGAGAGAGACACAGACACGGACACAACCACACAACCAGGGTAAGCTCCTGAGCCCTGTCCCCACCACATGTGTGTGCTGTTCTGCAGAGTGGAGATTAGACGCACTCACTCATAAGATCATCAGTGAGGGCGCTGATGGGACCGGGGTTGACCAGATCTCCATCACTTCTAAAAATTGTCCATCTCTCTGAGACCACACACACACACACATGCAATAAATTGCTTTACTTGAGCAACACTGTGGTAATTTATAAAATATATAACTGTAATTATTTTAACCTAGTCAATCTGAGATATTAACTTTATCATGTTAATGTAAAAACAGAATAATCCATTCAATTAAACATTCATCCAATCAAGCTATTTAGCCAGATATTGTGCGGTGAGGTTGCTTATCACAGATCTCAGTAACATTTTTAAACTAAAATTTTAGGTGCTTGGCAAAAAAAAAAAAATTCTTCCAATATACTTTTCATTTGTAAACTATATAAATTAGAAGAAAAACTGAATCTTTCTCCTATGATTATAAAGGTATCCTGAATTCACCAAAATATAAAATTAAAAAGTAATTGGTATTTCAAATTTTCAGTATCTTTAGTAATTTTCTTAAAATTGCAATAAGTGGAAATCAAGTCAGGCAATGATTAGTATTGCTGGACAAGTTGGCAAGATTTAGAGTCAACTAGAAGGCAGACCTCTGAGCAGGTCCCTGTGAGTGTTTGCAGAGAGGTCAACTGGAGTAGGAAAGCCCGTCTCACAGTGGGTGCCCCCCCCATGGTGGCCTTCTGACATGAACTGAATACCAGGGACTCTCCAGGGAACCCTCAGGCTCTCAGCCCTAGACTGAGACTACTGAGGCAGGCAACCTCATTGACTGAGCAAGTACCAGGCTCTCGGCCTCTCTAGCATGTCTGTCATTGGATTAGCCAGTCCCTGTCATGCAAGCCATTCAAGTGAACCCCGCTGTAACATCAGTGCATATCCTATCAGTTCTTTTTCTCTACAGAACCCTGCCAATATAACTCCTAAATGTAGAATGTATGTCTCAAATGTCCAGGCAACTAATAGGACTGAGGACTAGCCAGGGAGGGTTTTTCCTCTTTAAAGAAGTTCAAGCTATGTTTGCTATGAGAAATACACATCTATAAACAGAAGAAAACAACCCTGCCATGCTCTTTCTGCTCCTCTCCACACAGCGTGAGTATGAACAGTATAATGCAGGAAGAGTTAGGCTCATGGCACAGTGGACCTCGGGAGTGCAACCCAGCTAGGGATTGCTCCCAGAATAGAAGGTTCCCTGAGAACAGAGGCTGACCTTGGTTTGGTAGGTTGCTTCTTCAACTGTGTGCCCCTGCTGTCCAACATACCACTAGACCCTTGTGATGTCTTCATAAACACATGTCAAACAAATATACTAGCAGATGTGCAGGTGAATGGGTGATTCCATGGCCCAAGTAGAGGATGGATTGCTACCCACAGGCATTTTGTTCCAGTCAGGAGTAAATCTGAAGCTTGGCAAGGCTATGCCTAGAGAAAGAGGGCATAGGGATGTTAGCAGGAGGTAACAAGTACCCACAGGAAGATAATCAATGGGATGTAGGGGAGATGCTCAACAAAAAACATGAAGAGAGAGCCCTGATTTTGTAGTGATTACTGATGTTCAAGGTGTCAGTACCTTGGCTGTGGAAATGAATGTGGAATCAGGAGACGCACACAGGTATCTGAAACAGTGTGAGTTGCCTCAACACATCAATGACGGGCTGAAAATGTCAGCTCTACACGGAGAACGTGTGCTGCATGTGTATACCCCTGGTTGTACTCAAATCAAAGGGGGGATCGGCCTTCTTAATTCCCCACCATATGTAAATGTAGTCAGCCACATGACAGATTCAGACTAATTGACATGGGAAGATAATCTATAACGATATTTAATGTCAAAATATTTAATATAGTATAAGCAGTAATTGAAAATATATAAATGAAGTTATAGTCAAGGCAGTTGAGAGTGAAACAGAACAGCATTAAAGACCAAATATCCAAAACATTAGGAAAAAATTGACATTTTGCCTATAAAGAATATATATATGGATTCCTCATTAGTACTCAGAATTCTAGCTCAACTGTCTTCAAGAGTAAATAACAAGTAAGAACCCAGAAACCATAGTACAAATCATCATAGACAGAACCATGAAAAGAATCTGAAGGAGCTACTAAAAATAAAAGAGAAAAAGAAGAAACAGGACACAATGGTTAAGGAATACACAATATTCCTTACACAATATTAAGATTAAGGATAACACAATATTAAATAACTGCTGAAAGTCTATAAATAGAATATAAGATGTGCATCCCCATGAAGAAGAATTCAATGCGTCTGGAGAGATGTTCAGCTGATAAGAGCATGTACTCTAAGACAAACTCAGTTTGGGTCCCAGCATCCTTGTCTGCTAACTCACAATCACTTGTAACTTCAGTTTTGAGGATATCTGGCCCTCTGACCTTTGTGAGAACTCACATTCACTAACTCACATTCACTACCTAGATAGAGAGAAGCATACACGATTCTGTTGTTTTTTGAGACAGGGTTTCTCTGGGTAGCCCTGGCTATCTTGAAACTCACTCTCCAGACTAGACTGCCCTTGAACTCAGAGATCTGCCTGCCTCTGCCTTTTCAGTGCTAAGACATGTACTACCACCACTCAACCACACATAACATTTTAAATAATAAAAATAAATCTTAAAAAAAAAGAAAGAAATCAACATGGTCGGGTGGAGAATTGACTGGGGATGCTGCTCTGTGATGAGTTGGAGGGGGAAGAGGTATAATCTAAACACATCGTGTTTGTGTTGAAATTAGCAAAGAATATACATAATTTCAAAATAAGAATTCAGTCAAATCAATTTTTAAAAGTCAAGAAATGAGGAAATAAGGGTTGGAGAGATGGCTCCATGGTTAGGTATTTCCTGCTTTCCCAGTGGACCTAAGTTCAGTTCCCAACAGCCATGTGTGGTAGGTAGTTCACAGTTCCCAGTAACTCCAACTCCTAGGGATCCAAAGCTTTTTTATCGCCTCTATGTGACCACACTCACACATAATACACATATGCAATCAATAAACTTTGTGTTTAACCTTCGAAAGTATTAAACCAACTCTTAAAGGCTTGTTATTATACCCATATATCAATGCATCTCTCAATCCTCCTCAGATAAACTTCAATTTCCAGTACATGATGACTAACACAGAGACCCACACTGGCCAAAGTAGAGAATGAAACTAAAGGATGCTTAGCCCTCCCAAGGCTCAGCAATCATTGCAGAAAGGAGGGAAGGAAGAGTACAAGAGTCAGAGGCATTGGATGACCACAAGGAAACAAGTTCTGGACACAGTAGGGCAGTTGTACATATGAACTCAAAGATATTGGAACAGCATGCATAAAACCTGTGCAAGCCCAAGCCAGACACAATCCCAGCTTGGAGTAGATGGAATACTGGGCATGCAATCCCATCTCTAGCCTTGGAGCTATTGGCAATTGTTAGTACCTGGGAAAGGGAGAAACATTTTCTCTAAGGGATGAGTTGACCTCACTCTGGGGGGATGACCATGCATCCAAGAATATTTGGGCAACACAAATTGGTCTTGAAAGGCTTTTTTTTAATGCCACAAATTTGGGTGGTATAGTGTTTGAATGAGATGCATCCTGTAAGTCTTGGGCATGTCCGTGCTTGGTCCCCAAATTTGTGGCTGTTTGGGGAGGATTAGGTGATATAACCTTGTTGGAGAAAATATGTTGCTAGGGTGGGATTTGAGGTTACAAGACTCAGATCATTTTGTTAGCTCTCTCTGCCTCCAGTTTGTGGATGGAGATTCGAGTTCTCAGATGCTGCCCAGGCACCATGCCTGCCTGTCTGCTGCCATGCCCCCTGCCATGATCGTGATGACTTTTATCCATCTGGAACTGCAAGCCCCCAGAAAACTCTTCCTCCTATAAGTTGCTTTGGTCATGGTGCTTTATCATAGCAATGCAAACTAACACAGCTGGGTTGGGAGCACGAGGTGGATCTGGGAAGGGGAGGGTGAATACAATCAAAATGGAGTGTCTGAAAATTTCAAAGGACTAATTAAGATATAAAGTTTGTTCTTTGTAAAAAATAAATCTTTTAAAAATAATAAATGAGAAAATAAACATATATAACAGCCAGGCATGGTGTCTCATGCCTGTATACCTAGCAATCCAGAGACTAAGCAGGAGGGTTGCCATGAGTTTGAGGCTAGTCTATGCTGCAAAGCAAGAATCTGTCTCAGAAACAAACAACAGCAACCATGCAAAGCATATTGAATATGCCTGTGGTGTGTGTTGATGGAAGAGCAGGCATCTAGCACATGTTAGGCCCTGGGTTAGGTTTCAGTACCTTCCCACCAAAGAAAGCAAACAGACAGTTCAGTAGCTCCTCAGACCACATGTATAAACAGACATGCAGAATAATAGAAATAAGTCTGTAATCACAACAAATGTAATTCATCCCACTGTAGGACACAGGCATTATTGATATGGGGAAAAGGCTAAGGATGTGCTACATTGGTGTTGGGCTTTTTATAATTTAAAAAGAAATGCAATGTATATGTGTGTGTGTGTGTGTGTGTGTGTGTGTGCCTGAGTGTGTATATGTGTACTATTTGTGTGCAGAAACTAGAGAAGACCAAAAAGTGGCTTCAAGAATGGCCAACGTAACAGGTCATTGCTCAGCAATAAAGACACTGGCTGCTCTTCCAGAGAACAATCTTCAAAATCTCAGCACCACATGGCAGTTAACAACCAACTTTAACTCCAGTTCTAAGGGATCTGATGCCCTCTCCTGGCCTCTGTGGGGACTGCACACATGGGGTGAACAGGCACCCATGCAGGCAAAATATCTATACACATCAGATAAAAGTAAAATATTTAAGAGAAAAAGACAGTATCTCACTATGTAGCCCAGGCTGTTCCAGGACTCACAATCCTATTGTATCAACCTCCTAAATGCTGGTATTTCAGGGTCTATCACTTGGTCTTCTCAGACTACGCTCTCCTGCTGCCTGTGTGTACAATCTGATGTATATGAGTAACATGGATGTATGTGACAGACCTTGGATTGCAAGATGTGTCTCAGCACCAGAGCTTTGTGTTTTCTCTTTTGTTCTTTTCTACGACAGTCTCTAGTTCTTAAATACCCTGTCAGAGCCTCTCCTTCAAATATGTAACAAGCTGAATACCCTCTTTAAAAATGATCTAGCTCAGTGGTCCTAGACCCTCCTAATGCTGTCACCTGTAATACAGTTCCTCAGATTGCCGTAACTGCTAACCAGAATATTATTTCATTGCTATTTCATAACTGTAGTTATGCTACAGTTATGAATTGTAACGTAAATATCTGATATGCAACTCCCAAAGGAGTCATGACATGCAGGTTGAGAATCACTGGTCAAGAAGAACAAGAGAGAGAGAAAGAGAGAGAGAGAAGAGAAAGGGAGAGAGGGAGAGGGAGAGGGAGAGAGAGAGAACACAGCAAAGTGCCAGAGACTCTCACTTAAGTGCCTTGAGTGTTACTCAGATAAACAAGCTTTCTAAGACTTGAGATCCCTTTGTGACTGGGAATGAATGACCTGTGGTCCAGGGACAGCAGAGGACTATAGACAGAAGTTGACCACACTGCACATGGGACCCACAGAGCCTCCATCTCCATCTCTGAGCCAATCCCTAACTTCACATTGGCATGGCTCAATGGATCACAGACAACAAATGTCCACTGACAAGATAGCGAAGGGAATCACTGGGAAGAAGGGCCACCTATTCAGATTTAGCAGGAGCTGGCTCAGAAGGGGGCTGCCCCCTCCACTCCTCATGCTGTGTGCTCTGTGTGTGACACATCTGTTCACACTGTCACTCTCAGCCATCGGAGAAGAGCATACTTCTGCAGTGCATAGAGGAAAGGACTCAACAAAAATGAAACCATGGGCTCTTCCTGCTCCCTCCATCTTCAGATCTGGCTAAATCAACACTTAACATTAGCTCAGTGACTACAAAGGGGTCATACAGTGCCAATTACAAGGAAAGGTTTATCAGAGTGTATTAAGTTTGGAGACCTTGAAGACACATATCATGTCTGTACGATCACGTAGCATATGGAGAGAAACCTTGGAGCAATTAGGGGAAGGCAGGTTGTTCTCCTTTCTAACAAGGAGCTTTCTGGGAAGCAGAAAATTACCTGTCTCACAAAAACACCTGGAGCCTTCATAGAAATGTGTTTCTTGATTTCAAGTCATCATTAAGGGCACGTAGACTTTTAACAAGCGATGGGAATTCCCTTCATGAACTCACACAGGGCTGGTCAGTGTCTTCCCCCAAGAACTTTTTAAACAAAGACTTGGCAAGTGACACAGACAGAAACAAAAAAAACTCCTTTGATTTTTGAAACTCTTGTATTTCTTGATGGTTCTGTTTAAAAGTTGAATTTTCTGTTTTCTGCTTTCAATACCTAAAGATACCATGATTTCATAAAAGGAACTTTAAAAAATTATGAAGAACTGAGGTGTGGTGGCTCAGATGGTAAATATCCCTCATGAGCTCAGATGTTCAAACACTTGGTCCCCAGATGGTGGCACTGTTTGGGGAGGGTCTGGAACCCTTAGGGGGTAGAGGTTTGCTGGAGGAAGTATGTCACTGGGGGTGGGATCTGCCGGTTTATAGCCTCGGTCTGCTCCCTGTTCTTGCTCTCTGCTTCTTGTGTATGGCTGGAAATGTGGCCAGCTAGCTTCTCACTCCTGCTGCTGTCCCTCCCCTGCTAGGACCTTGACACAACCCAAGCACTTCTTCCTACAGGCCAACATGGGTGGTGGTGTTTAACACAGCATCAGAAATAACTACACACAGTAAGCACATCAATAATGCTTACATTTTCTACCTATGAAAACTCTCTACTCCATGAAATACGTTCAAGCTGGGAGAGCAAATAAACAATGCTATTTCCTCACAAATGTTAAAGGATGCCTTTTGGAGTAACCAGCCACTCACCAACTGGTATCTGCTCATCAAAGTATAGGCCAGTGTTAGAAATAAACCACACCTGAGAATTCTGAGTGACCGCAACCAGAGATAAATTCAGTCTCTGGCACTGCTATTAACATCAGGATTTCAGAACTTCAAGCAATAGATCTAAAACACACCAGGCCAAGCAAGTGTTCTGTTTGATGCTACAAGTATAAATGATGAACCTCCTCATGAGAGACCGGCCCTCTGACTGGGTGACAGACCTTCTCCTTGGAACCTGGAGAAATGGTCCCCCATAATACAAACAGTCTGTGAACTCCCTTTGTACACTCCTACTCTTTGTTATTTGTTTGGGCTGCAGCTTGTGGAAGAATGTATTTGCATCTGTTATTAAAGAGCAAAGAGAGGGAAGACATCAAAACACATCAAAATATACTTATACTGCAAAACCCACCATAGCAAGCAGTGATCAGCTGCTCTCCTAATTTCACTGTTGTGATAAAATCCCTGCTCTGACAGAGCAGCTTAAGGGAGAAGGGCTTTCTTTGTTTGGTTTACGGTTCGAGGTATCATGGCAATGACAACGAAGTCACTGCAGCAGGGGCTTGAGAGAACCAGTCTTATCATATCCACAGGTAAGAGCACAGGGCGAGCAAGTGAAGCAGATATGCTTCTGCTCAGCTCAGCTCTTGGCACTACCCAGAATCCCCTGCTGGGAGAAGACTACATCTACAGTGAGGTCTTCCCAGCTCAGTGACATAATCAAGACAGTCTGTTGTTTAAAAGACACCATGAGACAGAACTCACATGGAGGGTTGTTTGTTTTTGTTTGTTTGTTTGTTATTAGAGGAAAGGGAATAGGAAAAGGGGGAAGAGGAGAGGAAAGCCAGCCTCTGGGGACAAGAGCAACAGATGAGAAAAAAGAGGCGGGGTGGGGAGTGGGGGGGTGGGGGGGGTGGAGCAAAGAAAGAGAGAAAGGAAAAAACAGAGAGAAAGATGGGAATGTGTGTGCAGCTGAGGGAGTATCCTGTCAGAACCCCAAGGGCAGGGCAGAACAGTACAAATGCCTGAATCCTAACACAGCCCCCTACCCCCTCTCCAGACAACCTAATCTAGACAGTCTCTAATGGACACCCCCTCCAGGTAATTCTAGACTCATGGACACTACGTCACGTTTACACAACCACACCAGTGCAGTTCTTCCTGATAGTGTTTGCTTTAAGAATGAGAGCATAACTATTACCACCACCTGGGCCAGTGTCTCCCTGCACAGACCCTGCCAGGCACAGGGTCTTGCCAGGCACTCACCTCTACTTTTCTCCTCTCCTCCTCCTGCTGCCTTCTCCTTCAGTCATTTGTAGCCCACAGGGCCACCTTCCCTGTCTTCAGGCCCCTGTGTCTCTCCCTCCAGCCAACTATTAATACCCTGGCCCTCTCATGAACGCTTGGTCCCTTCGTCTGTTCCTGAGATCAGGGCCCAGGACACTGCAGACTGAATGCAGCTGACACCCAGGCCATAGATGTGCATTACATGATAATACTCAAAAAAAAAAAAAAAAAAAAAAAAAAAAAAACAAAAAACAAAAAAAAACCTTAAGTTTCCAGGTTTGCAGCTTCAAAAACTAAATAAATAAAATGGGAAAATGAAAGTAAACAGGTAAACTCAAAACTGTGTCTGAGCTCAGTGTTGGGGAGGCTAAGGCAGAAGCATCTTCAGTAGAAGGCAGCCTTAACCATAAGGTGAGAGATTGCCAAAAAAAAAAAAAAAAAAAAAAAAAAACCAAGATAAACCTCAAAGCAAAACAAATCTACAAAGCCCTGGGCTCTGAGCTCCTGACCCTGAAGCTTAAGTGTTCCTCTGTTTGGAGTAGAGTCAAAACCAGGAAGCCCAGCTTCCACCAGTGTCCTGAGTCCTGAACACCCACTCCCAATTCCTGGTGCCGTTGTAACACCCAGGCCAGCTCCAACTTGACATCTGGGAAAGTCCTGAGACTTGAACCAGGAATGAAGTTAAAACCCTAGAGCAAAGGGACATATGCTGCCATTTCGAAACTTAATTGTACAAGCATGTGACAAATCTTCCATGCCGAAGCCATTTTGGACATAAGTGGTCAACTATGAGTGTGTGCTTGCGATGGAGTTATGCTCAAACTGGAGCAGCCTTCCAGCTAGGGTGCTCAGCCAACAAAGCAAAGCAGGAAGTAAGTTCTGGAAGAGCAAAGATCTCTGCCATCAGAGCCTTGGAGAGTGAGGGAGGGCTGAGACATCAACCAGCTTGCGTGTTTCTCTTGAACACACAGGTAAATGGTGGTAACCTGCTGCTTAAGAGCACAGGGAGGGGTCCAGGAGACAGTGCAGTTGGTGGCTCACAAAGTATGAGGTAGAGACAGAGGATCCCTGCGGCTCACAGATTACCCGGCTTAATCTAATGAGTGAGCCCCAGGCTAGTGAGAGACACTATCTTAAAAGAAAGAAGTAATGAGAGCCAAAGCTGACCTCTGACCTCTACATGTGTGCAGGCACACAGACAAGGACACACACGTGTGTACCCATGCACCTGTATACACCTGTACACAGACACACAAGAACACATAAAGGAAACTCCGAGCAGCATCTAGGCCAGCTTGTAGAACTTCAGACCTGAGCTAACCAGTAACCGCCTCCACTCATGGCAGCCCCACAATTACAGCAATGACTGACTTAGGAAGGAGAGAGAGACACAGCCAGGAAAGAAACGCTCCTCACCACCATCTCACTGTGACTTGTTTTCCTTATTCTTTATGAAGTTAGGCTCATTGAGCCTTTTCATTTAGGAAGAGTTACAGCAAACACACACATGCTTTAAAGTGATGGTGACGAAATGAAAGATCATACGCATCCCAACCGCAGATAGATCCATTTTATACAGAAAAAAATATAAATAATTACATGTTTTCCATAGCAAATAAAATAGGATTTTCCTGAGAGAGTCTGGAAAATTGCCTCCAAAGTTCTGATTGATAAGCTTTCACAGGAGAAAGAGTGCATTTTGAGGTAATAAATCGCCGACCGACATGCTCTGCACAAAGCAGTAGTGTTTGGTACCAAGCTGCAGGGATAGGAGCACAAAGGCATCAATTATCCCAAAATAGACTGGGGCAGAGTCCAGTGTGCTATTAGTTCTGTAAGCTGCATCCACAGGGGATGGAGAGAAAGGGGGATTTGGCAATCAGCTGGTTAATTTGATCACTGTAGACAACTGCACTGTGTAATTTAGGTCTGAGGCAAACCCTGACCTGGAGTTCCTCATTTGGAACATTCATCAAATTAATCAAATAATTGTGAATTCTCGATTTCACTGAGCCCTGAAACAGGGTTCCAGGAGCACAGATCAAGTGCCCACTTACTGTCATCAGTGTGGCGTCACACTATCTGGGCATCTGTGTCTTTCTACCGTGTACATCTTCTACCCAAGCTTTATGGCCGCCTCCCCTTCTCCCACCCTTCTCTGCCAAAATGAGTTTGTTTTCTGCCCTGTAAGGGAATGGATCCATAAGCCACAGGAGCCCTTGCCTTGCATACAAGCAAGCATTGCACAAGCACTGTGTAAGCATTGCACAAGCACTAGACAGGCAAGTAGCACACCCTCCGTGGATGCATCTCAACAGGAGGGCTTCCTGCCTTTATGCAAGCAACTTGCAGCTTCTCCAGAGCCCACCACACTACTTCTGTAGAACTTCTGCTGTCTTTTATATATTTAGCCTTTTACTTTGTTCAGGCAACTCAGCAAACAAATGCTGTCTCTGGGAGGGAGAGGGGAGACAAATTCACATGCTACTATTCTGTTTAAAATAGTGTGGACTTTCTAGGAAGCAACGGTATCAGGTGATGAAGTGGATTTTAGAAGTTATGATCATTGACCCAATAAATTCTTATAAGTCTGCTTTATTTGGGTTTTTTTTTATTTTTGTTTTGTTTTGTTTTTTTTTTTTTTTTGTTTTTTTTTTTTTTTTTTTTTTTGGGTTTGGTTTGGTTTGGTTTGTTCCTTTTTGGAAATATGTAAGCTAGGGAGGAGCTTAACTTTAAAGATGTGCTGTTGTGACTGTGAGGGGAATTTTTTAAAAAATTAAAAGGCAGCCATGAAGAGACACATTTCTGGGGTTTTTTATTGTTGAGGGCCAATATCACCAAGTGAGAAGTTGTACAAATGTATACTGGAAGTGTTCTCATGTCCAGGAAGGAAGGAAGGAAGGAGGGAGGGAGGAAAAGAAACTGGGCTCAGGACCTGTAACTTTACAGGTAGGAGTGAAGCCCCTTTGTAAATGAGGCCGCTCCAGCATGAAGGGTGGTGTGTGTGTCATAGACCTGCCCCGCCCCTCAGCAGCAAGCACAGTCTACACCATGGACAAGTAATAAATCTCTGCTGAATGAATGAATGAGGAGTTTTATTTCTGTCTAATTAAATAACTCCATATGGAGAAATACCCGGGGAGCAGTGAGGAGACAGGGTCTCGCCAATTACATCAGCCAAATCAACCGTGGCAATTAATTTGGGGCAGATGCTGGAGCCAAATCCTGCAATGCAAAGGCAAAGCCACACTCGTGCACTTAGTCTCAGCAGCTAAAATTCACGGAAAAGGCCAGCGAGGACCAGCATCACTTTCGGATTGTCACAATAGGACTGTGGGTCAGTTTTGTGAATTTTTAGTACTTTCCTGCCATGTCCAATCTTCTACCTCTGACTTAGGAGGGAGTTTAGAGCCACCTCATCATGACTTGACTTACCTGTCTCACTTCTATACAAACAAGCCTTTTAAAAGGAAGTCTCCTCTGCCATTTAATCCCAAGTCACATCTTGGCACCACTATGCTGAACCCAGCCCTACTAGCTTCACTGTGGACCTTAGAATTGTTAAATCCAGAGGTTAAGCCTCTGCCCTCACCTTGGTGACTCCTGCATTATTGCCCAAAGCCTTTTCCTCCTTTGGACCCCAAAACAATACTCCTGTCTCCTGCCCTCCAGCTTTTGCTCCTCTTTACCAATGAGTGACAGGTGCCTCTCTCTCGCTGATAATACATAGTTGCAATCACACAGCCTGACATCAGACAACTCTGAATCATTTGTCTAGAGAGCTGAAGCTCCCACATCACATATCTAACTGCCAATAGCATGTCATGTTAAACCCTAGAATTGCCACATTGAAAAGTAATAGCCCATCTTCTGTCTGTAGGCTTGATCTCTGCTTATTGCATCGCCCCAAATATGCGGGATCTTTTGCGATCCCACAGCAACCTTGACACAATGCTCCAAACGGTCTTGTCAGCTGTCTGGCAGGTGAGATTGTTCATGAATAGGTCCTGTTCATTTGCTCATGCATGTTCCATCCCTATGGGTGAAATGAATTAGGTCCATCTCTGGCCTCCTTAGGATTCACCACCTAATAAGAGAAGCTGACAAACGGACGGGTCTTGGCCAGCATGTTCAGCAGCTTGTGTACATCTGATCCTGTGGGAGTGAAGAACAGCTGAGTGAACCATGAGAGGTTTGTAGCCAGGGACCCCTGAAGGCATGCAGGGTAGTTAGAATGTGCAGAAATAGATAAAGCCTGCGAATGTTCCAGATACTCCTGTGGAGTTTGGGTGCTAACCTGGCAGCAGTGTGAATGAGCCTAACAATGAAAGAAGAGAAGAATCTTTAAGAAATAAACAGCACTTCACTAAAACACGGGGCATGAGCCAGGCAGTGGTGGTACACGCCTTTAATCCCCGCACTCGGGAGGCAGAGGCAGGCGGATCTCTGTGAGTTCCAGACCAGCCTGGTTTACATAGAATTCCAGGCCAGCCAGGTTTACATAGTGAGAGACACTGACTCAAAGAGGGGGCTAGAGAGAGTGAGAAAACAGTGGCTACCTCTAGAAATTCAAAGAACAAGGATTGTTTACTAATTTATTTCTCTGTTTTCTGGGTTTGAACAATGAATGAGTCACTTTTTTTTTTTTTTTTTTTTTTTTTTTTTTTTTTTTTTTTTTTGTATTGCCTAAGGGGAATACAGTAGTCACACAGTGGCACAAATCAAAGGCTGGGAGCTAAAGTGAAACCGGGAGGTCAGGAGTGGCAGAGCAACAGAAAGGCTGCGCAAGTGGGGTGTGGAGGGAGGGTGGCAGGCTGCAAGAGGAGGGATGGTGGAAGAGGGGGGATGGGACCCTCTTCCAATGTAGGAATGGAAGTGAGGGAAGAAGGGGGTGCTGGGAGGTCAGGGAGGAGGGGGAGATAGGTTGGGGAGGTCTTCACCAGGGTCCAGGCATCCCGTACAAGCTCTAGCTTCATGTTGCCCCATCCAGTAAGAACACACATGTTCTCCATGCTGTGGTCTTACCCAACTACATCTTCCCTAACAATTTTCACCCTCAAACGGCTACCCTGGGGGGCTAGTGGTTAAAAACACTTCCAGACAACCTGGGTTCATTTCCCAGCACCCACATGGCAGCTCACAACTGCCTGTAACTCCAGTTCCAGGAGACCTGATACCTTCACACCAATGCACATAAAACAAATAAACCATTCAAGTATATAAAAAATAAAATAAATTTTTAAAACTACTAACCTGTTTCTTGGTTTGCTTACATTTCTGCTAATTTACTTTGTCAATTTTTTTTAAAAAATAAATGAAAATAAAGACTGCTCAAGGTCAAAGGATATATAACACCAATTTTTAAAAAACGCATGAAAAAAATAATAAAACAACCCACCATGCAAAAGTAAAGAGTGCAATAAGAATAGCCTTCGCTTTAAGAATCAGAAGCTAAGAGGTGGCGTACTCAACGTGGGAAATCCCCCCACAGCCACCCCACCCTCCCCTCAACCACAGCACCCATCTCTGATGTGCCTGTACATTTATCTGTCCCCTGGAAAATAGCAACTACAGACCATTTAAAGAGCCAAGAGACATGAGTCATCTCTTCAGTCCTCTCAATGCACTGCTCTGAAAGTTGTGATTCAGTAGATTGAACGTGGAGTTTACATAGGTTCCTCACATTCACATCAAAGGCCTGCCGGTTCCAGATCTCAATGCTATTTCCATGCCACAGAGCAGAAGTTACAGGGTCAAAAGGTAAGAACCTTTAAAATTTTAGTAGCTGCTGTCAAGGGCTCTCCAAGAATGTTCCAACAACTTACATGGTTACAGACAAGCTCTTATTAGATCTCCCAGTGCATGAGAGAGACAAAATGAACAAGACATGAAGTTAACAGCTAAGCGGCAAAAACGAAGCACACAGAAATGGTAAAGACACAGCCATCCATTTCCTGTGTCCCAGCTGTCACCCCAAGGGTCAGCCATGTGTCTAGTGAACATGCCCAATGCCCCAAATTATTTTCTGGATAAGCAAAGGAAAGGTATAGGGGATGCTGAAAATGAAAAAGATAAATCTACCTAAGTAACATTTTACTATCTATGCTATGTGTGTATAAAAGTACATGTATGTCTAAAAGAGAGTCCCTAAAAAGAGATGAATAAAGACAAGTAGAAATGCATTACAGCATATGCAATGTATATATTTATACATTTTTATAATTCTCAGACCTACAAGATTTTTGGCTAGGGGGCTGATTAAATGCCTTTCTGTGGTGCTCTGAGGGCACTAAGAGTTGACGCTGCCAAAGGAAGACATACCCAGTGGACTGCTGAGGAAGCAAGCAACAGGGTGACTTGCAGAGTGTTGGCCTCCTTTACATTTTCCCGCCAAAATGACAGGTAGTGTATTGTATTTTATGTGCACGTCCTTGGAGGAAAAAAAAATCCTAGAGAGACCCTGAACATCAATAGTACCATCAGCATGGACCTATGAAATGGGGTAGGAGGAGAAGGTAGGGGATAGGGAAGGCTGGGAAACAGCAACATCTAACTGTACTTCTGCAAGTTTTTCTATACTGTTTAATGGCATAGATATCTTGTGGTACTACATCTTGCATCTATTACTATTCTGTGAAGTGCTATTGGAAGAATTTCTGAGGGTCTCCTTAACCCTAAAGAGAGAAGTTCCACAGATACGAGTTGTCAAGACGTTTCTTAATCCTGAAGAGAGGTAGGTGGACAAAGGAGGCTTGTGTTTCCTCCAGAAACATAGCAAACATTTCCAGGAGTGTCCTTGGCCCTGGTGATTAAAATGTGCTTCAGGCTGCCCTAGGTTCTGTCACTTCACTCTCAAGGAGCCTGAAACACAACAGCTTCATAGGATATGATTTCACCCACCCGCCCCTCAGAGCAAAATCTTCCCCAGGTAGCAAGTGTGTGGGGAGCAAGTGCAACAGCTCTAGAATCCACGGAGGAAACATGTTTCATGGATTACATTTATTTCAAATGGCAGAATACCTTCTCTCTGGAAAAGAATGCTACAAACACAGCGAGGACCATTTCTCTCCAATGTTCACTTAGAAATGCTTTCAGGATTCAGGCTTACCCCAGCCTTCCAGGTCCACCAGGACCTCAGCTTCTCCACACACTTTGGGATGACAGTTGCTCCCAACCCCTCAAAGCAGCCTTGGTCATTAAGTTGGAAAGATAAGACAAGCCAACCCATCTGTCAGACCAGAAATCCAAAATAGACCAGAGTGAAAGGCTTTTCTTGTTCACTCTATCCCCAAATCTCTCTGAACCTCAATTATTACAAAATCTGAACTGAAGGTTGGTAAGATGATTCAGTGTTTAAGAGGACTGGCTGCTCTTCCAGAGCCCTGGACTTGATTCCCAGCACACACAGACATCTAGGGGATGTGATGTCATCTTCTGGCTGCCTTAGGCTCTGAGCATGCACCTGGTACACGGATGCACATGCAGTCAAAACAACCATGCATAGAAAATCAATTAACTAATTAATTTTAAAAATTATTGTAAAATATGATCTGGCCAGGCATGCTGGTTCAGGCCTGTAATTCCAGCACTCTGTCCCAGAGACAGAGGCAGGAGGATTGCTTCAAATTCAAGGCCAAGTCTAATCTACATAGCTAACTGTAGGCCAACCTAGGCTACAAAAAAAAGGAGGAGGAGAAGAATACAGCTGTGTAGCTGGCTAAAGTGAGTACCCACAGTCTTAGATGCCTATGATGCTGAGACAGAACGATCACTCTGCCAGGAAGTCCAAGGTCAACCTGGGCAACAGAGATCCCATCGTATCTTAAGAAAAACAAAATACAAAATAAGCCCACAGGATCTGGTCATGTAAATCTGCTCATTGGTTGTATACATTTGACTTCTGAAGATGTTCAAAAGACCAAACTATGCAACATCTAACTCTAAGACAAGGTCTTGTGGGTAGGTCAGGATGACCTCAAACTTGGAGCAGTCCTCCAGCCTCGCCTTCCTGAGTGGCATCACCTTAAACCTTCTTGTGTTAAGTGAGGGTTGCTACACTGTGATCAGTGATTGCGCTAAAGAAATCACAGCCACACTTTTCCAATGACAAGAGCAATGTGGTCTTGAGCTCAAACATTCACGAAGAGCCTTAAGACATCTGGGAATCATGCCCTCACTAACATGGAAACCAAAATGATAATCTCAAACAAATGTAGATCAGAGCTATGGCTCCCAGAGCCTAGAAAGCACAGTAGGGAGAAATAGACAGAGGGTGGGTGTTGGATACAAGAGTGCTAATAGATGGGAGGAAGTATGCTAACTCCTAGAGAACAAACTTCAATGAAATGTTGTCAAGTAGCTAGTAGAGAGGATTATGAAATAAATGTCTGATGAAAGACCTGATAACTGCTCCTATTGTTCATAGGTGTGTGTGTGTGTGTGTGTGTGTGTGTGTGTGTATGTGTGCGCTCACACACATGCGCACACGTGCTCTCTCTCTCTCTCCTAAAAAGAGTGTAATATTTGGTCCTAGAAAACACTGGACCTTAGCAAAGTCTAGAAGAGCCAATCACCAAGGCCACTGTGTGTTTCGTTTTGGTTTTTGGTTTTGTTGAGACAGGTTTTTTCTTTGTAGCCTTGGCTGTCCTGGAATGCTCCAGGCTGGCCTTGAACCCACAGAGATCCTTCTGCCTCTGCCTCTGCCTCTGCCTCTGCCTCTGCCTCTGCCTCTGCCTCTGCCTCCCAAGTGCTGAGACATGAATCATCACCACCCATCACCAAGGCCACTGTTAGCAGGCACTGAGGTCACACGCAGTCCTCCTAAGGATGCTCCAGACAAGAGACCTCATAGCTCTGTAGCTCTAACCTACGTTACTTCCAACTATGGCCAAAGCGCCCCCACCCCATCCCCACAAAGGTCACTAACTCCATGTAGTCTTCAGGATAATTGAAGAAATCATCCTGTTTCTGTAAAACTTCCAGAAGAAAATGAGAAGTAAAGTCTGTGTGACCTTGAACTCAGTGTGCCCTCAGATATGACACCCAAATTACAATCCATAAATGAAAACGTTAACAAATTTAAACCTCATCAAAATTAAAGATGTTCGCTCTTCTAATATGAAAGTAGTTAAAAGAGAAGCTGCAGATAAAAGAAAATACTTGCAAATCAATATCTCTGTATACATAACCCGTAGAGATAACACTTCATATACAGAAAGATGTTTGACTGGTTTTCAGAATATAAAGAACTCACACAGAAATTTTAAAAAAGCAATAACCCAGGAAAGCACGGACATCATCATGGAGTATGTATTTTTTGCTAGGAGCTGTATAGAAAGGTAGTCATTACTGTAAATTATTGGGAAAATAAAGACAATAACATGATAGCATTCCCCAGACACTAAATCAAATACATTAATGAAAAAAAAAAAAAAAAACCAATGTTGGAGAAGAACTCACATCCATTACCAGCTGGAACGTATATGAAAGAACAACAACTAGTTTGCAGCACATTTTGGCAGGGCTTTTTTGTTCAGTTAAATATTTATCATAAGACCAAGTAATTCTAACTTCTAGCTATCCAGCCTCGGGAAATGAAGACTGGATGTCCATACTAAAATGTGTGTGAATGTTCTCTAAATCAAAATTCATAACAAGCAAAAGCCAAAACATCCTAAAACCAGAACAACAAATGAATGTACCATGAGACATCTGTGATCTGGAACACAACTCCCCAGTGACAGATAAACTCATACAAAAGGATGGGTGAGCCTTAAAAAGATGTTGGCAAGGGGCTGCATGGAGGGATCGATGGTTAAGAACACTGGCTGCTCTTCCAAAAAAAAAAAAAAAAAAGCCCAGATTTGTTACCCAGAACCCACATGGCAGCTCACAAACATCTGTAACCCCAGCCCTGGGGACCACACACCCTCTCCTGGCCTCCATAGGCACCAGGCACACATGTGGTGTACAGATATACA
Organism: Phodopus roborovskii; assembly: GCF_943737965.1. NCBI lineage: Eukaryota > Metazoa > Chordata > Mammalia > Rodentia > Cricetidae > Phodopus > Phodopus roborovskii. The sequence continues at coordinate 3,711,021 of NW_026126433.1, forward strand.
TGCCTGCAAAACACCTATATACTTAAAAATAAATTTTAAAAACTACTAAGGAAAAGAAGCCAGACCCTAAAGAGCACATTTTTTTCCTACTCATGCAAAGTTTAAGAATAGGGCAGTAAAGACAGAGTATAAGCTGAAGTGTAAGGTCCAAGGGATCCTTCTGAAATAAGAGAAATGTGTTCAGCTGGGCTATGTTGGTGGCTACACAGGTAAAGGAGTGTATTGAAAACCACCCAGCTGTTTAAAAGGAAAGCCGCTTGGGTTTGTTATGGTTGTTTGTTTTGGTAGGATGCATGCTAAGTATTCATTAAACCACCAAGATGCTCCACCAGCGAAAATCACTCCTTCCCTCCTAAGTGATACACTTTTGAGAAGCATAGAGACCAAGAATGAGTCTGTACCAACATTAAATAGAACCTCTGGAAACTGAAAAGCTTCTGTATGGCAAAGGACACCATCATCAAAATGTCAGGCTACACAAGTTCATCTCTAAGAAGACTGAATGAAGCAAAGCACAGAGGCAGGGGATTGATCTCTCTCTCTCTCTCTCTCGTGTGTGTGTGTGTGTGTGTGTGTGTGTGTGTGTGTGTGTGTGTGTGTGTGTTGATTTGAATGAGATGTCCCCATAACTCTCCAGCATTTAGACACCTGTTGGCTGTCTGAGATGGGTTGGTAGGTATGGCCGTGTTTGGGGAGGTGGATAAGGAGCAGAAGCCCTGAGTGGATGAAATCCTGAGTGACTGAGTGTTGTATTATTGACATGGGTGTGTCCGTGATGAGTACTTCAATGCCGCAGCCCATGGCAAAGCAATACCAGAGTGAGGTTTTCCCTCCAAGTGTCGATGAGTGACCAGTATGTGCAAAGACTAGAAACTTCAGGAGTGCTCAGCCAGCGGAGACTACCTACAAAGACTAGCCAGCCTTTGGGGGCTATTTTCTCTCAAACCACCACAATCCTAGACAGAGTCCCTAGATCTTATATTTGGTTGTGAGCTCAGCCTTTAAGGACTGAGCCATCCCTCCAGCCCAGGGTCCCTAATCTTAACAAACATGCTGTGCTGGCTAGTCAATAAGCTTCAGAGAGCCACTGTTCTCTGCCTCCCTGGTACTGGGATTACACGATCTCAGTAACACCTTTGACCTTTTTATTTGGGCACTGGGTACTGAACTCAAATCCTCCTGTGTCAGATGCAGGGGACTCACCTTAAGAAGTTTCTGTTCACAACCCTTGAGTCCTTACTTTCTGAAAACAACAACACATGGTGCCCAGGACTGCAAAGATGGATCAGTGTCAAGGAGCACTTGCTGCTCTTACACAGGAAGGACCAGAATTCAGGCCCCACCATACACAGAAGCTCCCAACCACCTGTAACTCCACCTCTAGGGACTATTGTAGGGAAAGGGGGCCAACCAAAGAAATACACTTTGTCCCTGGAATGGGGGCCAGTGAAAGAAATACAGCCTGGCCCTAAAATTAGAACCAAAAGGCTAAAACAGACCAGTGAAAGAAATACACTGAAACCAGAGCCAAATCTGATCCTGAACCTATGCGGGGGAAACCAACCAATCCCTGAGCATGAGATCTAGCCAATCTGAGCTCAGGGATTGAAATCTGACCAGTCCTCACCCTGAAAATCTCCTCGCTGGAAAAACTCTGCCTCTAAGAAGCCCTATATAAACCCCATGTCTGTTCAGCTTGTGGTTGTCCGGCTATCTGGCTGTCCTCTCTCACCCTAGATTCTTCCCTCCCAATAAATCTCTTGAATGAGGTTTTGGGTGAAGAACTTTCACACACACACACACACACCCCACCCAGCCCCTCACCCCACCCAGCAGAGTTGTTACACTCTGGGAAGCTAGAGCCACAGTGTAACAACTTCACTGGCAAAGCCCTTCCCTGGCACAGCAGAGCTGATACACTGGGGAAGCCTTTTCCTGAAGCAAGGCTATAAGCTGCTGCACTTACTGTGACCTGTGATATTCTTTGGCTACTGAATGCCAGAATACCTTTCCATCTGAGCTATAACACTTAGTATTCTGTGGCTCCTGAGTGCCAGAATCCCTGTCCATCCGATCCCAGCCACCACAATGCTTACAAATATGATACCCTCTTCTGACTTCCAAAGGCATCAGACAAGTACATGATACACATACATGCAAGCAAGCAAAACATTCATATTCATTAAGAAAAAAAAAGATAAGGAGATGCCCAGCTATACTGCGTCCTCTCTGTTCTCTCACAATGCCTTCAAAGATCTTCTTGACTCCAGAGGTGGCACAGCCCAAGGCAGTGGGTCAAAGGGAAGGTTTGCCACATCAGCAAAGGCCTACAAGCCTGCAGTCTTAAGCATCCTTGCTGACACTCCTCCTCCGGTGATCAGTTCATAGCTGTTTCCTGGTTTCCCTACCCTTGCTCTGGCTGGATAGCACCACCCCCTATGCTAGAACACTTACAGGGAGTATAGTAGGTGGGAGCAAACGAGAATGGCCCCCAGAGGAACACTTATTTGAATGCTTGGTCCCTAGTTAGTGTGACTGTTTGGGAAAGATTGGGGGTGCTGGAGAGGATTGAAGGTCTTGGAGGGATTGGTGGAGGGTGTGTTTCACTGTAAGTGGGCTTTGAGGTTTCAAAAACCCATGCTATTCCCAGTCAGTAGCTGCCATGCTCCCTGCCATGATGGTCATAGACTCTAACCCTCTGAAACCATGAGCACCAATAGACATTTTCTTTAACTTTGGCCATGAGGTCTCTTCACAGCAATAGAAAACTAAGACAGCATGTAAAATCAAATCAGAGCTCTGGCTGCTTTGACGATGAAGGAACAGGGACTTCTATCTTGGGAGGGGGGTGGGCCTCTTTGCCACCACCACAGCAAGAGGGACCGTGAGGATTAATTTGCTCAACTACACAGGTACAAAACCAGTTTGTTCGCTTTGTTTTGTTTTTTTTTTGATGCGGGTACAGGTATTAGAGCTATATGGCTGGCTATGCGGTAGTTACTTTTAACAATAGAAAAATGTTGGTAGAAACACACAGGGTCAAAAAGCTGCCGTGAGCTGTCTAGTAGGTGATTGGGCATCAGTAACTTCATTCTACAATTAAGGCCATAATTGTACCTTGGTATCATGAGACTTTGATATTAGAAATAAAACATAGCCTACAGGAAGCGCCTAGGACACTTGGCACAGAGGAGTGCTCACTAATCAAGAGAGCATCCCAACAGTCTCTCACAGCAGCTCCTGAAGGAATAAGAAAGCAAAGCACATCATTCTTCAAGGCCCTGCCAGGATCTTAAGATTCTCCCTGTGAGACCAATCCAGCCAGTGGTGTGCTATGTTTCCACAGTGAGCCATGGGACTGAATTCATTCGTCTGAGGAACTCGTTCCATGTCTCCTAGCCCTGTGTACTTCTGCTGCCCCAGAAACACTGGAGCAGATTGCCACTTTAGTGACCCCGGGTGACTACCAGGCCAGCAAATGAAAGAGACAACACCAACCCTGACTCTATTTCTTCCTAAAAAAGCCTTTCCAAACATGCTGTTAAGGGGCCAGCAAGAAAAATAGGATTGACTAAACTCGAACCCTAGCTGAAGAACCAACCCCTTCAAGCTGTTCCCTGACTGCCACATGCACTCACTCCGTGGCACAGGTGTGCTCACACACAAAATAGATACAAGGTAACTTTAAAACCTCTGTTAGTAAAAGAAATAACAAGTGCTTTTTGAGAGTTGGAAAACTCAGAACAATCCATTGTCCTTTCACATTGCCTCTACCAACTCTTGGTGTCCCCCAACCTCACATCTTTCTCTACACCTGTCCTCTGGATGAAGCTGTTCAATGCAACCTGTGAAAATGTACTTGTCACTGTGGATTTTGACAGCTCCATCCCAAACCTCAGAGGCTAAAGCTTGTGGTTCTCGACTGCAGACATTTCCAACAAAACCACACACTCAATCTGCCTCCTAACACCCCCAGGATAGAGCAGGCATCAGTAGCCACCTCTGGCAAATGTCTTACACCTGTGAACTCTGAAATGCAAGGGTGTTGCTGAGGCACAGGCAGCCATGGTACAGGATGGTTGCATTATCTCTGGCTCTAAGCTCTACATCCCTGCCTACAGTGCAGTGAGCAAAAAAGACTCAAAATGCAAACTCTGCTATAAAGTAGCAGTGAGGAGGCATTCACCAAACCCAAAATTCATGTGGGGCCCTCCACCCAAAATGCAGCTGGCTGAAAACCCCAGGGGATAGGCCACACTTACCAGAGTGTGCTCTGACCACCAAAGTAGGCATTGCCACAGCTGAGGAACCTCAGAACACTGCCCAGGAGAAAGAGACCAAGAAGGGCCTACACAAAAATTAAAAAATAGGAAGCTATTTAAGTGGATTACCCTCAATAAAAACAGTTGCTTGCAAAGCATGGAAACCTCTTTGAGAGTAATATTTAGTAGCTATTGACAAAGTTGGGTTGATTTGTTCTTTTAGGGGGAATGGGATTTTTGGATTTGGGGTATTTTTAGAATGGATCCTGCTATGGAGCTCAGGCAAGCTTCAAACTGAAGATTTTCCTGCTCTAGTCTTTTGAGTGCTAAGCTTACCAGAGGAAGCCACATAGTCAGCCTGACAGTGATATTTTTGTTCAATAAAATAAATCACACTTAGGCTAGAGAGTTATCTCAGTAGCTGCTAGCTTGTGGTGCACAAAGCCTGGACTGCCATCTCCAGCACAGTACCAACGAGCTATGGTGGTGCACACTATATAACCTATAACCGCAACACCTGGGAGCTGGTACACACTATATAACCTATAACCCCAACACCTGGGAGCTGGTACACACTATATAACCTATAACCCCAACACCTGGGAGCTGGTACACACTATATAACCTATAACCCCAACACCTGGGAGGTGGGAGCAGAAGAATCAGAAGTTCAAGGTCATCTTTGGCTACACAATAAATTTAAAAGCATCCTGGGGAAATGAGACACTGTCATCATGCCCCTCCCCCCCCTCTCTATATATAGATAGATAGATACAAATATATAGATATATTCATGTATCAAGCATGAAGCCAATCCTAAAAATAACTCCTTCATGTCATTTCTAAAACTATCAGCAGAGACAGAACAGTAGCAAGAAGTGCTGGAGCCCGGGGGTTTTTCAGCAGGCATACACTTTTCTTCACCATTACTTTGGCAAAGGGAATGCTCCCATGTCTCTGAAAGCCACTTGGATAACTCAGGGGGGAAATATACTCCCTGCTCTGAGCTGTTTAGCTTCACCTAAGACACCCTGCCCTGTCATGGCCTTCACCACTTACTGACTCTTGTCGCTTGATGTTTGCTACATTTGGGCAATGGGCAGTGACAACATTGGGAGAAAAATATTTTCTTTCCATAGTGAACTTCTTTCTCCTGAGTGAGTAGAAAAATAAAATTAGTTCAGAATGTTTAAATGCATGATGTGTTGACCTCAAGAGAGCCAGTGTGAAGATGGATATCTATCTGAAAATTCTCTTAACCATCTATTGTTTTGCACATTCTGTTTTCTCTTCTTAGATATGGTCTCATTCTGCAGTCCAGGCTGTCCTACCGCTCACAGCTTCTGTCTCAGCCTCCCAGGGCTGTCATTACAGACATGCACATCCATTTAACACCATCTATGTATACAGATTAAACATCTCCAACCCAAAGTCTGAAAAATAAACCAGGAAGTTTGAAGCTGAAACTGAGTAGCCTCATGTGATTGACCAAAGTAAAAATGCAGACACACTAAAAATACAGCTTATAATTAGTTCTATAGAGTTCCTACGAAGCCAAATGTGTTTCACATTACTCTTACATTGTTATGTATATGCAATTCCTAAAGAAATCTGAAATCCTCCCTTAGTTGGTTTTTCGTTGTTGTTGTTTTGTTTGGTTTTTTTTGTTTTTTTGTTTTGTTTTGTTTTGTTTTTTGTCAACTTGACAAAATCTAACTTTATCTGGAAAGACAAACCTCAACTGAGAAAATGCCTCCATAAAGACTGCTTTTAGGCAAGTCTGTAGAGAATTTTCTTTATTTAATAATCGACAGTGGGTGGATGCCACCTGTGGGCAGATGGTCTTCAGTTGTATAAGAAAGCAGGCTGAGCAAGCCTTGAGGGGTAAGCCTATAGGCAGCACCTCTCCACAGCTTCCCGCTTCAGTTCCTGCCTCCAGGTTCCTGCTGATTCCCCCAGTGATAAAGTGTGACCTGAGAGTAGTAAACTGGTCTACACACCTTCCCCACCTAAGTTAGCTTTCCTCCTTCCTTCATTTCTTCCTTCCTTCCTTTTCCTTCTTTCTCTCTCTCTCTCTCTCTCTCTCTCTCTATCTCTCTCTCTCTCTCTCTCCTTCCTTCCTTTCTTTTTTCTTTTTTTAATCACTGAAACAAATACCAAACACTTCTGATAGCAACATAGACAAGGGATACACTAGCTGTTCTAAAACAGAATCCCAAGTGAACTGAAGTGGAAGTTTTCCACCTTAGGTAGTAAAATGTACCACAAAATAATTCTACATGTAGCCACATAGATAAAAAATTAATTTTCTATTGTCTAACTGACTCAGGAAGTTCATTTTCTCCAAGAAAATAACATCTCACTATTTGTTTTTCTGTTGCTGTGATAAAATATCCCAACAAAACCAACATGAGATAAAAAGGGTTTACTCCAGATCAGAGTCCAAGGGCATAGTCCATCACAGTGGGGAAGTCAAGGCAGCAAGGGCTTGGGCCAGTTGGTTACATCACACCCACAGCTCATCTCATTTTCCTTCATGCAGGACTCCAGCCCACAGAATAGTGTCACCCACAGTGGGTATCTGCTCCTCACTGAACCCAACCAACATAACCCCACAGACATGCCCAGACATATGTATTACACACAGACATGCCCAGACATATGTATTACACAGACATGCCCAGGCATCTGTATTACACACAGACATGCCCAGACATATGTATTACACACAGACATGCCCAGGCATCTGTATTACACACAGACATGCCCAGGCATCTGTATTACACACAGACATGCCCAGGTATCCATGAAGTTCACAGTTAAGATTCACCATCGCATGACTCTTACTGCAAATTTAAACACTAGTCTTTCCAATGTCAGTCTATAGCTCCTGGCTGCATAAGCTCAGTGATGGGGCTTTCAGGCAGCCATCTTGGAGACACACAGAACAAGGGGCCCACCATTAAGTTAGGGCCTCTGGTGACAATTACTAGAAAGTGGTAGAAGGTCCTGAGTGACACAAAGGACACACAATGGTTCAAACAGCACAGCAGAATCAATGTGTGTCTCAGTTCCCAAGGAGCTTGAGTCTCTCAGTGTCTCCCCAGTTAAGAGTTTTGCCTGGGTTTCAGGTAGAAGTGACTTAAAGACTCTGCCCTCCCAGGAAGTCTCTTTCAATGACTTGCCATAGCTCTCGCCCTTACTGTCACTATAAATATGACTGCTTTGTAGTATTGGTAGTTATGCCTCATATTTCCAGATAAAGCTTAGCCTTTAAAATTAAAACTCTGGAGATGATAGTACATTCCTTTAATAACAGCACTCAGGAGGCAGAGGCAGGTAGATCTCTGAGTTCCAAGGACTACGTAGTGAGATCCTACCTAAAAATATATTAAATTAAAACTCTCCCTTCCCCATTTCTCCCCCTCCCTTTCCTCTCTTTGTGAGACAGTCTCATGTAATTGAAGTGTGAAGCTCATCTTGACCTCCTGACTCTCCCCCTCCTTCTTGAATTTGAGATAGCAGGCATGCACTATTATGAAGAACTTAAGAACTTTCAACCTGAAAACCCTACACCCTTCTAAACAGAGCCTAAAGCAAGCCGCACAACTGGAATTCAGGCCCGCACAGGAGCACTGCTCCCCTGAGCTGCAGGTGGCCTGCAGTGTAGCCTCTTCTGATTGTACTTCTCTACTGCCATCCCCTAGGCCCCAGTCTCAGCTCTTTTCCTCCAACAGTGACACACACACACACACACACACACACACACACACACACACACACCTTTTTCTAGTGCCCAGCTCTGAAATGGCGGGAACCCAAATCATAGTTTGGGTTTGTTTTCAGTCATAACCTCCTTCTCATTGCAAAGCACACAGTCTATCCCTCCCCGGTGACTGTCTCCTTGTGGGACCATATGGCAGCTCCTGGCCACTCTACACTTCTCCAGCACAAAACTCCTGCTGCAGAGTCTAGCCCAAGGTGCCTGGTTCCTTACTTTGCTCACCTCTTATCTCAGGAACTTGACTCATCAGTAGGGCCCCAAGCCTAGCCCATCACGGTTACAACTGTCAGTATCTGGGCCCCAACTGCCAAGGTCTTTTCCCATGGTGCTCTTGGGAGCCAATCAGAGAGAGTTCTATGAGGTTAGTGTCCTTGTGTGTTCTGTGGTAGTTAGATGTAGTTAGAGGAGAGGTTTTCTGGTTGGAGCACAGAGAGGGGAAACAAGCTAACTAATAAACGAGCCAATTCAAATCTGGTGATAACAAAATCTAAAGTTTCTGACCAATAAATGACAAAAATCCCCCAAAAGGATTTTTTGGGGGTGGAGGGGTGGAGTCATGTTATACAGACCACATATTTAATATACAGGTTTGGTTGCAAGCTGCAGAGCTCTACTGAAAGGTGCTGGTGGAATCTCGTTGGTACCTGCACTGCTTGCTTAGGTTGGCCTCTGTGACAGCATCCATCCTTAACAATTTATGCACATTCCTGGTCGTCCCCACCTCACAAGTGGATGAAAGTCTTAACAATCCCCAGATTTTTTGTTATTGTTGGGTAACCCTTCCTGGGTGTCTGTAATAAGGCTACACAGGAAATCAAAGTCTGCATTGTTCTGGTGGCTCTTCTGGGATTCTACGTGTCTCATTTGAGGGAGCCTTTGTTCCCACAAGGTAAAAAAACAAAAACCAGAAACCCACATATTACAAGCCTTTTACTCAGCTGTGACAATATCAGCAGTGTGAGAGTTGCTATGCGTGGGAGATGATATCTACAAGGATCGCTTCCCTTTAAAATGGGGTGCTTAATTACTGTTTTTAGGGGGCAGTTAATGAGTGGAACATGTATAACATTAAACACATTTGGCTTGGGAGGACTAGTGGGGTGAAAGCAAGCCTCTATCCTTCACATGTGAAGAGGAAGACTGAGTACTACTATGAGTCTCAGGAATCTCATCTAAACCCCACCCACAGAGGGCTTAACAATGGCTGGCAATGCCCATGAAGCCACCCGGCCCTGAAAGCCATTCCCATAGGACATGCCAGTCAGTGTGCATCAGAGTGGATTCAGCACCCCACCACTGAGAACAAAGGGGACAATGCTGGCACTAGACTAGGAAGCCCGGAAAGCAGAGTTCACCCGTCTTCATCCTGATACCAGGAAGGGACAGCCGCTCTCACAGCCCTCGGGGAGCTCCACCTCAGGGAGAAGCTGGGAGCGTGTACTGAAAAGGCAAAGCGATGTATCACAAGAGTGAACAAAGCATTATGGGAACTCGGAGCTGGAGATGATGAAAGGCTGCAGTGAAGAGGGGATATTTGAACCGGGCTTTGAAGGAAGAAGAGATCTACAGAGGGACACTGTAGATGCTGTGGGGGAAATACAAACAAAACACCCATGGGAACAGGGGACCAAATCCACAAAGCAGTTTCTACTTGTCGTATGCCACGGCAGCCCTGGTCATGCTTTCAGGTACAATATGAGTCAGAAGAATGAATGTAAAGTGTGCTCTTCCATCCCTGCTTAAACTTGAAAATCGAGTTTGTACTGAACGGGAAAAAAAAAATTACCTGACACCCAAGTTAATGCCCAAAGTTTTTACTCAAGGGGTAGGCAGAAGTTAAAACTCAACAGAAATCTGAAGGATAAAGTCAATGGAAGAACTATGAAACTGAGATGTGCTTTCCTGTTCCAAGCTGACTATAACCAGTTTCCCTCTAACCAGGCCCTTCAGGACTAGGCTCTAATGCTCCATGGACATATTACATGTGGCTTCTCCTGCTGGAAAGTCCACTAGCAAGGAATGACAATGCACTGGCTGAGACTGGGGATGTGGCTCCATGGGTAAAATGCTTGCTATGCGTAATGAGGACTTGAGTTCAGATCCCCAGCAAACGTATCAATGCTGGGCAGAGGTGGCCAGACTGTAATCCCAGCACATGGAAGGCAGAGTTGGGGATGATTACCCAGACCAGACCAATTGGCAAGCTCAGGGTTAAAGTGAGAAACCTTTCTTCAATATACAAAGGAGAGAGAAGTCGAAGTTTACAACCTCTGGCTTTCACACAAATGTGTGCCCATACATATATGAACATGTATATACACACATAAGTGCACACCATATACAAGTGCACACAGGAAAAAGAAGAATATTGAAAAGAAAGCCATGTCTGGCTTTGGGGGTTCCAAAAGCCTGGAACTGGGTGGCCACGATGAACTCCTGAATCTGAGGAAATGAACAAGCATCTCCTCTACTTTAGCCTTTGAGTGCTGACTTCACCGTGAAGTCCCTGAACACCCTTCCACAACTCGAGACTACAGAGCACCCACTGCACCAGAAAGAAGGTTTTGCTTTAATTATTTTCATTGTAATGTTGGTCATCTTGTGATGTGTCAGGTGAACATCAGATTATTTAAATGGCTACATCACTTCTGCACTGTCCCTCAAAGACATCCTGCCACTTCCTTTTAGCACACACACATACACACACGAAAACTAGCACTTTGCAATACATGATCAAACTGTCTCATGAAATGCTTTTTAGCTTTATCATGTAATTGCTTTGGAAACACTTAAATTCTGACATAAAAACAGACTGTTACTGAAGCAGATTGAAAGGACTAGAAATTAGTCCTTCAATTTGAGGAAAGAAAAATATAAAATTATAGAGTAAGGCATGGTCCTATGTGCCTTTTACCCCATCACCTGGGAGGCAGAGACAGGCCTGTATCTGAATTGTAGGCAGTTGTGAACTGTCATGTGGGTGCTGGGAACCCAACACAGGTCCTTTCCAAGAGTAGTCAGTGTTTTTAACCACTGAGCCATCTCTCCAGCCCCAGATTGCCCTGTGTGTGTGCATGTGCATGTGTTCTGGATGGTTGATGAACCCCAGAGATCTGCCTTAATCTGCCTTCTTAGTGCTGGGATCATAAACCCGTGTCTCTACTTCCTGCTTTCCACATGGGTTCTGGGGGTTGAACTTGGGTCCTCATGCTTACAAGGCTGAGGCATCCCTCCAATTTTGCCCCTACACCCTCCATCTTCTTTCCTCATGGTCTCTTCCCACTGTGTCCTTTGACTGTCATGCGGTTGGGCTACCCATCCTCCTAGGCTGCTGGAGTGGGATCCATTTAGCTGATGTCTTTAACTCTCATCACATCTGCAAAGAGTAGACAACCCTGGGACAAGCTCACCAGAGTTTATTAAGGATTGAATGTGGCTTTCCCCATAGGTAGTGTAGTCTATCTGCAGGTGACCTGGACCAACCTAACTGTTTTACTGTCTGCTTCCCTCTTGTGTATTTGCATTTTCACCTTGTCCCTTTCTGCATTGCTTTTTTATTCCCTCCTTTTACTCTTCTTCCTCCTCCTCCTCCTCCTCATCTTCATCATCATCACCATCATCTTCCCTGTCATTCACAGCAGAGCTCCAGAGAGGCTGGGCCCCAAGCACTAGCCTTCTCCCCACTCCTCCTGTAGTGGGGCGATCCCATGTACCATTCAGCTGTAAGATGGCCTAGTGACTGAACCCTGGCTGTGGTGTCAGGCCACCTGCAGGGGAGCCTCTGCTATTTGAGGCACTACTACAGGCAAATTAATCCTAGAGCTGTGTGCTACCTCCTGGGATCATGTAGTAAAATCTCTTCAGACCATGCTCAACTTCCATCCCAGAGTCACCTGGACCTGGCAGCTGTGGTGCAGGTGTCTGGCCCAGAATCTTTCTGTGGATTCTAACTAAGCCTTGGAATGGAGAGACAGACAGTGTCTGGAAAAACAACCACCAATCCTTTTAAGTCAAAAACCATTAGCCCTTATCACCAACATCTCAAATGGTAAACTTCTGAATTTTAATGATCTTTCTAGCGGAAGACTGATGCCTTTCATTGCTACAGAGCTGTGCTGTGACCACAGAAACCAAGATCAGCTCACATGGGCTTCCTCGGAAAAGACCTGGCCTGGAAATGGAGGTCAGTAACACTCCCTGCAAAGCAGGTGGCTCTATACAAAACATGTTAATGGCAGATATGCAATACAAAATAGTGTGATGTATCAGCTTATCAATTAAAGGAAGGATTTTAGTTCCAGGCACAGTAGTACATGCCTTTAATGCCAATATTCAGGAGACAGAAGTAGGTGAATCTCTGTGAGTTTGAGGCCAGCCTGGTCCATATAGTGAGTTCCAGGACAGCCAGGCTATGCAAAGAAACCCCTGTCTCAAAACAATGGGAAGATGGGGGAGAAAAAGATGGGTGCTGCAGGCCTGTACCCAAGCACTTGGGGTAGAGGCAAGAAGATCAGGAGATCAAAACCATTCTCAGCAGCTACAGGAAGTCTGAGTCCAGCCTGGGCTTCATAAGACTCTGACTAAAAAGATAAAGATGTATTTATTGAAAAAATATAGCAAGGCTAATGAAGCTAATGTCTTTGGTACTTTGACCCAGTAATTCTACTTTTCAGAAATTGCTAGAGTTCTCTGGTAGTTGAGTAGTTAGGATTCAGTGCTCTCACTACCAGGGTATGGGACTCCTAAAATCAATCCCAGGTCAAGGAAGGCTTAATTTGGCACATACATTTAATCCCAAGACTCTGGAAGGCAGAGGCAGGTAGACTTCTATGAGTTCCAGGCAAGCTGGGACTGCATAGTAAAACCTTATCTCAAAAAGGAAAGGAAAGAAATTTCTTCTAATTGCATTCATATCTGTGTGCAGGGTGATAGTGGGATGGGTATTTAAAAAGAGATTGCCTCAAAGTCTATCAAGAAAGGAATAGATAAATGAGTTATTCTAATTCCACTCAAGGACTATTGTTTATTTTTTTTAAGTGCACAGAAATGGGACCTGGGGTGGAGCTCACTGGCAAAGTGCCTGCCTACAATGCAGAAGGCATTGGATTCCATGATGAGAAACACATTTACACTTGTATGTACATCTTCCAATGTTGTTGTGTGTAAACCAGCAAAGAAAACCCACCTGTGGAAGCTCACAGAGGGAAATACATTCAAAAGGATACATAGCCAGGAGGGGTGGCACACACCTTTAATCCCAGCACTCAGGAAGCAGAGGAATGCGGGTCTCTGTGAGTTCAAGGCCAGTGCGGTCTATATAGGAAGTTCTAGACCAGACAGATCTACACAGTGATACCCTGTCTCAAAAAGGGTGACATAGGTGGGGGACAAGCTGGAGAGACAGCTTAGCATTTGCTAGGACCTAGGTTCAGTTCTCAGAATCCACAACTAGTTGTTAACTCCAGTTCTAGGGGCCTGATGCCCTCATCTGGCCTCTGAGGATACCAGGTACACAAGGTAGTACATAGATATGCATGTAGACAAAGTACTCAGGCACTGAAAAATAAATCTTTTTTTCCTCCCCAGAGACAGCCCTGGGTAACAACAGCTGACTGTCCTAGAACTTTCTTTGTAGACCAGGCTGGCATCAAATTCACAGAGATTGCCTGCTTCTGCCCTTCAAGTGCTGGGATTAAAGGCATGTGCCACCACACTCAGCTATTTTAAAAGAAAATGTAAAAAAAACAAAAAAACAAAACAAAACAAAAAAAAACACCTTGGCTGATGTGTTTCTAAAAATTAGAAGCCTCTTTACTGGAGAGCCACTAGCCCGGTGGATCTACGTTTCTACTTTGTTAAGCCAAGCGCTGCTGAACAAGTCTGATTTGGGAAGAATGAAGCCAGGAGGTGAAAGTTCAGCCTGGGCGGCAATGGTAACGGCACCACCACTTCCTGGACTTCACTCCCGCCTCCCTCCTCACTTCATGGCATCCAGGTGAAGTCAGTCTGCAGGTTCTGCCTCTCTTACTGCTCCTTGAGCTCCTCTCTATCCTGCAGCCCACTTCTCAGTGCAGGGTTCAGTGTTGGCCCTGGGGCTGGCGTCTGCTGACTACGTGTTGTGTCATGTTCAGGACCCTCAGGAAACTTTGCGGTACCCTGACTTTCAGACAGATAAGCCACCAGAGTAAACAGCTTGGGAGGCACACCCGGCCACACACCTACAAGACCCCAGCATTTCAACCATTAGCACATGTCAAAGTGCTTTAAGATTGAGTAAAGCGATTAGTCCCTTGCCCTTAGAAGCCTTGCTCCCCACCGGAGTGAGTTTATCTCTTGGTTTCCATTTCCTGAGAAATACCAACGATCAGCAAGCTTTGGTAATGCCGCAAAATCTGGGACAGAAAAAAAAAAGTCACAGCCTCCTCTGTGGGGTACCTAGCCACCTTGGAGATGATGTGAGCAAGAGGGAGCTTTTCCAGGTAGAAAAATGGCCGTGAAAACATTAGAGCACAGGTATGGAGCCCGTCTTGAGGGTAGGGTGCGGTGTGCCTGCTCTTTTAATGGATGCTTCCCAGTGATTTCACCTCTCAGGTCAGCTCTGATCACCCAAAGAAAATGGTGAGCCCAAATTTCAGAAAGACGTGATAACACACAAAGCTGGCAACTGTCTAGATAAACCAGGTTTGGAAATCTGAGTAACAGTGAACAGATCCTCATCCAGACTTCCATAAACAGCCCCCATTAAGCTGACTGGGTCACCCAAAAAAAAAAAAAAAAAAAAAAAAAAAAAGCCATGGAAGTAAAAGGGGTCTGTTTAGGAAGAGGAAGGAAATGAACAAGAGTGGGAGGGAGACAAGACAGGGTGACGGAGTGAGAATGATCAAAATACATGGTGCATGTGTGTGAAAATGTCATAAATGAAACCCATTATTATGTGTAATTAATATATGCTAATAAAAAATAGCTGAAGAATTCAAATCATAGGGTTCTCTTCATTCTAGACCTGCACTGAAATCTGGGTCCTGACCTAGATTTTTCAGTGAAAGTTTATTGGTTAGCTGTGCAACATATGAAATAAACAAGAACACAAATTAGGATGCAGTTTTCTTTCTGCATCTTCGGGTATTAGGGAAGTTTTTAGTATGTAACTTCTCCAGCTCTGTAACCCAGGCAGAAGGCTCCATGGGGGGCAACCCTCAGCATATTACAGTTAAAAGAAGAAGAAATTCTACTGTACTATACACACAGTGGTGTGACTATGGCTAACCATACTCTATTGTACTTTTCAAATTTTTCTTACCACAAAGAAATGAAAGTGTTTGGGGTGAAAAACACACTGATTCCCCTGAAGGTACTATACATGGTGTAGAAAATATCGCTGGAGCAAAGATGTAGCTCAGTGGCTGTTTGTGTTCAATACACACAGGCCTTGGGTTCATTCTTCTACACATACACACACAGGAAAATTAAATATCATGCTGTACCTATATGCATGTGCAATTATTTATTGCAATTAAACTTGAAATATGGGGCTGAAGAGGTGGCTCAACAACTAAAAGCACCTGCTGCTCTTGCAGAGGATCAAGTTTGGTGGCCAGCACCCATGCCACCTGACTGACAGTCATCTGTAATTCCAACTCCGGGAGATCCAGTTCCCTCTTCTGGCCTTAGTGAGTACTGCACTCATGTGTACATACCCACACACACGTGTGTGTGTGTGTGTGTGTGTGTGTGTGTGTGTGTGTGTGTGTGTATTTAAAAGCCAAAATGGGGCTGGAGATGTGGGTCAGAGGTTAAGAGCACTAACGTCTCTTTCAGAGAACCTGGGTTCAATTCCTTACAACCACTTGGCAGTTCACAACTGTCTGTAACTCCATTTCCAGGAGATCTGACACCCTCACACAAACATTAGCAAAACACCAATGTATATAAAATAAAAATGAATAAAATAAAGTTTAACATGAATAAAATTAAAACATTTAGAAGAAGCTCCTTGTCAATGTGTGACTATATTCAGGCTAACGCGCTCTGAATTCTCTTTGACAGATCTTTGGTTCTGCTGAGCCTGGATCCTCAGACTGCAAGTGAGGCTTGGCTGTCAACATGAATAGGACACTTGGAATTCCATTTTGCTCTGCCTTGGTTTGATTCAAGTCCACTTGACTACACATCCACCTTCCCAATTTCTCATTCTTCCCGGCACGGATCCATCCTAACCCCCCTGCCATGTACAGTGGTCTAGAATGTACCTCAGCCAGCTTGGTGATCTAGGACTCTTTCATTGGTAAGTGGCTTTTCTATATCCAGATTAAATGTGAACTCCCTTTTTCCTTTCTTTCTTTCTTCCTTTCCTTGGTTAATAGAAATTCTTTTCAAAGAAAACAGATTTAAAGGTTGATATATTTTTAATCATGGGGGAGGGGTGTTAGCAAGTATGGGCATGAGAATTCCAGTACAAGTGTAGGAGACCCACAGACATGTGAGATCCTCTGGCAGTTACAGGAGGTAGTGAGACACCAGGCATGGATGCTAGGAAGCAGCCTTGATCCTGTGCAAGAGCAGTGAACACTCAAAACAGAGAACAGGGCTTGGACTCAGACTCGATGGGTGCTCTTTGTCTCTCTCCCACAGACTGATTGCTCTCCCTCGTCCTTTCTGGATCTGTCTGTGCTCACAACACCTGCCTCTCCAGGAAGCACATATCCCATTTCTTCAGCTCCAGGAGTACACATATATATTATTTCCCCCAAGGGTAAGAGAAAGCTATCAGAACTTGGCAACATATAAAGTAAATACCCACTAATTGCAATACATTCATTTAAGTCAATCTTTATCCCCCGCTCGCATTGTAGTCGGTGTCTCCCTTTGAAGTCCTGTTGAATTTATCCAAAATTACCTCGCCCAGGGCAGGCAGCTGTTTGGAACATTTGTTCTGAGTGATCCCCAAAGCAGTAAATCTCAGCGCTGGTACAGGCTCACACACCGCAAAAGGAAATGTCCTGGGCAGGGCAAGGATCCAGGCTTAGATCCCCATTGTACAGAAAGAAAAGAGAGAGAAAGGGGGAGATAAGCATGTAGCTCCCGGCGATGTGACACTTCGAACATAGTGATGATGTTATAAGCCACAGCCCTGAGCATTACTCACATATTTAACCAGCAGCCTGCTGGAGAGTCTAGGGACGTCTGTCTGTCCATCTGTCTGTCTTTCCATGCTGCACTCATGCATACATCAGGCATTTCTAATAGAAAAGTGGTTTTGTGAGATAATGCTATCACTTATTTGCTTTAAACTAAAGTAGCTTATGGCCCTCATCATTTTAAACTCACCCCAGAACTGCATTTTACCTATATGAGGAAGCATGTCCTATTGGCATAAGGCATCATACCTGCCTTGATGGGCACCGTCCCTGCATGAGGTCTTTAGACCTCCAAAGCTTCCTATGCAGTGCAGGGGATCCTCTTTCCCTATTAAAACATGAAGTAGCTCCAAGTGCTTTCTGCCTATGGCTAGCTCCCCTTCTCCAAGCTAGGAACCAGCTCTGCAGAAGTAAAGAAAGACCTGGGCTTGAGCAAATGACTCATTAGCTCCCCATTAGCCCTTAGTGTGAGTGTCTTGAGCCCAACAGTGAAGCATTGTACTTTCCAGACCTTCATGGGCAGCAAAAGACTGGGCTGCAGCCACAGTGTTACCCCATCTGCAGGCAGTAGCAGATGAAGTAGTCAGAGCAAGAGCTACAAACTGTCACAGCATCGTGTTGGAGGAATTTAGCATGCTCTATCAAAACGAGGGCCATGCAACTGTGATGGCACATGCCCAGAATTCCAACACTCAGCACACAGGAGGACTGAGTCAGGAGGACTGGGAGATTGAGGCCAGCTTGTGGGGGTGGGGAACTAGTAAGAAGGTGATTTATATTTTCAAAACGGTCCCTGGTAGTTGCAAGGGAGTTCAATGAGGATTTCAGTAAGAGCCTTGTCAGTTTTACTTCTCTCGGCTTGTTGCCTGACTACATTGGTGTCTTTGAGAACTGGAATTTTTAGAAGTGTGTGTGTGTGTTTGTGTGTGTGTGTGTGTGTGTGAGAGAGAGAGAGAGAGAGAGAGAGAGAGAGAAGAGAGAGACTGCACACATGTGCGTGGGCACATAATATTAACAAGGTTAAGACAAATTCTATAATCCTGAGTCTGAAATGGCAGAATGAGAAAGAACTCATGTTTTACTCATTCGTTCACATAAAGGGGACCTGTGAAACTTAATCCCAGCACCTAGGAGGCAGAGGCAGGCAGATCTCTAAAAATCCAAGGCCAGCCAGGTCTCCATGGCAAGTTCCAGGCTAGGCAGAGCTGCATAATGATACCCTGTCTCAAAAGAAAGGAAAAGGAATACATACATACATACATACATACATCTTAACAATGACAAACCAATAATAATAAACACTCCTGGTACCCATACACTGTCCTACCTGCCAGTGTTCAACTAAGAAGACTTTCTAGAAAAATGTCCAATTGTAGGTGTTGAGTAGGAAAATGTACCTGTCGTCTCTGAAGGGAGGGAACCAGCTGCCCCTGGAAGGATGTTCCAAGAACTGGTACCTGCAATAACTACCATGGGTGAAAATAACTGGAGCGGTCCTGCCAAGGCTCTACAATGCATCACCTCTAAGAACGATATGTCAGAAGCTGATGCAGTATCTCTGCATCTCCCTGATGCTCATTGCCTGATATACCCATTTGATAATCAGTGGTATAGCACTTCATTATTTTCAATATTGCCCTGTCGTTTGTATGCTCTTGTTATTACAATTACCTGTGTGTGTGTGTGTGTGTGTGTGTGTGCACACGCGCGCGCGCACATGGGCATGCCACAGAGTGGGGTGGAGGTCTGAGCATAGCCTTCAGCAATCAGTTCTTTCTTTTCACCATGCAGGTCCTGGGAATTGAACTCAGGTCAGCAGGCTTTGCACAGCAATCTCCTTTATCCACTGAACCATCACACTGGCCCTCAATTGTGCTTTTTAAACATCACTCCTATCTTAGAATCAAATTACACAGGGCTGAGGGTGTGGCCTCAAAAGTCAGGATATGCTAAATGGTAAAAAGAAAATTCTTTGCACTTACATATCTCTAGCCCTGGAGGCTAGAGAGGAAGGAAGGAAGGGTCATCATTTCTTTAAAAAAGAAGAACACAAATGTGAGAGTTCTGAAGCAAGTGTTCCACCACCTTCCCTCTTTTAAAATGCACCTGAGGAACTATCTGAAACCCTAAGGAATCTATCTCTCCTCCAGGTGCTGAATGCTGGTTACCTGGCTGCCCATTATATGTTTCACCAGTTCCACCACTGTGAGTGTTTGTCCCAGGTTAGTGCTGTTTGTCTGTCTGACTTCCCTGTGTAACTTCACATGTATCTGTAACATAGTTTCCTACTGAACTGTACATATGTGTGTAACTGACGTGACAGCGAATTCCTTGCTCGAGCATGGAGCCCAGAACATGATCCTTTATATCACGTGCTGTGAGTTCTGGAAGATAATTCATACTTCCAAGACAGTGTCGTGTTTAGCCCTCCTACAGAAAGATCGCTTTTTTAAAAAGCTCAGATTCAATTTCAGTCCTAGGCAGTTCCACAGCTTCACATTTGAGATCTGAGAATGGATGTCCATCATTTGTCATGATCGCTACAGCAAGACCTAATAACAGTAATGGCCAAGCCTCAGTGCTCTACACATCAAAGTGGACCTTTTCTTTGCAAGTGAAACCATCAATACAGAAGAGCAGAAGCTGCTCTGAAATCCGAAAACTCAGTTCTGAGGATTCGGGTTGGGTTTGTCTTAAACATCAGATTTTGTTTAAAGTTGCAGGGTAGCATCGAAACTGAACAGCTCAATGGTGCCACCACTATCCCTTAAATAGGGCAGTTAGGAAAGGTGGAAGACACAGAGGCAGCTCTGAGAAGCAATGGCATCACACCGGTTAGTTATATTTATCTGCATCTCCTTCAACTATATTTATCTGCATCTCCCCTTGAAACAGTTTCTGTGAGTGGGACTCTGGAAGCAGCATGCTTTGGCTCTGCTGAGAACAACAATCCCAGACACTAAAGTAATTCCTTCAAAGTCACTCTCTTACATGGTGACATGTTGGTCCCTGGCTTCAGCTGTCCCCGCTGTTGCCCTTTAGATAGCAAACCCAGACCGACCTATAAAACACATGCCTGCCTGTGTCCAACAGTGAAATCTTACTCTGGGAAAAGTCCCTATTTGAATAAGCTTTAAACAACAACACCAAAAAAATTCTACCTTAGGTGCTAATTAGAATCTAGGTTCAGGTGTGAAGCGCTTTGACTGAAAGTGAGTATTGAGCAACTGCAGGAAATGGGCCAATTTGAGGCACAGCAGCAATTACTGAATTAGTAGAAAAGTTCAAGTCAGGCTTCAGGTATCAGGTCATTACAGAGCTTTCTGGGTACATCTAATCCCACAGCCAGTGGGCTCCCAGCACCTGTGCGTGCCTGTGTGAGAGCCCAGGGATGGGAGGGCATTGCTTCCACCGCAAGGAAGTAACTCACATGAAGCTGCCGAATCAGGGGCTAACTGACCTCCAGTGCTTTCCCTCTGTACTTCAAAAACCAGAGAAAGAATATTTTAGAATCCATTTTATCTGACGAGGTGGCTTCATTCTTATTCCAGTATTAGCTACATCCTCAGTGTCCTGGAAAGGGACCAATTTTATGTCTAGAAAATCCCAGCTCTGATGTAGTTTTCACAGCCACAGGTTGTGGGGTAGGGTGGGGTGGGGTGGGGTGGGGTGGGTGGAATAGAATGGAATGGGATGAGTGGGGTGGGTACAGTGGGGTGGATGGGGCTGGAGGGGAGAGGAGATGGGTGGGGGTGAGGGGTGAGTAAGGGGTTGGATGGGATGTGGGCTGAGTAGGGTGGATGGGGATGGATGGGGCGGGGGTATCCCTGAACTCGGTTGTTGCTAAAAGTGAAGAAAAGCCTCCACCCTGCTTGAAGACGGCCATTAGTAGGAGCCAGGGTTGCCTCCTTTGTTGGTGGCCTTCAGTTCCTCAGTTAGAATGAGTTTAACCCAACCATCCGGGCATCTTTAGGCTTTCTACATGCCTTCTGCCACATCCCTGAGAAATGTGATTGGTGAGTCATTATTGCACACTGCCAACTACAAAAGCATACTGCCTATCAAGACAAGCCATTCCCTCCCAGAACCTTTGGAGATAAGAACACTATAAAGAATGGGCCATCAGCATCCAGAATAGGGGAATTTCTTCATCCAACTGACGCCCCTGCCTTCAGCCCTGCAATCATTTCATGCACTTCACACTGATGTAATTCTACACTTTTTCTTTGTTTTGTTGTTTGTTTTGAGACATGGTTGCAGAATTAGTTCTGCTAGTCTGAAACTCACTACATAGTTTCAGGCTGCCCTCAAACTCACAGTAATCTCATATATCTGCCTCTGGAGTTCGGGAATTACAGGTGTGTGACACCCCTGGAAATGTGCACGTGTGCACGCGCACGCGCGTGCACATACACACACACACACACACACACACACACCTGTTCATTCTAAGTCCAACTTTAAGATTTCCATCATTTGGAGTTTACTCTGCTTCACTTTAGCTCCTCTCTCCCACCAGTTGAAGTGATCTGAGTTCACCAGTTTCTTTCACCCCAAAGTATACTGAACAGCCCACCTTTTGTTCCCATTTGAAGCTAAGCTTGAAGAGATCTACAGGCTCTCTGGGCTTCCAGCTTGACTCATGCAGCGCTTCAAGACAGACATGAACTCTTGTAACTTGTCACCTATCCTGAGAGTCTTGTCATATTCAAGATCAAATTGAGGAAAGAAACTGAAACAGCTGGGCGTGGCAAGTGTGTGCCTATAATCCTGGCACTCGGGAAGCCGAGGCAAAAACATCAGAAGTTTGAGGCCAGTCTAGGCTATATAGCAAAACCTTCCAAAAATGAGAAAGGGGAATGGGAGGAAGAGAAAGAAGAAAGGAAGAGAAGAAGGGAGGGAAGAAGGAAGGAAGGAGAGAAAGAACGCAGGAAAGAGAAATGGATATGGTGGGATACACCAGTGATATCAGCACTTTGGAGGTGTAGGAAGGAAGATGAAAAAGGAAAATCATCCTCAGATACATAGCAAGTTTAAGGTCAGCCTGGTCTACATGAGACCCTGTCTAGAGTGAGAGAGAGAGATAAACAACACAGAGTCTTCAAGAACAAATGCCAGAGAATGAAAAAGAGAAAGTGGTTAAAAACAACAAACTTGTTCTTGTCTTCTAGAGTTACTGTAACAAAGTACTGGAGGCTAGATAGCCTAAAAAGATAGAAACTTATTTTCTCACTTCTCTTTATTGAGTCATTAATTCACACCCAATAGTCTTAGTTCTTAAAAACTAGAAGCTCAAGATGGTGGCGTTGGTAGCCTAGTCCTGCTCAGGCCTCTCTTTCAGTTTGCAGATGGCTGTCTTTGGTCTTTACATGGCCTTCCCAAGCCATGGGCAAATTCCTGTGAAGGTGCCAGGTCGTGAATGTCAATAATCTCACTTTAGGGCTGAGTAAAGTAGCCCATATATTTAAGAAGCAGGAGTAGGCAGTTCTCTGAGTTCAAAGCCAGCCTAGTCTAACGGGTGAGTCCCAGGACAGGATTATAGAGAGACCCTGTCTCAAAAACAAAAACATCATCAACACATCATCATAATCAACAACATCAACATCTCCGATAGACCCAACCTCACATTCCAAATCACTGGGAACAAGGACATCAAAGTAGCTTTTACAGATGTGATTAAGCCAAGCTGTTGCTTTGACCTTTCTGCTGTTCTGGGTTGAACTGGCCTGTGAGACTTTCATGACACTTCTACTGAAGGCTCACACTTAACTGTGCTGAATTTATAATCTGATTACTCAACACCCATGTTTGCACACAGCCTAGTGTCTGCAGCTGAGTTTGCCTTCACATGATAGAAACCCAAGTGTGAACCAACATATTTCCAGTTCTTTAAAAGTGTCAGCTGCTTCGAAAAAGTACCTTCTACTCACAGGACTGCCCATTCTTGTACAGGCTCCATGTAGGCAGATGTCAAGATGCATTCACTTTCCTGCCCCAGTCCTCAGCCATGCTCCCAAAGAACACAACATGAGTATGCAGGTAGGCTTACCTGCAAATGGCCTTCCTAAGAAAATGTGGCTTTTTGACCAAGGGAGCTGAATTACATGTATGATGAGTCTTTCTGTCCCACCAGCCAGCTCCCAAATAATAACATGGAGCCCTTTTATTAATTATGAAAGCTTGACCTATATCTTAGTCTTCTTCCTAACTAGCTCTTATAACTTAAACTAAGCCATTTATATTAATCTATGTTCTATCATGTGGCATTACCTCTCTGCCATCTGGCATCTCCTGTTTTCTCTCTGTCTCCTGGCTTGTCCTGTATACCTAGATTCCTTCTCCTCTTCCTTTCTTTCCCCAGAAATCCTGCCTATACCTCCTGTCTAGCTGTTGGCCATTCAGCCTTTTATTATACCAATCACAGCAAATATATCTTCACACAGTACATCCCACAACATGCATGCCCTAAACTGGACTTAACCTGAATGGCAAGGCTTTGTGTTTTACATGGAGAGTTCAGAACCCTCAGGAGGAAGGATTGGAAATCTTCTGGAAAAGGCATGATAGCTGCCCCCCTTCACTAACTGTCCTTGTATTCCAAACCTCTTAGATCATAGGAACCACCATTTGCTGCTCAAAGTTATGAATGAAGAAAGTGGTTGTTTAAACACACACACACACACACACACACACACACACACACACACATAGATGCCAATGTTCCTTTAGAGTGGCAGTTCCCTGTGAGCACTGAGTTAAAGCCCTTTTGTGCTAGACCTGCTTCCATTATCATGTATAGAGGTGACATGTTGTGGAGAGCAGAAGTCTGGACAGAAGACAGTCATTAAGCTGAAGAGTTACTGTGACTGAACTGTTAAGCTGGTCATTCTGTTAGTAAGTAACTGAAGGATAACACTCTCTAAGTATAACCAAGTTACTCCAACTTCCAACAGTACTAGGCAGCTGTAAGACAAGGTCACATATGACTCAGCTGCACACAAGCTTAGGGAGACAGGAGAGAGAGATGGAGAAGTGTGGGGATATAAAAGACAGTATAATGTCCTTAAAAAAAATAAGGTCTCTACATTGTCCCATCTGGGATCAAACTTACAACAATCCTCCTGCATCAATATCCGGAGTCCTAGGATTACAGGTACATAGTAGTTCACCTGGCTTGTTTACAGATACATAGTACTCTACCTTGCTTATTTACAGGTATATAGTACTCCACCTGGCTTGTGAGCCAAGCCATTAGAGGATGCTTAGAAGTTAGCAAGCAGCTGAGTGTGGAAAATCCTTTAAAAACTAGAAATAGAGCTACCATGTCACCCACAACAACTCTACTTCAGAGCAGATTGCTCATGGAAAGGAAGTCGGTGTGTAAGCTACAGATATCTGAGATCCACAGTGTCTGTAGCAGTCAGTACTGGTAGAGTTAAGATGTAACATTCCTCTATGTACCAGTGAACAAATTGATAAAAGAAATGTGGTGGATGTATCTATGCACAAGTGAAATATTATTCTGCCTTTAAAATGATAAAATTTTGTCATGTGTAGCAATAGCTGGTGACTCAAACTTCCTAAGTGAAGTCTTCACATACTTCAGCTAAAAGCCTTGATCCCCCACAGGTGGAATGGAGAACAGTGGTTAGAGAGTCTGAAAAGAGTGGGATAAAGAAGATAGCTAAAGGGTGCAGGGAGGCAATTGGGAGAGCAGAAGTAACTTCCAATGTTCTGGGGCACAGCAATTCCAAAGTGTTTGGAATGTTGCACAAAGGGACAACCAACATTTTAGACTCTTAGTGCTGGCAAGGCACAAGTGCTCCTGAAAAAAAGTCTCTCACCCAGGCTCCTGTATGCCATCCTGGCTCACAGCCCCATTTACATACAGGCATGGATGTGGCAGGGGTCAGTAGGAAGGGCAACTGGAGAAGGTAAACTCGATGGACATTATCAAAATACACCATGTGTGTGAAAATAGCATAATGAAACCATTAGTGTGTGTGATTATTATATACTCATAAAAGCATTTTTAATGGATGGTTAATTCTGAGGTAATAGATATGTCTGTCACTCTAGTCTGATCCTGACGGAACAGTGGTAGGCAAGTATGAGATAAAGTCACTTGTGATCCAGAAATACAGCACCTAATATGTCAGTAAAGGGAACTAAGGCTGACTGGAAAACAGCAAAAATTATGGTCCATTGTTTGCTTTTTATGAATGAAACAATACATGATAGGAGGGATGTATAATTTTTCTTTTGATTAAAACTGTAAAAACAATGTTTATACTCTGTGTGTGTGTGTGTGTGTGTGTGTGTGTGTGTACATGAGTGTGCATGCACACTTGTGATTGGAGGCCCCAGGACAATTTGTAGAAGTCAGTTCTCTCCTTCCATCATGTTGGTCCCAGGGAAATTGAGTTCAGGTCTTCCATCTTGACAGCAAACACTTTGACCCTCTGAGCCATCTCAGAACCAGTCCATCAGCTAAAACTTTTTAAAGTATGATTTTAAAACCCTGTCCTGACAGAGTTCCCAGACTGGCAAGCAGTTCAGTTCACTGTAATAAAATACAATGGGGGGGGGGGGCTATGCAAAAGAAAACACCTCTAAAATAAGTTAGTATTCACCCAAACCTATGCTGTGCTTTTACTATGAGAAAACCAAGTCTTGTATAAGGTCAGTTGATTTGTGAGCATTGCCTTAACTCCTAGGCCATCTTCCCTTAACTTGAAAAGTGCTTAGCTCTAGCAGCCTAGAGCACATGGCAGTGATACCTGAACTGTCACTGCACAGCTCTTTTGTCACATTCATCATTGTGGCAGATCCAAGCAAACACATGATGGACACTAACAGGACAGCTGGGACATCAGGCAGTTCTGAAGGTAGCCATCAGTGGTAATGTGATTTGGAGTCATCTGTCTGTAAACAGCAGGACAGCAGTGACAGGTTAAGTTAGGGTGGGGCAAAGGTCTTGTCATAACTGCTACACTGAGCTGTCTAGAGCTAAATCAGTTGCCCGGCTATCTACCCAACATAAAGGCCCTGCTCTGTACACACTAAAGTGAAACAGGCCATTGGCTCCTGAGATAGAGACAGATGCTCCCAGAACAATGTTCCACAGTCAAAAAGGGTCTAAGGTTTTGCTTACATGGAACTTAAAATCTGAGATTGGAAGAGACAGTTGACTAAATGAGTCATTGCATGTGGTCCAATGCAGCTTCTGACACTCAAGGTAGGAACACATTAACAAACCTGTAGACGGGAGAGAGATGTCTCCAATTAAGGAACTGTGTTGATGAATTCAGAAGCCAGCAGTGCTTTGCAAGCCTCACAGAGAACTCTGAGCATCAGCCACAGCAAAGGGAGCCCTCGGAAGTGCTTCAGCTTGCTTTGACTTAAAGACTAGGGATGTGGCTCACTTGGTAAAGCACTTGCCTGGTATGCACCATAGCTTACATTTGAACACCAGCACAACACAAACCAGGTGTGGTGGTATATGTCCATCTGTAATCCCAACATCAGGGAAGATCAAGGTCATGGCTAGCCTGAGCTACATGAAACTTTGTCTGAAATAAATAAATGGTGATTTGACATCTGTAAGCCCAGCATTGAGGAGATATAGGTGGGATAATTAGGAGTTTGAAGTTAGTCTGAGCTACATAGTAAGACACTATCTCCCCCCCCCAAAAAAAGTGATTTTTAATAAAATGAATGTTTTCCAAATTCAGATTCTACTCTGTTCTACCATAACATTTGTCTTGAAAACAGATACTTACAGCACAGTAACTATTAAGTTACACACAAACATCACACATGCTTACACATGACTGTGCTTGCAAGGAGTGTGAGATGAATCCACATCTGTATGCATGTGAAACAAGGCCAGCAGGCCACAGAGAAAAGATCACACACTTACGCCTCACACACCACCAGTCCACCATCTGTGTCATCCTACAAGCCATAGCTTCCTTCATTCAGCCAGTGAACTTTTCCACAAAAAACTTATCATTCAACATGCCAAATTTGTCTACACCTCCTGCTTCAAACTGCAGAGGAGGGCATTCTAAACAATGCACAATCTACATGCAAAAACCCCAACAGAAGCAAAGCAGATTCTGCGCACATAGTGGAGGCTGTGCAAGCCTCAAGCCCCTGCAACTCTCTGCAAACCAGCAAGGACACAGATGCAGCAGGAAAAGCTGGGGTTTTATGTCCAGTTGTTAGGTGAGCCAAGAAGGCTATTCACTGGATCCCATCTTGATATCTGCTATGAACATATGCTTAAAAGGGAGCTGCATGCCGGGCGTTGGTGGCACATGCCTTTAGTCCCAGCACTCAGGAGGCAGAGGCAGGTGGATCTCTGTGAGTTCAAGGCCAGCCTGGTCTATAGAGCAAGTTCCAGGACAGGCTCGAAAGCTACAGAGACACCCTGTCTCAAAAAAACAGAAAGAAAAAAAAAGGGGGGGGAGCTACAGATATAGCTGGAGATGCAGGTCTGTTGGCACAGAGCATGCACGAAACCTTTGCTCCATGCTTCAGCACACCATGAACCAGACATGGTGGCACTCAGCTTTAATTCCAAAACTGGGAGGTGGAGACAGGAGGAATAGGAATTCAAGGTCATCCTCAGCCTAATACCAAGTATGAGGTCAGCCTGGGGTATATGAGGCTAATAAGCATATAAGGGAATGAAAGATCACTCATTGTGAAACATGGTGCTAATACCATCCTGGGGACAACAAGCTACACCATCCGCACCTGGGTACAACCTTCTGTGCAGCTCAGAAAACACTCCGACTCCCTCCTGGCAATAACTTACAGGATGCAGTTCCCACTTGCATCAAGAAGCAGTGTGTCTTCAAATGGAAATGCTTCTTCAAGTGGGAGAACCACAAGTTTGTTGTAATATCGTGTGTGTGTGTGTGTGTGTGTGTGTGTGTATGTGTGTGTGAGTGTGTGAGTGTGTATGTGTGTGTATGACTATCTGTAAGTGTGATATGTGGGTGTGGGTGTCTGTCTCTAAGTGTGTGATTGTGGGTGTGGGCAGTGGGTGTATGTATCTATGTGTAAATGTATGTGGTTGTGTACATGTCTGTATTTGTGTATGTATGTATGCTTGCACACAGCAACCAAAACATAAAACATTGCTTACCGAACTCTTCAAAGCTGCAGATCACATAGCTTAACTAAAATAAGAAGCTCTCCGGAGCCTCTGAAAAGTTCACTCCCACTCCAAGGAACATTCTAGAGACCCTAAAAAGGCACCCAACTATGCCCTATCTATAAATAACTAGGTGTTGTAGGAATTCTGTTAATGTCACTGGTCCTCTATCTGATCAAAAGGAAACACTTAGTCCAAGAAGCAGAGTTCATACCCAGCTGGCCAAAATGGATCAACAAGTTTGGAGGACCAGGAAGGAGAGGGAAAGAGTGGCCCAGACGAGAACAGATGGGCAAGAAGGTGGCGGTTCCTCTTGGGAGAGGGAAGGGATGGTGTCGGGTGCATTGCAGCCTTGGTAACTGTCTCAGGTTCTTGTCTTGTTTATTCTTCAGTTTTATAATAAACATAAAAGAAAACCTTATCACTAAGTTAAGTCTTCTTAAGACAGTCCATCAGAATGAGGGAAGCTAGTACCAGGTGATCCTACATTCAAAACAGCTGGACAAAGCAGCCTTACAGACTACAGCCAGGATTTCTGAATCTTCTTCGAATCCCCCATGACAGCGCCCCTTACCAGCAGGAAGAAGTTTGGAAAGAACGACGCCCAAATTCCCAAAGATTGTCTATAAATGTTTGTTTTCATTTAAATGGACTTGGTTATATAAAATTAAAAAACAATGAGGGAAGCTGAGAAGAGGGGGTGAAAGAATACTGGGTGGACACCAAGGCGGTGATTGAAAGATGCTGCAGGCTCCCTGGTATTGCTGTCTTTCTTGCATAACACTGTTTCTCTGTAGTTGAGTTATACTAGCTAGCAGCTGGTGTAGAGCCCAGTCTGCCCCTGAGGTCTGTATGAGTGAACCACAGGGCAGTTTCCCAAGTCTATTGCTCCAAGGAAGCCCTGGTTAACCTAACAGCTGGCTCAGCACTCACTAATATAAAGAATTGTTTTTGTGCTTACACCTAGGTATGCTGTCTTTAACCCAATTCTCCAAGGCACTGTGCATTTCATCTCACTTAAAATTACTGGATTGCATCTACATTTAGTAAGGAATTTGTAGAGGACTCTTAATCCCAAGAAGTCCAGTTCTGGTGATAGATATTGAGAGAATATAGCATGTGACTGAATATCATGGCCTCCTCTAGAAGTTATTATGTGTACATATTTAAAGAGCAAGCTACTTGAGCTGAAATAAATTAAACTCTTAGGACTCAAAGCCAATAAAATGAACCAACCACACAGCTGCAACCGGCTAAAGAGGGCAGGATGCTTGTCTCTTGTGACAGACACAGGGGGTCAGTAGTTGTGCTGTGATAGCTTAACAGGAAAATTAACATCATGGCAGAACTTCTACCTGGGCTGACTATTAACTCCATAGACAACTTATGAAACTAATAAAATCCACAGTGTCTGGCCATATACCCCTGTAGCAACCATCTCAGTCATATATACTACTCAAACTGTGGCTCTCAAGTCAACTGATGGTCAAGCCTGAGGACTAGGCCAATGAGTTTCCAAAATAAATACCGTACTGTAGCTCAGTGGTATGGCTCAGTAATAGAGCAAGCACTCAGCATGCCCAACGCCATGTGTTCATTCTCCAATACCAAAATGTAGGGTAGTGTACAGTAAAGTAGGGTAGTATAGGGTAGAGTAGGATAAGGTAGAATAGGGCAGGGTAGGTTAGGGAAGAGTAGAGTAGGGTGGGGTAGGGTAGGGTAGGAAATGTGGGTAGAGTAGGATAGGATAGGGTAGGCTAGGCTAGGCTAGGCTAGGGTAGGATAGGATGGAATGGCTCTAACTACAAAGCCGCCTTCAAGCTCCCCGCAAGAGTGCCCTGTAGTCTACCTTCTCTGAAGATTCCACCTCACTCAAAGCAGAATACAACACAAGAAACAACCACTGTCTTGATAAACGTGACAACTTATAGATGACTTAAGAAACTTATTACAATAAATTATTGGACACAATAATAACTAGTGTGTTGTAAGTAGCAACTGGTAACTATGGGACTCTCTGGTTAACCACAGTCTATTTGACGGAATACATGGGTTTTGTTTTGTTTTGTTTTTAAGCACTCACATTCAGTATGAATGAAATGGACACCTAAGTAGAGATTTAAAGATAATACTTACAAGGAGCTATTTAATTTACAAAACAATCCCCTGGAGCTTCGCTAAACACTTAAGTACTCTAGTGAAAACAAACCGGTTCAGTTTAGCATACATGTTTCCTGAATCTAAGACCTACTTAGGACTACCTCATTTTTCAAATAGCTAATTATTTGAAATTGAAATGTGGGGTCAGGGCGATAACTCTCTGAGGAAAAGCACTAACTATGCAAACCTAATAAGTGTAATCCCTGCAGCCCTTGTCAAAAGCTGGGGGAGCCCTAACAACCTCCCCACCCCTCCCCATTCCCATGGTGAGATCGGAAGTGGGGACAGGAGAACTACCCAGAATTCCTGCTGGCCTGGAGTATACAGAACAGCAATAGCAACAAGAGAAATCCTCCTGCCTTAGCAAGCTGGGAGGCAAGAGTTGACCTCCACTTAAGTGCTATGGTGTGTACATGCAACTGTGTGCTCTCACACAGTAAAATCAATTAACCAGCCAATTACAAAACAAATAAAAGGAAAACGACTTCCACAAATTGTCCTCTGACCTCCACATGTTCTCCTCTGACCCACATTTGGCTAAGAAACTAACAGTGGCTAGGGACAACAGCTCCAGAACATTCACGTAAGACCTATTTATTTTGAGTCTAGCTTTTAATTTTTTCTGTATATTCTAGACTTTGATTATCTCAACACTGTATTGTAATCCATAAGGAGACACAACTTCCTTCCATTAAGCCCTCCCTCAATATCACTCAATAAAGCACATTTAGATTTCCAAAAGGATTTAAAGAAATTACAGGGGGTGGAGAACTGCCTTGCCTGTTAGAACACTGCTGTTGCAGATAACCTGACTTCAGTTCCCAGCACCCACACCAAAAAAAAAAAAAAAACCTCAAAGCCAGCCGGTGGTGGCACATGCCTTTAATCCCAGCACTTGGGAAGCAGAGGCAGGCAGATGTCTATGATTTCTAGGCTAGCCTGGTCACAAAGTGAGTTCCAGGATAGCCAAGACTACACAGAGGACCCTGTCTCAGAAGAAAAAACAAAGCACCTCGCAGCCACCTATAACTCTAGCTCCAGCGCAGTCAGCGCCCGCCCTCTTCTGAACTCTAAGTTCACCCACACTCATGTGTACATACCCCCACAAACCTCTACTAACACAAATATACACTCATACATAATGAAAGTAACTGTGACAATAATAATAATTAAACCCTCGATGCTCACTGTTTGCTGACACAAAAGCTTTATTTTCAGTCTGACTCCAAATGAAGATTTGAAGAGAGAGAGAGAGAGAGAGAGAGCACCATTTTGTTTTATGTTTTGAGTCCCACTCTCTCTATGAAGCTCTGGTTGACTAGAACTCACTATGTAGATGAGGCTGGGCTTTAACTGGCAGTGATCCTTCTGCCTCAGCCTCAGAAGTATTAGGATTACAGCCATGTATCCCATGCCCCAATGTTATTATTTTGATTTTTTGGTTTTGGGGAGTTTTGGGTTTTGTTTCTGTTTTTTAAGCCTTGTTATTTTGTAGACTTGGCTGTTCTGAGACTTACTTTGTAGACGAGGCTGGACTTGAACTCACAGATCTGACTGCCTGTGCCTCCCTAGTGTTGGGATTAAAGGCACATACCACCACCCAGTGAGAGATGGTATTTTAATTCCAGATCACAGATCACTATAGGATAATTTATTAAAAGTAGTGTTCTTTAAGAAAAGATATCTAAGCAAGGCAGTGGTGGCACACATTTTTAATCCCATCACCGGGGAAGCAGAGGCAGGCAGATCTCTGAATTCTATATCATTCTGGTCACAGAGTGAGTTCTGGAGCTACACAGAGAAACTGTCTCAAAAAAAAAAAAAAAAAACTTGAAAAAAAGAAGGATAATGTAGAGAGAAAGACAAACTATCATACTATCATATGTGTGTGGTGTGCACGCATGCGTGCACGCACGCCCGCGTGTATGTGTGGCATAGAAACCAACTGAAGACCTTGTCTCAGAAAGCCAAGAAGTTATAGGAGGAAAAACAAGAGGAACTGGAGAGGGGAGGCAAAGATGAAAAAGGATAGAACCCTGGCATGGGTGTGCCAGGCATTGATGGACAGAGTTGCTCTTCTTTCCTCTTTACTGAAGACATATTTCTAGACAGCATTCTCTTACAGCAATGAGCAGAAACACCACTAGCTTTGTTATGTACTCTGCTCTTCCCCCCCCCAATTGTGCATTCCATACTTCAGGAGAAAAGAACAGGTATGAGTACCCCCAAAGCTACTGGATAGCTATGCTGAGATAGCTTTTCCCTTCTTTACAATTTTGTTGTGAGCCAGCCTTGCCTGCACACTTGACCCTTGACCCTCAAGCCCCTACATCCCACAACACTGTGTTGGGTCCCTCCATCATGATGGGTGAGCTGTGGCCTTCCTTTCCACACCAACTGCTGACACCTGACCAGTCACTAAAAGGGTATTACATACCTGAAAACCAAACACCATCCCCAGGACTCAGATCCTATCCTCCTGTTGAAAATCCAGTTTAATCCAGTTTACATTTTCTCCCAAAGCAGCTTATTCACTAATGGAACAGCTAGATTCCTGCAAGTGCACATCTGTTTAGGAAAATAAAAACCCGAAGGGGACCACCTGTATTGGAAGGGCAGCTGGCTGCAGGCTTGTTTTCGTTGAAAACAGATTTTTCAGGAGCTGTACATACCTGAATCTCACCTCCCTGCGTAACAGCATGTGGCTTACTCCATTTAGCAGAGTCCTCAGTGGTGACTGAAGTGAAACAGGTGTTTGTCTCTAAAATTGTGACATTCCTCTTTTGTCTCCTCTGCACAGCACAGAACATGAAAACCAAGCTTTGCGTCCTGAGCTGGCATCCAGTCATCCAGAAATCTGCATGGCAGCAAGTTATAAAGGGATTACTTAGGCTTAATGCTCAGTGATATCAAGAAGGAAGAGGAGGAGAGGACAGAGAACAGAACCTATTGATGTTCAGAGAAGGAATTTGGAGACCAAACCAGAGGGAGATCCGAGGTTAAGAGCACTGGCTGCTCTTGCAGAGAACCCAGGTGTAGTTTCCAGTACCAGGTGGTGGCTCCTAACCACCTGTAAATCAGCTCTAGGGAACCCCACACCCTCTTCTGCCTCCTCACGCGCCAGGCCCTCACACATACACATAAAATAACCGTGAATGTTAACACAGAGAGGAAGGGAGGGGGAGAAGGAGGGACAGATGAAAGAACTACATAAAGCTGAAAAAAAGGAGACACATGTATAACATAACTGATTGGCAAACTAGGAGGTCTCTGCAAGGTAGTTAACAAGACCCCTTTGCAGATTGCACTTTTAAATGCTTCCTTCACACCCCACTTGATGTTGGCCAGTAGAGTTGCAAATAAGAAACTATTTTATAAAGTAAGTGATTTATGATAGTGAAGTTTCCTGCAAAAAATAAAAGGTCTGGGGCTTTCCTGTGTATTTGTTTTGTGTGTTTGTGTCCCTGTGGGCACAAGTGTGGGAGTCAGAGCCCAGACTCAGCTAGACCAACTTGCTGCTTTATTTTGTTTTTTTGTTTGTTTGTTTGTTTGTTTTTGTTGGTTTGTTGTGTTTGAGGCACAGTCTCTCACTGGCTTGTAACTCCCCAGATAGAAAGGGTGGGCTGGCTGGTCACTGTGATAACAAGCATCCATTGCTTCTTGGATACTCTCAAGTGGATGCTAGGGATCCTGGAAATCCGTCCTTGTGTTTGAGGGAAGCATTTTAGTGACTCATCATTCTCCCCATCCCAAGGTCTGTTTTAAATAAAAATTGCTTCTTGCCAGTTTCTTTGAATGAATGACCCAAATCTGAATTAAATACTGTTAACCGAAGACTGTGACCACCAATGGCAAGCCAAAGTTTTCTACTGAAATTGCCCCCAGGGCTTAGAAACAAATCTTTGTTTCTTTATGTAAGAAGAAAGTCCACCCAACAAAACACAAGAAAGTTTTGTTTGTTTGTAACAGTGAGTTTTTTGAAGCCTGTAGGGAAGCTGAGGAGAGCCTTCTGCATAGGAGACATCTAAGATCTCCTGGCCACTACACATTCCTACCCAGGGCAGGGTGGGGACAGGCAGGAGAAGCAGGCAGGGAAGTTAAGAGGGATTTGTGATGTTGCAGATGCATCTATGGTACATTCAGAAAGCATCTTTCCAGTTTTCATAGCTTTTCTCGATGTTTTCAGCTCTGCATTCCTCAGCCTCCCCTGTGAGGACCCCTGGGTAAGGGTTCTTTCAAACATCTAACTTAGCTAATCTGATTTTTCACTGATGACAAAAATAAAAAGATTCTCCTTTGGGATAGTAAACTTAAGATTGTGTAGCCTGGCTCAGCAAGTGCTGAATATGTCACAATATGCCCAGCTGAGGATGGAGTTCAGGGGTTGAGCACTTGCCTAGCATGTTCAAGGCCCTGGCTTCAATCATCAGCATTAACAAATGAGTGACTCTCTGGCTTCTGGGGAGAACATGAAAAAGTTATGTTGATGAAGAGTCTGTACAGACTTCTGAGGAATGCAGAGGGGCTACTATGTGCTCCTACACCCAGTAGGTGCTGTCATGTACAGAAAGGGGAACTAAGATGTAATTCTTGGCAATGTTTGCACCACCAAATCTCTGAGGCAGAGTCAAAGCAGAGGCGCTTTCCACTGCAAAATGTCTCTACTGAGCTTTGGTCAGTGGCCTCCCATGCTGAATGAGGAGTGTTCCCTTCCTGTACTTGGCAGAAGCCAGGTGTCCACAGCACACATGAGGCCAGGGTTTCAGGCCTGCACAACCTGCCAGTTTCTGGAGTGTGATCCTGGAAAACATGGGGCTCCCTAAACCTAGACACTTAGCTTTCTAAAATGACAGGCTTGAATTTGTAGTCCTTGACAAACTTCAAGATGAGTGGCTGCAAATGTGAAAGGCAGCAATGCTCTCTAAAGCTCTGCTTTGTTGAGTACTCAGTGGAGGCTACTACTGTGGACCAGAGTTAAAGTTCAAAAGCTCCATAAATCATCCTCTGGCTTGTCACCGTGAAGCTGCAAAAGTCTCTCTCTCTCTCTCTCTCTCTCTCTCCCTCCCTCCCTCCCTCCCTGCCTCTGCCTACTCCCTCCCTTTCTCCCTCCCTCTATCCACTCCCTCCCTTCCTCACTCACTCCCTCCTTCCCTCCCTCTCCCTTCCCCCATCCATTCCCTCCCTCCCTGCCTCTGTCTACTCCCTCCCTTTCTCCCTCCCTCTATCTACTCCCTCCCTTCCTCACTCACTCACTCCCTCCTTCCCTCCCTCTCCCTTCCCCCTTCCACTCCCTCCCTCTCTCTGTCCCTCTCTCTCTCCCTCCCTTTCTCCCTCCCTCTATCTACTCCCTCCCTTCCTCACTCACTCACTCCCTCCTTCCCTCCCTCTCCCTTCCCCCATCCACTCCCTCCCTCTCTTCCTCTCTCCCTCCTCCCTTCCATTCCTCCCTCCCTCACACCCTACCTCGCTCCCTTTTTTCCCTCCCTCCCTCCACTCCCCACTCTCACACACAAACTCACTCATCCCCCACACACACTCTGCCCTCCCTCTCTAGCACTCATTTCTCTCTTTCCCCTTCTAACTTCCTTTTGTGCTATGGGTCTCCTCTTTTTCTGGAGATATAAGTCTTACTCTGTGTGTTTTACTACAGAAATTTCAGCATGCAACATCTGTATCTCTGTAATCCTCTAGCTTTCAAGAAGCTGACCCAAGAACATCCTCAAAGGTTCAAGGTCAGGCTGGGTAAGGTGGTGCACACTGATACCAGCACTCCGGAGACAGCCTGAATCCAAAGCCAGCCTGGTCTACATAGTAAGTTCATGCCAAGCCAGTTCTACAAGTGAGACCCTGTCTCTAGATAAGTAAAGTGAAGTTAAACTCCTAGTATCTCAGAAAGCATTTTCAAGCACAGTTTTATTTCCTTTTAGCCTATCTTTAAAATAAAGAAGTATTTCATTCTTTGTGGAATCATGGTTTACAGTAATACACACACACCACACACACACACACACAAACCCTAGTAAAAATCATACACAATCCATTGAGCTCTCAAATTCAGCAAGGATGGAGGCAGCACATGCACTGAGCAGCCTGAGAGCTTTAAGGGGTTTCTAGGGCCTCTAGGAAGGATATTTTCCTGAACTTAGTCCAAGGGCTGGATTCTAAGCAAAATACAAAGAAAATGAGTTTAGCCAAGCTTTGTCCCCCAGTTAGACAAATTCCCCATAGCTCCATCATTGGAAATTATGTCTTTGTCCTCAAATGTGGGCCTCTGGAGTCTAGGTTGCTAGTACAGAACCACCAACACTATTACAAACCACATCTCCTGGTCTCCAAAGCTGAGTTCTCAGTAATGGCAAACTAATTATGTGATTACCAGCCCTTCATGTGCCAGCAGCCAGGAAGCTGGGATGCGCCTGTTTCCAAGGCAAATGGCTCATCTTCAACTGAGCTTCATAGTGCAGTCTCATCTTTGGGTCAAAACTGGAAAATGCAAGCCAAGTTTTCAATTAAAACTTTGAACAGCAGACCTCAGGCAGGCCACAGTCCTGATGACGAGGCAGCCTTCTGTGACATCCCCTCAAAGCCAAAGGCTTGGGGCCTGAGCTGGAAAATCATAGTCACTTCCATCCTTGCCACTCTGCCTGGCCTGCTCCTTCGCCTGACACTCCAAGCACACTCCAAGCCTGCCTCACCTGGGTGCTGACACCTGAATCTGTCTTTAGATCCAGACTTGCCTGTGAATCCTCCCGGAGTTTCTATTGCTCTAAGAATCAGAAACAGGGACAGAGAGGCTGGGAGCGATGCACACTGCCAACTGAGAAAAGCCAGGCAGGCTTCATGTAAAGAAGGCAAGTGGACAGGCCTCTGCCCTGTGGGAGTGGGGAGCAAGGAGGAAGGGAGAGGTAGTGCACAGCTGCCGTTTTGGCTCCATGTAGCACAGAAACCACATCCCATTTGTTTTTGTAACCACAGAGCTCAGCATACAGTAGGGTGACTGTGAATGTCTAATAAATACAAATGAACCTAGAAGAAATAGGTGGCTGAAATAGCTAGGAGTGTCTAAATATAATTAACGCATGAGGCTCTCAAAATAATCTGAATTTTGTTTCCAGGCTTGGTTATAATTTTCATCTAGCAACAACTCCTAAGACCAGATATGAATTTCGTTAAATTCCTACCATGTGCTGGCAGGGGCAAAATGCAAAAGATCTTAGCCATGTTAGTGTGCATCTCCAGGGTCAGGGAAGAGACTGGGGCAGAGGCTCACTGTTCCCAGAAAGCACCCTGGGACTAGAATGGCTTAGATCTGAATAGGTGTGAAAACACAACCCATCCCATAACCAGCCAGGACTAGAGAGAGCTACAGTATGAGATGCAAGATGCTCTCTGGAGACAGCACACACCATACTGCACAGACGGCTGGCTGCATGGAGTTGACCCTCAAGAAACAACAGCTGTATCAAATAAAGTAAGTTGCACAGGCTGGGCTTTGGACACCTTCAAAAACAGCTCTGTGGGAGATTTCCAAGAGAAGCTGTTTGGCTGGCTGTTTGGCTGACAGGTTGGCTGGCAGTTTGGTGGGTTTATCCTTCTGTGTGGGGCTTTAATTCTGAGCCTTGCATCAGCTAGCAAACTCTCCCACTGAGTGAACAGCCCCAGTCCACGCTTGCTGTTTAAGCCCTGAACGCACTCAAGATCCATTTTGCTCCAGCACCAAGCTTTTGGTTCAGGTGTGGTCTCCACCAGGCACCCTTTCCTTGACCTGTCTCACCTTTCTGTAGACCAGTGCA
Organism: Phodopus roborovskii; assembly: GCF_943737965.1. Classification (NCBI taxonomy): domain Eukaryota; kingdom Metazoa; phylum Chordata; class Mammalia; order Rodentia; family Cricetidae; genus Phodopus; species Phodopus roborovskii. The sequence goes on from NW_026126433.1 coordinate 3,749,324, forward strand.
CATGAAAAAGACACAGAGACTGGAAACCCGACACTAAATCCGATGCCAGGCACTGCAGCTGCGCCAGGGTCTCCAGGAATGCTTTCTGCCGGTGAAGGCAAAGGAAAGGGTGTGGCACTGGGGGATGTGGAGACAGGGCTGTATCTTCTTTTTAAGCTGAGAATATGCCCTGTACCAACAAACATCTGGGCTGTCCATTCTCCCACGCAAAAGGATCAGGAAGTTTGGGTAGCAGAGACAATGCGGAATGCCACAGACAAAAATAATTACTTGAATCAGGACAAGTCATAGTGTCTGTGTTGGTTTAAGATGTCCTGTCGGCTACTGTACAGTCAGAGCCATGCAGAAGGGTTCCCTTTGTGTTTACTTCCCAAGTGGACAAATAAGGACAAGATGGGCAGATAGAGTACACAAACCCAGCCTGAGGATTTAGGGGGTGAGCCCTGTAGGAGCTGTGGGAAGTTAAGCATGAGAAAGAAAGGGTGGGGTGCAGGGGAGAGAGGGAGGGAGGGGGGAGCAGACAGGAGGGAGGAAAAGCTGATGTTGACTTGGTCTGGGCAAGGCTTGGGTCTTAACCCCCCCGATGTAGAGGAAGAAAGAGAGGAAGAGAAGGGAGAGGAGGGGCAGAGAAAGAAAAGAATGGGGAAGGAGGGCTGCAGGCAGCCAATTAAATGCAGTCTGTGACGTCTTACATTAGACAGTCTGCATGAAAAGATGGGGGCTGGCATTGTTTACATTTAATTTTCTTTATTTCCAATTGCTTTTGGTGGCGATATATTTCTTTTATAATGAGGAAAAGGTTAATTTATGTTCTTTACTATTTGAAAAGAGGGCATCCCACTACTGTTGTGATGAACACGGTTAAGAATATCTTATAAGAGCTCTCTTTCCACCATTTCTCTGAGGAGGCAGAAAGGTCTCTGTCTCTCTGTCCCTGTCTTTTGTTTCTTTCTCTGTCTGTCTGCCTCTCTCTCTCTCTCTTCCCTCTCCCCCTCTCCTTTCCTTTCCCTATTCCCTTCCCTCCCCCAATAAAACTTCCCACTTAAAAAAAAAAAAAGAATATCTTACAAGAAATCCTCTTTAAAGGGGAAACTAATTCAAGCATGCAGATATAGTTTAAAATGTTTATTTTTAAGTACAGTGGCCCTGGGGTTGCAGTTGGGGACTGGAGAACCAGGCTAGGGACTCAAAGGTAGAACATATATCCATTGCATGAGGCCTTTGGATGCATCACCAAAAGACATTAACATGCTTGCATGTCGGCTCACACCTGTAATCCAGCACTGGAAGCTGCGGTGGTCGGACTGAGAAATGAGTGGCCCTTAAAAACTATAGCAGTGAAAAGAACCAGAAGCCGAGAGACAGGTAGAGTGCCCGCCTGGAACTGGCACCATCTTAGGAACATCTCCTTGTATCCCAGCTGCCCGTCATGCAGGTGTAGGTGATGATGTCACTCTGGCCTTCCTTGAGTAACCAGGATTGCATGAGAAAAACACAGGAGAGAGCTTGGAAAACTTGGAGCTAATGTGTGCATCGATGAAGGGGGTTATCATCACAGCATGGACCTGTACATATTCGTGTCTACTTAGAGTTCGGCCTCACCTCTGAAGCATTACCTATCTGACAGCCCCCCCCCCAAAAAAAAACAAGACCTTGACTGACATAAAAGCTAAGAGTCTAAAAACTGACTAAAGGCAGAAAAAGAAAATCATATATATGTTGTCATAAAAAATTTCATATAGCCAGGTAATGGTGGCTCATGTCTTTAATCCCAGAACTCGGGAACCAGAGGCAGGTGGGTCTCTGAGAGTTGGAGGCCAGCCTGGTCTACAGAGTGAGTTCCAAGACAGCCAGGGCTATACCCTGTCTGAAAGCCCCCCACCCCAACCCCTTGCAAAAACAAATTCAGATAAAGCAGTGTTCCCTAGCTTTCAGTATGACCTCCAAAGTATACATGTGTCTTACCGGAGCTTCCAGCCATGGCCCACAGCGGAGCTCACTCACCACCACGTGCCATCTCATCTCCTTGTCTCATTTCTCATGAATGAATGGGTCATCAGAGAAGGCGCTGGCAGGCGGAGGTCCTGGAACATGCCTTCACATATGGCTGGTGAATAATTCATTTCAAATAATCGTTTTAAATGACACACATTCATTGCCGGTGTCAGGTTCATTGTTACAGCCTTTAGAAAGCAATATGGAAAAATCTATTACGCACTATAAAGACACCCATCTATTTTCACCCTAGTCATTTCACCCTTGGGAATCTATCACAGGAAATAATTCATGTGGAATTGTGTAAATGTTCAAACATGGTTATAATATATACACTATCCTTGTGGGCTGGGGAAGTAGCACAGGTTTGCCCAGCATGTTTAAAATCCTGATTTCCATCCCACACAATAAATAAACAAATATGCCATAATCAGAACCATAGCCAAAATAAAATGTTAAGAGCTGGTGATACATTTCAGGGTGGAATGTTTACCTAGTATGCACAAGAGACCTGAGTTCAGTCCCCAGCACCAAAAACAATAATAAGTTTCATAACAAAAGTAAAATGCCAGATAGTATCGTAATATGAATTCATATGTCTGCAACACATACAGTATGTAAATAATTATCAGAAGTAATAATCAAAAATTAAAATAAAATGTTAAAATACACAAATTTTGTTATTGTTTATTTAGTGTGTGTGTGTGTGTGAGAGAGAGAGAGAGAGAGTGTGTGTGTGTGTGTGTGTGTATACATGTATATGGAGGTGCCCATGGAGGCCAGAGAGGCTGTCAGATCTCCTAGGGCTGGGGTTACTAGCAATTATGAGCCACCTGGCACAGGTGCTAGAAACTGAACTCAGGTTATCTACAAGAGTAACAGGCACTCTTAACCACTACGACATTTCTCCAACCCTGCACCTCGTTCCTTGAGACAGGCAGGGTCTCTCACTGGAGCCGGAACTCACCAATTGGTTAAACTAGCTGGCCAGCAAGCTTCAGGAACCCACCTGTTTCCATGTCCAGTACTGGAATTACAGGCACATGCCTGCATACCTGGCTTTTCTACATGAATGTTAGGGATGAACTCAGGTCTCCCCGATGCCCTTTTATTTATTTATTTATTTATTTATTTATTTATTTATTTATCTTTATGATTGTATGTAAAAGCAAATGAACATGTGCCACAGTGTGTACTTGGAGGTCAGAGGACAAGTTTTGAGAGTAGGTTCTCTCATTCTGCTGTGGGTTCTATAGATCAAGGTCATTAAATTCAGCCAGCATGCACTTTTATGAGGCACGCCTTCCTACCATCCTCTCCTGTAGTGTGGGATGGGAGGTCCCACTATGAGCCAGGCTGGCCTGAAGCACCTGGGCCCAGACCGTTTCTTCCTTCAGCTTCCACAAGAGTGGGGCTGCGGTGCCTCTGTCAGCACAGGCTCTGCTATGTTGCTGTTCCGTTGCTTCTGGTTTTGACAACTAAAAGAAGTAAATATTTTTCAAAATACTTTTCATGTGAGTGGAGTTTAAGGCCTTCGAAAGGACCACATTGTCTAAAAGAGCTGAATAGAAAACACTACTCCAATTTGTGTTCAGAGCCTCGGCTTTTTTTTTTTTTTTTTTTTTTTTTTTTTTTCCGAGACTGGGTTTCTCTGTTGCTTTGGAGCCTGTCCTAGAACTAGCTCTGTAGACCAGGCTGGTCTCCAACTCACAGAGATCCACCTGCCCCTGCCCCTGCCCCTGCCCCTGTCTCTGCCTCTGCCTCTGCCTGTCTCTTGAATGCTGGGCTTAAAGGCCTGTGCCACCCACCACCTTCTGGCTCAGAGCCTCAGCTGTGAGGGAACCTCACAATGACCAGTGCTGTGACTGTCCAAGAAGAAATCAAGGATGAGAGAGACCCAAAAGAAGAAGAAACGAGGGGAAGGGAAAGAAGCCTGGGAACAGGGTAGGGATCATTCAGCCAAGTTGAAAAGTTGAAAATGCCTAGGAGTTCATCCTGTGGCTGGCAGATCATTATTAGCGTTTTGATTTGTAAATATCTGGTGTATAGTAGCAACTTAATGAAGACTAGATGACAATTTCCATAGTTGCAGTATTTTAGCTAACAAGTGCAGTACATCCCCCTATCAATAGTCATATGACAAGTGAAGACAGAAAGGACCAGAGGCTGGGTGTGTAACTCAGTTGAAAGAGTGTTTGGCTTGGTAGCATCTCTGCTTCTTCTGCTGTGCTAATACAACTGGTTGTGGTGGTGCACACCTGCAACCCCAGCCCTCTACAGGGAGGGAGGGTCAGGAGTTAAAGGTTGACCTTAGCTATACAGTCCTTCCAGACTATTGTGGGCTGCATGAGACCCTATCGTAGAGTGAGTGAGGCAGAATAAATAATATCATTCTGCAGACACCGATAGATCTAAGGAAAAATAGTCAACAATTAGTAACATTGAAAAAGGAGACAGTCAGCTGGGCACTGGTGATGCACGCCTTCAATCTCCGCACTCAGGAGGCAGAGGCAGGTGGATCTCTGACAGTGAGAGGCCACCCTGGTCTATATGCTGGGTTCCAGGACCCCCAACAGCTACAGAGAGACCCTGTCTAATTAATTAATTAATTAATTAATTAATTAATTAAAGTGGCCTTCAGACACTTTGGACTAAAATTCACAAACAGCAAATATTTGGCTAAGACATTCTCTGTTATAGCAAAATCAGTTTACCTTTGACACATGATACCTCAAAGACTTCCTTTGCAAATCTATCCCTGTCAGAACATTACAGAACATGGATAGGAAAGCTTAGGTGCCAAGTCCCAGGCTCTCTGGCCAATGAGATCAATCTGGAAGAAACTTCAGAGAACTTTGGGGCTCCTGCCACTTGATCCTCTGGAAGTGTAGCACAGCTTATGGTCAAACAAAGGTAGCCACCAAACCCAGAAGTGGCTATCTCAAGAGCAGCATGCCACCCAAGCATCCTGCACTCACTAGAATGTGCAAGGCCCTATACTTGATCCCCAACACCAAAAACACATAAAAGTGGGGACTGTCTAAGAGCAAATGGAATGTTTCCATTAGAAATCACATTGAAGAGAAATAAAGATCTGTGAGTTCAAGGCCATCCTGGTCTACATAGGGAGTTCCAGACCAACCAGAGCCATGGGCTATGCAGTGACACTGAATCCAAATATACATACTGAGAAGGAGAGATAGCTCTCAGTGCTTAAAAGCACCCACTGCTGTTCAGAGGACCTGAATTCAGTTCCCAGCACCCACAAGGTGGCTCACAACTGTCTGCAACTCCAATTCCAGGGGATCTAATGCCCTCTTCTGATCTCTACAAGCACCGGGCACATGTGTAGTAATATACACACATGCAGGCTAAACACTCATACACATAAAATGAAAGTAAATCTTTTTCAAAGTATATTATTGTTATAACACTGATAAAAAGTAACACATAGTATTGGATGTGTGCTCAGTAGGTAGAATACTTGCCTAGCTAGCTAGCGTCATGAGGCTCTGAGTTCCTTACCCAGCAGGCCCTGCACTCTGCCTGGGCAGTACACTGGGGCTGACCCTGTTGTCAGGGTTGCAGGTGAGCTAGCCTTGAGGGCATGATAGCAGGAATGCTGTCCACCCTCCATCCCCCTACAACAATCAGCAATCAGGGGAAAGGGCCCAGCACCTTTCCTGGGCAAAACAGTAGAGCTGGCCCTGGCAATATGAGTGAGAGGGACTTGGATCTGAGGGACCAAGACTGGGAGAACTGGCCCTGCTCCTTGCTACAGGCTCATTGGGTGGGCTCCAAGGCAGTGCTGGAGAGCTCACCCGGGTGGTAACAATGAGGGAAAGCTAGGAAACTGACCAACCAGATCCAGAACCAGCACTATGAGTCAGCCCACCCCAATATCCACAGAATCTATGAACTGCTGGAGCATGTGAAGGGAACAAACCTACAGATCCAAAACAGCAGGATCTCCATGACACAGGACAACAGGCTATCCAAGAGGTGGTCTAGCATAAGCCAGAGGCCTTGAGCCAAACCAATGAAATGACTTGCAAGTAAACACAAACAAAGGGTAAATTGTGTGTCTCAACAGGCCACACTACAGCTTCCATAAGAAGATTTTTCTCTCTTCTTCTTCTCCTCCTCCTCTTCCTTCTCCACCTTCTCCTTCTTTTGTTTCTTTGTCTTATTTGGTTCTTGGTTTTTCTTTTGAATTTGGTTTTGATTTGGGAGGGAGGTTGCAAGGGCAGAGGGCAGATTCTAGGAGACAGGGAGATACATGAGATTGGAGTGTATGATGTGAAAACCATGAAGAATCAATAACAGAAAGAAAAAAAACTGGGTGAGGTACTACATGCTTATAATCCTAGCACTCAGGACGTGAAAGCAGGAGAGTCAGAATTTCAGGGTCATCCTGTACTAAATAGTGACTTCAAGACTAGCCTGAGCTACATGAAACTCTGTCTTAAAGAAGACTAAGAAGAGAGGGAGGGAGAGGAGAAGGAGAAAGGGAAGGAGGAAGAGGAAGGAAAACACATTCTCTATGTTTGAAACTCAGATCATACAAAAAAAGAAAGAAAATTGTATTCCCTAGTCTTGCACTACACATGGATCACTAATGCTACTATGTTATCGTTTAAGAATATATTTTCTGGGGCTAGAGAGATGGGCCAGTAGTTAAGAGAACTGGCTGCTCTTCCAGAGGACCTGGATTCAATTCAGGCACACAATTCAGGCAGCTTACAGCCATCTGTAACTCCAGTTCCAGAGGATCTGACACCATCACACAGGCACACACTCAGGCAAAACACCAATGCACATAAAATAAATAAATCTTTAAAACAGAAAAAGAATATTAGGTTCCATTCTTGGATATGTATCAATCTACCTTTTTGTCCTTTTTCCTTTTTTCCAAAGTATAAAGTGATAGCATACTTTCAGAATCATTTCCCCACCCTCTACATACACACACATACACACACACACACACACACACACACACACACTTTTAAGACAGGGGCTTGATGTGCATAGCCCAGGCTAGCCTTGCATTCACTATCTTCCTGCTTCAACCTCCAGAGTACAGGGATTACACTCCAGCACCTTCATCACTTTAATGACTATTTAATAGTTCATTATGTAAACATGTTATAATTTACTTGCAATCCCTTCTGTTGGCTCCTATTTATTATGTATGTATGTACACGTATGTATGTATGCATTTGCTGTTTAGAGACAGCATCTTGCTATGTTGCCCAGGAGGGGTACAGAGGCTATCAGAAGGTTCAAGCCTACCACTGACAGCACACAGTTTAGACCTGCTCCATCTCTGATCCAGACAGACCTGCCCCTCCTCAGGCAAGCTGGTGGTCTCCCACTCCCAGGAGGTTACCATATCCACAGTAACTCCAGAGCCATTGTCCTGATGGCACTCATGACTCGGAAGATCCTCACCTGGGCAGCCAGAGCTCCCGAGGCAAGCAGCGGCACACTATGACCTGGGTGTTTGTTTGGGTGAATCCCATGGGAGGGGTACCTTAAAGACCAGGAAGCCTCATGTTGACAGAACTTGAGTCAGCGCCTCCGCCACCCACTGAATCAAAGGTGCTTCAGCCCCAGCTTTGTTGCAGGGTTTGCCGCAAAGATAAAGGGAGTGTGGTGCCAGGGACAAGAAACCACCAGACTTTACTGTCTTTTCATCTCCACTTGGGTGGCAGGAGACACACCCCTTTCTCAGCACCAGCTCCCATCAGTCTCACGAAACCCTAGACGTCATGCCCAGGTGGCTTTGTCCTAGAGGAAGTGTCTCCTGAAAACACCCAACAGACCAGGAAGAGACACTGGGACAATAAGCCAAAGATGTGGCTGGGGTACAAAACCACAGCTTCCAGAACACTGGCTTCTCCCAAGATTGCTGTCTCCACAGCGATAAGCTGCAGCAGAAAGCCATTTTTAGGTAGGAGACCATTAAGGATATGTACAGATATAATATTAATATACAATATGGATAGATATATAACATATACACATCATATATGTACACTGTCCACTCTAATGTATTGTTTTCTGTTTTATTTTGTTTTTCCTTTAGGATATTGCTGTTTAGCTCAGGCTGAGATCCCCATCTTCATACACTATCCTCCCAAATGCTAGAATTGGAGCCTATACCCAGCTACCCACTATCATCACCACCACCCACCCCATCCCTAGTGGCTGGGATTGAAATTACAGTCTTGCAATCACTGAGTGTATTTGTTTTTGTTTGTTTGTTTGTGTTTCTTTATTTTCCTTATTGCTTTGACCAAATATGTCATAAAAAGCAACCCAATATCATATATATATACACACATATATATATACATATACATACATATATATACACACACATATATATATATATGTCCCAGTGCTGAAAACACGTCACATGTTTACACATGCCTAGTAATGGAGACTTCTTCATCTCCAAAAACATAGATACAGCAATGATCACTACTGTTGGTTGCCCACCAGAACTAGATGGCAAGGCTCTATTGCTGAAGATGCCATATGCCTTAGTCACTGAACAAAGGGAAGTCAAGTTGGGTCTGGTAATGAAGCGTCTGTCCTCCAGCTGGCTAGCCCACATAGTTCCAGAAGGTGTCAAGCAGATTGCTGGGAGGAAGTTGTCATCCACAGTGTCATCCAGCTGTGGACCCTGTTTGTAGTGACTTCAGCCAGTTGAGCAAGATGAGCCTGGTAGTGCACTGGTGGATGGTCGGTCTGTGAGGAACCACCAACCGTCATCAGCTACAGAGGACTCATTCATTGGATGCCTTCTTCACAGGAAGGAATCCACATATGGTACTGCAAAGCCAGTCAATAACCTGTGGCTGGGGAGGTCGCAGGCTCTAGAGGGAAAGCCCCTACTGTTGTTTTTGCTAAATGGACATGATGTATCTGCAGAATTGCCTTCTTAAATGCCTTGTTTATGGGCATACATTAATTCTGCTGCTAGCCTTGTGAAGTGTGAAGCTTTCCCCCTCCCCCACCAGGAAACCTATGATTGAAGACCTTCTTCTCATTGGCAAGCTGTAGGCCCATCTGGACAGGGAGGCAAACACTACTCCACCAGGCTGAACAATGAAGGGTCATGGTTGCTGGAAGACAAGGGAACCACTAATGCCCTCAGGGTCTCACATCTGGGTTGGGTCTAGTGGAAATGTGGGTGGCAGTGATGACCCAGACTAGGCAAGAGGCATGCTGAAGTATCGGATGCTGTCTGTGAAGATGTCTAACCAGTACTTGAACAATCCACTGCAAGGCAGTCACCCCAGGTACAGAGATGTTTCCTTCTGAAGTGGGTGATGGTGACTACAGAGACTCGTATTAGCAGCTGTGACATGAATACATGTGAAATGCTCTGCTGCAAAGGGAACACTCCATCATTTCCTCCAAATCTCAGGGGACATTGCAGAAGGACACAAAAAGAACATAAAAGCAGGACTATAGGTGGAGTGCTTCAGAACAATGGCTTCTGAGCATGAACTCACAGCTGCTATGGTTACCTGCACATGATAGAACCCTGTCCACAGCCTGTAATGAATCATCTGTATGCAGTTAAATGTTGCCAGAGGAGCAAGAGACATTATCTTTAGTGCTACAGGCATTTGTAAGGTACCTAGGCTCCTGCAAACAATCCCTTACCTGTGCTTCTACTAGGCAACCCAAATGAAACTCACCTGGTCATTTAAAAAAAAAAAATAGATGTGAAAGTAGGAGACCAGAAGAAGGGGATCTGCAGGAGTGGGAGGAGGCTAGGAGTGATGGAAATGTATATGGTCAAAATAATTGAATCCATGTCTGGAAACGTCACAAGGAAATGCATTATGTGTAATAAATACATTTGTTAAGAAATTTTAAAAAGAAGCAACCACTTAAGGAGGAAGATATATTGGGTTATTGTTTGGAGCACACAACCCATCCAGGTGAGAATGGCATGGAGGCAGGGACACGAGATAACTATACATAGTAGAGAGTGCGTAGAAAATGGCTAAGCTCTAAAACCTCAAGCCCTGCCCCCGTACCCCATTTCCTCAAGCAAGACTCCATTTTATAACATTCCCGAGCAGTACAAAGAGCTGAGAACCAAGAGTTCAAACATGGAGCTCACCAGGAACATTCCACAGGTAAGTGCTTCACTCCAGCCCCAACCCTCAAAGATGATTAAGCTGAAGAAGAAAAAGATTTAGAGAGCCATCTGGTAGACCCATACTATCTTTATGGAAGGGTAGTGCTGAGGATTGAACACATAGACTTACACACAATAAGACAATTTCCTACTGCTGAGCCACATTCTCAGCCCCAACATTGTATTATTTCTTCTGAATCTTTGCAATATATTTTTTCTTTAATCAAAATTAATTATCAGAAAAATATCCTGCCTCAGGGCTGAAGAGATTGCTCAGTAGTTAAGAGTGCTAGTTATTCTTTTGTTTGTTTCTGTTTCTGTTTTTGATTTTGTTTGTTTTGTTTTTTGGATTGGTTTGATTTTTTGTTTTGGTTTTGGTTTTTCGAGACAGGGTTTCTCTGTGTAGCTTTGTAGACCAGGTTGGCCTCAAACTCATAGAGATCTGCCTGGCTCTGGCTCCCAAGTGCTGGGATTAGAGGTGTGCACCACCGCCACCCAGCTAAGTGCTGGCTATTCTTGCAAAGGACCTGGATTTGGTTCCCCAGCACCCACATGGCAGCCTATGTCTACCTATAATTCCAGTTTCAGGGGACCTGATTTTTCTTTCTGGCCTCCTTGAGTACATACATACATGCAGGCCAAACACTCATGCACATAAAACACAAACTAAATCTTTAAAATCACTACCACCACCATCAACAACAACCTGTCTCCCAGATTCCTGTCCACTGCTTAATGACATCTGCCGGAAAGAGTAGGTCTCTCAGTAAGTTATAGAGGTTGAAATGTCAATCCCTCCTAGCCATCCCCCTGTGGGTGTATCCGTACAAGGACCCCTTCTTTTTCAGGGGATATTGCTCAGACCCTTTGGGAAATGTTACTGGTTTGCAGTGTTTTTCCTCTCTGTTACTCCAGAGTACAGAGACTTGCAACAGTATTCTTGCTCCAGCATAAACACAGACACATAGCTTTTCTTTGTGAACAAAAACTTCATGACAGGACCAGGTGTGATGGTGCACACCTTTAATCTCAGCACCATGGAGGCAGAGGCAAGGGGATCTTTGTGAATTCCAGGCCAGCCTGATAGGATTGCAAGCCAGATATGGCTTCATAGTGAGACCCCGTCCCAACGAGAAAAAAAAACAACAAGACAAAATCCTGTTCACACTAAAGAGAAAAGGAAAGCAGTATGTTCATATGAAGTCCAGTGATTTGTGAGTGCAGGTGTGACCACTGCCTCAGGGAGAGGCTGTGTGTTATAAGTAAGGTTTTTTCCTGCCAGCCTGTTCCCACCACTGCACCAGCCCCAAATAACACATATATGTTGTATTTGATATAATGCTGTTGGCCAGTTACTAGTGTTTCTTATTGGCTAGCTCTCTCTTAAATATTAACCCATTTCTATTAATCTAAGTACTTCTACTTGGTCTTATCTTACCAGAGAGGGGCTAGTGTTCTTCTTTCTGTCCTCCACCTTGGAACTCCTCCCTACTACTTCCTCTCTCCTCCTAGTCTCCTAGTCCCGCCTATCTTTCTTTCCTATTGGCCAACAGTGCTTTATTCATTAGCCAATACGAGAAACATATTTACAGAATGACACCTCCCATCAGCTGTGCCTTTTATCCCATGGATCTTCCTGAATGTTTTGTCTTGTAGCACAAGATTGCTTAGAAAATATGCATCACATTCACTTTCCTGTTATTCACTTTAGAATATTATTTTATATATGTATCCCATGGAAATATGGATGGGTTCCACAAAAATTCATATACATATATCTATAGTAAAATATGCTGCTAAGGCAAGGAATAAGTATGTCTCTGTTCTTCTTTCATTGAAGAAGTGAGCCAACTTCAATTAACTTGTTCTTCCCAGTTTAAGTATTGTTTCATGTGATATATTGATTAGCCCATAGCATCATGAGTAAAAGATAATGCCTGTAAATGCATTGGGCCTGTGTGCTATTTTGACTGGGGATCATACTCTGTCTGGGAATGACAGAGACAGCAACCTAGAGTACAGGGCCTAATGGGATTTAACTTTAGAGATCTTTAGATATCATCCATCCATGGACTGAGGATGTTATACAGTATACCTAATTTCTTTTTTGCTCTGGTTGGTTGGCTGGTTGGTTGGTTGACTTTTCAAGACAGCATTTCTCTCTGTATCCCTGGCTGTCCTGGAACTTGCTCTGTAGATCAGGCTGGCTTTGAATTCACATAGATCCACCTGACTCTGCCTCTGAAGTACTGGGATTAAAGGTGTGTGCCTTCACCACCTCCCAGCTTCAGTGTACCTAATTTCGAAAGGATACAAAATGATAAAAAACAAAACCGAAGGCAAGATTGTAGGATGCCATGGCAGCTTGCACACTGCCTGCCATTTCCGCTGGGATGTCTACACAGCAAGCATTCTGGGAGGATGTTGTACAGACTACTCTTCAGGTTCAGCAAGCTTCTTTAGCGCATTCAGAATCTTCCATGGGACCTCCAAGTTGGCATTTGGCCTTTTCTAAAGAGGTTGGCAGGTTTGTCTTTGTATACTCTTGTTCTCAGAGTGGTTCAATTCCCAGCACTCACATGACAGTTTACAACTGTCTGTAACTCCAGTTCCAGGGGATCTGATACCTCCACACCAATGCACATAAAATAAAGTTAAAAAGAAGAAGAAAGAAAACAAAAACCAAGGCTGAAGTCTTAGTGACTCAGGCCCCCCTCCCTGGCACCTGGTTACCAAGTTTCAAGGGCAGCAGAGCCCTCACTGAGACACTGTAGCCAACAGACCAGACTGAGGTCCCCTCAGACAGTCAGCACCACCTACCTGGCCTATGAAGGAATGCAACTTCACCTCCATCCTACCTGCTGCCATCGGAGCGCCCCACCTCTGGGTTCACTGACTTGCAACTGCAGGTCCAGATTCAGTTGCACATAAGGACAGTAGGAAAGGAAGTGGGCTGGCACAGGGAACTGAGTCCATCAATGCAGCTTCTTTCTGCGTTCCCACCAGACCCCTGCTACCGAGGACCACCCAGCCTGGTCCCCTTCTCACCTCTACTATGTGTCCATGCATGGCCCTTGTGTGGGACCTCCTTTCCCCTCAAAGAATTGGAATAGAGGACCAGCATGTATGGCTCAACCAGGAAAGGAAGCTGCCACCAAGCCCAGGGGCCTGAACCCAATCCCCAGAACCAAGCAGTGGAGAGAAAGTTGACTTCTGCAGGTTGTCCTCTGACCACTGACCACAAAGCACATATGGTCAAGAGACAAGAGGGAGGGAAAAGAGAGGATGGGGAGGGAGAAAGAAAGATGAAGAAAGGAAGAAGGGAACCCCTACTTGAGTGCTTTCAGACAGCATTAGAATTCAGGTTAGCTTGAGAAAGTTAGAATCAATTTGCAAGGCACTGGGGTCCATTGTTCCCCCACTCGCAGAGTTATGAGGTGCCACAAACAGATCTTGAAATCCATGGGAGTTGGGGATGCGACTCAGGGCAGAACACCAGCCTGATAAGAGACCCTGTCCTCCATTCCTAGGGCCACACTGAATGCAAATAAATAAACCAGAAATCCACAAAGGGCTAAACAGGACTGATGCTGTATCTCAACCAAGAGTGGAGTGACAGGAAGCATTTCCCCAGATATCCAAGAGCCACTCTGATCTGCCGCTGCCAAACCCTCTATGGGACCACAGGACTCAGTCAGTGGAGGACAGCTCAGAATTTCCCCAGCAGAGCCACAGCCTAGTCTCCAGCCTGGTTGGTCTGCAAGCTGACTTTTCTGCTCCAGCCAGACACATGCCGGGCCACTAGGCTATGGGAATCACTGCACCTGAGCCATACCTTGTACACACAAATCTGACGATGTTTATTTATCTCACTTAGAAGAAGATTCCAGAGTTTGAATAAATAAATCTGTTTTTTGTTCACATTAGTAGAAAGTCCATTCTATTCCCCACTTAGTTTCCCAGTAAAACCTCCCCCGAAACAACTGTGTAGCACGACATGTATATCTACTAATAATGAAGAACCAACCACTGTTGCTTATTTATTCCCAACAGGTGAACGAAGACTGCGAATGGGTGATGGAAGGCTGGGGAGCGTGGCTCCCTGATTTAACTAAGGCTTGTAATGTTGTTTGATGCAATTTTCTGTATTTAATTAATTTAACATTCCAGATTTTTAATTTGCATTTAATTTAACATTTTGAGTTTTTAATTTGCCAGATACTGTTTATCAAATATTTATTCCAGAGACTTTCACGTATATACCCTGCACACCCTCCTTTAATTAGTGTGTGGTAAATTAATTTCTCTACCCTTGCTCCTTCATCAGATACTGGGTTAAGGAAGCTGAAGTGTTTCAACATACCGCAGAAACCCACTCATTAAACCAAGATGGCACATTTCCCGTGCGTGTGTTGCTTGCTGCCTTCCTGCTTAACCTAATGAAAAGATCTGGTTGAAACCAGATGTCTTGGACTGGGAATATTGTAGAGTGGTCAGTTGGTAGAGTGCTTGCCTAGCATGCACAAGGCCCTGAGTTCAATCCCCAACACTACATAAACAAGGAGTGCAGCCACATATCTATAATTCCAGCACTTGGAAGACAGAGGCTGAAAGATCAAAAATTCAAAGTCATTGTCTTAGGGTTTCTATTGCTATGAAGAGACACCATGACCACAGCAACTCTTATAAAGGAAAACAGGTAAAGCCAGGCATTGGTGGCACTTGCCTTTAATCCCAGCACTTGGGAGGCAGAGGCAGGTGGATCTCTGTAAATTCAAGGCCAACCTGGTCTACAGAGCAAGTCCCAGGACAGCCAGGGCTGTTACACAGAGAAACCCTGTCTTGAAAACAACACAAAACAAAAATAAAAACAAACAAGCAAAAGAGCACGTGCTGTTCTTGCAGAGGCCCAGAGCATTTCCAGCACCCATCTGAGGCTCACAGTTCCCATAACTCCAGATCCACAGGACCTGAGCAAGCCTGGGTCTAATGTTGAATTGAATTTTAAAGGTTGCTCCCTCAGCCAGACAGTGGTGGTACACACTTTTAATTCCAGCACTTGGGCAGCAGAGGCAGGCAAATCTCTGAACTGAGGCCAGCCTGGTCTACAGAGTGAGTTCCAGGACAAGGCTACAAAAGAGAAATACTGTCTCAAAAGAAAGAAAGAAAGAAAGAAAGGAAGGAAGGAAGGAAGGAAGGAAGGAAGGAAGGAAGGAAGGAAGGAGAAAGAAAGAGAAAGAAAGAAAAAGTTACCCCCTAATATTGTCAAACCAAGCAGCCAGATACAAAGAAGTAACAAAAGAAACCTGTGGTTTTCTGTTTGTTTTGAGACAGGGTCCCAAGTAGGCCAGACAGGCCTTGAATTCATTGTGTGGCTGAGGATGACTATGATGGTTTGAGTACATATGGCCCCCATAGACTGATGAATTTGAATGCTTGGCCCATAGGGAGTAGCACTAGTAGGTGTGGTGATTGGGCTTTGAGGGGGGTGGGGCTTTGAGGTCTCATATGCTCAAGCTAGGCTCAGTATGACATACAGATCTTCAGCTGCCTTCAGATCAAGATGTAGAACTCTCAGCTTCTTCTCCAGAACCGTGTCTCCCTGCATGCTCCCAGCCAGGATGATAATTGATTAAACCTCTGAAACTGTAAGCCACCCCAATTAAATGTGCTGGGATTAAAGGTGTACACCACCGCCCCTTCCCTGCACAGCAAGTGCTCTTAATTGCCAATCCATCATCTAGCCCCCATGTCTTTTCATAGCTTTACAAATATCCACCTTTTGTTCAATTATCCAATTTCTGTGGCCAACTTAGACTGGTTGAAATGCATCTGTGATGGTTTATCTTCACTGATTTGTGATCACCTAGGAGACATGTCTCTAGGTGTGTCTGTTAGAAGGGAAAAGCCACCCTTGATATAAGAAGCACCATCTAGGGATGGGGTCCTGGGCTGAATAAAAAGGAGAGACTAAGCACTGGCCTTCATCTCCTTGGGCTTCCTGGCTGTGGATGTCACGTGACCAGCCTCCTTGTGTTCCCACACCATGCCTTTCCCATCATTGGAGAATGAAGCCTTGACTGTGGACCAAAATAAACTCTTCCTTCTTTGGTGTGATCTTGTCAGCTGTTTTCTTTTTTATTACTACATTTACTTATCTATTTATTCACTTATCTATTTAGTGTGTGTGTGTGTGTGTGTGTGTGTGTGTGTGTGTGTATACATGTACTATTGCATACATGTGAAGATTAGAGGCTAATCTGCAGGAATTGTTTCTCTTCTTCCATGCTGTGGGTCCCAGGGACTAAACTCAGCCTTGGCAGTAAGTGCTTTTGCTCACTGAGCCATCAAGGCCCCTGCCTCCTACACCATCAGAATTCCATTTTGTGTTCTTAAGGGTCTTTATGCCCCATCTAAGATTACCTTCATTTCTCTGATAAATGGCCTTCACTGTGTGAGGAAATGTGCTGAAGGAGAGCACACAGGTACCTGACAGACGGAGACATCCTTATCCCCACAAAGGTTGTAGGGACACTGGGACCATAGAAGGGTTAGATTTTGGCTTATGGTTCCAGAGAGTCAGAGTCCACCTGGTGCGGTCAGCATGGCAGCAGACATGGCAACAGGAGCGGGAAGCAGAGCACATACATCCTGAATGGCAAGCACAAAGCAGAGAGAGCCTACTGAGCTCTCAAGGCCAACGAAGTGACATACCTCCTCCAATTAGACTATGACACCTCTCTAAGCAGAGCCACCAACTAGGGACTAAGTGTTCAAATGCCAGAGATTATGGAGACACTTCTCACTCTTACAACCTCATTCTTACAACCACAGAGGTTTAAGAAAAAAGTTTTGAAAAATTTCTTCTTTATTATGTTTTTTCTTTTGAGGCAGGGTCCTCTATATAGCCCAGGAAGGCCTTGAGCTTGGGGGACATCTGCCCCTACCTCCCATCTGAAGTGCTACTGATGAGGAGCTGCTCACTCCCTCCTGCATGGAGCCCAGCCTCCTTTCCTTGCAGCAAAACAATCCCTGTTTGATAAGACTTCTGCTATCCCACTCCTGCCCAATCAGGAGTTCAACCCCCATCTGAATCTGGAACACACACACACACAGAGAGCATTCTTTACTCCTTCAAAACCCTGCCATAACTGAGCTCCATGCTCTCCCAGATCCAGCCACTGTGTTGGAATGGACACAGGCTCAAGCTTGCAATAAAGGCTCTTTGCTTTTGCATATGAACTCAGATTATGATCTGGGGGGGGGGGCTCATGATGCATAACAGAGATAGCTCATTGGTTGAGAGCAGCAAGCTGTTTTTTCAGACAGCTCACAATCGGACTCCTGCATACTCACATGTATAATTAAAAATAAATCTTTAGAAAATAAGTGTTAATATATACTGCATTGAAGATGTTAACCCCCCCCCCAAAAAGCTGAATTTTAAAAATTTGAAAGGGGGTAGGCTTATTAGATTGGCTCACACTGTTCAGAATAGGTATTCAACAATAGAGTCTGAAGGCAAAATGGGCTCATCACTGTGTGTGGCCAGTTGCCACAGCAGTCTCAATGTGCTCATGAAGGTCTGAAGGATGCCTTGGGAATCACAGTTATTCCATGCTGCAAGCCTGAAGAAACTGCGTTTTGATGGTGCCAGCAACAGACAGACAGTCACTCGAAGCAGGTGAAGGCAGGCGGGGAAGGAACTCTGCTTTTTCTTTTGTGTCTGGGCTGCATCCAGAAGATGCCACCAATTCTGATGAAGGGTCCTCCCCTTTCAGTGGTAAATCCTTTAAAACAAAAACAAAACAAAGCCAAAAAAAAAACTCACAGACCCACCCAGAGGCATCTTTTAGTTGATCCCAGATCCAATCAAGTTGACAGCCAAGATTAACCGAGATCACATGAGTGAACTAAGGCACAGGTGTGGCCACACACAGAAGTGTCCAACTGTGATGCAAACCTGGAGATTATGGCTCCAGATAGATTCCCAGCCCCCAACACTCCCCACACTCACCTGACAGGAAGCCCCTATTAAGTACCCACTGAGTGATCTATGGCATACTGTAAATGGTTCACTGGAATGCTGTACTCATTTTAGCACCTCGGTTCTCAGCTAAACAACTATCATCTCTTTCTCCCAGAGGTGGGGAGGGGGAACAGCATGGACCATATGGGCAGCTAGGAGCATCGAGTCATTGCCTCCTATCCCACCCCAATGCTAAGGACCAAATCCAAGGCTGCATAATAGGCACTTTACCACTAAGCTATATCCCAGATTTTTTTCCCCCCTGAGGCAGGGTTTCACTGTGTATCCCAGGCTGTCCTAGAACTCACTCTATAGACCACGCTGGCCTCTTCCAACTCACAGAGATCCTCCTGTTTCTGCCTCCCGGTACTGGGATTAAAGAAGTGTGCCACTACTGCCTGGCTTGTTTTTTTATTTTTATCTTTTTTATTTGTTTGTTTGTTTGTACACAAGATTTTACTAGTTTACTCAGGCTGCCTCACCCTCTTGAGTTGCTGGGATTCCAGGCTGAAACACCAGGCCCAGGCTCTCTGTCATTTGTTAAGTGAAGCTGAGTGAAAGGAGTCACATATGGGAGTCCCCGAGGCCTCCGAGT
This sequence comes from Phodopus roborovskii, assembly GCF_943737965.1. NCBI lineage: Eukaryota > Metazoa > Chordata > Mammalia > Rodentia > Cricetidae > Phodopus > Phodopus roborovskii. The sequence continues at coordinate 3,768,110 of NW_026126433.1, forward strand.
GTCAGGGAGGCAGGCTAGCAGAGTACAGGTCTGCGACCCTCAAACATGGCTCAGTTGGTAAAGTGCTCACTTAGCGTGAATAAAAACCCTGGGCTCAACTCCAGCTCAATTTCAGTACTGCAGTTACACCAGTAATTCCAGGACTCAGGAAACAGAAGTAGGAGGATCGGAAGCTCAAGTTCAAGGTCCTCCTCAGCCACACAGTGAGCTCAAGGATAATCTGGGCTGTATGAAGCCCTGTGTCAAAAGAAAGAATGCTGCTTTGGGAAAGCACTGGTTCAAATCCCAGGTCTGTCACTTTATAAAATGGTCAGGAGGAATAGGTGAGATGCATGTCATGTCTCCAGAGGCCTGAGTAGAGTAAGGCAAGTCTCATGGTAAATACCTCAAACTGCAATGCTGTGCACTAGATCCAGTCACAAATGCCGTTCTCAGAAGTGTCTCTAAAGCTGTTGACATCAAGACATCTAGAAGTGTCTGCCAGGATCTGAAAGTAAAACTAGCCTAGAGGGTAGACTTTCTGCTAGGAACGAGGACAGCCTCTTCAGGGGCCACGAAAACCACAATTAGGATGAGGATGTTGCTCAGTGATAAAACACTGGGCTAGCATGAGCTCTGACCTTGGGTGGATCCTGAGCACTGTAGAAAAAGAAAGTGGATCTCCGTGAGTCTGCGGCCAGCCTAAACTTACATAGTAAGACCCTGCCAAGAAAGCAAGAAAAAGAGAAAGGAAGGGAGGGAAGAAGGGAGAGAGAGAGAGAGAGAGAGAGAGAGAGAGAGAGAGAGAGAGAGAGAGAGAGAGAGAGAGCTCTCAAGCTGTCAGCCATCCTGGGCTAGCCAAGTAACCTTATGATTAATATTTAGCTCAACAGAGGCATTCCTAGAATAGTGCATGGAACTATTCCTGACTGGACTGGGGTTGTAACTCAATGGGAAAGCACTTGCCTAGAGATAGCAAGGTCTTGAGTTCAATCCCCAGCACTGCAAAAATAAGATACTCTCAGCCAGAAGAAAGACGCTCTCCATTATATACACATAAGAAGCAGGCTTCTGTTAGTCATTCCCCATGCCCAAAAATCTCTATCGATCTCCACCTCCTCCACTCTTTCTCAGGGCAACCCCATGCTGAATCTCTGCCTACACATCTACTGTGTGCCAGGCATGAACCTGGATAGCACTGTGAGGAGTTCAACCCTATAATGACACAGCCCTACAACGTTTTAAAATCTAGTGGTGATTAGAAAGCAAATGCATGAGACAAAAACCTTATTATCACCTTGCACAACCCCCCAGGGCCAAGGCTAGGCCTCCCTGCTTTGTCCAGCTTTGAGAGGTGTTGATGAGAAAACACTCGCCCACTAGAAAAGTTCTTAGTATGGGGCTAAGTGCCACTCACTGCAGGATTTTACCTGTCAAGTCACCTAGGGAGTGCCCTAACTTTCACTTCAGAAACTTCATAACAACTCCACAAAATGGGAAAATATAGAAACCATGCATAAGGCTGGGTGTGTTGATACATGCCTGTCATCTTAGCACTTGGGAGGCAGGAGTTGAGGGTCAGGAGTTAAAGGCCTGCTTTGACTGTTAAAGGCCAGCCTGAGCTATGTGACAGACTGATTCAAAAACAAAAGCGAAGGCTGGGGATGCATCTCAGTTGATGGAGTGTTTGTTGAGCATGCACACAGTCCTGTGTTCAGTTATCTACAAGATAATAACAAACAAGATGTAATGATGCATGCATGTAAGCCCAGGTAGAAACAGGAGAATCAAGAAGTTAAGGAGACCCCCTACTCACATATTCAGTAAGCAAATGAAGTTAGACCTCTATGAGTTTGAGGTAAGCCTGTTCTACATATCCAGTTCTAGGTTAGCCAAGGTTACATAATGAGGGAGCGGCCAAGAGGTGGTGGTGATGCATGCCTGTAATTCCAGCATTCACTTACTTGGGAGGTAGAGGCAGGCAGATCTCTGTGAGTTCGAAGCCAGTCTAGTCTACAAAGCAAGTTCCAGGATAGCCAGAGCTGTTACACAGAGAAACTCTGTCTTGAAACCAAAAAGGAGGCTGCAGGGGGAGTAGGGTAGGGCAACCTAGTGAGATGGCTTAGGGCCACCAAGCCTGACAACCTATTTGATCCCTGTGACCCTTATGGTGGAAGGAGGGATCTAACCCACACAAGATGTCCTGTGACCTCCACATATGCATTTCACATACACACATAAAATTAATTAACTAATTTTTTAAGAGCGATTAAGATCAATCTGATACCCTCTGACATCCACACATATCCCATGTTACCTGATGTACATGCAAACATGCACACACACATTCTCACACACACCATTCATACATGCATTCACACAAATAAATGGATCCTTGACCACACAGCTGCAATGCAGAGGTCTAGTCAGGTCTCAGTGGACTGAGGTCCCACTTTTATAAGCAGCCCAGACTCATTGTCATGTCACCAAGCCAAGGTTCAGCGGCTCTCAGAGTCTCAACACAGCTGTAGTAATTGCAGCAGGCCTGAGAAGGTACTTTAACGTCACACAGCTGAGAGGTCACTGGGACTGAAGTTTAGAATTTCATCTTCAAGCCAGGATGCTAGCACATCAATGAATGTGGATGCCTTGTTATACCCAGAATTCCCTCTCTGTCTCGTGTCTTAAGGGAACGCCATATGCCAGGCATTCCTGGCAGCAGCAAACCAAAATACTAACAGAATAAATTACTTTACATTAGACACATGCTGTTGACCTGCTCGAGGTACCTAGAATATTAACACATCATGGTCTCTGAACAAGAGCCTTAGCAGCTGCTCCAGGACCAACAGCAGCACCACAGTTCTTCAAGGTGCTTTCTCTATGACACCCAGGGGAGAGACACTAACCTGGGGACAGCGCCAGAACCCAAGCTGCCTGTGTCAGCAGGGCCAGTTCCAGCATGACCCAGACAGCAGAAGAATGTGAGGAAGGCAGAGGAGGGTCGGCCTGGGGGGAGGAAAAGCTCACTTCCTCTCCTCCAGAGCCGCCTCCAGCTAAGAAGGGTTGCCAAAACCACGTCAACCCGTCATGCACGTTAATGGCGGGAACAACCCAGATTTGAGACTAAAATACAGCCTGTAAGAAAGGGCTGCTTTATTTGACAGAGCTGGGCTTTACTGCTTGCTACTTGGACATGTTTCCTGAATAAAATATGATCCTTGCCAAGCGTGGTATGACACACCTGTAATCCCAATACCCGGGGATGAAGGATTGTGGGTTCAAGGCCAACCAGGACAACCTAGAGAGGGAGATGCTATCCAAAAAGGAAGAAAGAAAAAAGAAAGAAAAGACACGCTTTTCTTTCTGGGGGGCTGGAGAGATGACTCAGTGGTTAAAGCAGTGACTGTTCTTCCAGAGGACCCAGGTTCAGTTCCTACCACCTGCATGGCAGCTCACAACTGTCTGTAACCCCAAGATCTAACACCCTTACACAGACATACATGCAGGCAAAACACCAATGCACACAAAATAAAAATAACTTTTTAAAAAAGTTTTGATTTTGTTTTTAAAGTAACACAACTTGGCATAGTGGCTCATACTTGTAATCCTAGCAAACTGGTGGCTGAGGTTGGAAGATCGAGCTCCTTACTTCATGGCCAACCTGGGCTACTTAGTAAGATCCTGTCTCCAAAAACAGAGTAGGGACAGGAGGTGGCTCATTAGTGCTCATTATGTTTCATTACTACATTACAGCAGTAGTGGTGCACGTCTTTAACCCCAGCACTTGGGAAGCAGAGGTAGCCGGATCTGAGCTGGAGGCCAACCTGGTCTACAGAGTGATCTCCAGAACAGCCAGGGCTACACAGAGAAGCCCTGTCTCAAAAAAAAAAAAAAACAAAAAAGAAAGGAAGAAAGAAAGATAAAATAACAGCAACACAAATGCACATAAAGATACACACACACACACAAACAAACAAACACATGTGTGTTGGTGAGGTTTTCACACCACAGCCCATGCTTGCCTTGAATTTACACTTTCCTGCCTTAGCCAGACAAGTACTAGAAATGCAAGTGGTGCTGGGAACACTGGTGTTTCTGTGAACATGGGTGGTGCTGGGGATACAGGTGATGCTGGGGACACGGGTGGTGCCCCACACCTCATTGCCTTTCTGAGCATCTGTACCAGGGAAATACTACATTCCAGTCATGCACCAACAACATCAAAGTTGATGGTAAGTGTAGTTTGAATAGAAATATGCTCTATAGGCCCCCATACTTAGATACTTGTTCCCTAGTTGGTGATGCTGTTTGGGGAGGCTTAGGGGGTGCAGCCTTGCTGGAGAAAATATGGGGGCGCTCTGAGAGCTTGAAGCCTGTCACATTTCCAGCTGTTCTCTGCTTCATGCTTGCAATTGAGTATGTGAGCTCTCTCTCAGCTTCCTGCCCTAGCTATCAAGCCTGCTACCTGCTGCTGTACCTCCCTGCCATGATGGACTCCTTCTGGAACTGTAAGCCCAAATAACCTCTGTCTTCCACAAGTTGCTTGTGGTCATGTTGTTTTATCACAGCAACAGAAAAGTAAGCAAGACAAGTATTGCTTGTGTTTTCTCGTGCTGCCAGGTCCAGCCACTGCAGCCCCAAATGAGCACACAAAGACATATATTAGTAATTAAACTGTTGGCTGATGGCTAGGGCTTCTTACTGGCTAGCTCTGTCTTAATTATTAACCCATTTCTATAATTCTATGTATTTTCTAGTGGTCTTGGCTTATCGGAGAATGTCTGGACCTGATATTCCTTTGGCAGCCTATATGGTGTCCTTTCAGGAAGGTTCCCTCTGCCTGTCTTTCCCAGAATTCTCATCTCCTAGTCCCCACTATCTTCCTGCCTTATTGACCAATGGTGTTTTATTCATCAACCAATAAGAGAAGCATATACACAGAAGGACATCCCCCATCAGACAAGTGTTCTCAAATAGTGTGGTCTCGGAACCCATTCATACATTTCACATTTTTTAGTATACTTCGGGGTTTTATTGTATGTGCATGTTGTTTTTTGTTTGGTTTGGTTGGTTGGTTGGGTTTCTTTTTGTTTTGTTTTTTGAGACAGGGTTTCTCTGTGGCTTTGGAGCTCTGGTTTTAAACTCACAGAGATCCGCCTGTCTCTGCTCCCGAGTGCTGGGATCAAAGGTGTGTGTCACCACCGCCTGGCATGGATGGTGTTTATTAACATTTCTATTTTGGATACTGGAGAGATGGCTCAGCAGTTATGAGCACTTGCTGCTCTTTGCAGAGGACCTGGGTTCAGTTCCCAGCATGCAAGGGCAGCTCACGATTGTCTCTAACTCCAGTTGCGGGGAGCTGATATCCTCTTCTAGCTTCCATATGCACCAGGAATGCAAGTGTGGCAAAGACATACATGCAAGAAAAATGTCTATACACAGAAAATAAAATTTTAATTTTTTTTTAATATTAGAAATTTACACTGGCCTAGAGTGTAGCCCAAGGGCAGAACGCTGGCTCTAATGATGTCCTATACTCTATTTTTAGCACTGTAAAATAAATAAGAGAAGAGAAAACTAATGGGGAATGGAAGGTGAAAGGAAGGGGGCAGGGAAGAAAATGAAAAGAAATTTGAAGTGGAACCAGGCATGGTTGCTTTGTGCCTGTAATCCCAGCACTTGGAGACTGAGGCAAGAAGATCACTACCTGGATCACTTCTGAGAGGAAGGGAGGGAGGAAATAAGGGAGGGAGGGACTTAGTTACAGTTTCTATTGCTGTGGAGAGACACCGTGGCCATGGCAATCCTTATAAAGAAAACATTTAATTGAGGTGGCTCGCTTACAGTTTGGGGTTAGGTCCATTATCATCATGACAGGAGCATGGCAGAGTGCAAGCAGAAAGACCACTGTCTGCACACAGCAGAAAGACACCAAGGGAAGCCCAGCAAAGGAGACCTCAATGCCCACCCCCACAGTGACACACTTCCTCCAACAAGGCCACACCTCCTAATAGTGCCACTTCCTTTGAGGGCCACTTTCTTTCAAACCACCATAGGAGAGAAGAAAGAAGGAGAGAGGAAGAAAAAAGAGAAGAGAGAAGGAAAGGGAGAGAAGGGGAAGGGAAAGGAGGAGAAGAGAGGGGAGGGGAGGAGAGGGGAGGGGAGGGAAGGAGAGGAGAGGAGAGGGGAGGGGAGGAGAGGAGAGGAGAGGGGAGGAGAGGAAAGAAGAGGAGAGGGGAGGGGAGGAAAGGGGAGGGGGATGAAGAACAAATTCAAGTGGTAATTCTGGGCTTCTCTTCCCATACATGGAGTATTTATGAGTTGAGAGTTAATACAGTCAATAATGGATCTTTAATGCAACAATTTCATAAAGAATTACTTAAAGAGACAGTTGTGCTGCCTTTCCTCTCTGCTGCTTGGCTGTCTGTCACTGTCTTCTCACTGTCATCTGAAGCATGGACAGTAACCACACCAGACAGGTGGGAAGTGAAGCCCAGCACACAGCCAGCTCATCATAGACATACTAGTGTCAGTGGACAGTGAATCCGCAGCTTGTTCCTCATAGCCAAACACTCTACCGCTGAGCCTCAGCCCAGGCCTTAAATGTGCAATTTAAAACCTAAATGTTTTACACTGAAAACGATGAGCAGTTCTGCATGGAAGCTGGTCTGCTGGCCAGGCTGCCCACCACTGGATCCCTCAGCAAGGGGAAGGAGACAAATGGCAGAAATGAAGAGATGGAGAGTGAGAACACACAAGATGTGCCCTGCGGATGCATGAAGAAGGTGCTGGCCTGGGCTCCAGAACCAAGGTAGCAGAGCAGACCCTGGTTGTGCATTCCCATGAGGTAGCTGAGGTGGGGTGTCTGGAATGGGATGGGCTGTGATCCAGAGACTGGTAGAGTGCCTATGTGCCCCTGGGGAAGGAGATGAGGTGGGATTTCTGTGTGCTGTGAGGTTCAGGTGGGCTGGGTGCCCCTTCTACATTCCACGAGCATTCATGTGGGCTCCCGTGGGAAACTCAGAAGAAGCAAAGGCAGTGTGCACAGTGCTCAGCCAGTAACACCAACTGAACGGAAAGGAGGGATGCTCTCACACCAAGAGTGGTGTCAGAACTGACACTTACAGGACGGGTGTTGGTGATGCACACCTTTAATCCCAACACTTGAGGGGCAGAGGTGGATCTCTTCGAAGCCAGCCTGGTCTACAGAGCGAGTTCCAAGACAGGCTGCAAAGCAATACAAACAAACAAACAAACAAAGAACTGACACTTACAAATTAGATGCATGTGCCCCATATCAACATAACAGACTGCAGGTCATTTAAATGTCCTGCTTTCTACAGCCAATTGTCATAGCTTATGCTTGTCTATCCAGCACACAGAAAATGAAGCAGGGGGACCACAGCAAGCCTGTGTTTCAAAACAAACAAGGCCTGCAGTCCCAGCACTTGGGAGATGGAACCTGAGTTACACAGAGGCTTGATCTCAAAAACAAATAAACAGGACTGACAGGACACCTCACTGGGCCAAGGTACTTCTAACCACACCTGATGGCCAGAGTTTGATCACTGGGACCAACACGGTGGCAGTTGTCCTCTGAGCTACACACACACACACACACACACACACACACACACACACACACACACACACACAGACAACTAAAATGTAATCGAACAGACAACTAAAATGTAATCGATAAATGAACAAGGGTCTAGAGATGCATGCAGCTCAGTTGGTAGCATGCTTACCTAGCATGCATGATGCCCTAGCACTGAATAAACCAGGTCTGGTAAACTATAATTCCAACATTCAGAGGGGAGGGGGAGTCAGGAAGATCCAAAGTTCAAGGTCATCTTCAACTACTTAGAGAGTTAGAAGTCAGTCTGGGCTAACAGAGACAAAAAGAACAAAACAAAGAAAGGGAGGGAGGAGGGAGAGAGGAAAGGACAGAAGGAAAGGAAGGAAGGAAAGAAGGAAGGAAAGGTGGATTTTCTTCTGTTAATTTGTGCTTGGTAAATATCCCTCAAGAAATAACAAGAAATAGGAAAAGCACTTATAAAATTAAAGGCACAGACCTGGGGATATGGCTCTGTAGTAGAGGGCACAGGGTCCTAGGTTTTAATCCCAGGTTCTTCCATTTGAAAATGGAAGTTTTTAGATTGAAATAAATTAAAAATCCACCCCCAAAATAATGAGAGTTTGCTAAATAAACAACCGCAGAACTGTATTCTCTTCCTACACTAAACTATTCTCCTTTAGCTGGTCTCCTGGACTCACAGTGGACCTTTGCCTGACTTTCTCCACTCAAGATGTCACTGTCAGGCTAGCCTTACCCAGCTTCCTGGTGTCATGCTGTAGGAACCGAGGCCTGGGCAGCTGCAGTGACTGGCCCAGGGTCACGTAGCATTGTGTCACAGAGCTGGCACAAAACCACATCTCCTGGCCTGCACTTTAATTATCCTTTTCACTCTTCATTTATTCTTTTTTTCCCCCCCTAACAGTCACAAAAGTGCTGTGGGATTGAGCCCGGTTCACACAATAGCAAATCAACAAATCATTTTAGACCAAAGTCTAACAAAACAAAACTGTCAGCTCCGTTGAAAACAAAATCATGCCAACTTCTTCCTCATCGCAGTATAGAAAGAACCTACAATTATGAGTTGTTCCCTCGAAAGGGTACTTCTCATCGGGTTCTCCGTGTCTGTTAGAAACACCTGACTCAAATGTGGAGGTGTGGAAGCAGAGGGAGGAAACAGACTTTTAAAAGGCATATTAATACATAACTAACTTGGAGGTAGCCCTGAGTATGCTTGCTGGAAGTAAGCCGACTCGTGATGTGGGTGGAGAGCATGAGTTCTGCTTGATATAGACGTGAGGATCCCACAGGGTTAATAGTCTCTAGCAATAATTAATCAGGCTGAAAACATATATATTTTAGGTAGGGCTTCCTGTATCCCAACCTAGCTTAGTAACCTTGGACTTCTGAGCTTCCTGTCTCCATTTCTCTAGTGCTAGAATAACAAGCCTGTGCCACCAACACTGGGTTGATGCAGTGCTGGGAAATGAACCAAGGGCTCTCCACCAACTGAGCCACACCCCCAGTCTCGCATTATGCCGCTTTCACACAACCAAGCATGTTAAATTGCAATTCACCGACTTGGTGAAGCTGGTACCTTTGCAGATCTCTTACCAGCCACAACTCTTGCTTGTTTCTCATACAGCCACCTGTCTCTGCATACAGCTTAGTAAGATGAAGCCTCAATGAGATGAGATGAAAAAAAAAAAAAAATACTTTGTCAAGGAGCAAAGGCAAGAAGCCTCAAGGCTCCCTGGTGCTGCTGCTCTGGGATCTGGTGTGTGTGTGTGTGTGTGTGTGTGTGTGTGTGTGTGTGTGTGTGTGTGTGTAAGAGAGAGGTGGGGTTCTTAGGCTGCAGCTATTAGCTGGTTTTGCTCACCCAAATCATCCTACTCACACAGGCCAGCTGGGGTGCCCGGAAACTCACTTCCTTCATGTTAAAATAAAAAAGAAAAGAAAAAGAAAAATGGCAGGAAGTGAGACTATTAAAAAAAGAAGAAAAAAAATCCAGGCCTCTACAGGTGTTTGCTGGGATGTAGCTCTTTGACAATGGTCACACTGACTGAGGGTAAAGGGCCAGGCCTCCAGCCATCCCAGGGAGTACATGTCCAAAAATACTCTGCTTCTCACTTAAGTCATATTAGTAGATGACTTGATTTCTGTCTGTTGTACTTTCTGATTAGAAAGGGGTGCTGGGAATACCTTACTCTAGAAAAATAGGAACCACTAACTACAAAAAAAAGAAAAAAATCCCAAATTCATACAGACTCTCAACACACAGAGATAACTTGAATATACCCTAATCTTTTCTTTTATATAAGTGAGATTATGCTATATGCAGCCCTATGCCATACTTTTTTTATTTGGCATCATATATTCATAATTTCCCCTTTACTTTATGGATTCTTTGAAAATGTGGTTTTGAAAAGTCATTACCATTTGGTTATATAGCTCATATTCCCTCAGGAAATACACTCTCAAACCTTCTCAGTTTTCAGGATTAGATGTTCAGACTGTCTTCACATTGTTACTGTTAGAAAGAACTAAGAAGCACATCTGTGAATAGTAAATCTCTATTTCTAATTGTGTCCGTTGGTCTGAATTGTCAACTTGAGAGAAACCAGAATGACCTGGGAAAGGGGACTGTGGGCATTCCTGTGGGGGTTGTCATCTTAACTGAGACCCACCCGAGATATGTAAGTGGGTACTGGTCGGACTGGCATGGGTTCCTTCCTAAGTGTGGCTTGCTGCCTGGACTGCCTTGCCATGATAGACTGTAAACTGGAACTGTGCATAAAAACCCTTTCCCTCTTAAGATGCATTCCCTAGGAGGCTTGTCACAGCAGCTGGAAGAGAAATTGAGAGGCAGATGTCCAGTAGCAGTATCCTGCGCAGCAGGCATGACATTCATGTATGGATCCACTGTGTTGTGTGCCCATGTACCCACATGCCATGGCACATGTGTGTAGATGAAAAGACAGCTTAGCTGTCCTCGCCTACCACAGCCATCCCTGAGGATCCGACGCAGGTCTTCAGGCTCGGCTCAAGCACTTTTACCCACTGAGCCATTGCACTGGCCCAGCCCTCTTACAATTCTTCCAAGTCCTCAGAATAACCCTTGATATGGGTAAAAATAACAAGACACATTAGAGAACAGTTAATGCCTCAAGTCATACTGAGAACCTGCACTCAGTACCTTCACACCTGTACTCAGTACCTTCATACCTGTACTCAGTACCTTCACACCTGCACTCAGTACCTTCACACCTGCACTCAGTACCTTCACACCTGTACTCAGTACCCTCACACCTGACTCAGTACCCTCACACCTGTATTCAGTACCCTCACACCTGTACTCAGTACCTTCACACCTGCACTCAGTACCTTCACACCTGACTCAGTACCTTCACACCTGTACTCAGTACCCTCACACCTGCACTCAGTACCTTCACACCTGCACTCAGTACCTTCACACCTGCACTCAGTACCCTCACACCTGTACTCAGTACCTTCACACCTGCACTCAGTACCCTCACACCTGACTCAGTGCCCTCACACCTGTACTCAGTACCCTCACACCTGCACTCAGTACCTTCACACCTGCACTCAGTACCTTCACACCTGCACTCAGTACCTTCACACCTGCACTCAGTACCTTCACACCTGACTCAGTACCCTCACACCTGTACTCAGTACCCTCACACCTGTACTCAGTACCCTCACACCTGACTCAGTACCCTCATACCTGTACTCAGTACCCTCACACCTGACTCAGTACCCTCACACCTGTACTCAGTACCTTCACACCTGACTCAGTACCCTCACACCTGACTCAGTGCCCTCACACCTGTACTCAGTACCCTCCAGCACCCGTCTAAACTCAGTATCTCTGGCATCTATATTCAGTGTCTTTGGTGACATAATTTTTTCATTCCTTATATTGTTAACTTGTCTGATTTCTATTCTACTAGTTCAATCATAAAGTTTTGGTTTTTTGGGTTTTTTGAGGTTTTTTTTTTTTTTTTTTAATCTTTGTGCTTTAGGGCTGGAGAGATGACTCGGGAGTTAAGAGCACAGTCTGTTCTTCCAGAGGATTGTGTTTGACTCCCAACAGCAACAAGATGGCTTACAACCATCTTTAACTCCGGCTCCAAGGGGTGCTGTGTGCTCCTTTCTTATGGTCTCCTTGGGCACTACACAAGCTCGATGCACAGATATGCATGCAGGTAAAACACTCATGCACATAAATCAATTCAATTAAGTGTCTTTGTATTTTTAAAATAAGTAAATAAAAACGTGTGCTTCAAAGAAGCACTGTTATGTTCCCATGACATCGTGCATTGTTGATTTCCATTTGTTGTGGTTGTCTTTTTGTTTTTATTTATTCTTTTGTTTGTTTTTTGAGACAGAATCTCATTCCATAGCCCAGACTGGCCTGGAACTCAAGATTCTTCTGTCTCAGTTTCCAAAGTCACCAGGAAGATGGGCCTCTACAACTGAGCTGTACACTTGTCTTACGTGCAAGTGTGTCTTACTGCCAAACCCAGCTCCAATCTCTCAGTGTACCCAAAAGCACCATGGTCTCTAGGCACAGCAGACATGAAACACAAGTCTGCTGAAGGCACTTGCATGTAATAGTCAGTCACAAGGAATGAACTTTTGGCATAAATGGCAAGTATCTGCCACCAATTCCTACCTATCCCCTGCCCCTGCTAAAAGTCAAACCTGCTGGCCTACAGCATACTAGCCAAGCTTCAGCCCCTAGCTATTCCCTAGTCCACGTGACAACTGTTTAATAATGAAAAGACTTGGTGGTGTCTGCTTAGCATATAAGAGGCTCTTGAGCTCAGTCTCTAGTGCTCTGTAAAACTGGCTGTAGTGGCTTATACCTATAATCCTAGCTCTTGGAAGGCTGAGGCAGAAGGATCTCAAATTGAAAGCCAGCCTGGACTATAAAGTCAGTTCAAGGCCAGCCTGGGATAAAAAATGAGTTCAGGGCCAGCCTGGGATAAACGACACCCTGTTGTGAGGGTTACTATTGGCAACTTGGCAAAATCTGGAAGCCCCTGGGAAATAGGCCTCTAGACATACATTGTGAGGGGTTATCTTGATCGGGAAGACCACCCACTATGGATAGCATGAGTCCCTCAGTGGGATGGGAATCATAGCCAGAGGAAGGGAAGTGGGTGTCAGCATGTGTTGGATGCTTTCTTCCTCTGACAGTGGAAGTCAAGTGACTAGCTGCTTCACGCTCCTTCTGCCATCCCTCTTTATGTTACCCTTCTCAGGTGTTTAATCAGAGCACCCAATAATAACCAAGACATCTGTCTTAAAACAAGCAAATACATTTTAAAGAAAGGAAGAGCACTTAGGAGTGAGAAGAAGCTAAAATGTCACTGTTACTATTTTCACAACTTTGCAGCCCCTGTCTTTCCAAGAAATGCTTGTATGTGATAGAGAAATGGTGACAGTCCTGTGTGAGCTGGGGAACTAGCACAAAACTAAGGATAAAAGTATTTGGGCTAACCTACCTTTAAAGTGACAGAACACAGGCAAAGTAAATCAGCCTCCCTGGAAACTTGGGGCTGTGGAAGCTTCAGAGCTTTAAAAAAAAAAAAAAAAGGCAAACAGTCCCTTCTTCTGGCTATTATTTTCTAAAGTGCATGAGACTTTAAATAAACAGTCATATTATGTTCAAAATGCCTCTTGGATAAAAAGGACTGTCAGCCAAGCATTTGCAGAAGATAATGGCAGGAGAAAAGGCAAGCTTGCAGAGGTGAGACATCTGGATTAGAAAATCACATAGCCAACTTCCAGAGCTGGTTCTGGAAAAGATAGACTACTTTGAGCCTAAAATGAAAAAAAGGAAAAAGAAAAAAACCGGAAAAGCCCCCTCCCCTTATTTATTTGGTGCCTTAAGGGCTGGAGGGGAGGGGAGCTTGGTCTATGCCAAAGAAATTGAGACCTAGAAAATTCCCAAAGGCAAAGCCCGTCACTCAAGCTGTGCCCTAGATTGCAGCAGAACTGTTTCTGAATTTGGCTGAGGGACACTCTCTAGAGACTTAGAGAAAATACCAGGGGCTTTTTAAAAACAGACAACTTGGGAGGAATTGAGGTGGGGTGGCATTCCTGTAAAGCCAGCATTGGGAAACTGAGACAGGCAGATCTCCGAGTTCTGGGCCAGGATGGTCTACAAAGGGAGTTCCAGGCCAGCTAGGACTGCACAGGGAAACCTTGTCTCAGAAGCACAAAACAAAATTCAAAAACATGCAGACAAAAAAAAAAAGTTTCAAAATACCAAATAATACAAGAAAGCAGAATGTCTTTGAACACAAAACACTGATTAGAGGTTAGTGTTTGTGTTAGTGTTGTTAAATTTTCTTTGGCTGGGATGTAGCTCCATGGGTAGAATGCTTGCATCCCAGCACTTCAGAAAACTAAGCACAGTGGTGCATATTTGTAATCTTCATATCTGAGAGGTAGAGGCCGGAAGATCAGAAGATCAAGGTTATACCTAACTACCCAGTGAGTTCAAGGCCAGCCTGGGTTACAGAAGACTATCTCAAGAAAAAAAAAAAAAAAAAAAAGTTCAGAAATGGTGGCACACACCTTGAGTCCTAGCACTGAGGAGACCGAGGCAGACAAATCCTTATGAATTTGAGGCCAGCCCGTTCTACAAATTGAGTTCTAGTGCTATATTAAGAGAGTATCTCAAAGGAACAAACAAATTAAACAAGAAAACAGTCAGGTGGTGGTGGACCACACCTTTAATCCCAGCACTCAGGGGCAAGTGGATCTCTGAGTTCTAGGCCAACCTGGACTACAGAGTGAGTTCCAGGACAGGAGAAATTCTGTCTCAAAAACAAACAAACAACAACAAAAAGAATGAATGGATACCAATGATAATATTAATTGATGTTAAATTTCTAAATTTAATAGGAACTGTAGTTATGGTGATTAAACATCCTTGTTCTTAGGGAAATGTGAATGTTTAGGGTCGAGTCACATTTTGTATGACAAAAAATATTTTATTAAATGTAATTCATTAATTATTTTGAGACAAAGTCTCTCTGTGTATTTCTGGCTAGCCTGGGACTCACTATATAAGCCAGGCTTGTCCTTGAACTGAGGGAGATTGCCTGATTGCCTGCTTCTGCCTCCCAAATGCTGGGACTAAAGACATGTACCACCAAACACAGCTCTTTTATATGTGTGTGTGTGTGTGTGTGTGTGTGTGTGTGCACACATGCGCGCACACATACCACATGTGAGAAAGTATCCACAGAGGACAGAGAGGTCAGATTTCCAGGAGCTAGAATTATAGGTGATTATGGACCACCCAATGTGGGTGCTGGGAATCGAACCCAAGTCCTCTGAAAGACAAGCAAGTGCTCTTAACCACTGAGCCATCTCTCCAGGCCCCAAACCCAGTATTAAGAGAAAAAGCACCTGCTTGTAATCCAGCTCTTGGAAGGCTGACACCAGGAAATTACAAGTTCAAAGCCTGCTTGGGCTACCTGATAGGTAAGCATTCTACTGTGGGGTACAATCTTGTCCTTGCTTTATTTTTGAGACATAGTCACAATGAAGAAAACTAAGCTGGAACTCGTGACAATCCTCCTGCCTCAGTCTCCTGGGTGCTGAGATAACAGGTTTGCACCACTGTTAGAGTAAAAAACAGAACATTTACAGGGCAGTCAAGGCTACAGAAAAACCCTATGTCAAAAACAAACAAACAAAAACCTGGTCTGCAAAATCTCTGGCCTCATGGAGACCTGGCATTCTGCTTAGATGGGGCTGATGACTTGGCCCAGGGCCCATCCCCAGGAAGGCAGGCTCACTTTGAGCCATGCTAAGAGTTAGGCAGAATATCTAGTTCTTCAGTGAGTTACTTAACTTGTTCTTTCCCAGAATCCTAACCCCTAACACAGCAGCTTACAGCCATATAGGCTTGCAAGTCTCTCCTCTTGTGATTTTCCTGTCCTTTTTTGTTTTGTTTGTTTGTTTGTTTTTCCAAAACAGGGTTTCTCTGTGTAGCTCTGGCTATCCTGGAACTTGCTCTATAGACCAGGCTGGCCTCGAACTCACAGAAGTCCACCTGCCTCTGCCTCCTGAGTGCTGGGATTAAAGGCATGTGCCACCACCATTGGCTATTTTTTCCTATCTTGTAAGAAAGCGTCTTAGACACGTTAGCTTCCCCAACACCATTCTGGGCTTCCTTCTTCACCCTAAAGCCCCCCTTCCTGCCTTGTAGCTGCTTGTCTGCCCTGTGCTGCCCTCTCTGTCATTTTCAATAGCATGCTCTTTCTTCTCTTCTCTCCATCATTCCCCTCCTATGGGCAGCTGCAGGGGTTTACAACTGTCCTACCCTGGGGGTTTTCTTGTAAACACTAATAAAATAGTGTTTGAGCTTCTGTTTAAGTCCATTACTAAATTCTTTTATTAATGAGACTGAAAGCCACAAAGGGGGACAGGGGTCCCGGATATACTCACACCTGGTCTTTGCCTGGCCTGATGGACAGAAATCTCTACCAGACCAAGTGCAGCCCCATTGCCAGCTGAGTCTTGCTCCCAGTCAGGGTGACTGGAAACCAGAGACAGCTAAGTGGCTGAAGGCTGCAGCCTGGAATGAGAGGAGGTGATGGGTCACCACCCCCCATATTTCATCGGCTCTTCTAAACTCTATGAGGGTGCCTACACGGAAAAGCCACAGTGAAGTTTAAATTGCATGCCAGATGTGATGATGCACACCTTTACAGCCCTCAGGGAGCCATCAGGAACCCAAGGCCAGTCTTAGCTATAGAGTATGTTCCGGGCCAGCTGTAGCTACATGAAGCCCTGTCTCAACCTCCCTCTCCCATCCCTCACTAAAAATAAAAGATTAAACTGTGCAATAAAAAAAACTTCTAAGACAGTCATAAACTGAAACAGGGTCTTGCTATACAGCCCAGACTGGCCTGGCACAGAATAAATTTTAAAATGGAAATTGTGGGACCAGGCACTAGTGGTCCACACCTTTAACCCCAGCACTGGGGAGCCAGAGGCAAGCAGATCTCTGTGAGTTTGAGACAAGCCTGGTCTACAAAATGAGATCCAAGACAGAAAAAGCCTGTCTGGAAAACCAAAACCAAAAAGAAATTGTGGGGCTTGAGAGATACTTGGTTAAGAGCTGCAATTGCAGAGAACATGGACTCAGGTCCCAGCACACACAGAGGCTCCCAACCATTGTAACTCCAGTTCTGGGGGATCTGATGCCCTCTTGTGGCCTCCATGGGAACCAGAAAGACACATGGTGCACAGACATACATTTAGGCAAAACATTCATATGCATAACATAATAAGAAATATTTAAAAAGCCAATAATTGGGCATGCTGGTGCCTTTGATACTAGGGTTTAGGAGTCAGAGAACAAGACCTGCCTGGTCCACATAGAGAGTTCAAGGCCAGCCAAGGCTACATGGTAAGACCCTGTTTAATAGAAATACTCTACACTGGTCACATCTTAGCAAGAGAGTCTTCCCCCAAGTTATTAGCCATGTGCGCAGGGAGAGCAGAGGGGGAGAAGGGAAGGGGAGGGGAGGTATAAAGAGAGTGGCTCCTGAGGCACAGCAGTGGGGTGAAAAAAAAAAAAAAAATCCCTAGCAGAGTTTTCCAAAAGACCAAGCTGTAGACTTGAAGTATCCGAGAATGCAACCCCCTCAGCAGGAACTAAGAGAGCCTGGGTGTGGTGGTGCACACCTGTGATCCCAGCACCAAGCAAGTAGAGTCAGGAAAGTCAGTAGTTCAAGGTCAGCCTCAGCTACGTAGTGAGTTTGAGGTAAGCCTGGGTTCCTTGAGCACCTATTTCAAAAGAAAAGCACCCAGGCCTGGTGAAGTCCCTGAAGTAGGTAAGTAAGAGTATGGCACGGAGAACTCAACTAGCCTCCAGCAGGAGGCGATGTGACAAACGGGACACAGTGCTCAACGGGCCAGATCCACAGGAGGGACCATGTGGCTCCAGGGCACAGGCTTTCTCAAGACCCTGTGTTCTGTTCCCAACACTGAAAGTAAATAAAGCACATAGAAGCTGCTCACAGGCAAAAAACGGCAGAAACACCAGAAGACAGTTCATGTATCTGCACATCTAGGGGGAAAAAAGTGGGAAAGCCTATTAGGTGAACACAACAGCCACTTGTAAAGTCCAGGCAACAGACTGAAAGATCTGAGCCAAATTATTGAGACCTTGTCTCACGACAATAAAATATTATATAATGAGCTAGGCCATGGTGGTGCACGCCTTTAATCCCGCTACTCAGGACGAAGAGACAGGCGAGTCACTGAGTTGAAGGCCATTCTGGTCTACAGAGTGAGTCCCAAGACATCCAGGGGTACACAGAGATACCTTAGGGTGGGGGGGACCAAGACTGAGACCCAGACTGAAAAACTAGACAAGACAAAATGCATCCATAACCTTAACACTTCTGGAAGAGGCCTGCCAAAATGACTTAATGCCTAAAAGCGTTTGCCCGGGTGACTGACCTGAGTCCAGTCACTGGACCCAACTAATAAAAAGGACTCCAGAAAGTTGTCTTCAGACCCACAACAGTGTCATGGCATGCACCACACACACACACACACACACACACACAAGGATTAAACCTTGATGTGCTTTTAAAGACTTTTAAAGTCTTTATAGCACATCTAAGTCTTCAGTATCTGAGTCCCCTTCAGTAAGACCTCCAGCCCTATCCTCTAACAGAGCAGACCTCCCATTCCTGGGTGGCAAAACCTGGTGTGAGGCAGATGATAATTAACAGAAGGGAGTTAAATGAATAACAATGACAATGCTTGCCCTTAGCTGTGTCCTGGGACTATGCTAAAGAACTTCCTCAGTAACAGCCCAGAGGCAGGTGTCATTTGATTCCCATAACTTACTCAAGGTCAGACTTTTGCGTGGACAACCAGCCTTGGACACAGTCCTAAGCCTTTTCCTGACCCCAGCGGCTTCCACCTGTGGAGACTTGCCCCAGGTGAGCAAGGGATTTGCAGGAGTTTCCCTGAGCTCACAAGGCAACTTAAAACTAGGAGGTTCGTTGTAACCGGTGCTTTATCCTTGTGAGATGTGGAGAGTCTGTGCTGGACCGAGCAAGAGAACTTGACACTTCCTGGCAGGGATCCAACTGCCACTCTCAGAGCAGATCTGCCCCAGGCACCAGGTGACCTTACAGGTGGACATGATGAAATCATTTCCCTGTCTTAACAGAGGAAGAAAACACATTCACACTTAAACTCAAAATAATGATGGTGCTGGTCTGTCATTCCCAACACTCAGGAAGCTGAGGCAGGGGGATTGTCATGGGCTCCAGGCTAGCCTGGCCTACAGCATACAACCCTGTCTCAAGAGTAAACAAATAACCTTCTCTACCACCCACTCACCCACCCCACCCTCGCAAAAGCATTAAAATATAGTCTAGAGGTGTAGGCTGCCTTCCCAGCTATCCTGGAAGCTGAGGCAGGAAGATAGAGTTTAAGGCCTGCCTGGGCAACAGAATGGGTTCAAAGCCAACCTGGACAACCTAGTGAGACCATTTTTCAGAAGGCAAAAAGAAAGATGCAGACATACTTGGTGGGTTACCTAGATGGACTAGGGTCAGTCCCCAGCAAACACAGATACACACACACACACACACACACACACACACACACACACACACAGTGGCAGAAGCTTACTTACTAAAGTGAAAGCCACTCCTCAGAAATAAGACTGGCTTCACAGAACTAGTAAAGAGCCTTCCAGAGCACCCACCCTCACCCACACCCGCCGAAGAAAAGTCCTATTTTGCCCCCAGGCCATAGAGCTCTTTCTCTGGGTAAGTGAATACTAATTGAGGGTAATCAAGACTTTTATCGCCTCCCTGGCAGAAATCTACATTCTCTTTCATGTTGATTTTTCCAAGGAACTAGACAACTCTGGTTCAAAATGTTCCCTGTGGGCTGGGGGTGGGGAGTGAGGATCAGCCCTAGAAGGGGTCTGCTCACCCCAAGAGCCCCTGAGCCATTTGTATTCAATTAGCCCCACCTGCCCGGGGTTGACAACTCGCCCACAGGCTGCAGAGAAGGCAAAATACCTTCACTCTGTAGCCTAGACAGACCTCAAACTCACAGGGATGGGAACAAGAGGGCCATTTCAAGGTCATCCTTGAGTACATTGCAAGTTTGAAGTGCACCAGGGCTCAAAATGGGGGGGGGGGGAAGTAGATAGTAAGAACTCATTCCTCCTAACCTCACCCTCCAAAGATAACAGTTAACTGTGGTCCTGGGCCTCGTCAAACTTATGGGACTAACTTCACACTCTGGATAAGTGCTCCCTTCTGACTGGTGACCAAGTTCTGCATAGATAACTTTCATGTGCACAAACATAAACAAGTAGGAGGAATGTGCTACTCCACACTTTCTTCAGAGATATGTTTCACTGTTTGCTAGGGCTGGCTTGTTTTGAATAAAGTAAGCAGGGTATTACTGTAGCCCAGGCCTTTAATCCCAGTGTCCAGGAGGCAGAGGCAGGAGGATCTCTGTGAGTTTGAGGCCAGCCTGGTCTACAGAGTGACTTCCAGGACAAGCCAGGGCCACACAGAGAAACCTATGTCAAAATCCTTTGTTTAGAAAAAAAATTAAAATTGATGAGCAAGGTAGTCTTGCTAAGGAGACTGATGAGGTCAAACCTAATTGATGAAGAAAGTTCTGTGTCTGTGAAGTTTTTACGGTTTTCTTTTTCTCTGTGTGCATGTATGTGTTGTATGTGTACAGGCACACCAGTACATGTGTCCACATGCAAGTGGAAGTGAACTATACCTGTTAGATATCTTTCTTAGTCACTCTACCTTATTTTGAGATGGGGACTACTACTGAACCTGGAGCTCATTGATCGCTGTCTGGCTATCTGGCCAGCTCCAGCAATTCTCCTGTCTCCACCTCTCCAGAACCTGGCTGTTTGTTTCCTTCCCTCCTTCTCCTCTCCACTCCTTTTCCTTCCTTTCCTTTTCTTTTTGAGACACGGTCTCACTGCATGGCTCAGGCTGCCCTGGAATTCACTGTGTAGACCAGGCTGGACTGGAATTCACTGTGTAGACCAGGCTGGCCTGGAATTTACAGAGATCCACCTGGCTAAACCTCTAGAGTGCTGGGATTAAAGATTTGCATTCCCACACCTGGTCAGAACCTAGATTTTTCTGTGAATACCAGGGTTCGGAAGTCAGGGCCTCATGGCTGCTTGGCATAGCATTTTATTGGCTTACCCTGCCCCTTTTTTTTTGTGGGTTTTTGTTTAGTTTGGTTTGGTGTACAAGTAACCAACCAAGGGTAGTGTGCACACCAGGCAAGTGTCTATCCCAGAGCCCATTCCCAGCACCAGGCACAAAGTCTTTCTCTGGGAAATGATACCCTGCTTTGGAGAACTTTCTCTGGCAATTTCCCCGTGTTCCGCTGGAAAACAAAGTGTTGTATAACCTCTTGGGGCCACTACATAGACTTCATGGTTTTCAGACAATCTGGCACTTCTGCAGGTGAGGTAGCTGGGTGCTAGAAGCCGAAGGGCAGGTGTTCTGGGGGAAGTCCCCCTCTCTCTTCACAGCTGCTAGCTAGCTACCAACACTGAGACTAAGAATAACACAGACTGTTGCACCTCGAGACCCTCAGCATACAGGGTGACACACCTCAGTTGGGGTGATGGCTCCGTTTCTTTTAGCCAAGGTAAATTCTTTTTTTTTTTTTTCATTATTTAGAGACTAGTTTATTAGTTTTTGTAATCAAACCCACGTAGATAAGATTACATATTTAATACAGTGCGTTACCCCTGTACAAATAAGAAAAAAAATTAAGTTCAACATTTCTCGACCAATATGGCTGTTAATTTCCGTACAATGGCAACTCAACATGGTAAACTAGAATACTTTTTTTCCAAAGTTGACAGCACAGCTAAAGTTTCCAAAAAATTCAAATTTTATATATATATATACATATATATATATATAAACAATAATAGCAGTATATTATGCATCAATAGCAGCAACAGCTTTTCCAGGTTCTGCACTCATTTGAACAAAACTGTAGAGACATCCAGCACACCAGGGTAAATTCTTTATCCCTACTAAACTTTCCTTCTCTTTCTTCTACACTGAAAGGAAGTATGGAGTGATTGATAACAGGAGACTTTTCTGATTGAAAGAAAGCCCAAAGCTAGTGATTCACAGACTTCAGTCACGTGTGCAAAGTCCCTCAGGTAACTGACACTAGCCATGGTGTCAGGGAAAGCATGAATCTGAGCATATACACATATAGCATATATACATGCCAGAGAGGCAGTTCAGTGGTTAGAGCAAGGCTTGCTTTTCCCATGCCCAGTCCACAACCATCTGCAACTCCAGTTCCAGGGGATCTGACACTTCTTCTGTCCTCTGCCTGCACCAGGTGACCACATGGTGATCAGATATATGTGCAGGTGTATATGATGGCCTGAGTTTGATCCTAGCAATGAAAACCAGGCATCACACAAGACTGTAATCCCAGGATTCAAGAAGCTTGTCTCCAGCTTGAGGCCAGACTGGATTAAGATTGACAGCTTGCCTTAGAAAAGAGACAAGGATGAAGTGAAGGAATAAAATGATAAAAATTTGTATTACATAAATGCCTGAAAACGTCAAAGTGCAACCCATATTTTTACATACAACTAACATACGGTACTGAAAAGATTTAAAAAAAATAGAAATATATGGAAGAAAATCCATTAAAATTCTAAATGATTTAATAGAACAAGAAAGGTGTGGGTTGATTTTCAATTATTTGATTTTTCAGCTGGATTCTTGAGCTATTTGAATTATTCTATGAAAGTGATTAGCAGGACATACTAGCAATACATAGTTGCAAGGCTCTAACTTGCTGGGCAGTCTTCATGCACTGTACAAAGTCAAATATTTGTTAGTAAGATAGCAAGTGTCACATTTTGAAAAAGGCAAATTTCCCAGGTTATCAGCTAAAAACCATAGCTCAGACTTCCTAGGAAATCTTAAGAACTTTTAGCTGTTGGGCACCCCAAAATCCATCCTGCTGGGGAAGCAGTGGGGGGTAGGTCGGAGCAGACAGGCTGTGGGTTCCTTAAGAATCTGTGAGAATATCTTTGACAGGAATGATTGATGGGAGATACACAATTAATTTCACTTGACAAGCATCAAGGAGAAGTTTCCCTGAGCCTGTGTAACCCGAGCTAAGGCAACCCAGCTTCAGTGGGGCGTGTGTTTAGACTGGATCTCACCTTGGTGACTTAGCCATTAGCAGGAATTCGATGTTTACTTTCAGGATTCTTATCAGTACTTACTCTGTGTTTGCATGTGATTTTCTCCCGATTGCTCAACACACTCGGCCATCTATGATTTAGAAATGAGTGAAAATGCTGGCAGATCACAGAAAGCTAATCTCAGCTTGATAATCTTCAAACGCCATAATTTTCCCTTCTCTTTCAGGATGCATTAGTGTTGTCTCTGGAAGGAGCCTATAAACAAGCAGGATAGCTCCCTTGGGTGCATTAAAATCAGGTCTTTTTGTTTCCTCTAAGGAGGCCTACCTTCATCCTTAAACATTTTGACCAAATGTCTTCTCCATATCATCTCTGGAGGGGCTACCTATGGCGCCCCTTGTAGAAAATGTTCTAGAGAAGCTCTTCTTTGTTTGGGGGTGGGGTGTTTGAGACAGGTTCTTGCCATGTAACTTTACCTGGCCTCCCACTCATAGAGATCCTCCTGCTTCAGCCTCCTATGTGCTGGGACTAAAGCCCTGGGCAACCATGCCTGTTATTAAGATGCCCTTTAAGAGTTCACAAGACTATTTGCCTAGCCTACATAGAGCCCTGGGTTCCATCCCCAGCAGGAACCAGGCTTGGGGTCAAACATCTGTAATCCCAGCATTCAGGAAGGCCTGAAGTTCAAAGTCATCCTTGGCTACAGAGTTGGAAGACTGAATACATGTCTTGTCTCAAAAAAAAAAAAAAAAAAAAGTTCATAAGTAAATAACTTTTCTTTTTTCTTTTTATTTTTTTGAGGCAGTTTTCCTCTGTATTATTTTGGAGCATGACCTGAGCTTGCTCTGTAGACCAGGCTGGCCTAGAACTCACAGAGATCTGCCTTCTTCTGCCTCCTCAGTGCTGGGATTAAAGATGCACAGCACTACCGCCTGGCTCATGAATAACTTTTGAAATAACATTTTAACCTTATTTTTTGGATGACATGGTGTGTATAGTGGTCAAAGAATGACTTTGCGACTTTGTCCTTTCCTTCTCCACTTACACACAGGTCAGTAGGCTTGCATCATCATCCAATGCTAAGCACTTTTACTGTGGATGCTTCTCAGTGGGCCCATAAAGAACTTAGGGAGGAGCCATGCATTGGTGGCACACTCCTTTAGTTCCAGCACTCGGGAGGCAGAGGCAGGTAGATCTGTGAGTTCGAGGCCAGCCTGATCTACAGAGCTAGTTCCAGGACAAGCTCCAAAGCAATACAGAGAAACCCTGTCTCTAAAAACCAAAAAAAGAAAAAGAATTTAGGGAGACTATAATTGGTTAACACTGGACAGGGTCCAGGAGGTTTTACTCTGGTTGTATGTTATCCATATGACTTCAGACAAGGCAGCTCATATAAAGACCAACTGAGAACAATCTACATAGAAGTATGAGAGGCAAGCAGAGACCGAGTCTAGAGACATTGATGCAGACAGACCTTTGCTTGGAGAGCTACAAAGCCAGCCTAATGCTAACATCTTACTGTGGATGTGTCATTGGAGATGTGTTTATCCTGCTGGATGGCTGGAGGTGCCTGGGAGTAACTTGACCAGGAGCAGCTGAAGAACTGGGGAGTAACTCAACCAGCTGAAGGACTGTGGAGTAATCAGACCAGGAGCAGCTGAGCATCAAAGGGAAGCTTCCACATGACTCTTGGCCAACTCTGGAATCATCCAGAGCCCTAGTCAGTGCTGCTGTGATGTACCAGGTGCCTGGGGCAGCAACAAGCCTGGCACTGCCTTTGCTTGTCACTGCGCTCCAGGCCCCTGAGCACACCCCATGCCAGGTGTGTGCAATGGGTGTGCTCCTCCCTCCGTGCAGGTCAGGGTGGGGGTGGATTGGGAGCTGCTCTTACCTCTCCCCACCAGGAGCCACGTGACAGCCCACTTCTTGCTCTCAGCTTCCCTTGGTGGGTGGCTTCTCCTTCCTCGGCTTCAGGGGCCGGCCTGCCTGATCCACTACACTGTTGTTGTTGTTTACGTTTTTCAAGCAAATACACTACCTTAGGAATGGGACAGTCTCACTTCACCCAAAAGCACCACTGTGGTCCTGCCTCCCTTTGCCTTGTTCCAGAGCAGTTCAGGCTCTGAGTTAAATAGTCTTAATTGCAAAGTAGGGACTCCCAAACCTGCAGGCTAGCAATGCATATTCAACGGGAGTGTTCTCTGTGGACTGAATAAAGACTGTCTCTCCTTCACCCACAAACCATGTGCTCAGCAAGCTTGAGGTTGAGACTAATAGTTCTCTCCTCCCCAGAGCGTCTAGCATCCTTCTTTTGTAACAGTACTGGGAAGGCTGAAGCAGGAGGATTTCCATGAGTCCAGCCTAGGCTACAGAGTGAGCACCAGCCAGAACTACATAGCATGAGCCTGCCAGAGATAGAAGGGCCCGAGGGGCGGGGTTGTGGGGTGGGGGTGAAGAAGATAGGTGTGGTGACATAGCTATAATCTAAACACTTTGAAGGCTGAGGCAGGAGGATTGCAATGAGTTCCAGGCTGACATGGGCTACAGACTAAGACACTACCTACCCCACCACCACCACACACATACACACATAATAAAACATAGACACAAAAGCCAGGTGTGGTGGCATACACTTTTAATGCCAACCCTCAAGAGGAGACAAGTATATCCCTTTAAGTTTGAAGGCAGCCTGGTTTACATAGCTAGTTCCAAGCCAGCTAGGGCTACACAGTGAGGCTTTGCCTCAAATTTAATTAATTAGTTAGTTAGTTAATTAACTAATTAAAAATAAATAAAATACAAAAAGCAAGTGATTTCTCTTTGAGAAACCCATTGCTGTGCTGTGGGGGGGGGCGGTCCTTACTAATGACCTCTTTTTCTTTTACTCTTCATGCTTGAAATCTACATTAAAATATCTTTAAAAAGTCGA
Organism: Phodopus roborovskii; assembly: GCF_943737965.1. Lineage (NCBI taxonomy): Eukaryota > Metazoa > Chordata > Mammalia > Rodentia > Cricetidae > Phodopus > Phodopus roborovskii. The sequence continues at coordinate 3,793,868 of NW_026126433.1, forward strand.
GTGGTGATGCCACACACCTTTACTCCCAGCTCTCAGAAGGCAGAGACAGGTGGATTTCTGAGTTCGGCCCAGCTTGGTCTACAGAGTGAGTTCCAGGACCCTGGCTGTGTTACACAGAGAAGTCCTGCCTCAAAAAACAAAAAAAAAAAAAAAAAATTAAATAAACCCCCAATTCTGCTTTTTTAAAAAAAGGATGAAGGAAAGAAATTAAAAAGGAAGAAAAAGCAGCTTCAATTTGTAGGGCTAGGTAGAGAGCAGATAAATTCTTTTTTTTTTTTTTATTTCTTTTGAATATAATAGGTTTCTTTATTTTATTTTTTATTCATTTTACATACCAACCACAGTTCCCCCTCCTTCTTTTCCTCCCCCTCCCCCCAACCCATTCCCATCCACTCTTCAGAAAGGGTAAAGCCAGGCCAAGTCAACAAAGCATGGCACATTCAGTTGAAGCAGGACCAAGCCTCCATGCCTCTCTGCATCAAGGCTGAGCAAAGGCACCCCACCGTATGGAGTGGGCTTCCAAAAGTCACTAGGGATAGATGCTGGTCCCACTGCCAAGGCTCCCACAAACAGACCAGGCTACAATGTGAGCTCCTACAAGTTCAGGTCAACTGTCTGTGGGGGGTTCCCGAGCATCTTGACCCCCTTGCTCATAATCCCGGCTGCCTCTCTTCGACTGCACTCCCTTAGCTCATCCTGGTGCTTGGATGTGGATCTGTGTCTCTACTTCCATACAATGGATTTCTTTTACAAGATTTTTAATTTTATGTGTATGAGTGTTTTGCCTGCATGTATGTCTGTGCACCATGTGAGTTCAGTGACTAAGAAAGCCAGAAGGGGGCGACAGATTCCCTGATACTGGAAATACAGACAGTTGAAAGCTTCCATGTGGGTTCTGGGAATCAAACCCTGGTTCTTTGGAAGAGCAACCTATGTTCTTAACCAAGGCCCTGGATTTCTTTCCCTAGAATAGTTGTAGACTCACAGAAAAACTCATTGGAAAGGACAGAGATTTCCCCACTCCAGTCTTCCAGCTGTTCTAACAGGAATTTGTTTTTCTGTTTTCGGTTTTTGTCTTTGATGGGCCTACCTCAGCACATTGATACTCCCCACCCTCAACTACAGCTTTCCTTGAGGCCTCTCCTGAGACTGCACTCTGGGATTTGACTTATGTGCAATGACATGTACCCAATTTGGCAGCATCGTTTAGGATAGTGTCACCACACTGGAAATGCCATACTGTATCCACGGATCCCTTTCTCCCCTAGCACACCCTAGCAACCGCTGAACTTCCCCTTTTCAAAATGTCATATGCTTGAAGCCATCTACATGTCGCCCTTCCAGGTAGACACGGCTCTATTGGTAGGTAATATGGGCTTCCCGTTATGGGAGTATGCCAGGGCAGGGGAGGCTGCCTTTTAGCTTTCTGATAAGGCCTCGGGTAGCTCAGACTGTTACACAGCCAAAGATGATAGTGAACTGATCCTCCTGGCAATGCTTCACAAGTGCTGAAATTACAGCTAAGTACCACCATACTAACGTGGTTGATTGATTATTTGGTTGGTTTTGTTTTGTTGTTGTTGTCATCTGTCTGTCTGTCTGTCTCTGACAGGGTCTCACCACATAGGCCAGGCCGGTGTGGAATTCACTGTGTAATCCAGGCTGGCCTCAAGTGCAAGGCCATCTTCCTGTCTTAACCTCACAAATGCTTGAATTATAAGCATGAGCCACCACTTAACAACAATAATATGCATCAAGTTGACACATGATTGCTCCAGGTCTGACAGATTATTTGTTTTTATCCCAATGTCCAACTACACCACAGATAATTTATTTGTTCACCTACTCAAGGGCATCTTAATTCTTCCAAATGTAGGCAATTGCTGCTAAAGCTAGCAGAGGAAGCAGCCATAGGCGCATTTCTGGGTGGACACAGGGTTTCCATTCATTTGGTAAATATCAAAGACTGTCACTATTGGATCTGGTGGTAACACCTAGGTTAGTGTAGACCATCTCCCAAAGGCTGCTGAAGGGTTTGTCTCTCCACATCTCTGCCAGCCTGAGCTGAAGTTATACATCTGGGCCTTTCAAATACATGGACACAATTTTGTTGTTGTTGTTCTTTATGTGCAACTCTGGCCAATCACCGCAGCTCTAGTCTTTAATCCCAGCACTTGGGCAGTGGAGGGTAGGGAATTAGAGGTCCAAGACCTGCCAGGGCTATAAAAAGAGCAAGGTGTTAGTGACATAGTTCTACTGGCAAAATGATTGCCTAGCATGGCGGGTGCCCTGACTTCAATCGAAGCATTCAAAATCACCTGGGTGTGGTATACACATGTGTAACTACAGGGGTGTGGAGGACGGGAATCAGAGGTGCACAGCCACCTTAAGCTACATATCAAGGCCTATCTGGGCTATGCAGACCCGTCTCCAAAAATATAAAAGACTATCTACTATTTCCCAAGGGTCTCTGAAGGTGACTGTCATTTTGTGTACATCCTTAAGACCTCGTTTCCACAGAGTGGTGGGATCATACATGTGCACCACTACACCCCATCTTTGAAGTGCAGAGGATCCAACCCAAGCTTTGTGCCTGCTAAATGAGCACTTACAGCTGAGAGCTGCTGATCAGCTACACAGACCAGACAAGTCTTGTCTCCGGTGTCTGAGCTCCAGTTTCTTGCATGTAAAATGATGGTGAAGTGTAAGGGCTTTCAAGCCTCTGATCCTATGCATAGCTCTGTCTCTTCCAGCAGAGCCAGAGCAAGGGGTGTGTTTCTCTCAGTGAAAATCCTGAGTCCGAGTGATTGCTACAAAGCTATGAGCCATGCCTTGGATTTGGCATTACAGGGACTTTGGGTAACAAATTACAGAGTTGGAATGTAATGCAAACTTGGCCATTGCATGAATTAAATTACAAGATTGACATCCCCATCAAGCACCACCATGGGCCACAAACAACCCCAGCCTGATAGCGGCAAAATTTAAATGAGAAAGTATGTGGAGACTTAAATGAGAAGTGTGTATGTGTGTGTATACACACAATTACATATAGGGCAGAACATGGAGAATTCCAGACCCAACACACTTTGAAAATGCAAAGAGAAACAAAAATAGAAACCATCAAATAGCCAGATGGCTCCATTTTCTATTTTTAAACAGACCATGAGTTCTGATGTCATGAGTAAAACCATGAAACATGAAGGAACCTTTAGCATTTCTGATCTTAAAGCAGTGTCACACGGTGGCGGGGGAGCTCCATGATGAAAGGAAAGACATAGCGGCTGTACCTTGTCAAACCACCCTTCGGTCATGCACTGTGATCCAAAGTATTCATCACACTTCCTTCATGCTCCTAGCCTGAGTTATTTACCAAGACTGTAATATTTCCAAGAAATACCTAAATCAGTAGGTGAAGTTACCTTCCCCCTTCTCAAGTTTCCACCCTCAGCCTCTTTTCAAATGTCCTAATATAGCCATGGCGTGTCCACAGAACGTGACAGAGTAAACACATCGTGGGTCACTGATGAGCCAAACTTTGCGAAACATCTGAGAAAATGTGTTTGGAAAAGGACTGCACAGTTTAGAAGAATTTTAGAGTAACTCACGAATCGGCTAACCCAGTCAAAAGATTACTCACCTAAGAACGATATAATTACTTTCAGTTTGCTTAAAGCCAGGAAAAGTTGACACAGTGATTAAAGGGAAAATGAGTGAAAAAAATAGAGTTACATTCTACAGACTGAATTCAGGCTGTTGCAGGGAGCAGGCTCCAGGCTTATTTGAGGAAAGATTATCTTGACAAATTAGATAAACATTTTCTGCATGACAGCATGCTGATGGAGAGGCGGCTCAACAAGCACACCTGGTAGTGGTTGGCTCCGTGTTTGACCAAGGTGTTCAGTTTGCCCGCGTTCTCCCGGGGGCTTTGTTTACCATTCTGCAGGTAGGGGCAGAGCCTTGGTAACGGTTGTTGGGTTGTTGGGCACTGCAGATGTCTTACCCCACCCTAGCCCTACCCCCACATCCCCTTTTGGGCCAAAACAACTCTTGACTAGACTGAACCATGAAAGCCAACAGCAGACTCAACAAACAGGCCTGCAGTCTAGTGTTCCTAAAGCAAATAAATGCACCCATACCCCTTCTCCTTGCCCCCTTCCATGGTCAGCAGAGATGGAGAGAACAGCCCACTCAGGGAACCACTTTGGACCGGAAGCCTCCAGCATACCTGTCTGGGAACCGGGAACAGTCTCATGAGTCTGTACTCTGCGCCCTGTTGCACGTACCCCAGTGACGGTGGACATGGAGAGTGGGTGGTCTCCCCTCTCAAGTTATCCCAGGGTCCCTGGGCATTACAGATTTCTGCTATATATGGCATCTGTGATAAGCAGCGCTTCCTGGAGATAGAAAGAGCAGAAATGGTTTCCTACCTGAGTATGTCTCAGTGTTTTTTTTTTTTTTTTGATACAAGATCTTGCTGTATAGTCCAGGCTGGCCTGGAACTTGCAATCTTCCTGTCTGGGTCTCATTAATTCTGAGTGATAAGGATGTACCACTGCACCTGACTCTTCTCCTGCCTTCTGTTTTCCACTTCCTCTCTCCATTTCTCTTTCTTTTCAATTATTTTTTAATTTGTTTGTTTGTTTTTTGAGACGGGGTTTCTCTGTGTAGCCCTGGCTGTCCTAGAGCTCACTTTGTAAACCAGGCTGCCTCAAATTCATTGATATCACCCTACCTCTGCCTCCCAAGTGCTGGGACCAAAGGTGTGTGCCACCACTGCCCAGCTATTTTTTATTTTCTGAAACAGGTCTGGTGTAGCCTAAGCTGACTTCAAACTCACTTAATTAGCCCATGGCTTTGAACTTCTGATACTCAGGATCCCACCCACCCATGACTCAGATTGTAGACAAGTAGCACCATACCTGGTTTTCTGCATTGCTAGAGACAAGTGCAGAGCATCATACATGCTGGGCAAGTGTACTACTAACTGAGGTACATTCTCAGCCTTCCCTTTGCTTTTAAAGACTAACAATGTATCCATTGGAGAAGATTAAAATTTTGCCAAAATAATAAACTTTAGGATATAACAGGACACACCTTTAATCTCAGGACTTTAGAGGCAGAGACAGGCAGATTTCTTTGAATGCTAGGCCAGCCTGGTCTACACAGAAAGTTCTAGGCCATCCAGAGCTACACAGTGGGAGCCTGTCTTAAAATAAATAAATAAGCATAGACTATAAACTATATCCTTTTTAGTGGAGACGGAGCTGCTAAATAACTCAAGTTGGTGCAAGTAGGTGTGTGATCAAATTAACTGTAGTGTACTATCAGAGACATGGTCATTACCATGGAGAAGAGGCAGAAAGCCACCTACAAACTCTACACATGCTCTAGACAGTGGTGGTGCAAGCCTTTAATCCCAGCACTCTATGAGTTCAAGGCCAGCCTGATCCACAAAGGTAGTTCCAGGACAGTTAGGGCTATTACACACAGAAACCCTGTCTCAGAAAAACAACAACCAAAACAAACAAACAAACAGACAAAAACAACAAAAATCTAAAAAAAAAAAAAAAAAACCAAAATACTCTACACATGCAGTTAAAGGTCCCAGGACAGCCTTCTTATTTATCTGAATGTGGTGTGTGTGTGTGTAGATGTGTGTGTATTTGTGGCACACCTGTGCATGTGTGGTGTGTGTATGCACGGGGGGGGGGGGGTGTCAGAGGGCTGCAGATGTGTTTTGATGTAAGATCTTATTCTATAGCTCTGGCTGACCTAAGACTCAGTGTGTAGACCACACTGGCTTAAAATTCAAAGAAGCCTACCTGCCTATGCCTTCCTTGTGCTGGTAGTCAAGGTACACACCACCCTGCCCAGCTCTGTTCGCACTGTAGCTGGGAAGCATGCAGGCTCATGCCGATCACCCTTCGCTAAGGTTGGTTATGATAGTCCCTATCTGATTCAGGGACTACTGAGTATTTGTTTGTCACCTTGAGTTGTCAGATAGAAGATGCCAAGAGGAGAAGAGCTGGGGGAAAGAGAAAAGTCTAGAGCAGATGTTCTCAAACTGTGCATCTCAACCCCTGGGGGGGAATCGATGACCCTTGTAGCGCCCATGCTACCATCTCTTCCACGAATCGGGTGAAGGCCTAGAGATTGAAATAAAGACAAGACAGCGGGTCATTCGTTCAATGGCAATGTCGGACTGCCAAATGCCGAATGCCGTTTATTGAGGGGCAAGAACGGGCTTAAATACTGACATACAGCACAGTGGAAAATTACAGGAATTTTAAGCTTAGCTCCTCCCTACAAGGTTTGTGTTGTCACGAGGTGTGTGTTGTCACGAGGTGTGTGTCATCAAAATTGGAAGAGTACCAACAAAAGCCTTGGGGCAAGGAGTTCTGGCCAACAGCTTCAGGCTAGCTCAAGGTGCCTCGGGGTCCTACAGACCCTTTCACAGGGGCTAAGACCACCAGGAAACACAGATATTTATGATTCATGACAGTGGCAACATTTGTTATGAAGTAGCAATGAGATAATTTTATGGTTGGGGTCACCACACATGAGGAACTGTATTAAAAGGTCACAGTATTGGAACAGTTTAGGAACTCTGGTCTAGAGGGACACACTGGAGGGCCTTGGTGTGTCAGCTGGTAGCCTTGGGACCTTGGGCCAGCAACTCCAGTTACTAATACTCCTGGGTATCTGTCTCAACAGGGAAGGAAACAAGAACAAGCCTGTGGGCGTTGGTTCTCCAAGTCAACCTGAGCTCTGCTGTTACAAAATATTTGTCTATTGATTGATTGATTTTATGTTTGAGGATTGTGTTTGGTTGGTTGGTTTGAATGTTTGTTTGTTTGTTTTTGAGACAGGGTTTCTCTGTGTAACAGCCCTGTCTGTCCTGGAACTCACTCTGTAGACCACGCTAGCCTTGAACTCAAAGAGATCTGCCTGCCTCTGCCTCCCGAGTGCTGGGATTAAAGGTATATGCCTCCACTGCCCAGTGGTTTAATTTGTTTGTTAGGACAAGGAATCATGTAATCCAGGCTATCTATCCCTGAACTCCCTGTGTAGCTCAGGATGACCTCAAATCCCTAATCCTCCAACTCTGCCTCCCAAGTGCTAAATTCACAAGCTCCACACACCATGCCTGGTCTTGACCTTATGAGTTACAGTTACTAGGTAACTCAGGGTAGTGGGAAGTTCATGGTTCTCCCACATTTGTCTCCCAAATACCAGACTCATAGGTGTATGCCATCACCACTGCCAGCCACGGCATTGCGTTTTAATGAGACAATTTTTCTGTCACACCATGCACTGACTAGTCGTGACTACGTCTTTGTTAACTTGCTTTCATCCTCTTTTGAAACTTCCAATTTTCCCCCACCCCTCATGTCTTAGCTACACTCTTTTTTTTATTTCTTTTAAGACAGGCTTTCTCTGTCCTGGCTGGCCGGGAACTCACTTTGTAGACCAGGCTGGCCTCAAACTCACTAAGACCCTCCTGCCTCTGCCTCTGCCTCTGCCTCCCAAGCACTGGGATTAAAAGAGTTCTGATAGATCAGCTTCATCCTCCCTTTCAGAGCTAACTGTCCATATAGTTGCCACTAACTCTATGTTACCATAAAATTAGCTTTATTGGGGTTTATTAGCTGGATGGGGTTGACAACAAGGCTCAGGGTGTAAAGGTGCTTGCTGCCAAGCAGAGCAACCTGAATTCAAAGCCCAGAACCCACATGGTAAAAGGAAAACAAAAACAAAAAAACAAACAAACAAAAAGAAACCAATTCAGGAAGTTTCCCTTTAACCTTAACAAGCAAGCTTTGGCATTTCCACACACACACACACACACACACACATACACACACACACACACACACACACACACACACACACACACACACGGAGGAGAGAGAGAGAAACGGGTATGAGTGTTTGCCTGCACATATGTTTGTATATATCCACATGTGAGCAGTGCCTCTATGAGGCCAGAAGATGGCCTGGGATCCTCTGGAACTGGAGTGACAAATAGTTATGACAAGTAATGTGGGTGCTGTGAATCAACCCTGGATCCTCTGGAAGAGCATGCAATAACATTTTCTCCCATTGAAGTATCTCCCTAGCACAAAATAAATAAATAAATAAACAAGGTTACACCCACAGCTGGTGGGTATAATGGCATTTGTAATCCCAGCACTCAGCACTGGTAGGCAGGAAGATCTGAATTTACCAGGCCCCAGCTGTGTGTGGTTAGAAATGAGTCTGAGGTGAGTTGGTGGCCGAGCAGCTTGTGGGTGTAGAGGAGGGAACAAGCAAAGGAGAAGCATCCTCCATTTTAGCCTCTAATCTAGCATGCAAGTTAGATAACGGGAGAATAGAGAGGGAGCAAAAATGATGGCGGAAACTCTTTAGGTCTGTCCTTTAAAAGAAAAAAAGGAGTTGGTGGTGCACACCTTTAATCCCAGCACTCAGGAGGCAGAGGCAGGTGGATCTCTGTGGGTTTAAGGACAGGCTCAAGGCAAGTTTAAGGACAGCAAGGGCTGTTGCACAGAGAAAACCCTGTTTCCATGCCCAGCTCCCAAAAAAGAAAGAAAGAGAAAAGGGAAAATCTTCAATCTAATGTGCTTACAAAGGCATTGACCTCCGTCTAGTACAAGAGGGTGATCAGAAAATACTTAGAACTTGAAGTGCTGAAACTGGGGGAGTGCTGAACAAGCAGTAAAAAAGAAGCTATTGGCTCAGAGGCTACAGGACACAGCAGTGGGTGGGCTAGTCTGATTGCTGTGGAGGTAGGAAAACTGAGTTATGTGTAACTACCCATCCCTCCTTAAGGCAAAGGCTCCATAACCTAGGGCAGCATGAAAGAAGTCATTCCCCTATGGACTGGCTAATAAGAGCCCTGGGAACAATTGGTTGTCTCTGCTGAAGTTCCCATAAATCTCCATGGCTAAAGGGCTATAGAGGAGGGACTGGTGCGATTGAGGGAACTGGGAGTTAGAGAAGCTGTGTTTGAGCCTCAGCTCACCTGCCAGACACAGCCACGGGGCACAGAGGAGTTAAGAAAAAGAATGAGTCAAGAGTAAACTGTGGCTTTGCTGAGTCCCGTGATGGGATGGGATGGGATCTTTACCAAGCAGCAGAGGCTCTAGAAGATTAGAATGATCTAGACCAGCACATGAATGTGTTTTTAAAGTGCTAAAGCACATGGGAAGGGATGAGGAGACTAGCAAACTCCTGTCTCAGTCACCCAAAAGCAAATGTGGCCAAGATTTATATTGAGTGGCAGTTCCTAGCGATAGTGATAGAAAGCCAACTTCTGTACTTGATTGGGAGTCCTTAAACGTCTTAAAACTTGACCAGAAGTTCACCAAAGGATTAAAAGAAATGGAAGACAGGAGCTTAGGTGTTCCCTTCAACACCTCTGGTGGAAGAAGGAGTCCCAAGATAGGAGCTGCCCAAACTGCTCTTCTGACAAGGACACCAAAATTGCCTACAAGTGGGAGATGACTCAGCAATCAAGAGCACTTGCTGCCCTTAAAGAGCCCCCAGGTTCAGTTCCCTGCACCTACAGGGTGGATCACAACCACCCAACTGGAAGAGTTCAGGGGGATCCTATGTTCTCTTCTGACCATCACAGGCACCAGAAATACACTCGATACATAGCCACACATGCAGAAAAAACATTCACACACTTGAAAAAATAAATAAATATAAACAAAACAAAAACAGTCCAGTCCCCCTTGTAATCCTGCCGAGGCAGAGGCAGCTAGATTGCGCGCACGCACGCGCACACACACACACACACACACACACACACACACACACACACACACGAAACTAGAGACACAAGGCATGGGCACACTTTGGCTGGGACTTTGGGTCCAAAGGCAACTATCTTGAGCCCTCGAAATCTTTTCACCCAGGAAGAAAGGGTCAATGCAGAAAACACAGAGCCCACAAAAACAGCCCAACCTACTGACTCTTGCCAAAGAAGCAGAAAAAGGCAACTCAGTAAGACAGGACATTCAGATAATAGCTGTTTCATTCCTGCCAAGCACCACAGGGAAGCTGGCACCATGTCCCGAATGGAGGGCAAGGCCACTGTTCCACAGTGGGGGACAAGGGCCAGAGACATTCCCTCAAGGTGGTGTGGGAGGGTGTCAAATGTGGACCTGGTGTTTTCTCCCCTTCCAGATACTTCTCGGGGCAGAACAGCAGCCTGGAGTCCTAGACTTAGGTGTTGTCTAGCAGAAGTGATTGATGTTCCTCCTTCCCACATGGGGTGAATATGGGGAAGGCCCTGTGGAGACTCAGAACCTTTCCCAGGATCCAGTAGTAAAAGAGCACCCACTGCAGTGTCTTTTGAGTCCACGAGAGGAGGCAAAGGCTCCTTCTGACAGTGAGGAACACCAGCACAGGGGCCAGCAGAGTCCTCCCTGAGCACTCAAGTCAGATGGGCGTCTCCATCCCAAATATAAGCAGGGTCTGAAAACAAATGAACTTAGCTGAGCCTGCCAGCTCCTGCCTGTAACTCCATCCATTTGGAGGAAGAGGCAGGAGGATAGCTAGGAGTTTGGGACTTCGTAGTGTCTTCCAGGCCAGCCATGGAAGCGCAGCAAGGTCTTGTCTCAAAAATCCATGTACATACATACATGGAGATATTTTAAAAATAAGTAGAGAATTCCATTTAAAAATAAGTTAAAAAGCTCCTCTATTCATCTTAGGATGTGAGCATTACTCTGCTACCAGAGAAATAATGGAGGGAGGGAAAAAAAGAAAAGCATAAACCAAGAACCCTCATAAATATACACATGAAAATTCTCAACAAACAATCATAAAATGGCCCAATGAATTCTATTAACACACAGGACTCAGTAAAACATATTATATAAAAGACATACAGATATATGAGTAATTGCATTTTTACATAACCATGAAAGGAAGGTTCAACACCTGGAAATCAATTACATAACATACTATATTAACAGGTTAAACAAAGAAAAAAATCAAATGAAACATGGAAAAATGCAATACCCACTTAAAAGTTTTAAAACTTTTAGGAAAACAAAATCCCATTGCTCGTTTTGGTAACACATGCCCTGAATCCCAATTCTCACAAGGCAGAGGCAGGCAGATTTCTGTGAGTTTGAGGCTAGCAAGTTCTAGACCATTCAGGGTAACATAATGAGACTCTGTTTCAATAAATAAATTAATTAAAGTAAAACTTCCAGGAAAGTGATACAGAGAATATTGGTGATTGATGTTATCAAACCTGATGACTTGAGTTTAATCTCTGGGACCCTCTTAGTAGAGGATGACAACTGAGTTGATATCTGACCACCATATGTGAGCCTTAGCATGTGGAACACTCATGTGTACATACACACACTTTAAAATTAAAGATATGATTTAAGATATCTTAAAAGAGAGAGTCTAGTAATAATAGTTTCAGATTGAGAAACAGGACAAAAAATAGTAATCTATTTATGTACAAGATAATGAGAAAAAGATACCAAGCAACAGTAGGCAACGGCATATGAACATATGAGGAATGAAATTTAGTAAGGTGGGGCTGGAGAGATGGCTCAGGGGTTAAGAGCACTTGCTATTCTTGCAGAGGACCTGGGTTTGATTCCCAGCACCCACACGGCAGCTCAAAACTGTCTGTAACTCCCTGCCTTCAGTAAACACCAACCATACCCATGCTACAGAGACACATGTGAAGGTAAAACACACATACATATAAAATAAAAATAAATAAGTATTTAAAAAATGTATTAAAGCAGTATGGCTGACTGAACCCCAACAGACAGAAATTAATCAAAGGAACAAAATGTGGTGGCACTTAGGAGACTGAGGCAGGAGGATTATCATGAGTTTGAGGCCGGTGGAGGGAACATAGTGAAAATCTCTTTCAGGAAACAAACAAATAAGAGGTGCAGGGCCAGGCACGGGGTCACATCGCTAGTCAAAGCACTTGGAAGATCCTGGCTACTCCTGCTGAAGAATAGGGTTCAGTCCCCAGCACCTACAGGTGGCTCACAACCATCCATATCTCCAGCTCCAAGACTCCAACACCCTCTTCTGACTTCTCAGGGCACACACATGGTGAGCACACACATATATGCATGCATGTGCATATGTAGGCAGTTATTCACACGTTTAAAATAAATTTTAAACTTTTTTTTAAAAGAAGTTAGACTTCAGCCAGGCAGTGGTGGTACACACCCACAATCCCAGCGCTTGGGAGGCAGAGACAGGTGGATCTCTGTGAGTTCAAGGCCAGCCTGGTGTATAAAGTGAGATCTAGGACAGCTGAGGCTACACAGAAAAAAAAACCTTATCTTGAAAAAACAAAAACAAACAAACACACACACAAAAATATCATATATTTTTAAGTTGGACAATGTTTTGTATTTTAAGATGGGTCCCACTGTGTAGAGCTGACTGGCCTAAAGCTCACAGGGCTTGGACTCTGCCTCCCCAGAGTCCTCTGTATCACTCTATTTATTTATTTTTTTTATATTTAAAATATTTTGGTTATATTCTGTCTCCTCCCATATCCCCACTCCACACCATTGGCCCAACTCCATATTTTTTTCTCTCTCTTAGAAACAAAAAACAAAACAGAAACACACACATACAAATGAAACCAAACAAATCTTCCTCCACAACTAACACAACTCTATATTCTTTCTCTTCCTAAGGAAGGAAGGAGGGAGGGAGGAAGGGAGAAAGGAAGGCAAGCCGTGGCAGTAGCCCATGCCTTTAATTCTGGTACTGGGGGGGGGGGGCACAGAGGCAGGTATATCTCCGGGAGTTCAAGGTCAACCTGGTCTACAGAGTGAGTTCCAGGACAGCGAGGGCTACTCTGAGAAACCCTGTGTTGAAAAAACAAAAACAATGAAGAGGAGGAGAACACACATATACACAAAGAAAAACAAAGCACATAGAGTCCATTCTGAGATAACTAGCTACTCCTGCACATGGGGTGTACCCTGGGGTGTGGCTGATATACACAATGTCACTCCACCAAAGAAAACTGATTTTCCCTCTTGCCGCAGCTTTCAGCTGCAAATACTTTTTTTTTTACCTAGGGTGAGACTTAGTATCTCATTTCCCAGTCTTTTTGTGCTGAGAGCTCATCTGGCTTGAATCTGTGCAGGCCCTGTGCATACTGTCATAGTCTCTTGTATGTTCATCAGGCCTATTGTGTCTGGAAGACTCTGTTTCCTTGGAGCCATCCATCACCCTTGGTTCTAAGTCTTCGCACCTCCTCTTCTGCAGAACCTTGAGGTGGCAGGGGTTCCATAGAGACATTCAATTTAGGACCGAGTGCTCCAAAGTCTAGCACTCTGCACACTGTCCGGTTGTGGGTCTCAGTGTTAACTACCATGCACCTCAAAAAGCAGCTTCTCCGATGAGGTCTCGAAATTGTTATTGGAATATAATGCAAAAGAGGGCGCTCACCAGCAATTCACCCATGGCGCACACAAGACTAGAGTTTCTCACTTCTCACAGGCTTTCATGCAGGCTCTGCCCTTCTCCTTCTTCATATGAATAAGGAACAAGGAAGTGCCACCTGTATGATGTGACAGGTGTCAATAGAGCAGCCTATTTCTAGACTAAAGCAAGCAAGATTCTGTGCTGCCACAACTCTGTGCTTCCAGCCCTTGGACCATTTGCCCCAACTCTCCCCCCACCAACCTCTCTTCACCCCGTATCTCCCCATGCCTAGAGTCCCAGCTTTACAGTGGTTTATGTTGTTGACTGCTTTCTTTTGAGGTCTATATATATATATATATATATATATATTCATAAATAATTATATATATAATTTCACAAATACATATGAAAGTTATTATTGTATTGTGTGTGTGCATAGCATGGCATGTGGGGGAGGGTCAGAGGATAGCTCTATAGAGTAGCTTTATTCCCTACTTCCATCTTTTTAAATTTATTTTATGTGCAATGGTGTGAAGGTGTCAGATCCCCTGGAACTGGAATAGCAGACAGTTGTGAGCTGCCATATGGGTTCTGGGAATCAAACCCGGATCCTCTGGAAGAGCAGTCCAAGCTCTTAACTCCTGAGCCATCTCTCCAGCACCCCCTTCCTTCTTTATGTGGACACCAGGAATTGAACTCAGATCACACAGTCTCGTTCAGCAGTCTTTCACCCAGTAAGGCATTGGTTCTCAACATGTGGGCTAAGACCCCCACAGGGGTCACATATCAAATATACTGCATATCAGATATTCACATTATGATTCATAATAGTAACAAAATTATAGTTATGAAGTAGGGATGGAAATATTTTATGGTTGGGGGTCACAAGAAAATGCAGAACTGTATTAAAGTTCACAGGGTTAGGAAGGTTGAGAACCACTGCTCTTACAGTGGCTGACAAATGAGTTTTACTTGCTCTGTGTACCCATGGGCCACTGTATGAGTTTCTTCTGCTGTTTGCCATCTCGGCTATGATCCCTTCGAGGATTAGGTGCAAATGTCACTCTCCCTTTCCTGTCATAGATTATGCAAGTAGGGATTGGATTGTGTAAGGTGTGTGCTGGCTCCTTCCCGTAGTATTAACACAGCAACGGTGTTAAGGAACTTTTTTTCCCTCTTTCTTGGAGAGGGAAAGAATAAGCAAGCAAAAGCTTGCACTCTTGGCAGAGACAATGAACAGAGAGACTCCCAAACTGTCAGTGCCTACAGGGAGAATACCACAACCTGGAATTGTAAGGCAACAGGGCCACTCATAGCTCTGTCAGAGATGGTTAGCAGACCCCTCCAAGGTCCTCCTTGAGGGCAGCTATGGTGACCAGACAGCCATGCATTTGAGCCAGCACCCAAGGAATGATTTTAGTAGAGACTAAAGTACCTGATGGGTTACCATTCTCCGAGTCAGCCTGATTGAGATGGTCTGAATTTTGTGTTTGCCAATTGCATCTGTAAATTAAAGGCCCACGTGTTCAGCCAAGTGGTGTAAAAGACATTTCCAAGTGTCCTCTTTGGAGATATTCAGACCTAACTGAGGCAGTGACTCAGCATCTAATGATAAATAAGGCTTCAGGCCAGGCTGTGGTGCAGTGGGTAGGGTACTGGCCTAGCGGGCAAAAAGACCCAAGTTTTACCCCAGCACAGAAAGAACTAGACGTGGCAACCTCCCCTATTATCCCAGAGCTCCAAAGGAGGAGCAAGAGTCTCAAGAGTTCAAGGTGACCTTCAGCTGTATCGCTGGTTCTTGCTACGTGAAAAACTGCCTCAAAGAATCCCAAAAGGCTAAACTAGAAGAAAAGAAGTTTCTATCTCTTCCAATATTGTTTTTAATGTTTTAATAAACTATATTCTTAAACATTTCCTTTCTAGCTGGGGGCTGGTGGCACACACCTTTAGTCCCAGCATTAGGGGAGGCAGAGGCAGGCAGATCTCTGAGAGTTCAAAGCCAGCCTGGTCTACAGAGCGAGTTCCAGGACAGGCTCCAAAGCAATGCAGAGAAATCCTGTCTCAGAAACCAAAAAAGAAAAATATTTCCTCCCTCCCTTCCTTCCTTCTTTCCTTTCTAGTTTTTCAGACCAGGATTTCTCTGTATGGCCTTGGCTGTCCTGGAACTCCCTCTGTATCTCTGTAGGCCAGGCTGGCCTTGAACTCAGAGATCCGCCTATCTCTGCCTCCAGAGTGCTAAGACCTGGGACCTACTACTGCTCTACTCTTAAATATTTTCTTAACGATGATTGTATGTCTGCATATGGATGTGTACACATAAACATAGTGTCCCCTGGAGCTGGAGCTGTCCCTCAGCAGTGCTGGGAACTAAACTTGGATCTTCTGCAGAGCAGTATGGGCTCTCAATGTTGAGCCACCACTCAAGCACAAATGTCTTACTTTTAAATCATTTGTTCTTGGAGCTGGAGAAATGCTTCTGTGGTTAAAAGTACCGACTGTTCTTCCAGAGGACCCAGGTTTAATTCCCATAACCCACATGGCAGTTCACAACTGCCTATAACTCCAGTTCCAGAAGACTGGACGCCCATGGCAAAATACCAATGTAAATAAAACAAAATTAAGTAAAAATTTTTAATGTATATACTTATGAGATATAATGTGTAATCAAACAGTGCCTAATGTCCAAAGCAGAACAGCAGTGTTTGCATCTAAACACTCCTTGTTGGCTCCTGTTGTGGACCTCAGAGCTCTTCTCTTCTCTTCTTGTTTTGTTTGTTTGTTTGTTTGTTTTTGAGACAGGGTTTCTCTGTGTAGCCTTGGATGTCCTGGAACTCACTCTGTAGACCAGGTTGGCCTCAGACTCACAGAGAGCTGCCTGCCTCCAACTCCTGAGTGCTGGGATTAAAGACATGTGCCACCATCGATAGATATCCTCTCTTCTTGTTCTTGGTAAAAAAAAAAAAAAAAAAAAAAAAAAAAAAGTTGTTGAAACAATCATCATTGTGCCTTATTTTGAATAATTCATTTTCCAAGCGGGCATGGCTGTGAACACCTATAATCCCAGCACTCAGGAGGCCAGATGCAGGAGGACAATAGCAAATTCAAGAGAAGCACCATGGAAATGATTCATTGCCCCCAAACCTGACAACCTGAGCTCCATCCCCAAGACCCAGGTGGTAGAAGGAGAGAACCAACTCCTGTAAATTGTGCTCAGGTTTTCACAATCTCACTGTAACACATGCCCCCAACACACACACACACACACTCCACACGTACCACTCACACACACCATATACCACATATCATACACATACACACCACACACATATCACACACTCACATCATACACACACAAATACACACCACACACACACAAATACACACCACACATACACACACATATGCACACACATAATACACACCAAAAAATAGGAAAAATATTTTGTTTGAGATAGGATCTCTCTGTGTAGCCCTAACTGACTTGGAACTCATTCTGTAGACAAGGCTGAGCTCAAATTCACAGAGATATACCTACCTCTGCCTCCCAAGTGGGAGACTTGATGGTGTGTGCCACCACATTCAAATTAAAAAAAAAAAAAAAAAGTTTGAAACAAAAACAAACTGATGAGAAAGAACCTCAGCCAGATGTGAGTTTCATGCCTATACTACCAACAATTCAAAATCTGACACAGGAGGATTGCCATGAGTTCCAAGCCAGTCAGGACTAGAGTCAGATGTCGTCTCAATAAATAACAACAACTCATTTTTTTGTACTTATTTTGTGGTTGGTTTACCTAGATGTGAGTGTGGGGGTGCATCCACGAATGTGCCTGTGTGTGGGGACTGGAATCAGGGCCATCCTTGCCAACCACTTGCTGGACTGCTCTGAGCTGAGCTTTGTTTCCAGCTTTTGAATTTTATTATTATTATTTTTTTCAATCTAGTTTAGTTGTATATCTTGGGGACAGGTCTTCTCATGTGCTGAGAATGACTTCAAACTTTCTTTGTAGCTGAGATTAACCTTTAACCCTGTTGAACTACAAATATCCAGGGACAGCCCAATCAATGCAGTTATACACTGCCTCAAAACAAAACTGTGGGGCAGATAGCTCAATGGTAGAGTATTCCACTGGTATACACAAGGTGCTGGGGTCAGTTTTTTGTATAAATAAATGAATGCCCATGTTTTAAAATCTCCTTCAACCCAGACAGTGAGTTAGTTTGCCTGGGATTTATTTATAATGCAATATGATTTTGTTCCTTAGGTTGAGTTTATAAATATATGGTATTTCGTGCGCATCCCTATGGGGGATTAATATGCACAATGTATGAAGAACTACAAAAACTAAGCAAGTATACACATTAAAAACAAAACAAACAAATTTCAAATCACCTAACAAACTTGTGGAGCAAGGCCAAGGACCTGGCTGGAGGACTTGAAGCAATGAAAAGCAGTGCCCAGCACCCTTAGCCATAGGGAAATGCAAATTTAAACTGATTGCATCTCACCTGGTCAGAATGACTATCAGGAAAACAAAGGAGGTCCAGTGAGATGACTCAGCAGGTGAAGGCGCCACAGCCAAGCTTGAGAACCTGATAGAAGGGGAGAACCAACTCAAATAAATTGTCCCCTCCCCTCCAGCTCTGCATGCCATGCATGAGATGGTACACAGCCCACTACCATCCTACATGCTAAATGTAATTTAAGAAAGGAGAAGGAAAAAAAAATGCCAGATTAGGGAAATGGGCCAGGTAATCAAAGGAATTTTATTCAGTCATAAAAAATAATTTAAATGATGACATTTGGAGGAAAATGGAGGTCACTGGGGATCATTATGTTAAATGAAATAAGTCACAAACACAGCATGTTTTCTGTCACATACAGAACCTAAATTTAAATGTAGCTGTGGGGTGTGTGTGTGTGTGTGTGTGTGATATGTGTGTGGGGTGTGGGGGGGGGAGAGAGAAGGAGAGGGAGAGAGAGAGAAGGAGAGGGAGGGGAGCTGTCTCTATAACCTACGTTGGCCTGGGATTCACTATGAAGCTGATTTTGAAATCACCTTGCCTCAGTCTCTCAGTCTCCCACATTCATTCGGGAGCATCATGGGCCACCAAACTCAAACTCATATCTTACTGAAAATATTTTATAATCTTTAAAATCCTGACAATATACTTCTGCTAGGCACTGTAACTCACTTCTTTTGCTCTTGGGGGTGAAGACAGAAAGACTAGTATTTCAAGGTCATCATCAGCTGCACAGAACACAAGAGATCCAAGCTAAAAAAAAGAAAAAGAAAAAAAAAAAAAAAAAAGTAGATGTTTCTATGACATCAAGACCTATCCCTGAAATACTATTTCTGTGCTTACATAGCACACACCCAACAGCTAAATGAGTGAGGGTCCAGATCACAGTCACAGTATTGATAGCTTATCTTTATAGCAACCATAAGAGAACCTGTTCATAGCCAGTTCTACCCTCATCCCCATCCCAAGGTCTCACTCTGTAGCCCAGGCTGTTCTAGAATTTCCTGTGTATCTTGGATTGGCCTTGAACTTCCAGCAGTTCTCCTGCCTCAACTTTCTGAATACTGAGAATATAGTCATGAATCACTGTGTCTGGTTTACATGGTGCCTTGGATTTAAACGAGTAGTTTTATGCATGCCAGGCAAGTACTCTACCAACTGAGCTACATTTCCAGCCTGCCTACCTTAGGTGATATCAACTAAATTGTGTTTGTGCTAAACCTAGGCTGCATAGGATGTGTTGAGCATAGTAAAAAAAATGCCTTTTAGACTTGTAAAATTAGCTTAGTCGTGAAACTCACTACACTTAAGGCTGCAACAGAACCCAGAGACATCACTTACTCAAGATAACCAGACAGAGATTCCATGGCGCCCACTTGGCAGTATATTAGCAGAAACCAAGAGCAATGAAGTGTTCTTCACATCTCCAGGATTGTTGGAGACACCAGAAAGACTCCATCTCCTCTGCCCTGCTACTGAAGAGATTTCCTGGGTACTCCGACCCTCAAACCAGGGACTGCTGAGAGACTGGACCCAATCTTTGGCTAAGAGATGTCGCACATATGAGCAGCCTTGGAGAGACAGGCTTAGGACCACTCTAGTTAGGAAGCTAGAGTGTGAACCTAGTGTGATGACACTCAGTATTATAAAATATAACTTTTGTTATAAAATTACAGGTATCTACCTCCTTGTTGGGACAATAAACTAAATGAGGCGCTGTTTCAAGAAGAGAAGAAAAGATGGGCAGTGCAGTGCATGTCTTTAATCATAGCATTTGTGAAGTAGAGGCAGGCCATCTCTGTGAGTTTGAGGATAGCCTGGTCTACAGAGCTAGGTCCAAGAGAGCTAGGGCTACACAGAAAAAACCTGTCTTACATAAACAGGGGTGGGGGAGGTGGGGGTGAAGGGGGTGGTATAGGATAGGGAGAAATAGAAACAGAAAAAGAAAGAAAAGGCAACATTAATGTCTGTTGTTGTCAGGTAGTTCAGAGTCCACATGGCAATCTCCCTCTTACCCATCTATGGTCTCCTTTTCTGTCAGTTGACTCCCCAGTTGTCAGCTGGGGATGGAAGGTATGTATAGTAAGAAGTCAGAAGAAGGGAGAGACCATATTCACATAAACTTTGTTACACTCAGTATCTTTTTTCTGTGAGTTGCTAGCCTATTGTATTTAATTTATAAATTGTTCCTCATCATACATGTGTATTACATGTAAAATTGGTATTTTGCACAGTTTCCACATTGTCTGTAGGTCTTGGCAGGAGTCTTCCATGGATAAAGGGAACCTCTTGTGTGATCACCAGATAGATGACTCCTTTATCCTCAGATGTCACAAACCTGTTCAAAGTGGCATGTGTTAGCTGGAACCCAGAGTTGGAAAGCCAGGTCAGATGGTTCAAATATTAAAGTATTTTTTAATTTGTTTTTGTCTATCCTGTCTCCCATGAAAATGTCTCTGAATTCATGTACTTATTCATCAGATTCATTTAGCATCACTGTTTGATAGGCATTGAACTATTCCCAGTAGATACAAAATTATCTGACTTTTCGGGGCTCACAGGAAAAGGAGGGCAATTTTGCCCATGTGCTGGAAACTGTGGGTTTGGAATCCAGGAACAACATATTGATCTGAGCATCAAATGCAATTCAAGCATTGGAATCTATGGCCTGGACATCTATATGGTCTATACGGCCAGGATTCAACACAGAGGACAAGAAATAGTAGAATTGAGCCAAACGCAGCATCAGCAAAGAGGAAGTCATGAGCTGGTTCCAGCAGAAGAATGAGATTCATTACCAGTAGGCAAATGAATTCTATCTCAAAAGGCCAAGAAGCATCTCAATAAAAAATTGTTGATGTCAGGCAGTGTTGAGCAGTTTTAATTCAAGAACTCAAGAGGCAGAGGCAGAGGCAGATGGATCTCTGTGAGTTCGAAGCCAGCCTGGTGTACAGAGTGAGTTCCAGGACAGTCGTCAGAACTACACAGAGAAACCCTATCTCAAAAAAGAAAAAGAAAAAAAAAAAAAAAAAAAAAAAAGCAAAATGGCCAGACGGTGGTGGTACATGCCTTTATCCCCAGCAATCGGAAGGCAGAGGCAGGCAAATCTCTATGAGTTCAAGACCAGCCTCTATAAGAGCTAATTGTAATTACAGGACAGCCTCCAAAGCAACAGAGAAATCTGGTCTCAAAAAAACAAAACAAAACAAAACAAAAAAAAATCAAAAAGTTGTTTTGGTTTGTGAGTCTGTATGTCTGTGTGTGTGTGTGGAGGGGGGGGGACTTGTTTTGTTTTGATACAAGGTTTCACCTTGTAGCCTTGGCTGAGCTGAAACTCTTTATGTAAACTAGGCAGGTCTCGAACTCAGATCTGTCTGCCTCTGCTTCCCAACCAGTGAGATTAAAGGGTATGCCATCACACCAACTTCTTTTTCTTTTTTATAGGGAGCACTATTTCTCAAGAATTAAAACAAAACAGTGCAGGCCCTGGCGACACAAGTCCTTTATCCCAGCACTCAAGAGGCAGAGCAAAAGGTCCAGTTAGCCGTCCAAGGGCAGTCTCAGTTACAGAGCACTTTCACGGCTCGGCTGGGCTTTATGAGACTGTGTAAAATAAATGCATAAATGAAGGAATAAATTTTAAATAAATAAGTTAATTAGCTAGACTAGCTACATTTATTTTCAGTGGTGCTGGCAGTGTCCAGGACGTTTCCATCTTCAAAAAAAAAAACTATTGACACAGCTGACCTGGCCTGTCACTACTGGTCAGGTGTAGTTACACACACCTGTAATCCATGCAGTCTGAAGACTGACAGCTTACTGGGTTACTTATGGAGTTCCAGGTAAGACCTGTGTAAAACACAGAGCATTGAATAAGCATCCCATCCTGTGTGGTGCTTTGTAGCCATCTGGGATGTCTGTATATTCTGACATGAAGATCACAAGACACTTTTTTTTTAAAACTTTCATTTGGGGTTTAGCAACACTAGCAAATTTTTATAACAATGTTACATGAATGTGCTATGTGAATTTTTTTTTTTTTTTAAAGAACTGGAATTTCAGTTTTCCATGGGGGGAAAAAAAAAAAAGTTTTTTTTTTCAAGTCGGGGTTTTGTTGTTTTGTTGTGTACCCTGGCTGTCCTGGAGCTTCCTCTATAGTCCAGACTGGCCGAGAACGCTCAGAGATCTGCCTGCCTCTGCCTCTGCCTCTGGAGAGCTATGGTTAAAGATGAACAGGACCACCACCTGGCTTGAAATTTGAAATTTTGTGTGTATACTGTGTGTGGGTGTGAGCAAACTCCTGTGAAGGTCAGGGGGCAACTTTGAGCAGATGGCTTTCTCTTTCCACTTGGTTGGGCCAGAATTCTCTTGTTTCTGTTATGTTGTTCTCCAGGCTTGCTGTACTGTCTCCAGCTTCCACCTCGATGTAGAAATGCTAGGATTCCAGATTCCAGATTTGCCACAGCCACCGCCACTACCAACACATTTGCCTTTCTTTTATTTTCTTTTCTTTATTTTTAAATGTTGGTTCCAAGAATTGAACTCAGACTTCAGGCTTACATGGATTTTACCTGTAGAGCCCTCTTACTCGCTGGGAAATCGTTTAACTTTTGTTTTATGTTCATTGGTGTGAAGGTATCAGATCCCTGGGAACTGGAGTTGAAGACAGTTGTTAGCTGCCATGTGGGTGCTGGGAATTGAAACCAGGTCCTCTGGAAAAGCAGCCAGTGCTTTTAACAACGGAGCTGTCTGTCCAGGCCTGGAAAATTGTAGTGATGAAGTCACTTAATTTGCTTGGGGAAAGCTTCAAGGACAAGGTGGCCTTAGGTTGAGTCTGCACATGAACAAACAAAAGGCTAAAGGGAACAGAAGGAGGACACACAGGATTAGGGGTGTGTTGTCAGGGTGCCCAAAGCCCTTTGACTTCTTTCAGATTTCAGGAGCATTAAAAGGAAGTGAGGCCTGAGGCATATGAAGGCACTCTGTAAACCAACATATTGCCTCACAACATTAAAGGGAATAGTGTCAGGATGAAGCGATGCTCTGAAAGCAAAAGGCATGTGAGAGCATTCTTACCACATAAAAATAAATGAAACTATTAATAAGTGTGACTATATGAGTAGAACAGCATGTATAGCATTAAGGTTGAATTACTGGTATATTTACTTATTCCACATCTCTGAAGATCCACTATTACAAATTATATTCCCTGGGTGTATAAAAAAAAAAAAAAGGAAAACTGAAAAAAAGCTAACCAGAAATATCATTCTACCTCACCATGATTCTGTTTTTCTTTTGCATAAGCCTGTGTCTTTCAAATAAATCCACAAGCAAATAGCTCCATTCTGTAGATGAGAAATTATAAAAGACCATGTAATCGTCTGACAATGGTACTGAAAACAAGCCCAGAGGAAACGCGAGGCTGTTCTTGAGAAGCCACAATGTGCGGGTCTGTTTGCTCCCACTTGCAGAGAGCATACTCCTGACATTTCATGTCTTCCAATTGGACTTTATGAATGAGGGCTGAAGGTTGCTAGTTGCAAAATGTAAGAAAAGGATCTGCGGAGGCCACAGAAGTCCTCACACTGGAAGTCTGCCTTTGTGTGTGGACTTAGTAAAGAAGCAAAATCCAGAAACTCAGAACCCCAAATTTGTAAAACAAGAGTTGTCTTCTCAGTTTTTTGATTTTTCAAGACAGGGTTTCTCTGTAGTTTTGGTACCTGTCCCAGAACTCACTCTGTAGATCAGGTTGGCCTCGAAATCACAGAGATCCACCTGCCTCTGATTCCTAAGTGCTGGCATTAAAGACATGCGCCATCAACCCCCGGCTTTTTTTCTCAGTCTTTAATGGCGGCTCTGGGTAGGACACAGAGACGTGTGGTATGGAAACCGATGCAAAGGCACCGATTTTAGAACTGTTCTGCCTTCTGCCTTCCCAGAATCTATCAGTTCCAAGAGCGTATGCCAGGAAGATACGAACGTTCTCTTGACTTCACCTTCAGCTCAGCAGGTCCATCCTACCGCCAAACACCTGGAGAAAGGAAGCTGACTGCTGTGTCGGCTCTGCCCGGGAGCATCTGACTGTGTGTCCGCTCTGCAGTGGACCTCCTGGCTTCCATGCTCATTCTGCTATGGGCCATCTGGCTGCCATTTACCATCTACTGTAAAGCCCCAACTGACAAGGAAGTTTCTGTGTAAACCACACTGGCCTCCCTCCTGCCACTGCCTCTTGAGTGGTGGAATTACAGGTGTACCCTCTGAAACCTGGTTGAACATACATACCATATATAAATAAAAATATTACAAGAAAAATGGTAATGGGAAAGATATTCAATGGTGTGAATATTAAACTATGCATTTATTTATGCTGCATTTGTTTAATTATGTAAAGGTGTGTTGCTGGTTTACCTTGGCTGCCTAAAGCACCTGATTGGTCTAATTAAAAAGCTGGGTTGGTGGGCAGAAAGAGTAAGTAGGAGGAAAGAAGAGAATGAGAGGAGGGGAGAGGAGAGGAGAGGGGAAGAGAGGGGAAGAGAGGTGAGGAGAGGGGAGGGGAGGAGAGGGGAGGAGAGGGGAGGGGAGGGGAGAGGAGGAGAGGGGAGGGGAGGGGAGAGGAGGGGAGAATGAGGGAGACAACTGGGGCCAGCCAGCCTGGCAGCCTCCAGCCAGTCAGACAGAGTAAGACATACAGAATGAAATAAAGGTAAAAAGCCCCAAGGCAAAACGTAGAGGAAAAGAAACAGGTTAATTTAAGTTATAAGAGCTAGTGGGGCAAGCATAAGACAAGGCCAATCATTTATAACTAATAATAAGTCTGCTTGTCATGATTTGGGAGCATGATGTTGGTGGCCCAACAGGCCCGAGCCTGTTACAATTCTCTAAAAGATTTGGGAGCTATGTAGTTGAGATTTCTTTGAATTTCTGATCCTCTGTGTCTACTTCCCGAGTGCTGAGATTACCAAATCATGACGTGGAGACATATTATTAGTTATGTGTGCTGGGCCTTAGCTTATGCTTGTTTTTTGCTAGTTCTTATCGTTTAACCTGTTTCTCTTCATCTACATTTTTCCTTGGGGCTTTTTACTTTTCTTTCATTCTGTACATCTTACTTGTGCCTGACTGCCTGGCGACTGGCTGGCCAGCCCCAGATCTCTTCCTCTTTCTTCCCCCCTCATTCTCTCCTCTTTTCTTGTTCTCTTCCCTCCTCCTACTTACTCTATCTGTCCACCAGCCCAGCCTATCCCTCTAGTGTCTAGCTAGTATCCATTCAGCTTTTCATTAGACCAATCAGGTGCCTTAGGTAGGCAAAGTAAAACAGCAACGCATCTTTACGTAATTAAAACAAATGCAGCATAAACAATTACAACACACCTTTACATGGCTAAAGTAATATTCCATAACAGGGTGTTGAGGGCACCAAGAAAAGACAGATATACAGACACATGGGAAAGTAGGGGATGGTCACACTGTAATGGAAGGCACCTACAATCACCAGCAACCTGGAACCTCAGCTGTTTCTTAGGTACAGCACAGGGGTAGGGGCTGGCTAGTCTCCATAGTAGTTGTAGTTGAGTATTCTCCAGCTGTAAACTAGTCTTTGCACACACTGGTCACTGAATTGCATTCAGACTCCTAAAGAAACTGTGTCATCTCCCTTGAGCTTCTCCTGGGTAAGGCTTTGCCACTCCTATGAAGCTGAGACATTAGTGTCCTGTGCCATGTCAACAACACAACACATACTCACTCAGGGCTTCACTCAGTTGGGCTTCTGATCCCTACAGTGGCTTCTAAGTTTCACACGGATATAGGATATTTTGTATAGATATATAAAATCACATATGTGAATAAAGCATGGAAAATAGAAGCCAAATTACCTGGGGGAACAAAGGGGACTAGCAGAAAAAGGGATGAGAAAGGAGAGGGGAGGGAAATGTGGGGAATATGCTGGATCCATACTGCACACTGCTATGTTTCCTTACGCAACAAAGCATCACTTACAATGATACAATGGTTTTTTGTTGTGTTTTGCTTTGATTTTTTGAGATGGGGGTCTCACTATATAGGCTTGGGTAGCCTGGAACTAACTTCGAGGCCTAGGCTGGCCTCAAACCTGTGATCTTTGTGCCTCGGCCTCCTAAATCCCTGTGCATTCTTGTTCCTGCTCTTTGCTTTGCTTTGTTTTGGTAACAAGGAAATGTATCATTTACACTACTCATAAATTCATTAGGACTTCGTGTCCACACAAAGAATTAATGCAATCTTCCCACATTAAACTCAAACCCCTATCATAATCTGAAGAGGCTTCCCAGTGTTGGGAGAAAAATCTGGGAGCCTTGGGTGCCCTTCACTGCTATCTAAATGGACTTTAAATATATATGTAATATATATTATATCTTTTTTTTTCAAGACAGGGTTTCTCTGTGTAGCCCTGGCTGTCCTGGAACTCACTCTGTAGACCAGGCTGGCCTCAAATTCACAGAGATCACTGCCTCTGCCTTCTGAGTGCTGGGGTTAAGGGTGTGCACCACCACTGCTTGGCCCCACAATTTCCATTTTAAATTTTACTTTGGGCCAGGCCAGCCTGGGCTGTATAACAAGACCCTGTTTCGATAAACAATAAAGTTAATTTATGTCTGTTTTAGAAGTTTTTCTATTGCACTTTAATCTTTTCTTTCAATTTGTAGAACAGGCTGGCCTCATAGAGAACCAACTGCCTCTGCCTCCCAAGTGTTGGGATTAAAGACTTGTGCCATCACTGCCTGTTTTTTGTTTGTTTGTTTAAAAAAAATATTTTACTACTTTTAAAATTATGTACATAAGTATGTGCCTGTGTATGGATAGGAGTACAGGTCCCTGAGTAGCCAAAAGAAATCGTCAGATGCCCTGAGGCGGGAATTCACAGCACGAAGATGTGAATTGCCTGGTGAATGCTGGAACTGAACTCAGGTCCTCTGGAAGAGCAGCAAGTACTCTTAAGCCTCAATTCATTTCTGGAGCCCCCTGTTAGAATTTTTAATCTATTTGAAAGATAATCATGAGATAATGAGAATACTAATATTGTGTTTTGGATTAATATATTACATATGAGCATTAAAAACGATCACCTTAAATGGGGTATGGTGACTCACTCCTGTCATTCTAGAACTTGGGAGGGAGGGGAGTTCGTGGTCAACCTGGGGCACAGAATGGGACCCTATCTTAAAACAAAACAAAAACATTTCATTACTGTTACAAAGAAAGGAAGAAAGAAATAGAAAAGAAGAGGAGGGGAGGGGAAAGAAGGGAAGAGAAGAGAGAAAGGAAGAGGAGAGGAGAAGAGAGGAGAAAGGGTTTTATATTTCTGCCAAGTCCTCTATTAGGGCTCATCTCCTAACTATGGTCTGATGAGTCTATAAGTCAGCACAACCCCACTGTTTATGAAAGGGTCATTCATTCGGAGATGAGCAAGAAGGTCCTCAGCCACAGTGAGTTGTCTGCCCTGTGTGCATACCCTCAAAGTACAGATGGATCCTCAGGGCAGGAATTGGAGTTAAAGGGAGTTCTGGGTGAAATACAGTGCCTTGATTCACTCAGAAGCACCAGGGTGGGTCTACTTCACCGCCTTTTCCAAAATGCCAAATGTGGTCCCGTGTCTAGTCACGGTAGATATGACCACTCCCTCAGTGTGCCTCAGAAGCTTCCCGTGGCAATCACTGAATTCTAAGTGAGCTTCCTGATGGCTTGAGAGCCTTTGAAACTGTGGATCTGAGTCACTGTAGGCTGGGTGTCACCTCCCCAGGAGGGCCTGGACAGACAGAGCCTTTCACTGGTGAATTCTGGCTGCTGGCTGAGGTCAGCCTGAGGAGAGATGGAAGCAGGAGCCATGCTGGGTGAGCCCAACATCTCCTAACTCTTATTAAAGAGGACATGTGGGCTGAGGCCTAGGCGGGTGCTGGGCTTGCAGTGTAAACAGGATGGAATGAGAAAGAATGATGCTTTTATGTTCTTGTCTATTATGGGTCCACAGAGACTCTTCAGCTGAGATGAAAGGCAAAGGCTGGGTTAAATTGCCTTGTTTCCAGAGATAATTGTCCAGGTCCCTGGTGTCTACTTCCTAATGCACTGTGGGAAGGAAGGCTAGATGAAATCTGTCATTGCTAATCACACCTCTTGGCCATCGTTGAATCTATGGCTTGGCTACATCTCCATCTTCTGAAAACATTTTCCTTACACCTTTCGTGTATTTACTAATATCACTAAAAGTAATGGAGTGCAAACATGACCCAGACACATGCAAACTAGACTCAGACCCCTAGAACATGAGCTGTGTCTGCAGTTAGTCACCCAAGAGTAGGGGAGAAGGATTTCTGGAGATGTAGATGTGACTCCCAGAAGGCAAAAGCTTAGAATCTTAATCTGAGGAGAACAGAGAAATGGGAGCCTACAGGAGCACTTCCTTGCCACTGCCTATGTGGGCAGCCCTCTTTTATTCTTATTTTGAGATGATTTCATGCTAATTGTCCTTGAACTCATTCTGTACCCAAGGCTGGGCTTGAACCTGTCTTCCTCCCATCTTGGTCTCACAAGTAGCTGAATTACAGGCCCCTTTTGTGACATTCAGCTTCTTAAGTAATGCAGGTTGAGCAGTATAGCCAGTGGGACAGCTCTTGCCCAGTGTGTGTGAGACCCTAGTTTCCAACATTAGTAACTTAAAACTAATGTGTGTTTGAGTAAGAATGGCCCCTGCAGGCTCCTATATTTGAATGCTTGGGTCACAGTTGATGGAACTGTCTGAAAAGGATTAGGAAAGGATTGGCCTTGTTTTTAGGGGTTGTGTATCAAGGTGGGCAGACTTTGAGGTTTCAAAAATCTCCTCCCATTCACAGCAGCCTCCTATTTGTGGCTCTCAGCTGCCATGCCAGCCACCTGCCAGCTGTTACCTCCATTCTGCCATCATGGACACTCTCCCTCTGGAGTCACATGCCACAAATAAACTTTCTTCCACAAGCTGCCTTGGCCACACAATCATCTATTGTATTAACAGCAGCAGATCAGAAGATTTTATTACTAAATCCCCATTTTAGCAGTTGGGACTGTAGCTTATTGGTGGTTACTTAGTCCTCATAAAGCCTTGAGCTCAATTCTTAGCACCAAGCACACATGCTAGAGATCTCATTTAATGCTTCCTTTGTGGTTTGTTTGTTTTGGGTGGGGGTCTCTGAAACAGGGTCCAGCTATATATCTATCCCTTGTTGGCCTAGAACTCACTTTGTAGGGTCTGGTCTCAAACTTCCACACAAACTGCCCCCCCACAACCCCATGATTGCTGTAATTACAGCCATCACCTCTTTAGGCTTAAATTTAACACTTATATACACTCACATCACAAATATTGAGCATTTGGAAAGCTTGTGTATTAAGCATTGCACCTTGGTACAATATATAAAAAAACAAAACACATATACAAATATTTGTGACAAAGTTTCAGCCACAAAAAAAAAAAAAAAAAAAAAAAAAAACACAGCCAGTATGAAGAACTAACCTATTAACAGATTATTTTTCAATTTTATTTCACGTAATATAAAAGAAGTAAGAACTTTGTCAGTTAAAAAAAAAGAAAGCACTTTATTTCATATGCCATTATTTCTTTTCAGTCTCCTACCTAAAAACACATCCACACTTAGCTTTTGTTTCCACTCCTTATTATAGTGTCCATAAAAATCATTAGAAATACACTGTTTCAGAGAGAGAAGCTGATTCCTCATCTGTCCAAATTGTTAGTTTTCTGATTGACTTCAAAACCCAAAACTTTACTCTCTTTGAGGGAAAATAACCTATTTTCCCAGTAAATTCCAATCTGTCAGTCACTCTGATAGACGCACAGCTCCAACCGTATTATTTTTTGTTTCAATGAACATATCTTAAAATCAATTTTAAAGGCAAAGGCAACTCAACATCTTGATTAGACCCAAAAGTTCTTTCTTTTTAGGGAGAGGGCAAAGTTTTGTGATTACTGGTGTGTTTAACTTTGTTTAGGATGGAGGTCTCATAGCCCAGGACAGCCTCCATTCATATAAGAGCACACACACACACACACACACACACACACACACACACACACACGTTAGCCACAGCTCTTGTCTCCACCCTGTTGTTGGTTTTTGTTTTGCTTGTTTGTTTGAGGCAGGGTCTATCTGTGTAAGACAGACTTGAACTTGTGGCAATCCTCCTGTCTCTGCCTCCCAAATACTGGGATTACATGAATCACCACGCCCACCTCAGGAGTTCCGTAGTCATCTAGAGAGGCCACAGGACTGCCACATTTCCTGAAGTAGACATTCTCTGCAAGGAGCAAACAAGCTGTGATCTGTCCAGACGTAAGAACTGCACCCACACATGATGTCTCAGCAGAAGCTGCAGTGCTTGTAGCGCGTATATTTTTAGTTTTAAATTGCACAGCAAGTAACTTTAGCTCCCAGACATAAAATGATTAAAAGAGAAAAAATTAAGTTCAGGAAGTCCTCGCTGCTCATGGTTTTAATCAATGATTCATTTGTGTGGGCCAGGGCTGTCACAATGGATCCCTATGTGAAGACACCGACTGCAGTCTCACTGTCACTTCCTTTTGGGAACTAGAACATTCCATGTCTTCAGCTCAAAGTATAGATGGAGGTCAGAGAGTTGGAAGGGGGGGCAGGTTAAGCAATAATTCTTCAAGAATATCTCTATGAAAACGTGTTGTAGTTGTTGCAGAAACAAAAAGTTGCAATGCTTGCTGAGAGGTTTTAGAAGCCAGTTATTCACAAGAGGTCAGCCTTGAAAATGACAGTCAGTATTGATGTTTTTGCTCTTAACTCTTTTGGCTCTTTAGCCTTCTGGGGCCTGACACCTAGCTCCCAAGTAAATCACACATGGAGGCTCATTCTTACTTATCAATGTCCAGCTTAGCTTGACTTGTTTCTGGCTAGATTTTCTTATATTATCCCATCTACCTTTTGCCTCTAGGCTTTTCCTGTTCTCTTACTTCTGTAAATCTTACTCTTAATCTGTGGATTGCTGTGTGGCTGGGTGGCCCCTGAAGGCCTCCTCTCCTTGTTCTCTGGCTCTCCTCTTCCTCGGTTTCCCTTCTATTTATCCTGTCTGCCTGTCAGCCCCACCCATCCTTGCTCCTGCCTTGTTATTGGCCATTCTGATCTGTATTAGACCATCAGGTAGGTGTTTTAGATGGGTAAATTAACACAGCTTCACAGAGTTAAACAAATGCAGCATGAACAAAAGTCACACACTATAAAATAATATTCCCCAACACATCAATAAGCAGATATTCAGGAGAACTGGGGTCTCAGTTTCTACCATGTGGGTCCTGGGGTTCAAACCTAGGACATCAGGCTTGTGAGCAAGCACCCTACACACTGAGCCATCAATCACACCAGCACTGGCTAAGCTGATACTCAGAAGGAGGAAACCTGATGAAAATGTTACACAACTTGGTGGGGAAAAAGGAAGAAGTATGTTCTCTTACTCCCTCCTTTCCTTCCTGCCTTCCTGTCTGCTTCTTCTCTGCCCCTCTCCCCAACCCCACTTTCCATTGTAAACCTTACTGTCTTTAGCCTGGACGAGCCTGAATCCTGCATGTTTACTTACTGTAGCAAGAGCCACTCTGGCAGAGTTGTAGCACACCAATTACTCAGGAGGCAGAACCTTCAGGGGAAAGTGCTTCAGGAGCCATGATACAGCAGGTCTCTGTGGGCCTAGACCCAGTGGCTTAAACAAGCGCCCAGAGCAAGGACTATCATTTAAAACTATATAAGGCTTCCATTTGAGTGGTAGAAAAAGTTACCGTAAAAGAAGCTACCTTGGCCGGTTGTTAGTGGTGCATGCCTTTAGCCCCAGCATTTGGGAGGCAGAGGCAGGAGGATCTCTGTAAGTTCTAGGCCAGCCTGGTACACAGAGCTAGTTCCAGGACTATAGAGAAACCCTGTCTCAAAAAACAAAAACAAAACAAGCTACCCGTTCAGTAGCCCTGGCTGACCTTAACCTCTCAACCTGCTTCAGCCTCCAAGTGCTGGGACTCAGCCTCTCTGATCATTTTTAATATTCTTCAGTTTGCATTAGGACCAGTTAAGTTTTACATTGAAATGACACAGTCATAGAAAATACCTTGCCAGCTTCCTGTAGCTCCAGCTACTAACTGAAAGACTAAGGTGTTCAGGTTCTTGCCTCCTGGGAACGAATGCACTGTGTCCCAGTTATATTTATTTATTTATTTATTCATTTATTCATTTATTTATTTAATGAGGTAGAGTTTCGTGTAACTCAGGCTGGCCTCCTGAGTGCTGGGGTCACAGGTATGTCATAGTCAATATGGTGATTTTCTTTTTATTCATACATGTATGTAATGTGTTTTAATCATACTCACCCCGACCCTGTCTTGCCCCCCTCCCACTCTCAGTCTCCCTTCCTCTTTCTAGCTAGTTCCCCTTCAATCCCAAGAGTTCCCTTAGGGGGCCCACAGGAGCTTGAATGGGAAGTTATTTACAGGACAATGGCACCTAACAGCCCTGAAAGACTTTGTGTCTCCCCCCTCCCATCAACCATTAACTGCCTATAGATCCCTGGGGAGGGTCTTCTAAGCCTACCCCACTCACCCCCCCACCGTGATTTTTTTCCACCTGTTCACTTGATCCCTCAAATATTCCACCTTAGAAATTTGACTCTGAAGCAAGGTGAGCGGCCGTGTGTATGAGCAGCAAGTGGTTTCTTTCCTCTTCCTCTGCCAAACACAGGTAGAAACTCAGTACCCAGTGGCACTCCAGTGTGGTGGTGTTCAGAAGGGCAGTGTGGGCCCAGCACCTCCAGACCTTCCAGTTTGCCAAGCTGAGAAAATTAACATCCACATGAAGTTTCCTGATTTCTTTTTTTTTTTTTTTTTTTTTTTTTTGTTTTTGTTTTGTTTTGGCTTTTTTGTTGTTATTGTTGTTGTTGTTGTTCAAGACAGGGTTTCTCTTGGCAGTCCTGGAAGTTGCTCAGTAGACCAGGCTGGCATAGAATTCTTATAGATTCATCTACCTCTGCCTCCCAGGTGCTGGGATTAAAGGCATGTGCCACCACCGCCCAGCTCCCTATTTCTGGTTTCTAGATATTGGTAAATAATTAGAATTTATCTGAAGCTGGGCATGATGTTGCACCCCTGTATCCCAACCCTGGGCATGATGATGCATCCCTGCATCCAGCACTGGACATGATGCTGCACCCCTGTGCATCCCAACATTAGATGTGATGCTGCAACCCTGCACCCAGCACTGGGCATTATGCTGTACCCCTGCATCCCAACCCTGAGCATGATGATGCACCCCTGCATCCAGCACTTGGAAGGGAGAAGTTGGAGAATAAGGAGTTCAAGGCCAGCCTGGGCTACAAGAGACTCTGCCCAAGAAAACATGATGAATAAAACCTTACAAAGACCCACTCATCCACACAGATAACTGTCTTCCTCCCATACAGGGCCTACTGCCCTTCAGCCTAGAGCTAAAAATTAGAAGTGTGTTTTCCAACAACTTAAGAGGAAAAATTTTTTAAAATGGTGACTAGGAGAAAGGTTTAGACAAAGGGTCCCACACAAAGCATGTCCCATTCTCTTAGGAAAGAGACAACCACAAGTGACAACTGCCAAGAGCAGCCTGTGACACTAAAGTAATAACTAAGATATATACGTTGATAGCAATTGGAACGAAGCAAAGAATTATACCAGCAAATCAGTACTGTCAGGTAACTATTGCAGTTACCTGGCTGGAGGTGTGGTTCAGTTTGGAGACTGCCTGGTTTTGTTCCCCAACATGGAATTAAACTGGGTATGGTGACAAATCTCATCATTCAGGAGGCAGAAGCATTATCAGGAATTAAAGACCAGCTACCTAGGAAATTAGGGGCCTGTCCAGGTTACATGAGACCCTGTCTCAAAAAAAGAAAAAGAGGCCGGGCAATGGCAATGATAGCACATACCTTTATCCCAGCACTAGCTCCAAGACAGCTAGGGCTGCTACACAGAGAAACCCTGTCTCAAAAACCAAGAGAGAGAGAGAATTTTTGTTAGGTGCTGGTTGTACCCAACTCCCAGCACTTGGGAGGCAGAGGCAGGCGGGTCTCTGTGGCCAGCCTGCTCTAGAGTTCCAGGATAGCCAGGACTGTCTCAGAAAACCAAAAAGAAAACTATTAAAAACAAACAAACAAAACAAAACAACCCAAAGCCATGGACGTCTACTCATTCATTTGTTCAACAAATATTTATCAAACAAACTTTGGGAGGCTGAAAATTTTCTGTAAGGATGCATGAAAGACACAAGAGAAATGCCTGCCAGATAGAGCAGT
Organism: Phodopus roborovskii; assembly: GCF_943737965.1. Lineage (NCBI taxonomy): Eukaryota > Metazoa > Chordata > Mammalia > Rodentia > Cricetidae > Phodopus > Phodopus roborovskii. The sequence goes on from NW_026126433.1 coordinate 3,828,185, forward strand.
CAGGAGCCGGGGACAAGATGGGGAGCAGAGAGGTGCCCAGGTGTCTGAAAACAGGGAGCAGCAGACAGCAGCGGAGAACCGAACAGCACACCAGGGGGCTAATGTGGAAGCAGTTGAATTTGCCCTCTTAACCTGGAATTGGTCTTCCAGGGATGTGGATCCTAGTTTGACTACTGGTGTGAGAGGAAGGAGTCAGGGCTGAGGACCAGCAAAGCAGTTCGGAAAGCCTCTTCCCTGCAAGGAAGAATAAGCAGGTCTGGGGTTGCAGATTAAAATAAGCCACAAAAGTCACGATAAGAACATGAAGAGATTTGGATTCCTATATTTTCAATTTGATGTGTGCACACAGCCGTAAATATACAAGCATGACAATATTTATATAACTAGAGCACTGCTATAAATATTAGAAACCTAACGGTAATTTTACAGTTCTTCTCAGAAGGAAGACTGAGCTGAGGCACACAGGCCACAGTCGACCATGAGAAGCAAGCTGCTGAGTGTCACCCTGACCGAGCAGCCTGCTGTGTCCTTGGAGAAGTAATATCCAGGCTGGGTGTGGTGGTGCACGCCTTTAATCCCAGCACTCAGCTGGCTGAGGTAGGAGGATCTGTGAGTTTAAAGCCAGCCTGGTCTAACGAGCAAGCTCCAAGACTACTTAAAGAGACCCTGCCTCACTCCCCAACCCCTCGAAAACAATATCATGGGTTAGGGGGTAGTTCAGCAATTAGAAGTATTTACTGCCCTTGCAGATTTCGGGTCCCAACACTCATGTCAGTCAGCTCCCAATCACCCATCATTCTGCCTCCAAGGGATCCAACACCCTTTTCTGGCCTTTGTGAGAACACACACACACACACACACACACACACACACACACACACACACACACACACTTGCAAAGAGAGGGGTTTTTTTTTGAGAGAGAATTTTTTAAAATTAAGTCTAAGGAAAAGCAATAGGATCCATGTTCTTCAAACAACTTCCTCTAAATACCATTTCTGTCAAACAGTACCTTGAGGAGAGTTGCCAAAAGCATGATAAGAGACACAAGGAAGGAGGGGGAGACTGCCTGCCGGTAGGATGCAATGAAAGCTTGCCATGTTCCCTTTCTCTCTTGTGTTTTGCTTTTGTCTTTGTCTTTCACTTTTTGCCTTTTGTGACAAGATACTCTGAATTTTCCTGGGGAGGCAAGAACATCTGTTTCATATCAGAAGGCCTTCTTGCTACCCATCTGACTTAGCTCTGCTCCACTGACATGGGTTCACAGTACTATGGCATTGCTGGAGGGGATGGACGGGAGAGATCTTAATGTGCCCTTGGTGGCTGGTGGCTGTTTCTTGACCCTGGCCTCTTCCTGTCACTCTGCTTCCTGTAGGTCCTGGGTCTTTTCTGTTACCACAGCCCAAAATGACATAGGCCAAGTACTTACAACTTAAATCTCTAAAACTATAGCAAAACAATCCCTTATGCAGTTTACCCCAGTTATCCAACCACAGCAAGTAGCTGTCTAACACAATGTTTAATATGGAAAAGATCAAACAAGCTATGATTGTTTCTATGCATTCTTGTTTTGTTTTGTTTTCTGAGATAGTCTTGCTGGGTAGCCCAGGGTTGCTGGATCCTTGCTATGTGAACCAGGCTGGCCTCAAACTTACAGCAATCCTCCTGCCTCCACTTCCTAAGTGTAGGAAGATTGTGAGTTCAAGGCCAGCCTAGACTACAAGAGATTACCCCCCCTCCCCAAAAAAATCCTCTGGGGCATTGGTTAAAAATTGCTCTCCTGGGCTTCAAGGTGGCTCAGGGGTTAAGAGGATTTGTTTTTGCAGAGCATCTGGGTTCAATTATAAACACTCACATGGTAGCTCACAGCCATCTATTGCTCCCAAGAATCCTTGTCTCGAGAAACAAACAAAAAGGATAAATATAAATAAACATTTTGAAAATTGTCCCATTCCCCACCAGTCCTATGGAAGAAGTAATCTTGAGAGTAGGACTAGAGGGTTTGGTGATTTCTGTGATTAGGAAAGTTTCAAAAAGAGCTATGACAATTATTTCCATAAATTAAAACCATATACTTTAAAGAGGGAAAAAAAAGAGTATTTTTAAAATGTTCCCTATAATCACACAAAATACTAGGCAGAAACCAAACAAGAATAATGGCTTTTCTGGATGAAGTAACTGGGAAGCTGGATGGCCTAGTGAGTGAGCCAAGCACTCTGAAATGAGCACACAGTGCCATCCGCTGTGACCGGGCCCACTAGAAGAGCAAGAGCAATGTGCTTTTGGAGTCCAATGAGAAATTGAGCTTATCTTCTCTTATGCTTAGGAAGTTAGAGTCTTCCTCTTTTTTTTTTTTTTTCAACTAAAATATTTGTATGAGTGAATTCTGTAATTAGATGCAAAGACTTATTTCCTATCTGTGTGGTGGAAGTGAGGAAGGTGACAGATGACTAATCCTGAGTCCTATAACTTGAGATATGTCCTGCTTAAGCTTTATCTGTATAGTAAGCATACATGAGAATGTGTCGATATTCTCTTACACAGTGATATAGGCGCCTTGCTTTGGGGAGCCAGTGCAAGGAATGGAGAAGTGGGTAAGAATGGGGGCAGGAGCCCTAGAGTCCTGCTCCCTTTTCTAAGCCCATCTATCTCTCAGATCCGATTCAATTACTATCTATCACCAAGCTTCAGTTTCCCCAACACAGCCTCATTTGTCTATTTATTATTATTGTTGTTATTATTATTATTGAGACACAGTCTCTCTATTATGTAGCTCTGGTTGTCCTAGAACTGACTATGTAGATCAGGAAGACCTTGAACTCACACAGACCCATCTGCCTCTGCTGGGATTAAAGGTGTGTGCCACACTGGTGACTGGTGGCCTTGTCTCTGCTTTTTTTTTTTTTTTTTTTTTTTTTGAGATAGGGTTTCCCTGTAGCTTTGGAGCCTGTCCTGGAACTAGCTCTGTAGACCAGGCTGGTCTCAAACTCATAGAGATATAGAGATGTGCCTGCCACTGCCTCCTGAGTGCTGGGACTAAAGGTGTGTGCCACCAACACCCAGCTCCCTTTTCTTTGTTTTTAATTATTATTATGTGTATGTGTATGTTTGGGGACACAAATGTCACTGTACTCCTGTGAGGACCAGACAACTTTCCATTCCACATTTCAGGGATCAAATGCAAGCCTTTTTTACCCACTGAGCCATCTTGGCAGCCCTTGCTTACTTTTGAGACAAGGTCTCAATAGTCTAGGCTGTCGGTAAACTCACTATGTAGTGAAGGATGATGTTCAACTCATGATGTTACTACCTCTGTTACCGAAGTCACCACAACAATGTATAAAGCGCTGGGGTCAAATGCAGGACTTCTTACACACTCTGTCTATTAAGCCGTATCCCAAGCCTATTGTGATTATATATATGATCCTCCCTGAGTGTAGCCCCTTACAGAAAGAAATCAAACCATGAACAGTTCAGAGTCACCTTGAGACATGGGAAACCACCTGAGCAAAAGGAGAGGGAGAGTGCTCTAACAGAGGAGGAAGCAGGAAGCAAGTTCAAGGGTGTTCAAGGGTGAGACTGAGTCAAGTAACTCACTGGGTCTCATTACAGTCTTATTTTGTTGTTGTTGAGAAAGGGTCTCATGTAGCCCCTGCTGGCCTTAAAGTCACTGTATATCCAGAGTTGACCTTGCGCTCCAATCGTCTTGCTTCTGCCTCCCGAAAGCTTAGAGTACAACCATGCTCGGTTTCACGTGTGTCTTTTTGTCTTTTGTTTTGTTTTCTGAGTGAAGGGTTTCTCTGTAGCCCTGGCTGTCCTGGAACTCCCTTTGTAGACCACGCTGGCCTCGAACTCACAGAGATTCCCCCTGCCTCTGCCTCCCGAGTGCTGGGATGGAAGGTATGCACCACTACTGCACAGCTAATAAAATTTTTTAAGAGATGGAGTCCTCATCTCATCTTTACTAATTTCAACTCTTATCTCAGAGCTCTGTGCTCCACACCCAAGCCCTCTACTTTTCTCGTTTAACTTTTCTCGTTTAACTTTGGGAAGAGCTGAGACTTGTCTATCAGACAGTCAGAAGTTGATCTTCAGAAAGATCTCTCATCTTGCTGAATCAGGTCACTAGCCAGCAAGCACTGCTACTACATTGGCGTCTACACCCTACCACAAGCTTCCTCTCCCTGAACCTGAAAGTCACCCCTTGAGCCTCCTTCCTGCTGGGGACCCAGTCCTTGGTCAGCAGTCTCCAAGAAGGGTTTCTGAATAAGTAGAGAAGCCTGAAGCAAGTGAGCCTGTGCATCCCTCTAGGGTAGCTGGCTTGGAGCCTACATTTCTGCAGCCCTTTCTCTGTGTTCATAGCTCCTGGCAAAGTCCCACTTCACTGTAAAACTAAAGTTGATTATGGTGTGTTTGTTAAGTACCTTTGAAAGCAGAATCATCAGCAAACAGTCTCTCAGCAGATGATAGAACTGTCCTTGCTCTTAGAACACTGCTAGAAATTTCCTCCAAGGGCTGGAGCCAGGATGTGGCCAGTCTCTGAGCAGCAGGGTGTCCTTGGTTGGGTTCCCCCCACCCCCCAGCTTTAGTTTAAGACTTGTCCTCTCCTTGTTGCTCAGCATGACCTCCTGCTATCCTTCCTGCCTCCGCCCCTACAGCAGCAGGTACTAAGCTCTCCCACCCACACACCCAATTTCTTTGTATTTTACATAATATGCAATACAAACTGAGGCATGGAGGAGAACGAGTAGACTCTCAAACTCTGTGCAGGGCTGGAGCTGTAGCTCAGCTGGTACAGTGTTTGCCTGTAGGCACAAAACCCTAACACTGTTGGGCTGCTCAGCACTGAATAAATAAGTGTGGAGCTGATGAACTGGCTCATCTGCCTAAATTCACTCCCCAGAAACAATGGAGAAGGAGAAGAGAGAAGACTCCTGAAAATTGATCTCTGATTGTCTCAACACATGTGCACCAACAGTCATATACCTACACTCACTCAGAGCAATAATAAACAAAAAATTGTAAAAGCCCAGGCATGAGCCAAGCAGTGGTGGGGCCTATCTTTCATCCCAGCACTTGGAAGGCAGAACCAAGTGGATCTCTGTGAGTTTGAGGTCAGTCCGGTCTACAGAGCAAGTTCCAGGACAGCTAGGGCCACACTGGAAAACCCTGTCTCCAAAAACTGAAAAAACAAAACAGATGTGGTGGTGAGTGAATTCTGGCAATCCCAGCTCTAGGGTGGTACAGGCAGGTGGATCAGAAATTCAACATTATTCTTGGCTATTTGAGCCCATTCCAGACTATATAAGACCCGGTCTTTAAAAAAAAGAAAAGTTGATTCGATCTTGCCAGTACTGAGTGCACAGACTCAGTGGGCACAGTTGTCCACCCTAAACTCAGGCTATTTTGTCAGCAAATCTCCAAGACAGGCGTCACTGTACCCACATCACAGAGCAGAATGCAGTCTTGGAGGGCATAAGTAACTTGTTCAGGCACCTCACTCCAAGGTCATTGCCCGATTTGCCCACTTCAACCCTGACAGCCTAAGAGATGCAACCCAAACACCATGAGCTGCAGCAGAGCTTCTTTAGCATGAGAGAAATACTTTGAACCTTTGGGGACTCTGATTGTCAAAACTACCAAGTCTTAGAAGCCTGGGATAATGTCAGAGGAGGAAGAGAAAGTTTCACCCCACTTATAAATACATTTTAGACTTAGGCTTCTGTTATCTCCATCTAGCATTATTCCATATACCACCAAAAACTGTACCACATCCCTCCACACTCACACAAATGTTAAGTTCCTTTAGGACACTATATGATGCTTGTTTGCACTGGGGAAGCCAGTGGTCACAGGCACCTGGTTCAGTCTCCCACAATCCCTTGAACAGTGTTCTCTGCACCACACAGGTCCTGACATATAAAGCAGGTATGTAGTGATTGCAGATACCACCAAGGGTGAGTTTTCATAGCCCGCAATCATTCCTGTAAAGGTTTTTAAAATTATTACTGTGTGTTATGTGTGTGATCTATGTGTGGGCACAAGTGGTGCATGTGTGGGGGTCAATTCTCTGCTCCCACCTTTAGGTGGGTGCCAGCAACTGAACCCGGGTTACCAGGCTTGTTTGGTAGGTGCCTTTGCCCTTTGAGCATACTCACCAGTTTTTCCTTTTCTTTTTGGGCAGGGTTTCATGTAGCCTACACTGGCCTTGAATTTGCCACTTAGCTAAGAATGACTCTTGATCCTCCTACCTCTCCAGTTCTATTGCCTACGATGTGTCACCACACTCAGCTCTCCTATAAAGACTGTGTGTGTGTGTGTGTGTGTGTGTGTGTGTGTGTGTGTGTGTGTGTGTGTGCATTTGAGCACAGGTGAGATAGGTGTCCTGCTCTGTCACTCTCTGCCTAACTCCCTTCAGGCAAGGTCTCTCACTGAACCTGGAGCCAGGCTGGCAGCCAGCAAGACCTAGACACCCTCCTGTCTCCAACCTTCTCAGCCAACACTGGATTGTCACAAGCAAGCATGTGTGGCTATGCTCAACTTTTCAGGTCCTCGTGTTTGTATAGTAAGGACTCTTACCTACTAAGTTACTTACTAAGCCTCCTGGAGAGATTTATTTTCCTTTTTCTTCCTTTTTTCTTTTCCTTTCTTTCTTTCCTTTTCTTTCCTTCTCCTTCTTCTTCTCCTTATCTTTCTTCTTTTTTGTCTCCTCCTTCTTGTTTTTGTTTTTGAGATAGGGTTTCTCTCTGTAGCCTTGGCTGTGTCCTGGAACTCGATCTGTAGACTAAGATGGCCTCGAACTCATAGAGATCCACCTGCCTCTGCTTCCCGAGTGCTTGGATTAAAGAATTGTGCCACAACTGCCTGGTGGAAAGACACATGCTTGTTTTCTCAGAACACAGAAGGTAGAGGGAGAAGGATAAGAGAGTTCAAGGCCACTGTGGGCTGTAAGAGACCATGTCTAAAAAAAGCACAAAACAGGAACAATGAAGCAGTGGCTGGAGAGATGACTCCGCAGTTAAGAGCATTAACTGCTCTTCCAGGGGACCCATGTTCAATTTCTAGCAACCACATGGTCGCTCACAGCTGTCTAATTCCAAGATCTGATACCCTCACACAGACATACATGCAGGCAAAACACCAAAGCAAATAAAATAAAACTAAGTAAATAATTTAAAAATTCTCTACAACAGAATAGGAGTAAGAATCAGAGACACACAAAAGCACCTGAAAGTTCATCTGCACGCACAAGAAAGAGAAAGGAAAAGACAGGACCACTACTACCACATCCAAAGTCTGAAAGGGACAGTTAGTCCAGCAAGACTAATTGTATGGGGCAAACGTCCCAGTTCATTAAAAGAAAAAAGGGGGAGTATATTCTAAATAATATGTAGAGGGGTAGGGTGCGAAAAAAAGGGGTAGTATACTCTAAATTATGTGTATGTGGGGGGGGTAGTAGGGTAGGGTGCAGCTGCTTGTGAATACAGTTTCCCCCAGAAGCCTGAGTTATTAGATCCTTTTGGAGCTGGAGTTGCAGGATTGGATATCATGAGTGCTGGCCTAGGGGTGTGGATCTGAAATCCCATCAGTGGGAAGGCAGAGGCAGGAGGATCACCACAAGTTTGAAGCCACTCTGGTTTGTATAGTGAGTTTCAGGACAGTGAGGACTACACAGGAAGACCCTTTCTCAAAAGTAAAATGTAAAATATGGAGAAACTCACACAGAAAAGAGCCTGCCAGTATTGCAGGGCAGGGAAGATTACATAGCCCACCACAGGGGATTCAACCAGCCTCCTGGCAATTTAGGGAGCCTAGAACCCGAGAGGCACAGGGTTAATCCCATTCCTTCTCACACAAGGTCTGTTGGTAACTCTCTCCTTTTTGTTCTTTCTTTTTTCCTTTCTTTCTTTGCCTTAAAACCTGGAAAGATTGTTCCTGAACTGTCATGGAGAAGATTTGGTTTAGGGGACTCATTTGGGATTTCCTGTAGGAATGGCTGGATATCATGAGAAGGGAATGCATTTCTAGACACTTGTGGGAGTGTGGTTGTTGGACCTCGTAGTGCCTTAATAAAAGATCATTTCTCATCGGCTACAACTCAGCTAGAAATACTATTAGGCAAGTCTTCATCACCCTCTGCTCCAGTCTTCCCTGCAATTTGAACACTTGAGGTTTTCATGCAAAATTCAGTGTGTACAGAGTCTGGCCACATGTGATCCTCATTTTTTCCTTTGATGTGATCGCTTAAGTGCATCCATCGTGGTAGAAAAACAGCCGAGTTTGGGCAAACAGTGCTCCCTTTCAGACCTGGGGACCCTTCATCTGGCCCAGTCCCCATTCTTGTGTCTCTCCCCATGGCTTCCCCAGTGCATTTTATTAAAGCCTAGTTCATCCACATCCAGCCGCACGACTTCTTACAGGCTTCAGAATAAATCACCACATAGCTCCGATCGTGGCTTCTCTGCCCTCGGCTTTCAATTAAATTTAGAATTGACTTTAAAGGTTCAACCTCAATGTGCATGGTTGAAAATGACCTTGTTTCCCCTTACCCACCACCTGCGACTTCCTGCGAGGGGTTCTTACACTCTAGCTCCTGGTTCAAAAACTAGAAACAGGAATTTGCTTCATGCTCCCGAGGCAAACTGTAAGTCTCAAGCTGTTTAAAGACTTTAAAGTCCTATCCAAAAGGTAAAGTGTACTCTGCAGAGACAAATCTGGGGACCAGGATCTGTGTGTGTGCCTGTATTCAGGAAGACACACAAGGAGAGGGAGAAGACAGACAAACCCATCTCTGAGCCGAACACTTTTAATTAGTTTAGTTTCTGAATCTTTGGCTCATAATATACACCCACCATTAAGGCAATGGCATGAACTCTGCATAGACTCAGCTATGGGAGCCCATCAAGTGAGACTGACATCAAAACTAATTTCCACCTTGTGTTTTTATTTATTTATTTATTTCATGGGCATTGGTGCTTTACCAACATGTGTGTCTGTGTGAGGGTATCAGATCTGGAATTACAGATAGTTGTGAGCTGCCATGTGGGTACCTAGAATTGAACCTGGATCCTTTGGAAGAGCAGCCCTTAACCACTGAGCCGTCTCTCCCTCTGGTGTTGTGTCACTCAGCTTCTTACTCTCATGAAGGGCCATGCCATTGGAAGCAGGCATGCTGGGTTCTTTGGAATCCCCTGACTCCCCAACCCCTGCCCTCTGGAAGGACTGGTGATTTGGAGAACAGATCTCTCTCTGTTCATGAATCATTAATACTTTAGGCCACATGATTCTATCTAACTGAGTGCAACAAGTTCCCTCTGGTTTGGAAAGGGGAAGAAGCGACTGACGTGCTTGTCTAAAGGATCAAAGAAGATTCTGTATAGGAGAAGGGGGCAGGATCAGCAGGTGACTGACAACATACAGACTGATTTCTTCATCCCTTATCTGCCAGTTATTGGGTATTTATTACAGGAGCCTCCTTTTATCCCCTTGAAAATGGGTACAGAGATCCTTCATTGTATGGTGGTGGGAATTAAGTGAAAGAACACATGTGAGACAAGACCATTTTTAAAATCATTTATTTTTGTTTTTTAAAGATGTATTTATTTTCATGTGTATGAGTGTTTACCTGCATGTAACTTGTGTGCTGGGTCTCCGAACCCCTGGAAACTGGAGTTACAGACAGTTGTGAGCTGCTGTGTGGGTGCTAAGAGCTGAAACTGGGTCCTCTGCAAGGGCAGAAAGTCTTCTTAACTGCTGAGCCATCCCTCCAGTCCCAAACAAGGGTTTTATTTGTTGGCATGTGTGTGTGGACCTGTGGAGGTGAAAGGACAACTTGAGAGAGTTGGTTCTTCTCCTCCACCATCTTAAGTTCCAGATTCAAGGTCATCATTGGGTCATCAGACTTGGCAACAAGCACCTTTACCATATTGAGGGGTCCTTCAAACTACATTTTGGAGCTTTGCCCTAAACTCTGCCCTAAATTTCTTCTTTTTTTTTTTTTTTTTTTAAATCCTCTGCCCCTGTTTTTCAGGGGGAGGAGAGGTCTTGTATAGCCCAGGCTAACCTCAAACTCATTAAGTCAACGAAATCATCAAGAATGACCTTGAACTCTGCTCCTGCTGTTTGTCTCCACCTCCTGATTACAGGTGAGGGTGTCTTAGGTAGGGTGACTATTGCTGTGATAAAAGGGCATGACCAAAAGCAATGCAAGGAGGAAAGGGTTTATTTCACTCACAGTTCATTATCAAAAGCAGCAGGGGGAGGAGCTCAAGCAGGGCAGGAACATGGAAGCGGGAGCCCATGCAGAGTCCATGTAGGGGTGTTGATTACTGGCTTGCTTACTGCTCAACCTGCTTTCTGATAGAACCCAGGACCACCAGCTCAGGGAGAGCACCACCCACAATGGGCTGGCCCCTTTTCTCAATCACCAATGAAGAAAATACCTTACTGCAGGAATTTATGGAGGTGTCTTCTCAATTGAGGTTACCTCCTTTCAGATCACTCTAGCTTGTGTCAAGCTGACATAAAACTAGCCATTGAAAAAAAAAAAAAAAAAAAAAAAAAAAACTAGCCAGCACAGTATGTTACCATATCTGGCTTACTATTGGCTTTTAAGCAAAAAACTAGAAAAGTTTCTAAGATTTAACTTCTCGAACCTCAAGTAAAGATACTTTTCTATTGATTTCCCTTTAGAAAGCCTTACTGGGCCTAAGGAACAGGAGGACAGCTGTAAGTTTGAGGAAGGCCCGGGCTACACATAGTAAGTTACAGTAGGCCGGCTAGGCCTACACAGTGAGACCCTGTCCCAAAAGAGCACAAGGGAGAAAGATTTGCCAAGAAAAGTGTGTGTGTGTGTGTGTGTGTGTGTATGTGCTTGACCTAGTGAATTTCATTCAGGTGGCTTTTAGGATCCTGGGTGAGAGATTATTTATAGGAACATGGGCACCTTACCTGTGGCTCTATCTATGGAGGAAGTGTCTGCCCTCTTCAGTAACCATGAGTTACCTATAGATGTTGCCGGGCCCAGTGCTGTGCAGGTCTTCTGCAGACAATCATGGCTGATGTGACTCCATGGGTGCAGCGGCCACATCTGGAAAAGAGCACCTCACAACACACCACCCCTTCCAGCTCTCACCTTCTTCTTGCTCTTTCTTCCAAGATGGTCTCTGAGCCATTGAGGATATGATACAGATGTTCTAATGATGGTTGAAGCCTTGGGACTTCACCAGCCACTTAGACTTAGCACTTTGGCCAGTTACCTGGTCTGCACACACCACACCCTCTTCCCTGACCAAAGCTTGCAACAAAGATAAACTTAGTTATTCAGAAGTCACATTTGCTAAGGGCAGGATGCAGGGGGCAACACAGGGATTACCAACCACTGTCTGATTGGAATTGATGCCGCCCCACAGGATGAAATTCACATCTGGTACTATGGCTGGTCAAAAGTTACTGCTGGAGGTACTAGGCTCTGTCTATTGGAGCTAAATGAACATGGTGTGCCAGGGAGCACAACTTGCTTGGCAGTTAAGTAGTATAACATTTTGGTGGTTGGATTCTCATTTTTGTTTTGCATTTGTTTGAGACAGGCATTCATACAGTTTAGGTTGGTCTAGAACTCACTCTATATCCAAGGCTGGCTTTGAACTACTGCTTCTCTTGCCTCTCCCCTCCAAGTCTGGCTTTGAATTACTGATCCTCCTGTCTCCACCTCCTGAGTGCTGGGATTTCAGGCATGTACCTCCATGTCCAACTTGACAAGTATAATAATTAATTTCTCACTCTGTCTTGCACATAATACCCCATCGTGTTTTCTTCTTCTCCATTTAAATTCTTCCAAGTAGAACCTTCCCTTTTCAGCTCTAAGATCAATATTGGCAGGGCTGCTTCTGACAGCTTTGATTCTCTTTCCTTTCTCTCCAGAACACTTATGCTTCTCTTGGGAAGGAAACCACACACGTGTGGAAGACTGTGAACTGAAGCTAGGAAAGGAGGTTGCACTGCACTGACCTTTTTCTGTAAGGCTACCACCACCCCCTCGGTTAACTGATTCCTAATTCTGTATTTTACAGCCTTCCAAAAAGGCAACTCTTAAGTGGCTGTGTCCTGCTCTCTGCCTCCCCCACCACAGGAAAAATGACGGTAATGCATTAAAGTCTAACCCAGGAACCTAGGGGCTGAAGGCTTTGCTAGGTGGATCCATCACAGTTGTTTCTATTTTGTTTGTTTGGATTTGCTTTGGCTTTTGAGAAAGGGCTTCACTCTGCAACTCAGGTCAAATTAATTGCCCAGCTTTCCTGCTCTGGATGCAGAAGTGTGTGTTGTGTGCTAGCATGAAGAGGCATGGTGGGTAAGTCCTAGGCTCCGTAGCGTAGCATTTTCAGGGTATTAAGGAGAAGTTAACTGTCCTAAAATTGTCCAACTAAGACAGTGACCCTCAACCAGTTTGCCATTGTCTCTCCAGTTCCTGCCAAGCAGTGTACTTGGCCCAGACTAGCTGATTGAACTGTCTGTCCACAGAACAAAAAAAACCCTGCATCACAGGAAGGTTTCTTCTTACCCTTTCCTCCTTCTTTCTTTTCCTTTCTCCACTTTTTAAATGTGCAGAAATAGTTGTTTTTTCCCAAGTGGATATTAGGAAGGCACCACGCTGCTCATTCACTGCTGTGGCCTGAATCCTTCCTGGTCCTGTGACAGTCTAAAAGCTCCCAGGATGAAAAGACTGAAGGGTAAAAGATTCTGTTGGGGGTCCCAGTTGGAAAGAGGTTGGGTACACTCTACTCTTTGGAGACACTGCTAAGGTTGGTCAGGGGGTACTGTGAACATACCTTGTCAGTGTACCTCTGAAGCATTGATAAGTGTTTGACCACGAAGATATTTTAAGCCTGTCCCCCCCCCCCCCACACACACACCCCAGAATATAATCATGGAATCAGGCAGAGTGAGACAGGCCTGTCACCTTAGGTACTTGGGATGATGAAACAGGAGAATCATATGTTCAAGGCTAGCCTAGGCAACATAATGACAACCTGTCTGAAGGAAAAGAAAATCAAAAGACAACTGGAAATGGATCCCTTCTGCAGAGTACTTGCCTATTCGGGACTCAGTGCCTGGCAATCTACTTCTTCATCATCTGTGAAACGGTGGTATTAGACTAGCAAGAAAGGCCCATTAATGGAAAACCAGTCAAAAGAATAGACTCTGATGCTGGACATGGTAGGGCATGCCTTTGATCCCAGCACTGTGGAAGCTGAGACAAGAGGATCTCCGTGAGTGTGAGGTCAGACTGTTCTACATACGGAGTTCCAGGCCAGCTGGGCTATAATACAAAAGAAAAACACAGTACAATAAAACAAAATGAGAGAAGCAAGGATGGGCGTGGGGTGGGGGTGTGCAGAGACATAGTTGAATCTCTGGCCTAAGTGGAACCCTAATATTCCAGTTGAACAGTATCAAGTACCTGTCCAAGGGATACCCCTAAGAAGGTGGGTCTTCCTTAACCCATGCTAAAGAGACCATTGTCCTTTAATGAGAGGCTGTATTTCTCTTTCTTACAATTCCCCACGCTGGTGCGAAACCCTCAAGCCAGGCTGAGCAGCCTCGAGGGTCTTAGAGACTGCACACTTCTGAGTGCATCCTTTCCCTTTCTTTCTCTTCTCTCTGTTGTTGGTCTATACTAAGGATGCTTTCTCTGACACTTTGGGCTTCCTAACTCTTTCTCTATAGCCTCCTTCCCTGCCAGGTGGCTGTTTGCCACCTTGTGGAGGACCAAAGGCCACAGCTTTTTTTTTTTTTTTTTTTTCCTTCTCTCCCTCATTCTCCTCCTCCAGGCAGATGCTGAGGTTTTTAAAACTCTAATAAAATTGTCATCGAGCTTCCATTTGAAAATTACTTTATTAAGAAGACTAAGAACCCCAAAGGGGACCTTGATCTTCCCAGTGCCTGGTGCTGTTTCTACTCTCAAGGGGGTGACATAGGATGTAGTGCTCTGGGAAGCCTCTCTCAGCAGCCTGTGGTACTTAGGGAGTGTTATGAAGTCCAGATCTTTCCTTTGAAATACTGCCGAGGAGTCAAGAGAATGAAGTCAAAGAAACGAGGCACCGGGTTAAGTCCCCTTAAACATCCTCCTGGAGACACAGCTTCCTTCTAACCTAAAGAACCTGCATAGACGAAGAGCCGAGAGGTAGAGGAGTCCATAGGCTGTGCTGGAAGGTCAAACTGGGCTTAGTCCTTAGTGGGAAATGGGACTGAGGGGCCCTGTGTCATCTTCCAGATCCCCCATCAAGGTTGCTCACACCTGGGGTGGGGTTGGGGGGAAGGACTTTGTACTTCCTGTTTACACTTCTGGGAACTCAGACAGGCTTTTAGTTTCCTCCTTCTCTCCATTCTCTCAAGGACGCAGTCACTATCTGTTCTCAATCGATTAGAACTCTGGCCTTGCATGAACTCTGCAACACCTTATCTTGTTTATTTTTGAGGTCAGTTCTTGCTACTTAGTCCAGTTTGGCCTTGAACTTTCTCTCCCTCTGCTACAGCCTCCAGGTACTCCCTACCTCATCCAGGTCAAATCCTTATCATGACTGCATTTTCTCTACTATTTTTTCTACTTCCTTTTCTCTTGTATTTTTGTATTTATATTTTTGTATTTTGAGACTGGGTCTCCCTATGTAGCTTTGGCTGTCCTGAAACACACCTGCCCACCTCTGCTTTCTCAAGTGCTGGGATCAAAGGCAAGCACCACCACACCCCACTCCTAATACTTACACTTCTCCCGCTAGAAAGTAACAACTATAAAGAAGAAATATATAGGAATTTCCCTAGCTAGTGCAATTAAATGTTTGCTGAATGGTGATAATATGACTATGTTATAGGTGTGAAATGACAGTATTCCAATTTTTATTACTTACTTAGTGATCTATTTTGTAAGTGTGTGTGTGTGTGTGTGTGTGTGTGTGTGTGTGCGCGCGCGTGTGTGAACTCATGACACAGCATGTGTGTGAAGGTCATAAGACAACTTACAGGGATTGGTTCTCTCTGAATTCTAGGGATTTGGCTTAGGTTGTCAGTCAGACTTGGGACAGTCACTGTTCCCTGTTGGGTTGTCTCTCTGGCTCTATACATGATCCATAGTTACTCTAGAATTTGGGATTACAACGTGGGCTCCTCAGGTCAACTTTTTCACTTCTGGTCTCCCCCCCCCCCTTGAGACAGGGCTTCTCTGTATAGCTGTGAAGCCTATCCTAGAACTCACTCTGTAGACCAGGTTGGCCTCAAACTCCGAGATCCACCTGCCTTTGCCTCCTGAGTGCTAAGATTAAAGACGTGTACCACCACCACCTGGCTCTTTTTTGTTTTTGTTTTTTTTTGTTTCTTTTTCAGATTTTATTTTTTGATTTGATGGCTATGAATACTTTCCCTGCATGTATGTATTTGCACCATATGCCTGCCTGCTGCCTGTAGCAGTCAGATTAGGCATCAGATTTCCTGGACCCAGAGTTACAGAGGGTTGTAAGCCTCCATACTGGTGCTGGCAACTGAACCCGGGTCCTCTGCAAGAGTAGCAAATCCTCTTAACTGCTGAACCATCTTTCCAGCCTTTGCATCTGATATTCCAACTGATATTTTCGGCCTTGCCCTGGGGTCCATAGAATGGTTAAATGACACATTTAATAATAATAATAATAATAACCCCTTTCTAAAACTGGCAGGTTTCACTTAGGAAGAATGCCCATGTTAGGCTTGGAGGCCCAAACCTACAATCCTGACGTTAGAAAGGGTGAGGCTGGAGGATGGCAAACACTTAAAAAAAAAAAAAAAAGCTCTTGACCTTGTCGTTCTTCCCTCTACTCCACAGACAGCTTGTCATCACCCCAGGGAATGCTCAAAAAGCCCCGCCCACAGGCTCTGACTTCCCCAAATACTGTTGCTTCACGCTTTAGCTTTCTGGTATCACAGCACACTGTTTTTATCTCCACACTCAGAGAACCACTGCTTACCCCCTTTAACCCTGCCTTCCCCGATCCAGCAACTTCTGGGACATCCCTGATTTTGAAATGATTTTGTGCCTCAAGGAGAGTTTATTTCTTCATTTTATTTTCTGAGCGATGACTGGTGTTTTGCCTGCATGTGTGTCTGTGTGAGGGTGTCAGATCCCCTAGAACTGGAGTTACAGACAGTTGTGAGCTGCCATGTAGCTGCTGAGAAGAGTAGCAAATGTTCCTAACTTCTGCACCTTCTCTCCAGCCTCATGGTTTCCCATTCTTGACACGCATTTTTACAGTTCCAAGCAGATGAACAAACCATGTGCCATGGAGCCAACAGAATTTTTCAGTCTTCCCAAACACCAAAGAGAATCCAAGAGAAGCCCTTAACATAACTCAAATCGTCAAACAGCTCTAAACAATATTAGTTAGTTGACAGTTTACTGGGTGCTTCATGACAGAAGGCATATCTCAGTAGAGACTGGGGATCTCCAGAGCCTCTACTGGGAATTGGATAGGAAGGTAGTTCATTGCTCTGCAAAAAATTAATCAAAATGAAGAGGCAAGGACCAGGACTGTAGGTCAGTCGGAATAGTGCTTACCTAGCATGCACAAAGCAGGTCCCAGCCTCAGAACTGCATAAACTAGGCCTGGTAGTGTGTAGTGCATATTTGTAATTTAGATATTCTTCCAGAGGTCCTGAGTTCAATTCCCAGCACCCACATGGTGGTTCACAACCATCTGTAATGGAATCTGATTCCCTCTTCTGGTGTGCATGAAGACAGATCACTCATATACATAAAATATATAATTTTTTTTTAAGAGCCATCTGGAAGTGTGTGTTCTGTGTAGGAAAAGGGAACAGGCTGTGGCTATGGAGAAGGGACCAAAACCGAGCTGCAGGTAAGGAAGCTGCTGTTTCTCTTGTTTATGTGATCAAGTTCTCCAATGTGAAGTCAGAGAGAGATAAAGATAGGCATCTGGCCTCAAATTCAGTGTTAGCCAAGGATAAACTGATCTCCTCTTCCCAACCATTGGGGTAAGAGGCACTCACCAGCACACCCAGTTACTAAAACCTTAAGTAACAAACAAAAATATCCTTCTTCAGGGTCTAGACCTCACCTCATAAGTGTAGTCCCCACCCCTCATCAGGGAAACTTCCCTCTGCAACAGACATAGACCACTACAGAAAACTACAACCAATCAAACTACAGAATTGTGGAGACCAGTTCCAACGGATACATCTATAAATTAACCCCCACACCTAAGACTCGGGGAATACTGAAGAAGAGGGGGCAGAAAAGACTGGAAAAGCCAAAGAATCAGGGGTTGGGTTGTGCTGTGAGACTGTGTCTCCTAGGATGTCACCTATAAAGTCTAATCAACATGAGCTAAATATGAGCTGAACAGGGACAGTAAGAATGGGCATACCAAAATGATTGGGGGTAGGGGGAAGACCACTTGATTTCATCCCTACACAAAGAACTAGAGGCAACTAACAAATGTAGAAAGAGCTGTAGAAACAGTCTTCCTCAAGGAAAAGCACATGAATTGGTTCTCCCATACCAAATGGTCAGCCCTGGAAACATAGACACAACTAACCATATACAGACTGAGAAGGTTATATTTAGGAATATGTGTATGTGTATGTGAGTGTGTGTGTGTAGCAATGAGGACAAGAGACCATTAATTTGAAAGAGAGCAAGGAGAGGCATATGAAAGGGTTTGGAGGCGGAAATGATGTAATTATAACCTCAAAAAATAAAAGAACATAGTACATTTACCAAATGTGACAAGGGCGTTCAGACTCTGTGATTCAGAGTTTCAATATCTTCTCATAGAAATGTTGGCATGAGACTAATCCACAGCATTATCCTTGCTCCCTTCTCATGCTTATTTTTTGTATATTAATGCCAAGAAGTGACATACTCCTCACACTTCTTTAGCCCCTCCACTTGTAAATGGTTTGAACTCACAACTTGATTTGCCCAATAAAATATGATGGAAGAGGGACTTTGCCAATTCCAGGTTGAAGCCTACAAAGGATGGAAATTTCCCTTTAATATGATTCTAGCCTGCAATAGTGTAGTGGGATACCAAAACCATAGGGAAAGCTTGTGAGGAGAAGTAGCATGACTTACTGACAGCATCCAACTATTACCAGTGTCTACTGTACATTGTATCAGGGACCACTTTGGAAGGTTCAGAACAGGTACATTCCAGATAACAAGATTCATTGATTACACTGGTAACTAAAGAATTGCTCAGGTAACTAATCAACATTTCCATAAGAAATTGCTGTTTTGAGCAATCAAATTTTATAGTGTTCCAATAAGCAACAAAAACATTAGCAATCAAAGGATATAACAAGCAACTTTTGCCCCCTAGCCCTAAGGTTATTCTCTGGACTCCTATTAGGTACATGAGTGTGTAAACTAAAGATATGTGAGAAATCAGTGTCCTGAAAGCTATAGCTGTGGAGAACATCTAAGTAGCTACATACACACACACAAACAACATACATATAAACAGTCCACACATATACATCATCACACACACATCGAATACCACATATATATTCACAACACAGAAACACACACACACCACACACAACAAACAAACAAACAAACAAAAGCTTATGAGAGCAAACCTGTACTGATGTGGTAGTTCATGCTGATAATCCCAATCAGGGACAGGAGGATTGCCATGAATTCAAACCTATTCTGGAATACATAGAAGATACCAATATGTGGTATACAGCAAGCCCCTGTCTCAAGCAAACAAACAAAAAAACACAGACAGCTGGGGGGCATAGTAGTGTATGCCTTTACTCCTGTAATGCAGGAGGTGGAGTGGGGTGCATCTCTATGTTCAGGAAAGTCAGGGCTACACTATAAGAGTCTGGAAAACAAGCAAACTGCAGCAAAAGCTCCCACACAAGTATAACAAGAGCTTTCAGCTGGGCAGTGGTGGTACACACCTTTAATCCCAGCACTCAGGAGGCAGGGGCAAGCAGTTCTCAGTGAGTTCAAGGCCACCCTAGTCTACAGAGTTTCAGGACAGGTTCCATAGCTACACAGACACCCTGTCACAAAAAACAAAGGAAAAAACCCTCAACAACAATAACAACAAAAAACAAAGCAAAACAAAAACCTGCATTCGCAGATGTTTCTTTGCATTTAGATTTTATTTTTAAAATGTATGTAGTGTGTGTGTGTGTGTGTGTGTGTGTGTGTGTGTGCGTGCGCGCACGCGCTATGGACCCTGCGTGGAGGAGGTCAGAGGATGATTTTGTGGTGTTGGAGTCTCTTTTATCACGTGTTCCCAGAATCAAACCCAGTCCCCTAGGTTCCTCACCCATTTGGGGTCTTAAAATAACTATTTTTGGTAACTTTCCTACCTTCAAAGCTTCCAAGCGAAGAAACTTCCAACTCTTAACATATGTCTAGCCATAATGATATAATGTTTATATCAATTTTAGAATTGAAAATTTTACTGGGGAAGATGTTCAAGCATTTACAGGTACAAAACTGATTCAAATGAAGTTTGTGTGATTTTTTTTTTCCTTTTCTCATGCCAATAAATAAGTCCCCCAATGATTAGGACAGGCATCATCTTTAACAACAGTAATCAAATAAAACCAGGGGAAAAAAAAAAGTAGACCCAAACCACACACACAGGACTAATAGATAGAAGTTATTATTTCAAACACACATCTCTCCAATCTCCCTGGAAGAGGAAGCAAAGCTGGGGCACGCATCGATCGCATCCTTTCCCCTTCCTTGAGGAAGATGGGGTGGAAGAGGGTTGGTGGGGGGGAGACATGGACTTGTCTATGTGGCCTGTGGTACAAGTGACCATGGCTGCAGAGGAGGAAAAAAGCCCATGAAGCTGAAAATTTTTGCAAAGAGAAAACAATTGTCCCGCAGACCACAGTAAATAAAATAACAGCGGTGGGGCGATTTGCAAGCATGTAACGCGCTTTTGTGCGGGGCTGCTCCTGCGGGCCTCGAGGGTTTCTGTGTGCCTGCTCCGCAGGACCTCCGCGACTGGCCTGCAGCACAAAGGCCGAGCCTGCGCCCCTCCTCCAGCGATTCACCCCCAATCTTCCCCATGCTGAGGAGGTCTTACAGTGCACTGAAGACTTTCAGTGGGGTGCAGGGCAGTGCAATTTAGGATTTCTGCAGTACCGGGTGGATTTCCAAGCCTGGCAGACAGGGGCCAGATTTAAAAATAGCCTTTACTCACCCGATTAACCCTTTTCTCGCTGAGCTGCTCTTTGCGATTTGCTTGCTCCGAACGGTATAAGACCCAGCTTCTCATGGCTTGGAGAGCAGCTGAGAAAATGTCATGATTCATTGCCAAAAGAGCTATTTAAATTGTCGCAGTCTTTTATGGCAGGGTTGAAGGTGGAAGAGGAAGGGCGCTAGAGAACAGGGGAGAGATGATGACCAAAAAGGAGTAGAAACGAGTCCTGGTTAGAGGAGCCATTGCCGTCACATGGAGACAGAGATGAGTCTGTGATTACTTTAATGACCGTGAAACTTGAGTATTCAAAGAAATAAATGAAGCTATGTAATCACCTTCTAAGTCCGATCAAAGGCCGGTGAGAGCATGATGGGAGGGGCCGGTTATATAATAGCATTTATGTCCCACAGGGCTCTGCAGGTCAAGGAAAGCAAGGGCCAGTGTGTCAGAGGGAGAGCAAGCCTGCATTCAGCTCTACCAGGAAGGCCTCACCTAAAGCAGGGTAGGGCAGCTGACCCTTTGGGACCACCTCGGGCTCTTGTAGCATTTCGACTGGGAAAGTCCTGCTGATGTTTTGGGTTTCTGAGAGTGCAAATGAAGTTCAGTATTACACAGGGGATGGACAAACACACCTGCCTGTGTGCTTTGAATTTTAAATGAAAACATAGGACCCAATCAAAAGACAAACTTCTGATTATCTTAATGTGACGCTATTTTAATATTTCTATCTCTTTTTTTGTTTGTTAATGTGATATAAAATAGCATAACCAGTTGCCTAAGGGAGAAATGCCAGATATTGGCCTCTAGCTCTCTCCTAGGTGAGGATGGCTTTAAATGGCTGGTCTGTCTTTTTGCTGCTTCCTCCTCTCAAATGCTGGGGTTACAGGTGGTCACCACTACCCACTTGTGCCTGGTTTGTGTGGCATTTGGGATCCAAAACAGGCTTTATGAATGTTAGGCAGGCACTCTATCAACCTAGCCAAGTACCACACTGGAGACATTTGTGATTTTAGTGAACTCTAGTGTTTCTCAGCCTGTTGCTCTCGGACAGGTCTAGGTCTCAGCTGGCTTTTGGTCCTGCTTCGGAGCCCTCACAGCTGTCTGTCTCAGTGTGCCAGGGTCTCGGTTTCCTCATCTGCAGAACAAGTTCCTGGCTACATCCTCATCTTGTTCTGATGATGCTTGTGGACAAATGGGTAGCACCTGCTCTTTGACTGACAGTTATATGGTGTTGCCCTAATCCAAGGTTCCAGCAGGTCACAGGAATCCTTACTATAATCCCTAGGAGCTGGGAAAATAAAGCCCTTACAAAACAAAATAACCTCAGGCCCTTCTAACCTTCAGTTTGCTATTGTTGAAATTCTCCAGAAAAAAGGGGGGAGGGGTGTAACAAAAAACTAGACACCTAGGTTAATTTGAATTTGAGATGGATAGTCATTTTTCAGTTTAAGTATATAGCAAAAAAAAAAAAAAAAAAAAAATTGTTTAAAATTCTAGTTTGATTGGCCAGACAGTTCCTACACACCAAGCTGGGCCATCTAACTCTGAAGACCTGTGGGTAATTTGTTTGCAGTACTGGGGACTGAGCATAGTGCCTCCCCTAGGGCTCAAAATTTCACCCCTAGGGCTCCAAGTTTCACCATATCTGGGCCCCAGTCTGGGACCTAGGAACAGATAACGCTCACTTTCGTGGCCCCAGTACCCACTATGGTAACAAGAAAGACATACTCATTTCAGAATTTTAAAAAATGAAATTCATATCACTTACCCAGAATGTAATTTCTCAACATTATAAAATGAGTCATTTTTATGTCTTACAGTTTAAAGAGTGACTTGAATTTTTATGATCTCCGGCCTGAACCACAGCAAAGTGCTGCTTTAGGGTTAGTGGACCAGTTCTGAGAGTGTTGCAACCGGATGTTGACTTCCCGTTTGGGCGTGGTCCTGATGGGACCAGGTCAGAAGCTGCCAACCAGGACACACTGTCTGAAGAAGAGGAGCCATTCCAGAAAAATGAAAAGAAGAGTAAGGAATGACGCATACCTGAAAATTTAGCAGCTGAGATCCATTCACCATCGCTACCAAAAGGGTTTAGTGTTGAAGTTTTCTAGAAGCTGTTTGGCCATGATAGGCGTGGCGTTGCATGCCTCTGATCCCAGCACTCAGGAGGCAAAGGCAGGAGAATCTCTGAGTTTGAGACCAGCCTGGCCTACAGAGTGAGTTCCAGGACAGCCGATGATACACAGAGAAATCCTGTCTCGAACTACAAACAAACTAAGAAAAAAAAAAAAAAAAAAAAAACCCAGAAAACAAAACAAAACAAAAACAAGAAAACAAACCTTATGGTCTGAATTACTCTAAAATTTTCTCTATCCTTCAAATATTAACAGGTTCCAGTGTTCTAGCTTTTCATAGTCTTCATAATTCTTTTCTCAAAAAATTTTTTTTTTTACTTTTATGTGTATTGGTATTTTGCCTGTGTGTATGTCTGTGTATGAAGCATATGCCTGGTACCCATGGAGGCCAGAGAGGGTGTTGGGTCCCCTGGAACTGGAGTTACATACGATTGTAAGTCAGTTCCAGCTCCATCATTTTTGTTTGGGGTGTTAAGTTCTAAGGTAGCATGAGGTGCTGGCAAGGTTTCTGAGTGGTTAGATCACTGGCTGCTTTGCATAGGACTTAGGTTCACTTCATAGCACATGAACATCTGAAACTTAAGTTCTAGGGTTCTTCTAGCTCTGTGGCCACCAAGCACTCATACATGCACATACATACATGCAACAAACACTCATATGCATAAAATAAAAATGCATAAATCTTTTTTAAAAACAAAACTATATACGTCAGGAGTAGTGGTGCTCATCTTAAATCCTGGCACTCACATTAAATCCAGACACTCAGGAAGCAGAGGCAGGTAGATCTCTATGCATTCAAGGCCTGGTCTACAGAGGGAGCTTCAGGACAGCCAGAGCTACATACAAAGTAGGATGAAATGAAGATTGGTGGAATAAACTTGTTTTGAAAGTTTTCAAAATCAATCAGTCCTTAAAATTTACTTAGAAGTGTTTAAAGATATGACATCTAAGCTGGGAGTCTGTGGCTCATGCCTTTAATCACAGCACTGGGGAGGCAGAGGCAGGCAGCCCTCCATGAGTGCAAAGCCATCCTGGTCTGCAGAATGAGTTCTAGCACAGTCAGGGCTACACAGAGAAACCCTGTCTCAAAAAATTTTTTTCTTCCATGCAAAGTTCATGCTTCCAGTATTAACTTATTATTACACTATATGTAACTTTTTGTTTTTAATATTAAATTTCTAACCTATCTTTTTTATTTTTATTTATATTATTTATTGAGACAGGGTCAGCATAGCTGTGGCTGGCTTGGAACTAGCAATGTAGACCAGGCTGGTCTCAAACTCAGAGATTTTCCTGCCTCTGCCTCCTAAGTGCTGGGATCAGTGGCATGCAACACCATGACCATCATAGCCAGTTTCTAGAAAAGTCCATCACTAAACACTTTTGGTAACAATGGTGCATGGGTCTCAGCTGCTGCATGCCAGTCTGTCAAACCATGAGACAAAAACTCCACAGATCTTATCACAAAGAGTCTATGATGGATTCAGATGCTGCTCAAAAAGAACCCTTTGCTTTTGGGATACCTGTAAGAAAATCCCAAAGCACCTGCCTTGGCTTGTCACCTATAAGAGACACCCTACCCCAAAACAACTGGCTTGCTCCTATCTGCCAGAGTCCCACCTGACCCTGAGTTCTGAGTAGTAAAGACAACTTGCCCAGAAGTACAGTTTTTCCATTCCCACTTGGAAGAGTGAGGGCTGATGTTGATGTTTAGTACAGAGTAGGTGTCACAATGTCACACACCTGCTCTGGTTGTCAAAAGAGTTTGTGACAGCTAAGCAACAGTCTTCAGCTTCTTGTTTAAGTAGTTGTGTGCAAACACAAGTGTGGGTCCTTCTTACGAGGCTAGGCCTTTTCTGTGATGGAAAGGCAGACTGAGAGGCCCTTGTCCTTCCTTCTGCAGCAAGTGTACTGTCCTCATTTCACAGGTAGAGTGTGACCACCTTTTGGTTTGGGTAAAAGAGTGATTGATAGTGACGGTGCTGTCCTTTTCGCTGGATGATTAATAACAAACACACACATCCAATAAACACTGTGATCTGATAAATACCATGATAAAAAACAACTTGGTGAGGAAAGGGATATTTTATCTTACAGCTTGTAGTCCATCATGCAGAAAGTAGGCAGGAGTTCAAGGCAGCAACCTGGAGGCAGGAACTGAAACAAAGGCCATGGAGGAGTGCTGCTTACTGGCTTGCTCTCCAGCTTACTCATTTGCCTTTATTTATTTATTTTTGGTTTTTCCAGACAGGGTTTCTCTGTATTGCTTTGGAGCCTGGAACTAGCTCAGTAGACCAGGCTGGCCTTGAACTCACAGGGATCCATCTGCCTCTGCCTCCTGAGTGCTGGGATTAAAGGGGTACACCACCAACACCCAGCTCGTTTGCCTTTTTATATAACCCAGTTCCATTTGCTTGGGGGTGACAGTGCCACAATGGGCTGGATCCTGCCTGATCAGTCATTAATCCAGAAAATTTTCTAGGATTTTTCCTACAGGCAAATCTGATGGAGGCATCTTTTCTACTGCTGTTCCTCTTCCCAGATGAGCTAGAGTGTGTCAAGGTGACAAAACTTAATGCGTGTGTGTGTTGTGTGTATACAATTTGACTATTGAGGCAAGGTTTTGCTATACAGCCCAGGCTTGCCTCAGCCTTCTCTTCTGAGTGCTGGGATTATAGGCACGTCACTGTGCCCAAGTCTATGACATTTTCTTTTCCTTTGAGACAGGATCTTATGAAGTTATTCAGATCTGCTTCCAACTTAGACTCTTCCTACCCACTTTTCAGGTGCTGGGGTTCCATGAGTATATCACTACAGTCTTCAGGGTGCTGATGATTAAAATCTAGGCTTTGTACATTCTAGGCAAGCATTCTACCAACTGCATTGCATGCCAAGGCATCTCTGTGAACCTAAGAACTTTTTGGGAGTGGGGGTTTAGAGACAGGGTTCTCTGTGTAGTCTTTTTTTTTTTTTTTTTTTTTTTTTTTTTTTTTGAGACAGGGTTTCTCTGTGGCTTTGGAGGCTGTCCTGGAACTAGCTCTGTAGACCAGGCTAGCCTCAAACTCACAGAGATCTACTTGTCCCTGCCTCCTGAATGCTGGGATTAAAAGGCATGTGCCACCAACCCCAGCTCTCTCTGTAGTCTTAAAACTCATTCTTAGGCTAGGCTGGCTTGAATTGAAAGGCCTCTACCTGCCTCTGCTTCCTGTGTGCTGGAATTGAAGATGTGTGCCACCAGTGTCCGACATTTGTGTCCAAAACATATATTAGGGCCAGACATGGTGGCACATGCTTTTAATCTCAGTACTCAGGGAGGCAGAGCCAGGTGCATTTCTGTGACTTCCAAGCCATCCTGGTCTACATATTGAAATATTGAAATTCAGGACAGCTAGGGCTATATAGAGGGATCCTGTCTCAAAAAACAAAGAAGGAGGAGGAGGAAAAGAAGAAGGAAAAAAAAAACAAACACCACAAAACAGCCCCACATGCACTAGTCTAGGCAGTGTAGTATACATGTGATCCTAACAATCCAGGAGGCTGAGACAGGAGGAGTTTATCGCAAGGCAACTTAGCAAGACCATAGAAGGCTGAGGGCACAGGGAAGCAGCAGAACACTTGCCTAGCATCCATGAGAGCTTATGCTCAATTTTCAGTACTGAAAGAAAAATCAAAGCCAAGCCCACTCACTCCTTTGCTGGAGATTATCCCTGATGTGTGCATGTTAGAGGTTGTCCTTTGAAGTAGCCTTATGAGACCAGTACTGTGGCAGGTTGGGGGACGTATTGTAAGGTTATTAGTTGAAAAAGTGAAGTGTCTCGCTATTGGCCGAGAGGTAGGTCAGCAGGTGTCCTCTGAGCCCACACCAATGTTCTCAGCACCACATTCTTCCTCAGTACCCTTTCTCCAAACCCTAGCATTTAAAACCTGTATTGAAATCTCAGGTTAGAGTAAGCAGCCACTCTCTGGATTTAAAGCCCACTCCATGAGAAGGGCCCAATGTCTGACACTGCTCAGATGGCCAAGACCTGAAACTGGATAGGCCATGGGCCTAGGGGAAAACAAATGCTGTTTGTCTGCTAAAGGAACATAGCAATAAGATGACGCTAAGAACATTGTGCTATGCCCATAGGTCAGAGCCTTCCTCGGCCATATCTGAGATGGACTCCAGTCAGGGCCTTCCTTGCTCAGCCACATTGGAGAAGCTGCCTACTACAGTAGATGAGAACGAACACAGATCCACAACTGGACAGTGTGATAAGACTGAGAGATGTGGAGCACTCAGTCCTGGGGGTGAGGGTGTGTCTTCATCAAACCCTTTCCCTCAGGGTTCAGGGAGCTATGTAGAAAAGGAGGCAGAAAGATGATGAGAGTCAGAGGGAAGGGATGATTCTGAGGATGCAGTGTCTTCCGGATACAACAGGACTGATGCACATTGAACTCACAGAGACTGACAGCACGCACAGGGCCTGCACAAGTTCAAGACAGAGGGATCTCAGTGCTAAGAGCGGGAAGTGGGCAGGGTTTCCACCCCTAGCCAAGAAGCCATCTTCCCTTGACACCTGCTTGCAAGGAAAAAGTTAGTTTTCTCCAATGCAATCTCACTAGGAATGCAATCCACACCTAAAGGCAGGCCCCATGCCCAGCAGGAGATGGCAAAACAAAATAAACTTGACAATATTTTTGTATGTAGACTCTTTGTCTTCTATTGCTTTGTTTGGGCTTTTTTTTTTTTTTTTTTTTTCCTTATTGTTCCTTTGCTTGTGTGTTTTGGTTCCCAGTTTTTTGAGTTTTGTGGGGTTTATTTGTGTGTGGGGGGTTTCTTGGTTTTGTTTGTTTGGTAGATTGATTGGTTTTTGCTTGCTTGTTTGTATTTTTAAGAAGAGAAAGAAAGTGTATGGAATTGGATGGTTGACAAGGTGACAGGATATGGGGGAGGAGTTAGGGAAAATACATTGTATGATAAATTCCAATTAAAAAAAAGAAAAAGAAAAAGGGGCTGGAGAGATGACTCAGCAGTTAAGAGCACTATCTGATCCTCCAGAGGACCCAGCACCCACATGACAGCTCACAACTGTCTGTAACTCCAGTTCTAGGGGATCTGTCATCATCACACCCATAAACATAAAATAAAGTTAAATAAATTATTCTTAAAAAATTCTCAGGCTGGTGAGACATCACAATAGGTAAAGATAATTGTTGCCAAGACTGTCTAGCCGATTTCCATGCCTGGGACTCTATGGTGGAAGGAGAGAACAAAGTTGTCCTCTGACTTCTGCATGTGCACTGGCCTCACGAATGCATGTGATTTTAAAAATCTTTTAAATCTATATTAAAAGATCTTAATATACCTTAACTAAATACGGCAGTTTTGTTGGTCAAGCCAACCATGTGATAGTATTTCTATCTCTTTCCTAATAACTCTGTCTTGTATATAGAACTCAGGTGTAACAATAAGTCTTTTGGATTAGCTGCCACTGTTACACAGACAGTGTCTAAAACCTCTTCAGAAGGCACATCAGGGAGGGGCAGCCTGCCCAGCATGCAACAGCAACTTTGGACTCCAGAATAGGGGTGCTGCCCCTATGGGATTGTAGGGTGTGTGGGGGGTCACACACAAACTTCTGCCATGGCCAAAAGGGAGTCCCTATCTACTTATGCTTCAGGACCATCCTGATCAGCAGCAGAGTGCCACCCACTGTCATAACTCTTCTAGGAACACCAGCGGGAAAAGGGGTCTGTGGAGAAGCCTGCCTGCAGGGCTTGCTAAGGCCACCAGTGACTGTTATGAGACTCCCCTTAATGAGGTATGAAAACAAAGACTGTTTGCTTTTTCAAGACGATGAGAACACTGAGGAGGTGTGTGGCAGGGACCTGGGGGCACACACCCTGGTGGCGGCAGGGGGTGGGGGCTTGGGATCTGCTGAGAGTCCAGTTTTACATAATTTATCCATCATTTGTAGTCAGAGGTGATTGGGATTAGCAGTTTAGTTGCTGGATGCATCGAGCTGATTCGATGGATGAATGTCTGTGCCAACATCTTAGTTTGCCACATTCAGAGGATAGGCAAATTGATTTAGTGAAACCCAGGACTTGTCTTGATTTTATTGATTCATTATTTTTTATTTAGTTATTTAGTTTTTTTTTTTTTTTTTTTTTTTTTTTTTTTTTTGAGACAGGGTTGCCCTGGCTGTCCTGGAACTATCTCTGAAGCCAAGGCTGGCATTGAACTAGAGATCCGCCTGCCTCTGTCTCCTGAGTGCTGGGACTAAAGGTGGGCACCACCATGCACAGCCAAGAAATGTCTTTAAAAATCACAGTGCTTCAGCACTGCCCTCATGTTTTCATGTTTCCAAGTGTGGCATCCCTCTCATGACAGTGGATTCCCATGGTCTGCATCTCCCAGGCTTTTCCAGAATTCCCGACAGAACCCCTTAGCTTCCAAAAAATCCAACAGGCTGATCCTGTTTGACAGAGAGGATATTTCAACTCGGAGAAAGTCACATGCCTCTGCCCTACAGTCACTGGATGATCTAGCTGAGAATAAAAATCTAAAGGTTAGCTTTCTAGAGCTGGTCATGGAAGCATAATCCTGGGACCCCAGCCCTGGGGAACAGAGATGGGAGAATCACAGTTCAAGGTAATTTTCGAGTTCAAAGCCAGCTTTAGCACTTTGAGATCCTGTCTCAAATAAACAGAAACCAGGCAGACACTTTTCTAGTTTTTCTCGTATTATCACAGTGACTGGCAAGCACCACCACCACCAATAAAGACATGTGGACAATGTCTTCCTGGGCTCTTAAAGGGGATTACAGATATTGCTGGTTAGAAACAAAGATTCCTACATTGACCTTGCATTTGAGGTCATCATGTAAAGAGAAGACTATACTTACCTCAGAAATTAGTATATTATAAATAGACCGTAAGAATACAAAAACTGAAAATCACTTTTGTTGGGTTTCTCTCCCTCCCCCATGCAGTGGCACACACCTTTAATCCCAGCACTCAGGAGGGAGAAGCAGGCAGATCTCTATGAGTTTGAGGCCAGCCTGGTCTACAAAGTGAGTTCTGGGCTAGCCAGGGCTATACAGTGAAACCCTGTTCCAAACAAAGCAAAAGGAAAACAACTATAATTGGTTTTTATATACATTTGTAGTGACTGAAGTTTGACTGGCTTCACATTATTTAGTAGCCTCTGACAGAGATACAGAACTTCAAGGTGGACAACAGTTCAGCCATTTGTGTTTTGTTTTAGAAACAGGTTCCTAACTTCACTGTGCAGGCTAGCCTCAGACTCCTGAGCTGAAGCATCTGCCAGCTCAGTCTTGCTACCCCACCCACTAGCCCCTGCCCAGAAAGCATTAGCAGTCTCAGAGCCTCCTTAAAGTAAAACCACCTGCACATGCTGGAAGACAAGGCTGAAGGTTTTCAAACATTGTCAGAGTACGCAGCCAGTCACCCCCCAGGCTCACAGCACCATGGTTGCTGGTTTCAAACTGCATCAGCACTTACCAGTGGTGTCCTAATTTGAAGGACTGTGTCACTGGTGCCTGTCTGTTGCTCTGCTCAGTTCCCAGGTAGGACTTTAGCAGGTGACTGTGTGCTGCTTATTTTAGGAAGCAGGATATCTTACTGTAAGGGGAGGACCACTGGGTTTATGAAGCTATTTTTTCCACAGCAAACGGAAAAATCCAAGTGTGGCCCTGTATTTGTTTATACACGTCAAGTGGTGTTACTTAATTAGTGTGTGACCTTCAGTAATTTACAGATTTTATTTATTTATTTATTTATTTATTTATTCAGTATTTATTTATTTATTGGTTTTTCGAGACAGGGTTTCTTTGTATTGCTTTGGAATCTGTCCTGGAACTAGCTTTGTAGACCAGGCCAATTTATAGATTTTTGATCAGTAATAAAATGGGGTATATTGCACACCTCTATTTCACATTCAAGGGTAAAATACTACCAGTTGCTTTGCCTGGAGACAACCTAATTGGCCAGTGATAAAAGGAAATGTGCTGTGATCCAGACTCCATGAGAGGGCCAGGCAGTGGTACATCTTTAATACCAGCACTCAGGAGACAGAGGCAGGAGGATCTCTGTGAATTCAAGGCCAGCCTGGTCTACAAAGCAAGTTACAGGACAGGCTCTAAAGCTACATAGAGAAATTCTATCTTGAAAATAAATAAATAAGAGAGAGAGAGAGAGAGAGAGAGAGAGAGAGAGAGAGAGAATATACATGTAATAGAGACTTATTTACTTACTTATTTGAAACAGGGTTTCACTGTGTACCCCTGGCTGGCCGGGCATTTACTATGTTGCTTAGGACCTGAGCTTGCCTATCTATCTGTCTGTCTATCTATCTATCTATCTATCTATCTATCTATCTATCTATCTACCTACCTACCTATCTATCATCTATCCAGATGTATCCACCAATCTTTAGTGTATCTATTGATACCTGTCATATATTAATCAATCTATATCTTATCTAATGTCTCTCCTCATCGACCTATTGGTGTATTTTTCCATCATCTATATGTTTACATCTCTTTATATAATATATATATGTATATACATATATACATATATATACATATCTCTGTATCTATTAGCTATCTGTGTTTGTCTATTATCTGTCTTTCTATCTATGACTCCAGGCATACCTCTATCTTTCTGAGATACGTACTTCTGGGGAATTGATAAAAAAAAAAAAAATCTTTCTTTTATTATTTCATGTGACACTTCCAAGGATGCTTCTTGAAATGTCTGAAATATTATCTATGCCATAGTCAAGTGTGAAATGATGATACTGGGCTTTCCCGATGTATAGATGTTGTAATTACAAAGACAAGCTTTGCAAACAACTGGCCCTTAAGTAGGTACTGAGGGTTAAGTCAGTGCTTTGCTTTGGACTGAAGCCTAAGTACTCCTTTGTTGACACCTTTGGGTGTAGGTGTGTGACCTTTTCTCCTTCTCAGTGTAGCTGTTTTTTAAAAATAGAACCTACATATCTCCCTGATATCTGTGAGTCCTCAAAATGTCTGTGCCCTGACTGAGAGGAGCTGTGAGTAAAAACCTCTTAGGACCAAGCCACAGCATGAGGCTCTCTGAGCCAAGCATGTTGCACTGACCCTAAGCATAGTTCTAGGTCTTCAGCAGTGCCCTTTCCTATTTATAATCAGCTGTGGATGGGGGTGGGGCTGGGTGTGTGTTTCCTTTACCTTCCCAAGCCCTGGAGCTCATCTTTGTGATTAGCTTCAGATTTCATTTTGAGTTGGTGTTGAAATATATTTCAATCCATTTCTTTTGTTTGAGTGGATCTCAGGCTTTAGCTGTGAGTTAGTTTCCACTGACTTAAGATTTCATAGTAAGCACTAGGTGTGGTGGTACATGCCTGTAATTATAGCAGTGGAGGGAAGGGAGCGGGGGACGAGGATGCAGGAGAGTCAGGTGTTCAAGTCATCTTCTGCATGAGGATTTGAGAAACCAGCCTGAGCTACAGGAGGCCCAAACTCAGAGGAAAAACAAAGGAAGGGAGGTAGGGATGGAGGAAGAGAGGAGGGAAGGAGGGGAAGAAGATGCTACATAGTGAGAAGATTGGTACACATGAAAGCAGCATCTTCTTCCTCCTGTGTTATTCTGCATCACCCCAAATCTGTGTATCCATTGACTAATTTGATGATTACAGGACAATTCTGGAGCTTCCGGACACATATATGAGACTTTGATTCTTTTGCTTCTCTGTCTTTTCAGTGTATTTGTAGCAGGCACAGTGGTGAATGCTCATCATCCCAGCACTTGGGAGGTGGAGGCAGAAAGATATCAGATTCTAGGCTAGCCTTGGCTACATACCAAGTTCAAGGCCAACTTGAGCTGCACCAGACTGTCTCAGAAAGCAAAACAAAGTGGCTAGTGGAGAGAGGCTCACAAGGCCCGCTCCCTCCCTGACGATCTTCAGATAGTTAATGGTTGCTAGGTGAAGTGTGTGTCTTTGATATTCACAAACACTAGATGGGAGACTCTGGAGGTTGAATCTAACTTTCCCCAGCTAGGGAGCACAGACATACTCACATGCAAATGCTACATAGGAAAGACTGTAAGAGCTAGAGGGTCAGGAGTTTGTGTCCTCTAGTAACATCAGAAGGTACACTGACAAAGTCTCACCAACATGGCTATAGAAATATGAGCTAAACAATGAACATGGCAAACTGAAAAGGGAAAAGCCCATGGGACTTCAACTCTACACAAAGAACTATAGACATTGGAGAAGAGCTGGGAGCAGGAGAGGTAGTCTTCCCCAAGGATGTCCAATTGCCAGTCAGCCCTACACACACACAAGTATAATTACATAGACTCAACAGGTTATATTTAGGAATATATATGTATATGCCTATACATATATATTTGCAACAACAACAAATAGTGAGAAAAGAGGCCATGAATTTAAAAGCAAGAAAAAAGGGATCTAGGGAGAGTTTGAAGGAGAAAAGGTATCAAATTACAGTTTCAAACAATGCTATATAACAAGTTGATTACTTGCTTTTCACATTTGATTCTCAAAATGAATTTAGGAAGATTATAAAGGTATCAGAAGGAAATGGGCAAGATTAGTGACACCAACAGCCAGCTGCTTACTACTGGAGTTTGGTTGTCAGGGAGGGCCTTCCTGAGCATTTTCAGACTTGTTATGAGCCCAAACTGAAGGGAAGATTGTGTTGTGTCATCTAACCCCATGACCCAAACTGCCTTATATTTCATTTTTTTTGTTTCTTGTCTTTTCCTGGGGGAGGAAGTTCTGATTAAAGAGGACAGGGTCCAGAACCCTAGACAAGTGTTCTACCATTGAGACACACCCTTTGTGTCTTTGTCCTCTGTTTTAAGACGGAGATGCTAAAAGGTCATAAGTAAACAAAGAAGACAAGGGCAAGAGGTAGAAACAAAGGAGAGAGGGTGGGTGGTGAAAAGAGGAGACAAGGGCCTGGAGAGATGGCTCAGTGGAGAAGAGCACTGACTGCACTTCCAGAGAACCTGGGTTCAATTCCCAGCACCCACATGGCAGCTCACAACTGTCTGTGACTCCAGTTCCAGGGGATCTGACATCCTTAAATAGATATGCCAAATGCACATAAAATAAGAATAAATGAATCATTAAAAAATTTTTTTAAAAAGAAGACAGAAGGAAAAAGAGCAGAGAAAGAAAGGAAGGAGAAAATGGTGGGAAGGAGGGAGAGAAGGGGAAAAGTGTAATGAGATCCATTCTATCTGCCTGTTGCAATGACCACGCCCATTGGGGGTGTAGAGACAGGTGCCTTCAAGCAGGTGTGACCTGCGGGAGGGGGGGTGGCGACCACACACACACACACACACACACACACACACACACTAGGTGTGTGGTCCTTCCTGGACCCCAGCTCACTCTCTTACTTCTTGGTCACAGACAGATTGCATCCAGAGGTATCCTTGGGATGGGAATATGCAGCGGTCATCTGTTTCTGGTGTAAGTGTTTTCTCCCTGAATAAACATCCATTAGTCTATCGTTTCCCAGATTCTTATTTACCACCATGCTATAGGAAAGCAGGGAAGGAAAAGAAAGCAAAAGGGGAGACAAAGGGGCATAGCACATGCAGTTACCAGTAGAGTAAGGGACTTCCAAAAATTCAGGAAAAGATGGACAAATACCCGGGCAGTGGTGCTGCACACCTTTAATCCCAGCACTCAGGAGGCAGAAGCATGTGGATCTCTGTGAGTTTGAGACCAGCCTGGTCTACAGAGTGAGCATTGTTTCAGTGTTGGGATGGAACCCAGGTTTGACAGCCAACCCAACAGTCTTTATGTTTTCAGTTCCCATTTTGCATATGAGAGGACACCCAGGAGCTTGGATCCAGGACCTGATAGCCTATTTTCACTTCCTATTAGTATCTCCAGCCCAATGTTGCATTTTCTTAGGAAAGTCTGAATACTGGAAAGATCCAAGGGTTTGAGAAGATAGGGGGATGCCTCTGTGATTGTTACACAAGCCTGAAGAAGTGAGTTCAAATCCCCAGCACCTAGTGAAAAAGAAGACTGTGGTAGAGCAAGCCTGATGTCCCAGCACTGGGAGGCTGAGACAGGAAGATCCTTGGGGCTCAGTCAAACCAAAATGGGTGAGTTCCAGGTTTACTGTGAGACTCTTTCTCAAGAAATAATGTGGCTGGGGGGCAAGAGGGGGTGCGCGCCTTTAATCCCAGCATTTAGCAGGCAGAAGCTGGTAGATTTCTGTGAGTTCCAGGCCTACAAAGCAAGTTCCATGACAGCTGGAACTGTTAAACACAGAAACCCTGTCTTGGGGGGGGGGGGGGATTCACACAGGCCTATGATCCCAGCACTGAGAAACTGAGAAAATTCGAAATTCTTCGAAATTCGATGGAGTTCAAGGTTAGCTTGGTTATAGATAGAGACCCTATCTCAGATAAACAAAATAACATGCCTAAGGTTAGGTGAGTTAGTACAAGCCTGTAATCCCAGAACTTGGTAGGTAGAGGCAGAACGCTAAACTTGGTTTATATATAGTAAGGAGCCAACCTGGGCTACACAAATTCTGTCTCTATCTGACTACCCTGGAAGAAGAAGGAAAAAAAAAAAAAAAAAAAAAGGAGAAAACAAACAAAAAAAACTAAGAAGAATCAAACATTGACATCAGTTTTGTCTGTCATGATTTTTGTTTTGAAAGGGCTAAATAAACACAAAACTTTCTATGACCCATATGGAAGGCCCTCCCCCACTTTGATACAGGGTCTCACTATGTAGCCCTGGCTGTCCTGGCATTGATCTGTAGACCAGGCTAGCTTTGAACTCATACTACAGCCCAAGAGATAGATTAAAAGTTCCCTGACCCCATTCAGGGCAATGCAAACTTTAAAAAAAAAAAAAAAAAAAAAAAAATGAGGAATAAAATCCCAAGAAGAACAAAAACAGTATATAATTTTGTTTCTTCAATCTTGCCAACATATTTAAAGATAGCAGTGCAGAAAAAATAAAGGGCTGAGCCTGGGCATTGGTGCTGCACACCTTTAATCCCAGCACTGGTGAGGCAGAGGCAGGTGGATCTCTGTGAGTTCGAGACCAGCCTGGTCTACAGAGTGAGTTTCAGGACAGCCTGGGCTGTCAGTGAAAACCTATTTTGAAAACCAAACCAAACCAAAACAACAAAACCCAACAAAAAACGAAACAAAGAACTAAAGGGCTGGGCACAGTCAGTGGCTAGGGTGCTTGCCTAACAAGGGTGAAGCTCTGACTTTGATTTGCAACACCAAATTAAACCAGAAGCCTGTAAAACAGCAGCAGGAGGGTTAGAAGCTCAAGCTTAAGCTTGGCTAAATAGTGAGTTGTTGATACAAAGAAAGTTCTAGGATGGTCCTCTCTCAAAATAGAAAACAAAACAAAAGCCATCAAAGAGCACAGAGGTAGCATGGTCCAGGCACTGGGGAAAATCCACGTAGTGATTTAACTATACAAAGCTGTCTTGAGTTCTGGAAGACTGTTTTGAAATCATATACCAGTTACAGAGGCAGGCAGATCTCTGGGGGTTTGAGGGCAGCATGGTCTATAGTGAATTCCAGGCCAGTCACGGATACATAGTGAGAGTGTGTCTTGATGAATCAATCAATAAAAACATTCAATCAGAAATAATATATAAGCTGGGTGGTGGTGGCACATGCCTTTAGTCCCAGCACTCAGGAGGCACAGGCAGAAGGATCTCTGTGAGTTTGAGGCCAGCCTGGTCTACAAAGGGAGTGCCAGGACTACACAGAGAAACTCTGTCTCAAAACAGCAACAACAAAAAACTTTACTACTCTTTAATACAAAATGCTGATAGAGAGGAACAGAAAACACAGATCATTAAAAGCCCATTGTGTGTGTGTATTAATCTTGAACCCCAAGATCTAGGTTGGAGGCTAGGGTTCAGCTGACAGAGTACTTGTTTGGCATGATGAAGAAGCCCTGGTTCTCTATCACTGCAGAACCAGGTGTAGTGACAAATGCTAGCATCCCATCTTGAGAAACAGGCAGAGGGTTGGGAATCCTTAGTTATATAGTAAGCTCAAAGCCAACCTGGACTACACAAGACCCTGTCTAAAAATAACAATAAAAATAAATGCAAACAGTTATAATCTAAGTCAATGTCCTAGTTAAGTGTGATCTTGCATTCACAAGACAAGATTCAGGTTGGGGTTTTCCCAAATGCCATTCTAGGGCTCAAACAAGGAGTCAAAGAAAGGTATTGAAAGGCCAGCAAGATGGCTCTGTAAGTAAAGATGACTGCTGTCAAGTCTCACAATCTAAATTCAATCCCTGAGAACCACACGGTCCAGGGAGAGAAACAACTGCCACAAGCTGTTCTCTAACTTCCCCATTCCATGGTATGAGCGTGCGCGCAACACATACACTTACCACACACACACACAGACACTCACACACATATATAGACACATATACCAGACACACACACATAGACACACATACACTTACCACACACCACACACACCAGACACACACACACACGAGACACACACACACATACACAGACACAGACACACACCACACACACATACATACACACACAGTCACACACACACCACACACATACACACACTCCCCACATTTTTGCATTTATACACATACAATTTTAATTTAAAGTTTAAAAAAAAATTGAAACAGGGTATTACTGTGTAAATTGGTTGCCTGAAAACTCAAATACCAGACTCAACTTGAGCTCTCAGAGAGCTGTCTGCCCTCCACCTCTGGAATACCTTGACTCAGGGAGTGCACCACCATGCCCGGACTCCATGAAGAACAATTTAAGTAGTAATTGTACTTAATTGGGAAATCAGTTCATGTCATTTCACCCCACATCTGAGTACAGACTCTCCCTTGACCAACCTGTCTGTCTACAACTCCACAGCTGGAAGGAGGCCACCTCCAGTGTGTGACCTGTACAGTGCTGGTGGAGAGTGTCATCAGTGGGATGTGCCAGAGACAAAAGAGGGGCATCTGGAGTTTCAAGAGGCAACAGCAGAGGTGCTCCATATTAAGAGGGAAGCTCTGAACCCATTTGTTTAAGACCCTTAAGATCCATCACTATTCTCTTAGTTAAGCTGTTGTCATGTCTACGTTTCCTTGAGGAGAAAATAATCTACACTTCCAACTAAGTTATTCATGGTCCGGTTTGTTCTCAGAATACTGTAATAGGCTTTGTGGAGATAAGTTTTATAATAGGGATTTAATGGAGTGAACAAGTCCCAGGCCTTGGAACGTGAGTATTTGTACAGAGTACACCCCCACCCCAGTCTGCACCCCAAAGGATATTCAGCCTTATTTAGAATCTAATTTCCACAAAAGAATAGATGGAAAGGCATGGATGGCAGCCACTCCCTATGGGGAAGGGGCTTGCCATTTGCAGAGCAGCAAAGAGGAAATAGCAAATAGTGATGAGGGCCCAACTCCACAGGGGGCAAGGCAGAGCCCTTCAGAGCTGAGTGGCCCAGACCCTTGCTGGCCCAAGGAAAATGAAATTTGAGTGGTGTATTGTAGGGGGAGGGCGCGCGCACGTGCATGTGTGCGTGCGTGCGTGCGTGCGTGCGTGCGTGTGTGTGTGTGTGTGTGTGTGTGTGTGTGTAGAGAGAGAGGAGAGAGAGAGAGGAGAGACAGAGAGATCACAAAGGTTTATACACACCAGCTTTATTCCCCAAGCTTTAGATACTATAAACTGCCTGAGTGGCTGACTACACAGTTACATTTTGTCATTTTTTTTCTTTTCTTTTTTTTTTTTTTTTTAACCTCTGTGTGATACTACTTTCCTTATTTACAAGTTTTCTCTACTTTGTATCTAAATGGAGCCTATTAGTCATTTGCTCTACAAAGTAGCAAGGAACTTGAGGCAAACAATTCATCCTCACTGTCTCTATTTGTCCTGAGGTGTTAAAATTCCTCCTTTAAAACATTTCAAAACAGGTACACACTTCACTACTTAACAAGCTTACAAGTTCTTTATTTACTATTGAATTTTAATAATTGGCTTTCTGTTTCTACTATGATAGTCACACTACATCTAGTTTGTTGCAGAGCTGCCTACCTTATTTGCATATTTGTAGCAACGTATATAAAAGAGTTAAGATATTTGGTTTATTATTTACATAAAACTGATTTTAGTCCGGTGGGGATTCTGAATCAGATACTTTGACACTTCTAACTTTGAAAGCAGAGCTCCTTGCTTTGCTTCAGCATTTGAATGCTTTCTAGGGCTGACAATGCCTCACTTGCCTTCCAAAGTGTTTATACTGTCCCTAATAACACTCCGCAAATGCTGTCGTGTCTGGCTAAATCCTTACTTAGGGTGCATGCTATGCCTCTGTGAGACAGGGTCAGGAGGTCAGAATTGATTTTGGAGGCCACCTGGAGAGTTTAGGCCATGAACTGACTCAAAAAATTTCTATCAGAGCCGGAATAGACCACCTCCCACGGTCAGATCTGGCCTGACACTCCAACCACAGGACCAGCATTGCAGACGGGCTTGGGGAGAGGGCAGAGTTGTCGACCCCAAGAGCTGACCTCTTCAAACTTCAGGAGAATTTTTTTGGCAGTTACCAGGGTGACTGGGTACTCTAAAGGCTTATCCTTCTTACTGAATGGAGGAGGGAAAAAAAATAGGAAAAAATATGTTAAAGCCTACCTCAGGGAGATGTGTGTCACAGTTAACATTTTTTTAAAAATGGGGATGGCCTTGACTTGTTTATTTTTTGGATATTAATAAAGACCTAAACGATGCTCTTTCAAGCTATAAATTTTGATGTTTGAAACAATGAAACAGATACTGTTCTCATGTTTGTTGTGTGCCTGTCTTTCTTTTTCTTTCTTCCTTTTTTTTTCTTTTCTTTTTTTTTGGGGGGGGGCTAGGGGACTGTAAGGTTTCTGGCCTGTCCCTGTCACCTGGCAGAATGCTCTCAGGCAGTACCCTGAGTACTAGTCTGTATGCAGATGCAAAGGACCCCTTTAAAAAACAGACTCCCGCCCACTTACGATCTCCCCCCCCCCCTTTTCTGCACTGTCTTTCCTGCTGTTCCCCTGGGGCAGAAAGGACTTTTCCTGTCTCCCTCTTCTCTTCTGTCCTCTCTGTCTTCACCTCTTTTCTCCCTCCACCCACCCTTTTCCTTTCTAATAAAACTTCTCACTTAAGCTCTGTCTGCTTGCCATGTTTGTCCTCCGCCTCAGTCACCCTCGCCTGCCATGGAATCCGCTAAGGTTCCCCTAGCGCTTTATCATAACCGGACCACATTGTTGACAATATACAAATGAGGCATGAGCAAACCTTTTAAACAATGCAGTTGTCTAGGGAATTCTATTAATGCCCTGCTCTTCTTAGAGAAAAATCAGCTATTGGACGGAAATTTCTAAATAAACATTCTTGCTTCAAAAACAGGCTCAAGGTACTTTTCCCCTTGAGTGAATATTCTCCATTGTGCCGCCCTTGAAATAATAAATATGGGGGCTAGGGGAAAGCAAAGACCTATGGTAATTTCATACCTTATCTTGTAACATATGACTTCACAAAAATAGTATAAACATTAAAGACAACACTCATGGCTGGAAAAAATGGCTCAGCCAATTAAAACCACTGGCCACTCTTCCAGAGGACCTGGGTTCGATTCTCAATACCTACCTGGCAGCTCACACCTGTCTTTAACTCAAGTCTCAGGGGATCCAATGTCCTCTTGTGACTTCCATGAGTACCAGACATGCACATGGTATACAGACAGATGTGCAGACAAAACAGACACACACACACACACACACACACACACACACACACAGGCCAAACACTCTAGAAATACTTTACACACAACAAAGAATACACAGAGGGGGAAAATATTTTATTTTAGAGCAGTAAATACTGAAGCTTAAAATAATCGCCAAAGCCGGGAGGCATGCATTTAATCCCAGCTCCTGGGAGGCAGATGCAGGTGATCTCTGAGTTCTAGGCCAGCCTAGTCTACACAGCAAGCTCCAGGATACAGAGCTACACAGAGAAACCCTGTCTGAGAAGCAAAGCAAAAACAAAACAACAACAAAATGCCAACCCACCAAATGCTCTTTCATGTTAATGGCAAACATGACCTTGCCATAAAATTCTGGACAATGCAAATACTTACACAGTCAGTTTCAATTCCTAATAGCAAATGCACACACACTGGAAAAACTACTACTTGACTTTTGGTCACAAGTTACAACACAAAATTCCTTAAAATAGTTCCTGGATGTAACATGAAGTTAAATGAGACTCAGAGTTAAGTTGTTTTAACTGGGAAAGCTAGGGACTGTGGTAGAGGCCTTGTTTCACCCTGGTGAGGCCCTGGGTTTGAGTCTCAGCCCTACAAAACATTAGTAATGATAAGCCAACTAGCGAGTGGAATAATTACTTTTTTGAAATGAAATCACAGACATTCAGTGCATTGTTGCTTCAATCCACCCTTAATTTTCTCATCTACCACCTCATCTGAAGACCTGGGACTCCCCCCCACCCCCACCTCTTGGGTGTTGATATATGTGAGTACTCACTTGTCCAGGTGCTTAGGAGCACTTACTTCTTCTATACACACCATCAAGCACTGGAGGAGGTGGAGTCTATTGGCATTTAAAGAAGCTATATAACAAAACAATGTCTTTGATCTAAACTGCACGGCACATTTCCTGCTGGACCTGACAGCACCTTTACTCCCAGATCAAAGCTATTCTCATCTCCATCATGAGTTCAGGGCCAGCATGGAAGATATGAGAGCCTGTTTCACAAAATAAATAAAGAAGTAAATATGTATCTTTTTCATATTGGTTCTAAGGCCCTCCCCAAAAGATCCATTTCAGAAATGTAGGAACTCTCACACCAAAAGTGATACAGAAGTGACAGAGAAGTGTTCTGAGCTGATCTTGGATGTGCATTCTGCTATGACCTAGTTTTACTGTTTCATAATCACCACTGGCTTCCTGGAATAGAGTACACGTAAATCTGTATTCAGTAAGTTGTCGTGTCGTTCCCCCCTCCCCAAAACAGGGCAGGCAGCTTTGGAGCCTGTCCTGGAACTAGGTCTTGTAAACCAGTAAACCAGGCTGGTCTCGAACTCACAGAGATCCACCTGCCTCTGCCTCCCGAATGCTGGGATCAAAGGTGTGCGCCACCACACCCCACTAGTAATAGTCTTGTGTGTGTGTGTGTTGTGTGTGTGTGTGTTGAAACAGAGTCTCTCTATTTTATAGCCCCGACTGTCCTGTTACTCATTCTGTAGACCAGGATGGCCTCGAACTCCTAAGTGCTGGGATCAAAGGTATGTGCCACCATGCCCTGCTGGTTACTTGTTTTCTCTGAAACAGCTGATGACCTCAGTATTGAAAGCCTCCTGCCTTGGTGCTCTAGGGCTGGGACTACAGGCATGTATCACTGATCAATTCATCTTAATTTTAAAAGGAAACAAAATGTAACTCAGGAATCATTTCTTTTCTTGTCTTTTTCTCAGAA
Organism: Phodopus roborovskii; assembly: GCF_943737965.1. Lineage (NCBI taxonomy): Eukaryota > Metazoa > Chordata > Mammalia > Rodentia > Cricetidae > Phodopus > Phodopus roborovskii. The sequence continues at coordinate 3,870,092 of NW_026126433.1, forward strand.
TAACCACAAAAGGAAATGCTTCAGATGCCACTCAAGCTGACCTTGCTGTGTCACCAAATACAAGTTGCTAAGATCTTCCAAAGAGAACGGGGCACGCCACTGTGTGAGTCACTAAAACCGTGGTGCCACCCATCCTCTGAGATGAACTCACATGGTCCTTCCAGCACCGGGACCTCTTGGCAAGCTTCTCTCAGGGCCCAGGGCTGACAAAACAGGAGGACCAGCAAATGCAACATTAGGCCTTAGTTTTGCTAGAGATGTATTCACTCTTAGACCAAAGCAGCCAGCCAGATTCTTTTAAATGGGTCTTGAGGAGAACTAGGATCGATCTGAAAAAGAAAAAAAAAAAAAAAAAGTTAAGATATAAGTAGTATATTCCCAAGTAGCTTCTTCAGTTTTAAGACTTCCCTCTCAGAAGACAAAAAGTAGTTTTTTGTTTTTGTTTTTGTTTTGTTTTTGTATGTTTGTTTTTCCAAGACAGGGTTTCTCAGTAGCTTTGGAGCCTTTTCTGGAACTCACTCTGTAGACCAGGGCTAGTCTGGAAGTCACGAAGAAGAGCCGGCAGTCTCTGCCTCCCAAGTGCTGGGATTAAAGGTATTTGCCATCACTGCCCCCTAAAAAGTCATTTTCACACCTTTTAATCCCAGCACTCAGGGGCAAAGGCTGGAAGATGTCTGAGTTCAAGGACAGCCTGGTCTCAGATAAAGTCTGCCTCCAAAAACAAAAACAACAGCAGCAAAAAAAGTTGTTTTTCCTTTTCCTTCCTTCCTTTCTTCTGGGATGACCTTGAATGTATCCAAGCACAACCTTGAATGAACTTCAGAATCTCCTGCTTCTGCCTCTCAAGTGCTGGTTTACTTCATGCTGGAGTTGGGGGGAGGGGAGGGGCCGTCCTGCACTCTAGAAAAGCATTTTTCCAACTGAGCTGCACCCCCAGTGCAAACATGTGTGCATATGCAAACATGTGTGCAATGATACAGATCATTTGTTTAGTAACTAGTGGAGCTGAAGGTTCTCTGATGGGTGAAAACCCACCAGTGTTCTGTGGTATGTAGCACACAGTAGAACCTACAGATCCACTTACAGTGGAAAAGTCTGAATTCCAGAGGCCCCACTGGTTGGAATCCACTCAGACCTAACTGGGACCTCCCTGCCTGCTCAGTGCCATCACAGGTCAGGAGATATCAAGCCTGCAACACCAGCAGATGTCTTGGAGCCTGGAGTCCTTCAGGTATCAAATGCAAAAGCACTTAAGTTACCCTTCCAGGAAATAACCTGAGCAGAGACCTCCTGAAACCAGGTGTGAAATAACAGACTCCAACAAACTGCCTTGACAAGCTTCAAAACTCTCAAGAAGTGCACTGCATGGAACACACAGCAAGGTCATGTTGCTGATAGGATTTCTCTGGACAATTTTCTTTTCTTGAGTTGTTATAGCCAATAAACATTGACCTATGAATTTTCTTCAGTAGACCCAGTCTCCTTGCCGTTGGCTTTGTAATTAAATGTCAAACAGGAGGGCTGTGGCCTTAGTTATCTCCCCTACCACTGACAGGAAAGGCTGTCCAAATAGCCATGAGCTATGAGACACAAGATGACTGCCCATCCGAAAATGACTTCATGGTGTTGCTTTGACACTGCCCTATTTGACTCTAGCTTTGCTGTCTGTCTTCAAGATCGAAGAACATTGAGAACAGAGTTAAAAAGAAGAAACCTGTAGGAAAATGCCTGACGATGGTCACGCCACTGCCTGCTAATGTGGACTGCTTTCAGATGCAACAGTCACTCTCTACAGAGCTGCCCCAAAGTTCTCTCAGTCATTACTTTTGGGGGTAATATCTCTACCAATTGAGAAAATAATCATGATTTAATTCTGAAAAAGTTCCAGGGTGCCTGAGAGGAGAAACAGTTTAGGACAAAGATGACTATTTCTCATTCCTTTCCCTCCTCCTCCTTCCTCTCCCCCCCTCCACCCCCAGACAGGGTTTCTCTGTGTTGCTTTGGAACCTGTCCTGGAACTAGCTCTGTAGACCAGGCTGGCCTCAAACTCACAGAGCCTCTTTTTCTTTTGATAGGGTTTGATGTTATAGGTTGGCCTGGAACTCACTATGCAGGTGAGAAGGACCTTTAGTTTCTGACCCTTCTGCCTGCTCATCCCATCCCCAGTGCTGGGATTAGAGGTGTGTACCACTATGCTCAGTGAGGCTGAAGTGTAGCTCAGTTGGTGGAAGGCTTGCCTAGCATGTGAAGGTCCTGGATTCAGTCCTTCACTGCACAAATCAGGTATGGTGGCACATGCCTGTAATGCCAGTACTCATGAGGTGGGGGTGGGAGATTCAGAAGTTCAAGGTTACTGTCAGCTGCTTAGTGAGTTTCAGGCCAGATAGGCTACATGAGACTGTCTCAAAATCAAATGGAAACAAGAATGAAAGTCCAGAGCTGAAAAGAGAGGAGAAAGTGGGCTAGGGTTCATGGGGTGAAGGGATGGAAATGTTCTTTCTGGACTTGCCCCTGATGCGACTGGAGCAAACTGGATGTCTTTCAGCTACACATATAAGCATGATGGGACAGGGTGAGCTGCAGACCATAGCCCAGGCTGCCGTTTTCCAGTCATGCTGTGGTCAGCATAGACTGTGGGGATACCTGCCAGTTCTCTTCCTACATCCGATGCTCACTCTTGCCCTTTGTCCCTTGCCATTACACAGTCCTGACGGAGCTGCCCTCTCCTCCACCTGCATTTATGTTTTTGGAACACACATGTCCATGTCTGCAGCATCCCACAGTTTTTCTTGACCCAGGTTCTTTGTTTGAAATCCTAGTGCCTAGGGATTCACTGGACTCCAACTGTGCTTGCCTGTGCCTTAACATAGAGAAAACAGTGTACAAGATGAAAGTGGTATATTCCCCTGTGGCTTCATTGGGAGAATGTGTGCACATCAAGTTATTTAAGAATGAAATATGAATGTGAAGGTCCTTCAAAATGATTGCACTGTGGCCCCTCTGTCAGGGCCTCCTCCACCCACGTCACGTCACACTGCTAACAGCTGTCCCCATTGTGCTCACACTTAAAAATCTAGAATTAACTATTTTTTATATGTTTTATTTATTTTCTCTTCTCTCATATATTACATCTTGACCACAGTTTCCCCTCCCTCCTGTCCCTCTTCCGAGTCCCCATTCACCTCTCCCATCTCCCCTAGACCTATTCCTCCTTTGTTTCTCTTCAGAAAAAGACAGGTGGCTTCCCAGGAATATCAACCAAATATGGCATAACAAACTACAGTAAGACTAGGCACACTCCTCATATCAAGCGTGGATGAGACAACCCAGTAGGAGGAAAGGGATCCACACAAGTCTGAGACACCCCAATCCCACAAGAGCACCCAACTACAGAACTGTAACATATATGCAGGGGACCTAGCACAGACACATACAGGGTCCATGATAACTGTAGAAGTAACATTAAACACCTACAATGATCAACATATATGTTTGGGGTTTCTTTAAAAAAAAAAAGATTTATCTTTATTTTAATTATTTTCAAGACAGGGTTTCTCTGTGTTGCCCTGGCTGTCCTGGAACTCACCACTCTGTAGACCAGGTTGGCCTTGAACACCCAGAGAGCCACCTGCCTCTGCTTTCCAAGTTCTGGGTGGGATTAAAGGCATGCAGCACCATGTCCAGTTTTACCTTTATTTTTCATCTGTGCAAGCATGCACACATACACACATGTGGATTCTGGTGCCCCACCAAAGGCAGAGGCATCAGATTCTCCAGAGCTAGAGTTATTGGCAGCTGTAACCTGCCTGATGTCGATCCTGGGAACTGAACTCACATCCTTTCCAAGAACAGCCAGTGTTCTTAACTGCTCAGCCATCTCTCTATCCCCTTAACACACACTTAGAATATAAGATATTATTTCTTTCAAGGCTGATGCATCCAATTGTTAATCAGGAGGATTGAAATTAAACACCCAGTCCCATCCCTTCTCTGAGGGTTGAGTTAGTTATGAAAGTTCAGATTCAAAACTGAACTCCCCTCTCTGGCTTGAATTTCGATCTCGGCACTTTGATTGCCACACAGCACTCGAATTAAGAATCACCTTGCTTAACTGGACTCTCTTCTCACTTCTGTGGCGCTATGAACTACATTGTCATAAAATCAATAGGAAAGCCTCAGCTGTCACAGATCCTAAGCAACTCCTACCCACAGAAATAACACGAACTGGCATTTCCGAGTTGCAAAATGTGCTGTTCGGATGACAAGAGCAGATCTAGCCAAAGGGCTTTAAATTTCCTGATCTCTGTGAGTGCCGAGGCCTGCCCCCACCGAGAGTGAGAGTCTGAGATCTTGGAATCCGCTTTTCTCCTGGTTAGAGACCAGGTGTTCCCTTTCTTCTTTCAGAAACAACCACAGGGGCCAGCACAGCATATTGAGATGTGGGACTCAAAGCTATTTCTAAGCTCTTCTAAGTTGGCTTTCATAGAATTTGTAACAGGATTTCAAATTAGGTGTTTTTTTTTCCCCCTCTCCTGAACCAATGAAAAATTCAGACTTGGATTTAAAAGTAGAATTCAGAAACTAAGTGCTGAACAGTTTCAAAGCCTGTCTGCATGGCCACTGCCAGGATACTGCAACTCCAAAAACAAGGGCACATTTCGAATCGTAAACAACAAAATAGCTACCAGTTGCCATTGTCCCAACTGCACCATTTCTGAAGGCATGCTCAGCCTTGCTGTAGTCTGCTACACGAATGCTAGCATGCCATTCAGAGGAGAGAAGAGGAACCCATGGCTAGAATCGCTCTGTTTTTCATCTGTGATACACTGTTTTCCACTCAGTAAGGTGACTTGTTTCATGGGAGCTCATTTAAAAACTTGCTACTGGATGTACCCACCCTAGAGTCCATCCAGCTTGGAGACTTTGATTATGCAGGAAACATATTAACTCATCCCCAAAACTTGCTAAGAAGGCATATGACCATGGTAAACTACAAATCATTTACACACTATAGGTTAAAAAATACTCTCTGATGACTCTGTCAGAGAGTCTATGCAGTAAATAGCACAATTGCTCAGTGTCTGTATCAAACTATCCATGTAAGTAAATAAATGCATACGAAAGACAGAGGGATGCTGTCTGGGGTGGTGCATGCCCTTTATCCCAGGAGGGAGAGGCAGGTGGATCTCTGGGAATTTGAGGCTGTCGTGGTCCTTAGAGTGAGTTCTAGAAGAGCCAGGGCTACATAGAGAAACATCATCTTGATCCCTATTCCCCAAAAGGCTAGAGGGAGATCAGACAGTAGTAAGCAGAGTGACACAAAAACATCTTATAGTTTTATAGCATGGCCTGTGACACTTGTCATTTCTAAACTAAAGCTGTTGGAGTCTGTATTTCCTACATCTGCCATCATTACGATCTTTGGTCTGAGAATGAAGCTCTCTGCCTCTAATTTGCTTAGCTTTCCAGAGTCAAGCTTCCTATGTTGCGGCCTCTCAGCTCTGTAAGAAAATAGAACTTGGGCTTCTGTAAGAGTTACTATTTCAAACCAGCCTCATTTTACAAACTCTCAGAAGTCTCCAACTCTCCAGGCAGTGGTGGTGTACACCTTTAATCCCAGTACCCTGAGTTTGATGAAAGAGCAGAGTTCAGACTCAGGTATGTCTGAGTTTGAGGCCAGCCTGGTCTATAGAACAAGTTCCGGAGCATCCAGGCAACACAGAGAAACCCCATCTTGCAAAACAAACAAACAAAGGCACAATAAAAGGTCTCCAACTCATTGTGAATAGTCTTTTGAGGCAGGGAGTCAGGCCTAGACTGGTTTTGAACTTGTGCCTTCCAAGTACTGAGATTAGAGACATGCACCACTATTCACAGTTTATGTTGTGCTGAGAATTGAACCAATGCTTTGTGCATGTCAGACAGGCGCTCTATCAACTGAGTGATAGCTTCAATTCATTCAGACTTTCTCGGCAACTTTGCTGCAGGACTGTGGGCACACAGCATTTATCTATGATCCTGGCTCATAGGCTCTTCTAGGACAGCATGGGGACAGAAGCGACAAAGCATTCACAGCTACCAAGTCACTATTTCAGACAAGTGTCATGAGTGGAAGTGGCATAGGGAAGTCAGGACCAGGCACAGCATACTATCCGCAATTGGCTACACCCTGATGCTTAGCGGTAACTGGACATTTGATCAGTTCATTAATCCCATCTCAATGTGAGGTAAATTGTGTGTGGGTGGGGAGGGGGAACTTGTAAAACTATCGGTGCTTCCTTAAATTTGATATAGTGCTACTCCATGTAGCCAAGGCTGACCTCAAATCTCCAACGTTTGAGCCTCTTGTCTCTACTTCCCACCTCCTAAATTTCAAATGAGGAATGTGAGCCAATACACTCAATGAAGAGAACATCTTAAATTCTTATACAGGCCTGGCTACCCGAGTATGCCTGCTTTCTCTTGGCTTAATTTTGCAGACATAGCTGGGTCTTCATTGATTTGTTTAAATGGCACATGGTGTACATCAAGCAGGAGTCTTGTGCCACCAATTCTGGTGTATTATTTCTTCTATAATTCCTGTCTTCATCCAAGCCAGGCACTACAGAAGGCTGATTCCCACTCTTGAAAAAAATATGCATACAGTAAAAACAATCACCCCATCTGCAAAATATACATGAATCTCCAAGGTTATAGTTATGAAATCTTATGGTTCTATCCATCAGATGGGGGTCCAGGTATGACGAACCCTTGCTGACACCAAGTTCTAGACCAATGGCATGGACTCTGCCCTGGAAGCTCTCTGTCCTTGGGGATTCAAAAAGAAGGGGAAAGTTTCAATGTTCACTTGCCAGAGTTACTACATTTCTTAAAAAGTCCAGAATCTCCACCTCTTTTTGCTCTCTCTCTCTCTCTCTCTCTCTCTCTCTCTCTCTCTCTCTCTCTCTCATACTCTTCTTGGTCACCAAGAAATTACATCTTAAAAGGAATTTTTCTCTATGCAGCTTGCTAAGAATAGACATAGCAGGATTTCTCTCCAGGGAAGTGTGAGCACTTGTTGGTCTCTGGGTTAGGGGCGGGGTTTGGGAAATTCGACCTCTGCCTGCCCTTGCAAGTTGTGGGGTTGTAGATTGGCAGCCGCTCTGTGGAGGCAGGGCCAGGGATAGCAGGGGTCAGTGAGGTTGAGATGTATTCAAATGTAAATTTACACCTGAAAAGACAGAAAGGAGTCACCCACTTGGGGGGTGATTTGAGTTTCTTGTGAATACACGCCCTGAGTGCTTCCTCGGAAAAGATGAAAGTTGCAGTGGAGGGGAAACACAGTCCAGAAGTGATGGAGCAGGGAGAAAGGAGGGAGCGGGGACAGCTTTGAAGAGCAAAAGAAATGAGTTCAGCCACCGGCTGTAAATCCATTTCCAACTTTCCCTTCTCAATGCAGTTTTGAGATACAATAGCATAGTGGTAATTTCTGTCTTCCTAAATATTTGGAGATTGTCTATGAAATCAAGAATATTCAAATAAAAAAACAGCCTATTCTTTTTTTTTCCCCCTGGCATTTGAATGGGTTTTTCTTGCTGTGTAATAGTTTTTTGTTTAATGATTGGTACCTACCTTGCTTAGTGGAATCCCAAAGTACCAGTGAGTAACTAAGAAAGGTAGGAAAAAAGAAAGAAGAAAGAAGAAGAGAAGGGGAAAAAAAAAAAAAAACACTTCTACATTCCAACACTGCCTTCAACCTCAAATGACAGTAAAAGGTTCATTCAGACCCCAGGACCACACTGAGGCATTAATTAGGCTGATGAAATCCATGGAAATGTATGGATTCAGCATAATCAAGTTTCTACCGCAGACTACCGTTTAGGAATACGTGAGCAGCTGGGAGAATAGAAAGTACTGTTAGAGTTAAGTCATGCATGTAATTGAGTATATTTAACATAACCATTTTAATGACCAGTGATTAAAAGTGCATCTTACTTAAATGGTATATCCTCTGCAATTTGTTCATATCAACTCGATAATGTTCTCAGAAGGAAAGGAGGGACACAAAATTCTAAACAAGATTTTTTTTTGAGTTTGGAAGAAAAAGGCAAGAAAATGAACTGAAAAGACTCTTGTGTGCAAACAGCTTTACTGGTATGCTATAAATTAGTCACTGTTTGGGACAGTCTGCTCAGTTCAAACAAAGTAATAGGAATATATAACCACATATTATATAAATATTTTCTTTAAAGACTCTCTGATGAGAACTTTAAGGTGTTCATCTCTCTCTCTCTCTCTTTCTCTCTCTTTCTCTCTCTTTCTCTCTCTCTGTGTGTGTGTGTGTGTGTGTGTGTGTGTGTGTGTGTGCCTGTGTTCACTCTCTAACTCCCACACATGCCAATTTTTTTCTGATTTTAAGAGCTTCTCCTAGGAATCTGGGAAGTTCACACTTGAATTATTCCAATCTGTAGGATTGGCTGAAGTGAACAGAACCTGCCTCTGGGAAGAAGGAGGATGCAGAAACAGGAACACCCAGATATGACTGTCCATAAGCAAATGTAGTCCAGGAATCTGTGAAATGGGGAGATGAACTGTTCATACCACTAAGGGGCCTGAACCCTCTGCCCACATGCTTAGAGGCAGAGTAGGCTCCCTCAAATTCACAGGGACCATGCCTTTAAATGCAGGCTTTATGGGGACCATGCACACGCCAGCCTGGTTACTTTTATTATATGTTCCCAGCTTTTGTGCTCAAAAACACAAAACCCACCAATGACTATGCTCAGGAAAGAATCGAAAGGCAGAGGAGGACCCAGACATGCAGCTAGGAGTGTGTAAATCCCACGAGGAGCACACACCCATGCAGGCACCATTAAAAGTGGGATTTTGGGAGGGCTGTCCAGCTCCCAAAAGTTGCTCTACAGAGCTCTTTTACCTCTCTTCACTCCCAACCCTATTCCCACAGAGAAACAATCTATTCTCCTGTTGAAAAGGAAGGCCACAGAGGGGCATATTGCTGTAAATGTCTGGAGTTGTGCTGACACTAGTCCAAGAGGAGGGGGCTAAAGGAAGTGTGCAAACACGAAAAAGGAGGGTAATGTATATATTTGGGTTGCATTGGCTAAAATAAAAATGTTTTTAGGGGAAAATCATTTGGAATCTTTCCACCTCCAGGTAGCATGTCTTTTTTGGCTAGGAGGGACAGGTCTGGGGACATGCAGGCTCTGAGGCACACTCTTGTCCTCAATGTGCAGTCTATAAATACTGCAGAAGAGTAGTGCCAGGGCAGTCAGAGCACAAGAATCCGAGCCTTGAAAGCATCTTTTCCTTCTGGCTATGGTGGCACTTAAATGATAATGTGGACAGTCAAGCTGGGAGATTTATATCTTTTGGAAAGTAGGGCAAGCCAGATGGTAATAGCGTCATTAACACACAAACTTGGGGTGTGAGAGTAAAGCTTGAGATCAGGGAAGAGCTCAAGAGAACAAAGGGGGCTGCTGTGAAGAGCCAGCCACCCCTCCACTGGCCAGAGCTATGAGCCCCTTGGTACTGGGGTCTGCTCCTGTCCAGAACAGGATAATAAACAGTGGCTATCCCGATCTCCCGTTGTGACTTAGAACAGAGAAAACTTTTCGAACAGGCAAATTCAACAGTCATCCATGGGTAACCCTTCATACCCTGAAGTGGCACGAGTGGGCCTTTAATTCAAATGTGTACCCCCCAACCCAGTATGATAAGCCCTGCAATGTTGACACATCATGAAATCATAGTTCTGGTTAGTGTATGTTTCAGACAAAAGTTCACTTCCCTCGCCTTATGTAAACACGGTATGCAAGCAAGACAAGTCCAGGAGCACCTCCTTTCTTTCTTTCTTTCTTTCTTTCTTTCTTTCTTTCTTTCTTTCTTTTTCTTTCCATTTTGGTGTTGGGTTTTGGTGCGAAGGTGTTGATGGGGTGGTGGCAAACTCTGAATTTTACTTTGGAGAACTTTGACGTTCAAACCAAACTCTTACTAAATAAATAGGTTTAGAAAGAACAAAGAAGATACCAGGACAGTATTCAAATGGTACTGACAATAATGTGTTTATTCTAACTACCTCCACAGACGTTTGTGAACAGGAAGTGCAGTTGTAACCAACAAGATAGAAATTAGTAAATGTGTCATTTTGTTAATGCTGCATATATATATGTGTATATGTATATGCACATTAAAAAGAAGAGCATCATTCTTGACACAGTGAACATGTCATACTGCCATACACAGCTTCCGGAAGACAGCAAGCAAAGGTGACCAGGATCAAGCATTGACTGGCTTGAATGATGCCTGCTAGCAACTAAAAGATGACGAGGTATAAACTAAAATCGAACATTTCCCTTTTTCTTCTTCAAAGCAAAACCGAAAACAGCCCTCCCTCCCCCTTAAAAAATACCTCCAAACTGGAGCTCTTTAACGACCTTGAGGACTTATGCTCAAGGCATTATTCAGAAAAATACTGAGCGGGGCAGTTCGTCACAGGCAATTGTTAAAGGCTTTCAAAGAGCCGATCAAACGCGGCCAGGGTAATCTACATTGGAGTCCGGATGGTGGAGTTACGGCATACACCTGCGGGGTGTTTGCTGTCCTTGCCCCTCGCAGAGCTACAAATCTTGATTAAAGCTCACAGCCTAAGTTTCTCCCTGGTTTGGAAACAAGAGTTTCTTGGGACAGTTCGCTTTGTGGGGAGGGACGGAGGTGGTGAACAATTGGGAAGGTCCGTTTCTCGAATTGATTTCCTGAGCCTCCACCCAAATGTAGACAGCCCAGTTAGAAGCCCTCACACGTGGCCTTGAGTTCTCTTGTCTCTAAAACTCCTTCACTGTCTTTGCCATAACTTTTTGTCTAACCAGTGTGTGGATGGATAGCAAGCTCATTTCGACGCTTTCTTCCATTCCCACAGGTGCCCAACTACCCACCCTCGGCCAGCACTCTTTTTTTCTAGTAAAAACTACATCTTTCTTTCCCGGAGGGTCGGTATCTACCTTGAAACTTTCACTTTTGATTCATTTGTTTGAGATTATTTCTCCCCTTTTCTGTGTTGGGTAGGTTCCCACTGCCTTCACTCCGAGGGGCAAAATATGCGAACTTGGGGGGGGGGGGAGGCGACGCGAGGGTCGGACAGTCGCAAGCGGGAGAGACGTCACTGTCCGTCAGCTAGCTAGTCCGCAAACCGTCTGCAATCGGTGTGTGACCCATTTGGGGGTGGCGGTGGGGACTAACCCGCTGCCGGTGATGCCAAGATCAACACTCAGAGCGAATGTTATCAATAGACCAATTTTCTGTTCTTGCTCAGGGCTTTTTTTGTTTCATTCCTAAGTGCAGAGTGTCTGAGCTGCGCAAGACGCAACTGTACGGAGGCGTCCGGGAAAAGAGGGCGCTAGAAGCGGGAGACGCAAATATGGAAATTAACTCATTAGGAAGGGGTGTGGTTAGCGTGAAGCCCCCTCCTCCATCCCTTCCTCTCTCCCTCGCTGCCACCGTCCTGGCTTGCTAAATGTGAGATTACAAACAAACAAATAAAGCAGAAGCTGACTACGCAGCCCCAGATCAAACACGCTCCAGATAATTCTCTCCACTCAGCGCCGCGGCCAACTCTGCCACGCAGCGCCCGCCCCTGTCGCCAACGGTGGCTGCAGCGCTCCCAGCGCCATCTCAGACCTCCTGGTACTGCATTGGGACCGCCGCCACCTTTCGAAGGCACAGCACGTGGTCCCGACACTCGTCGGAGTGCACGTTTTAAACACTAAGACGCCAGCTTCAGCCACAGTGGCGCCCTTCGCAGGGCTTCTGCTGACCTCGTGGTTCCTCTGCAAAGGCCTTGGGTGCAAGTGTGCTCTGGGGGAGAAACAATCGAGCTAGAAAGGAATGTCCCTGAGTCTCTGGCCTGGGGCCTTTTTTTCTGCGGAACCGTACTCCCAGCGCGAGATTGTGGTGTGCCAGGGCTCGGGTGAGACAAAACTGGCACCAAGGCGGAGGCCTGCTTAGAGCATCAGAGCCCAAGTTTGAGATATTAACAAAAGACAGGATGGCCAAGAGAGAAGACTGGGGGGGGGGGCTGGACCGCCTGGAGTGCAGAATTCTGTATCTAAATCACATTGGGGGGGGCAATTAAAACGAAACAAAGTGCAAAACTCGTTACACACACACACACACACACACACACACACACACACACACACACACACACACGTCTCATGTAGTCCTGTATCTAGGTCCTCAAAGCCAGGCTCAGTGTAAGGCCTGAGGCAAAATGGTACTTCTAACGGCTGTCCTTCCGGCGACCGGCCTCCCCGCCCCTGCTCCCACCCTGTCGCTCCTGCAGCTGCGGGCCCCTTAGAGGAAGGCTGCGCAGTGCCCAGCCTCCCGCTGCCTGCAGGCCACCGCGCCTCAATGCGGGCATTGTCTGCCGCGGGTGGGGAGGCCAGCAGATCGACACACAAGAATAGCAATGTGCCAGACTTCTCTTAAGAGAAAGTTTCCAAATGCCCTTCTTGTGCTGAAATACTACTTTTTAAAAAGTGCGAGACGTGTTTTTGTGGGCAAAGATTCGTTTTTGAAAATCCTCAGTTTCAATTCCTCAACCCTTTTCACTTCTTTTAGGTTTTCAGAAAAGGAGAGTGGGCAGGGAAGTGACGGGCATAGGGCGAAGGGGGCCAAAAACGTGAACACGTTTGGCCGCGGTCAGTGGGACGGTTTTGAAATATGGGTAGTTGTCATCCTGGTCGGGGATTCGGGAGACAGCTGCTGGGTCGATGCGCGGAGTGGGAGGAGGGCCCCGGGCGCGTGTGCTGGGAAGCGTTTCGCACCTCTTGTTTATCTTAGAAAGGCGCGGAGGGGTGGGTGGGGAGCGAATTGTTCCTTTTCCCGACAGGCAATATTAGTTGACTAAAATGGAGAGGCGGGCACACACAAAAACAAAACCTCCGCAGGCTCTTCTCCCCTGACCCAAATTCCAAAGGCTGGGGCTTGCCACTTGGAAGACGTTCGCGGAAGTCTGAAGACCCCAGAGTTCGTGGTCTTCCTACCAAGGTAGAAGCAGCAGCGGATGCTTTAGAACTGGGCCTCTGAGAACAAGGGCGATGAGGCTCTCACTCTAGCAGCGGGGATGCCTTCCTTCCAAGAGTGGTCTTTCTCTCGAGAAGGTCTCTGGGTACTCTCAGCTCTTCCAGGTATTTGTGAGATAATGGCTCAGGTCTCTTGCCAAACTGTCTGATACAAGTATATTCCAAGACCCTGCAAAGCTGATTCCTTTAACACACACACACACACACACACACACACACACACACACACACACACACACTAAAAACAAAACAAGACCAAAACCAACCAACCAACCGACTAACCAAACAAGACAAAACGAGGCCCCTGCTCTCCGTGTCCCACAGCCAAACTGACCATAAGCCAAAGAAAGGGTTGTGGCTGTTGGCAAGTCGTGTTAATTTGGTAAGCTGACTGGATGCCTTAATGATAAATCCCTAATGTAAAGAGCCTGATACAAGCTCTAATTGCTCCTGGGAACTTCAGGTGGTTGCTAGGCTCTGTGGACCACCGCCACCCCAGAAAGATTCCAACAGTGTGCTTGGACGGTGGGGAGAAGGAAGGGTGGGGTGGAGTTTCTACAGCTAGCGGTGCCCACATCTGCTGGGACTTCCATATCGAAGCTGTTCATTTACCGGAGCCAACTTATGAAACCTCCACAATTAGATCTTCATTGTCCTTCCCCCATAATACTGTCTAGAAAGAAAAGGTCTTCTCGGTCGGGGCCAATCCAACGAAGCGTTTGACGTTATTAAATAATAAAGCGATTGTGATTTACATTGTTGTTGAGAAAAAAGGCCAATTATCCACTGTTATGTTGCCATAAAGATCATATTAACTCGAATTAGTAATCAAACAATATGCGAGCGCTTAAAAAGTACAGCAGAACTGGGTGACAGCTACTGCAACGTCTTCACTTTCACCAGCAAACCCACCCGCATCGTCAGCCTGAGCAAAAGAGGCCGACACCATAGGCCCGAAAGGAGGGAGAGAGCCTCGAGGTGGTGATTAACCGTGTCCAGTGTTAATTATTCTCAATTAATCCCAAACAGTGCAAACCTTTCCTGGTTCTCTGCAAGTTCCCGCGCTGGGGATGCTGTGGGGATTGCACCTCTCTGAGGAGAGACGGGAAGAGGCACCTTGAGTACTTGCGGGCTGAGCAAAGGAAAGGGACAGGGATGCAGGTGCGTTCGAGGATGCTGCTCGTGGCGCGAGCGCGGGAGGTTCGTTGCCTTTCCCACAGCCCCAGCTGCAACCCGAGGCAGACGCCAGACGTGGGTAAGGCCCACAGCATCTTCCACCCCACCCCACCCCCCGTGAATCCCGCGTCTTCTCTAGTCAAATCCCTCTCGCGCGCGCCCTCTGTTATTAGGTTTATAACTCGTTGCCCACTTAAATCTGTGCAGCCAACCAAGGAAATCTAAATAGGTTTGAGTCGCCCCTTGGGTACCGAATGGAAGCTTTAATAAGAAAGATTAATTGTGGGTGTGTACCAGCCGGAAGATACGTTAGCGCTTAAGCTGCGGCCGCTGTGAATGGGGGAGTCAGAACGCTCTTTTGGGTCTAGACTTTAAGTAAGCACCATAGGCATACCCACTGTGAGGCCATGGGGCAGTGGACTCAGTCATCTCTTCCTGTGATTCTCAGGGTTTTAAAGAATTTGGCCTTTACTATCAATGCCTTTCAAAACCACCCGGTGCACCCTGGCTCCTCTTAACCCATGCAGAGGTGAGCAGAGGAGGGGTCCTGCCCCTCCCCAAGTGTTTAAGTGAATCATAAACAGGTTTTTCTGGGGTGGGCCGTTGGGGGGGTGATGTTTTTTCTTGGCTAGAGACATGTGTTTTAACTGTAAGTAAACAGGGAGTAATTTTCCTCAGCACAAATGGGAACCACCTATTAGCTGGGCCATCTTGGTGTCACCCTCATGTCACAGGCTAGGGTGAGGGAACTATCTTACCTTTTCCTAATTGTTCAGATTCAAAGCTAAAACCTGGCCAAACCATGGGGTGAGGACAGAGTGTGTGAAGAAGGGCCTGGCTGCAAAGTTCCCAGTAGCCTCTTAAATAATCCCATTTAAAACTTGCTGCACCCAAGCCCGAGCTTACACCAGTGCTCTTACAGTGAGCCTACAACAGAAAACTCTCCTGCTGTCTGCTCCTTGCTAGCAAGGGCAGCTAAAGGGTGGTCACATCTCTGTCCAGAGTTTTAAAACAGTTACCGCCTTCCCTGACCCCCTTCTTTTTCTCCCCACCCCTCTCCCCAGTAAAACCAATTCAAAAGGGGACAGGACAGAGCTCAGCAAGATTAACGTGCCTTCATTTGTAGGATTAGCCCTCTCATGCTGCATAATAAAATACTAGAGGTCCTTTTACATTTAAACAAATACACGAAATTCATGCCTTCTCCCTTTCCTGTTTGATCTCAGAGCACATGCAAGACCGGGCCTTGGAACCTAAGTAGTCTCAGAAAAACTTTTAACTGAAGAGTTTTCAGATCCTAGCACATCTGGGCCTTATGAGCATTGATATTGGGAGAGAGCAGAGAGATCCGCTTACTTTTAATATCTACAGCTATAGATTTGAGTTTGGAACTCACGATTAAAAGTCTGTTTGTTCCTCCCAGGGCTCATGGATTTCAATGCTGGCCATAGGAACCACAAAATGTTCATTAAAGGAACCTATGCAAGGCTACTGTATGGCCACTTTGTTGGTTCAGAACTATGGATGGGGGGAAAGTATGTAAGTGTGAGCCGATGTCACGCTGGCCACCAGTGTGTGGTCTATTGTGGGAAATGCTGCTTTTTGACTGAACAGAGGCCCCCTCCCCCTTCCCCAGCTCCGCTGCACCTGCAGTGGATGAGGGAGTCCCTGCCATTCAGCCCATCGCAGATTGTTCAAACAGAAGACATCTCTGACAGCATTCAATTCATTACATTTCTTCCTGCTTTTCAAACCAACACACACACACAAAATGAGTATTGCCAGCCAGTGACAGCCAAAAAAAAAAAAAAAAAAATCTTAAAATACTTTATATGCAGCTAATTTAGAAGCTCACACAACTAACCATGAAATATTTTGTGTCCTTAACTTGGAAAGCTTCCTAGGACTAGGTGGGGGATGGGAGAATTACCTGATTTTTTTTTCCCCTATTGAAACTTATCTCCATAGTTTACATGGAAATAGTAAGTTTGTAGAATGTCATTGCTCACACGGCAGGGAGTACTTTCTATAAGAATCAAAGGCAGAAAAGTGCAAGAGAAAATAGGTCCTGCTTAGTCTTAGCAGAAGGGCTCACTTGATATATATTCCTAATTTATGCTGGGGAACCAGCCTGCTAAAAGAGGTATGGTACCCAAGTACCAGGAGCAGGCTACTGAGGAGAGGGAAACATCAGGCCTGAAGTGTAAGCTAAACATTTACATCCATTTCCTGACAAGCAAGCCTCACCCCCATATGTCCAGGTTTGCTTTGCCATCTTGAATTCTAAAATGTTTTTGCACAAATTACTTCACAAAGCTGATGTGAGGGTGTCCAGAAAGTTGATAAGAGTGTTAGCCTAGTTTGCCAGAAGCTGGAGTAAACAAACTCCTGAGGAGACTAGATTTTAAGGTACCTTCCCTGGAACATGAGGAAAAGGAAACAAAATCAGAGGGGACCTTCAAAAGACAGGCTTGCTTCAGCCTGACTGGACTGTAATGTTATGCAATAACCTAGATTGGAGCTGTTGGCTGATTCTTGCTGAATCATTCATTACTCTGTGAGATCTTAGGCTAATATCAGGATATAAAGCCCAGATCCCAGAGCCTTTGCATTGGAAGGGATTAAAAAGAAAGAGAGAAAGGAAGAAAGATAGGAACTGGTTGAAGGGTTGAAAGAAACCCTGGGCAGTACATCTCCAGGAACACTAACCAACCAGCTTCCACCAGTGGTTTTGTCCATCTTAGACACACTCTGGCCACCAAATGGCTTTTATCTGTAACTTGCTCAGGCAATGTCTATAGTCAGTGTTTGACTCCTATTTTGAGATGGATCTGATGTAGCTTTGGCTCACAGTTTATAAATCCTCAGGAGTGGAAGGTATGGAGAACACAGAATTGACATGCCAATGGTAAGCCAGGTACAACTAACTGTTCTAACCACCATGACACTAGAGCCAGGAGACTTTAGAAGTCCAGGTCCAGAGCTGCTGCTGGGACTCAGGGAGGCTGAAAAAGACAATTCGTGGCCTATCTAGAAAGAAAGGCTTCTGGCCTAATTCGATGAAGAGGCTGAGGACAAAACGAAACACAGCTGACCTCAGAACAAACTAGCTAGCAGATCACCCAATGTTGACAGCACACATGGAGGAAGAGTCCTGCTGCAGATATATGTGAGCAGATCTGAGATTATTTATAGGGGAGACCCGCCATTGGAATGCTGGGGAGGTCAGGGGCCTGCCAAACTGGGCCTATTGGTATGGTAGTGCGATGGGAGGTTGGCTTCCCTGGCCTCGTCAGGGACTGTCTGGTGTTTCTTTTCCCAGTTAGGCCTCCCTGAGTTGCTGTGAACCCTGATATCACAAGGTGGGGGGAAGGGGCAAGGCCCTTCTTCTGTCCTGGCCACCAGGATAAGAATGCTAGAGAAGAAGTCACAGCTCCTTATGATACAGTCACTATTTTACTGCCCTCTGGGGGTGGGGGCAACTCAAGTTTTAAATGGCAGTGTTGTTCTCTCAGGAAGAAGACACAGGAATGACAAAGTTTCAAGGAGACTTCCCAGGCTAACCCTAAGCCTGGGTGGGAAAGAGGCGGGAAGAGCGACCCCCTCCCCCACCCTAAGCATAATGTCACTGCCTAGGACCAGCAAGACGGGCCAGCAACTTTATATGCAGCTTTGAGACAAACTTGGCACAAGTGTCCCTTGTCTCACCTTATTCTGGAAGACAGAAAGGAAATCTCTGCTCAAGGCAAGCCAGTGGATACAGGGGGCATAAGGGCAGTCTTGCAGAGTCACCTTTACTTCCCACCTGAAGAAGTTCAGGGTTGGCTCAGCAACCCCACCTTTGTCCTCCCCCACACCCGCAATCAGACCAGAAGACTAAAACTTCCCATCCTTTTGCCTCTCATCCTGGGTGGGAAGGATCCAGTGGGACTTGACCACAGATGTCAGGAAGAAGAGACCTGGGCTGACAGTTTCTAATTTGGAAGGTCTGGAGCCTATAATCATCTCTGGGGCTAGAAGGTCATCACACAGAGAGTTCAGGTCCCCGAGCGGGAGGCAGGGAACTCTGAAGCAGCTGCAACTGGGTTCAGGGCTGCAGGAAGGCATAGAGACTTAGGAACCCCTGAGCATTTTCTTGGTGGGAGAGTCTCTGGGGATGGGGGCCTGTCTCAGTGACGTCAGAAACTGGCCAGTCCAGGTCAGCCATCCGCTTGGCTTGCCCCAGTCCAAGCCGAGTCTCTAGGCCTGGGCCCTGGAGTTTCTTCCTTTCAGGCGGCCTGCAGGAGGCTGGCGAGCTTTCAGCTCAACCCTGCCGAACCTCGGCCTACACAGGCAAAGGTGGCTCAAAGCGCAGAAATCTTAATACATCCGTGCCCACTTGACTCAGTGGGCAGATAGCGTCATAAAACGAATGGCCCCTCAGCGCTTTTGGTCACCTGAGCTTCCTGCCAACTAGAAAAACCTCTAGCCCGAACTCTGGCCCAGAAGATGAGAAAGATTTACCACTTGCTTCCGGAGAGAAACAGACCAGCGCCCAGGAAGTCAGAACTATTCCCATTCTACCAAAATATAAAATACAATTCATCCGGAACCGCACATAGAAAGAGGGCTCTGACTCGAGAAATCCCAGCTTACCTGAGTACTCCTGTTTCCCCAAGAGAAGTCTCTTTAGTCAAAACAAGAAAGTCGAGTCGTCCATTATTTTCTAAAGGCCACAGAAGGAAAACATCCTCGCGCAGAATGACAATACTAGAGCTGGCCAGCATCCCTAGAAGAGAGGAGGCTCTCCGCTGGTGTCACAGGCACATTTCCGGTAAAGTTTTTTTTTTTTTTAATAGAAAATAACTATGAAAGATGTCAACCTAAATCTTGCAGTTCGAGCCATCTCTCTGTCTTTGGAAAGCTCTATTGAGCTTATTTTAAATTTCCAGAGGCTGTTTACAGGCCTTTGGACATTATCCAGACTCTCACAGTAAAGGACAGAGTTTCTCCAGGCTTTAAGGGTTCCATCTCCCAGACAGGGTCCCTAGGGAGAGGCAGTCAGACATCTTTCAAGTCAGGTCAAAAAAGGAAGGGGAAAAATATGAAGTCAGTCCCCAAGCCCAGGCCCAGGTGGACCCTGAAGGTAAGTTTTAGATCCAAGAGCAAGGAAAAGCAGCTGAAAACAAACAAAATCAAAGCAAAAACTCACACAGAGATTCAAATTATTTTAAAGTAATAGTAGGGTTGTAATATGGGAAATCATAAACTCAAGTCCTGGCTAAAAAAAGCTCCAGGCAAAAGAAATTCCTGGAAGAAAAAAATATGAAGATCTGTTTTTCAAAACTTTTCAAAAAAAAAAAAAAAAAAAAAAGAATGGGGGAGGGAGTTTCAGAGAGGAAGTGCTTTCAATCATAACATAAAATAAACAGATAGATAGATAGATAAGATAGATATGTAAGAGATGCCAACTAGTAGTGATGAAACCACAGTGAGGCCATAGTCAGACCTCAATCTCAGAGCAGTTAGCTGTAAACTGTGAGCAGTTGAAAAGTAAAACCTCGAGCACACAAAGGCACGATTTAATTTCGCTCTTGTAATGGTTCTAAATGAAGACCCCATCACCAGGCAGTTTAGCAGTAGTCCTTGCCCCCCAACCCCGCAGGCGCTGATCATCTCCTTTCAATGTGAGAAAACTGGCAGCTCAAACCCAGTCAATGGAGCGCCTACAACAAAAGTTCTGAAAAGCTGAATGAATTGGGCTGTAATTACTACCCCCCCAGCTTATCTCTTATTCATTCGATTTATATTATTATTGTGGAGGAATCTTACTCTCAAAATCATTTGATTACCATTTTACCTAGGGTCATGGAGGAACCTGTATCATGATAGAAATGTGCCCCCCTACTACAGTGTTCAGGACAACAGGAAAAGAGGGGACTCCTTGCACCCCAATTTACTGTGCCATTACTAGAACTCAGAACACTCAGCCTGGTGCCTTCCATTTCAAGTTTTTGCTTTTATTGCCAAACAAAAGCATGTACCCTCCCTAAGTTCAGAGCCTGATAGGGACTAGGAAATCCTGTCACTTCCTTATTTAGACAAGGCAGTGGGTTTTATAAAATACCATTCAGTTTCCCCCCACATCACAAACTCTAAAAGATCTTGCCAGACATGGTGATGAAATTAACATAAATTATTATGTTGTTTTCCTTTTAAACCAAAAATAGTTCCTGAAATTGGGGGGAGAGGGGCTCTTTCCCTTGGCCCAGGAAAAATGTTTCATGAAGTCAGCTTTGGAATACCAGGGTTTCATACACTTTTCCATCTGAGATGCTATCGATGTACAGTCTCGGGAGATTTTCCTACTGCAAGAATGTGTCGCTTCCAGAAATAAGTACAGCTATTACATCCAAATCTACTAGCAGTCTAAATAATTAATTGAAGCATTGCTCTTTGACCTTGAAAAGTCCAGTAGGGACACATTTATAGTAATAATACCTCCGAATGAGCCCTTGTCAAATATTCATTTAGTGGTTAATGTGAGCCATTTTCCCCTGGGATGGTCTGTGATACCAGCTTTCCGGCACTGGCAAAGGAACCTTGTTAATCTACTCCCGCTCAGCAAAATATTTTAACACTCTTTAAGATATGGAGGGGGCGGGTATGGGAGAAAAAAAAATGTACCAAGAACAGATTATATGCTCATCCTGTTACACATTTCTAGTCTGTGTATAAGGTCAAATCAACATTAAAATTCACCCTCTTGACTAGAAATTAAGCATCTTTGACCAGAATAATATTCCTAGGAATGAGGTGAACAACCAGTAATGGAAGCAAGTCATTCCTGGGCAGAAGCATGACTCTATGTCTATGTTCCTTCTTAAAAAAATGAAATTATTATTAAAATTTATTTGCTCATAAATATTAAATTTATACATCTTGGGAACTGTTTTAAGTCAAATGGAGAATGCAAAAGAAAGTCCTTTTCTTCAGCTACAGTTTATCAAAAGCTTCTATATTTGCAAACAAAGTACTTTGGCTTCTACTTTTAAACTATTTGGTTTGGAGATATGGGGCATCTCCTTCTTTTGAAGAGTGATAATCATTTGTGATTTCAACTCTCAAAAAAGTGTTCTTCTGTCTTGCAAAATATTTGAACCTGGGCATATCCCCACAATGTCTGGCTTGGGCCAGATCCAGAGAAGCTTTTTCTTGTTCCTTTAAACTGGGAGGCTGAGTCGGGTCAGTTATTGTAAACTCTCTCTCTCTCTCTCTCTCTCTCTCTCTCTCTATATATATATATATATATATATATATATCCTAAGATAGACTTATTTTCAAATGCATATATTCTATACTTTCCATTGGCTCAAATTCCGGGAATATACCCCCCCCTTTCCCCCAGCACGATCGTTTGGTTCTTTATTCAAAGTTTCTTTTATTCCTATGTGTGAACAAGAACTGTCGAACGTGCTCATTACCACGTGAATAATCCTATGTGCATCACAATGGCTAGCCAGGCCCGGGGAAATTCTTTCAGAGTCTCTGCATTAATTAGAGGGGAAAATGCCTTGCTTGGATTGGGAACTGAATAAATGTTCCTTCCTAGTACAACTTAACCGTAAACACGAAAATAAATATGAGTACCCACTGTACACCTGTGAAGCGATCGAGAAGAAATATAAACACAGAAAAACGAGACCTTGAGTTCTTACAGAACATTAGCAGCTCCTCGATAAAAAAAACCTTGCAAAAGCGGCGACATAGGCCTAGAGGCTGAGAGAAACGGCTGTGGCCGGTACCCGGCTGCTGGGCAGAAAGCTCCGCAGGATCCTAACTTCTGCAGAGGTGCAGCGAGAGGACATTGTACAAACAGAAGCAATGCTGAACTCCTAAGGACACCCGATTCCTGGTTATTGATGCCTTTGGATAGAAGATGAGCGGGGGGGAAAAAAAAGCCCGCCAGCGGCCTCTGATGCGCCAGAACCTGCTGGTTAGGCTAAAGACTATGGCGGTTCCCAACTTTTCCGCTCCAGCCGAGGACATCGCCAGCCTCTCTTTACTTTTCCTGGGGCGAAAGAAAACAGCAAATCCAATCTCGTTTCCCCACCCTCTCTCCTCCCCTTCTCTCTACTACTGTAGTAAAACAGTTAACAGATCAAAAGCACAATCATGTCCAAATGTGATCAGAGCGCACAAAGCGAAATATCTACCTCGGAGTCGAGAGCTTGCTTCTGTAATATGTCTGTTGCCTGGCTTCTCTTTTGCGTGTGGCCAGCTGCAGAGATTATCCGATTTGGGACTACAGGCTTGGACCCGCGCTGCCAAATTAAGAAGTGGAATCCGGGGTGGGGGTGGGGGAGAAAGGGGGGAATAAATAAAAAGTCCATGATAAGTAAGGGAGTTTTGCAAGCCGGTCTTCGCTTTTTCCTAGCCCCAAACAGGAAAACGCAGAGGAGAAAGTTTATGAAGTCAGGAAACAAAGACAGAAAACCACTTGTTTCCTCACACAATAGTAGAGCTAGAGTCACCCAAGCACCTACCCGGCAGAACACTCGGCGTGTCTACTTTGTAATTATTCCGATACAAGAAGCATCATTTTCCCCTATAAACCACATTTCAAAGGGCCATTGTGTTGTAAAGAAAATGAAAACAAACCCAGCCAACCTGGCTCTGATTTGGCTCAATACCCCATCTGCTAAGCTACATGAAAATTTCAGAATCGACTCCTTCTGGCAACAAGTGGCACAAGCTAGCTTAAGCCCACATCGCGCTTATTCACGCTGCTTAGGAAAGGAGGGGGTGGACTTACAATATATGCCTCTAGTTTCTATTTTAGAAATGACAGCGCATTTCAGTTTCCCAGCCATCTTTTTCTTCTGCGGTTAATGCTAACAGGCACTGCTGGAAACATCAAGCCTGGTGGCTCAGCACGGTATTCTAATTCCCCAAGAAGTTATGTATAAGTATTGCTAGCCAAAGAAATGAAAGACTCAGGCATAATGTCAGTGTCCATATTTCAAAAATTTATTTATCTCAAACTGTGCATAATGGAGTAAAAACTTAAGTTGAAAATGTAGCTGTTATAAGGATGGTGGTATTAGTTCAAATATATACATGGATTCTCGGCAGCCTGGTTCCAATAACAGAGCCGAATTTTTTAAAATACAACTACGGAAAATAAAAGGGGGGAAAACTTAAAATATCACAACAAATTTACAGAAATATTACAAACCATAAGAAAATATTCCAACACAGTAATTCCATATGCTTTTATCTGAACAAAATGGAAAGGTGGGATTGAACAAAAGCTTTTATAAATTACCAACGATATCAACCTGCATGGACATTTTTTTTTTGCCTTTAACAGTAAGTTAAAAATTTAGTACAATCTAGAACATTTGCCCTTTTTAAACAAGACCAAGAAAATAGTCTTGCCAGTACTTGCACAAGTTTTCCTTTTGTACAATTTTAAAACTAAAATGTTCAAATCCGAATAAATTTCTTTCTTCCTTGTTTGTAACGGTCCTAAATTTAAGCTGCAGGATCAAACAAAACCCAGCAAGAACCCTTTCCTCGAAAAATAT
Organism: Phodopus roborovskii; assembly: GCF_943737965.1. Lineage (NCBI taxonomy): Eukaryota > Metazoa > Chordata > Mammalia > Rodentia > Cricetidae > Phodopus > Phodopus roborovskii. Next base: position 3,893,916 of record NW_026126433.1, read on the forward strand.
TGGCAAATTCTCAGCTTATAAACAATGGACATTTGATTGCCATGTTTATCTCGATAAATACTGTACAAAAGTTGCTTGCAAATATTAAAACTTTTTTTTCGTCGCTCGGAGTCTAGCTCTAAATATTACTGGTAAAGACTTTTGCAAACTCCCTGCGAAGCGCCTAACGTACCACTAGAACTTTAAAAAACTTTTGCGTAGTTTCTTTCTCCAGATCTATACATGGTCCGACTCCCCCACCCTCCCTGCCGCCCTCAGGTTTTCTCTGTACAAAAATAGTCCCCGAAAAAGAAGTCCCAAAATCTCTCATAAAAGTTTTCTAGTCGGCAACACGGTTTTTGCGTTAATTTGGATGGGATTGGTGTTTTTTTTTTCCGCAGATGTCATTTGGCTGCGGGTAATAAGATTTTTTTTTTTCCTTTGAGTATAGCAGATTTTTCTTACTCTCCTCATTTGCACCCCTCCCAATTCCCTTGCTTCTCTTTGAAAATCTCTACCCTTCTCAGTTCGCGGTCCGGCCCTCACATGTGCGACAGGGGCAGTGTGCCGTTAATGGCCGTGCCGGGCACCGGGCCGCTCTGGTAGTGCTGGGCCATGTGCAGTCTACTGGGAGCAGCGGGCTCCGGCACCTCGGCGCCAGGGAGGTACATGCTGATCATGTCCCGGAGGTCCCCGGCCTGGCAGGGCGCCCTAGAGTGGGAGGAAGAGGTAACCACGGGGGGGCTGGAGCTGGCCTCGGACTTGACCACCGAGCCCATGGAACCTAGCGCCATGCCGGGGGTGCCCTGCTGCGAGTAGGACATGCTGTAGGTGGGCGAGCCGTTCATGTAGGTCTGCGAGCTGGTCATGGAGTTGTACTGCAGGGCGCTGACGTCGTAGCGGTGCATGGGCTGCATCTGCGCCGCGCCGTGCGCGTTGAGGCCCGGGTGCTGCGGATAGCCCAGCTGCTCCTGCATCATGCTGTAGCTGCCGTTGCTCCAGCCGTTCATGTGCGCGTAGCTGTCCATGCGCTGGTTCACACCCGCGCCCAGGCCGGCGCCCACCCCAACCCCGCTCGCCATGCTGTTCCCGCCCGGGGCCAGCAGCCCTCCGGGAAGCGTGTACTTATCCTTCTTCATGAGCGTCTTGGTTTTCCGCCGCGGCCGGTATTTATAATCCGGGTGCTCCTTCATGTGCAGAGCGCGCAGCCGCTTGGCCTCGTCGATGAACGGCCGTTTCTCGGTCTCCGACAAAAGTTTCCATTCGGCGCCAAGGCGTTTGCTGATCTCCGAGTTGTGCATCTTGGGGTTCTCCTGGGCCATCTTACGCCGCTGCCCCCGGGACCACACCATGAAGGCGTTCATGGGCCTCTTGACGCGGTCCGGGCTGTTCTTTTGGTTGCCGCCGGTCGCTGCCGCCGTGGCGTTGCCGCCGCCGCCGCCCCCCGAAGCTTGCTGCGGGCCCGGCGGCTTCAGCTCCGTCTCCATCATGTTATACATGCGGGCGCTGGGCGCGGGCGCGGCCCGCCGGCGGCCGCCGACCCTCGGCCCGGCCGGGACTGCGGGGGCCGCGCGCGGGGGCCGGGCTGCAGGGGCCGCGGGCGGGGGCGTCGGCGTGCACGGCCCTACGCGGAGATCGGGCGGAGAATAGTTGGGGGGAAGCGGAGTTCGAGACAGGCGAAGTGCAATTGGGATGAAAAAACAGGCGCTCTCCTCCTCGGGCCGCCGCGATTGTTGTGATTAGTTTTTGGAAAGGCTTAAGCCTCCGGCTCCAAACTTCTCTCCTTTCTTTCTCTCTCCTCTTCTTTCTCCCAGCCCTAGTCTTAAAGAGGCAGCAAAGTACTTTTCCCTTTTTGCAAACACTCTCTTCTCTGCCTTGACAACTCCTGATACTTTTTTGAACAAGTTAATAGACAACCATCCATGTGATGGGGGCTGTCAGGGAATAAATGGGTTTCCGGCGGCCAATCAGCGAGCGCCGGCTCCTGCGCCGGAGCCCAGCCTCGCCAGAGGGTTTTGCATGAAAGGGGGCGGGGCCTGCCGCGCCGCCGAACGGAGCCCAGCAGAGCGCTGTGCCCGGAGCGGCGCGGGGGAGGCGGGCCCGCAGCCTGCAGCCGGCCGCGGGGGAACCTTTGTATCCCCCTTCCTCAGCAACAGGTCACGGCGCACGCCTGTTCGAAGGAAGTGGGTAAACAGCACCAAGACGACAGCTCCTCCCCCCCCCTTGCTACGGAATATTGGCTCCCTTTTGGGTACATAAGGGAGGATGGGGCGCGGGGAGCTGGGGCCAGGGTGGGGCAGGGCCCATGGGTGGTTCAGGGCGACGGTCCAACTAGTATTTCAGGAAGCTGGCAGGGCCGGAGGTGGTGTGCCATTGTTCCTTTCTCATCCGCGGCAGGGCTCTCGGTTCCAGCCCCTCTTCCTACCTTGGTGCCAACACCCACTCATCCCCTGGTCTCACAGTAGACAAGAAGTTAGACCCAAGCCTCGGGCCGCAGTGCCCTCCTGGCTTCCACGTCATCCGCTCGGTTCCCAAACAAACACGAATCCTCTGCCTATGTGGCCCACTGCAGAGCAGAGCTAGGGACAGGCCTCGTTCGCAGTCTTCTCCTAGCCTGACTCAGGTGTGGTTTAAGGAACACCAAGCAGCACATGTCCACAACCCTAACTCCCTCCTCCTCCACCAGTCTGTCCCATCCAGAGGGTGCAAAGGCAAAGCTTGAACTCTCCTCCCACTTTCTTCCTAACCCCCACCCCTCGACACAAGAGGATTTCAGTGGTGGCAGTTTCATATGAGAGCCTGGGGACGAAAGAATCAACAGAAAGAGACTCCAGAGTGCAGCGATGGGGGGAGGGTCACGCAACTTCCTGGCATCCTACAGTGAGGCACAGAGGTGGCATTTGGGCTGCGCTCACAAACTCCCTCCCACGCAGTGTTCCCAGGGTGGGAGCTGCGCTGCTGGCATTGCCCCTGCTGACTGCCACGGTGGTAGCCGTGAAGGCCGGGCCGAATTGGTCTATGGCTGGGAAGCCCTGGGGCCTGGGAGGCGCGTGGGGTTCAGAGGTACAGGTGCAAGCCAAGTGCGTAGGGATAGGGCCTGCAGAACCCGGGGAGCCGGGCCCAGCAAGCCCAGGCGGCCGGAGGATGGGCCGGGGGCGGGGGTAGGGGCCCAAGAATCTTGCCCGCCCAAGACCCGAGAGGGTAATTTTAGCCGATCTCTCTTTGTCCAGACGTAAAGATTTCAATCGGCAGGCGCTCAAAAAGCCCAGAGCCACCGCAACACGTCCGTTACAAATAGGTAGTTTTGTTTCTCTTGTTGTCGCTACACGGAGTCAAACAAAGCCCCGTCTAAGTTTCCTTCCACTCTTGTTGGAACCTTTGTGGCTAAAATGCACTTGGGTACAAAAGGGGGGGGGGGGAGACGAAAAAAAAGTCCTGATGCCATTTTTTTCTTTTTAAATAAAGAGCTTAAACCATCAGGGTTACTTTTTTTTTTTCTTTTTTAGCTGCAATTCTCTCAGCCCCTCCTCCTCTCAACTACCCCAACTCGGCCTAAAGAAAGCGTTCAGAAGGGTATCTGCCGGCCACGCTTCGCACATTGTCCTTACAGACTGCCCTGTTTATTCTTCACTCTCCCACCACGACTCTCCCCCACCCCCAGGTCTCCAATTCCCATCCTCCCAGACTTGGCGGTTATTGTCACACTCGAGCTAAATATGCTCAATTTACACCCAGAAAAGTTGTGGCAAAGAATTTTTGCAAACTTGAAATAATTTCTTCTCTACTTCACTTTCTGCATGTACTGTCTGCTCCTTAAATTTTGACTGTTTTGGATCTTGGGAACCCGGAAAGGACTTATAGAAACGCGTAAATATTTGGGACTCTTCAAATTAAAGCATTGTTTTCAGCTTAATCGGGGTGTACTATTATGCTCAACACCAATCTCAGGGGACTACAGAAAAGGTTGAGCTGGGGAAGGCAGCCACCGACTTTTCAGCATGCCTAGTTTCTGGGATGTGGCTGCTGCGCCCCCTGCTGGTGCTTCGATTTTCCAAGGCTATCCTTTACCTTTAAAAAGAAGGTGTGTAGAAATAATTAAAGTTAAAAAAAAAAAAGAGGAGGATGGAAGATCAAACTAATTACACATAATCTAAACAAAAGAAAAGTTAACATATCATATAAGCCATGAGACCAAATCATAAGAATCAAATTTAATTTGCTTAACTTAGAAATGTACATAGAACCGCCAGATGAAGTGGAAGGTTAAACCAGGGGAAAATAGGTATAAATTATGAAATTCAACATATGAATGAATTATGATTGTCCGCGCGCCACGAAGGGCAGGCGGAGCATGCACTTTGTGATTGTGTGTGTATCAGTAGGCGCTTAATAGTGTTATTCTGAAAACTTAAAAAAGCTTATGGATAATTAAGTTTGAAGAAAAACAACGAATTGAGGTGGACAACGGTGGTGTATATTTATTAAGATAAAATATTAATAATGGATGATGATAAAGGAACATCTTTTTAAAATCTTGATAGCTTTCTTTCAAGGGTAGTAGTAAGAAACATGCCCCCCTTCCGCCCCCGCATCGGGATAGTGTGCAACTCTCAGAGACATGTGTTTTCACCTGAACTCTATAATAATGTATTTAAAGAGGGTAAGAGTTCTGGTTAGGTCTTTTGTTAATTGCTTTATCATATGAATAAACTATGGAAGTACATTACAACCGTGTTATCATTTGTAGTTCCTATTTACAGCTTTATTTTAATTAAGCGTATTGTACTTAGACTTAGCGAGGCAATAAACTGACTGTGGCTCCTGCTTATGCCTAATAATGTGCAATGAAAATAAGATGAAAGAAGATGGTGGTAGTAAAAACCAGTTGTAGTTTATATTTTTAGAACATATGCTTTGAAAAAAAAAATTAGATCACTGTCACCCGATTTCAATCCAGCACCATCATAGTCCACTAAGTATAATAACTATAACAGTCCCAGCCTACGACAGAGGCAAGACTCTTTTGGGGTTATAATAGCTGACTACAGTACCAGCAACAATACACTATTGACTAGCAGACAATCAGAAAAAGACTTGGAACAGGGTGCTTCATCTTCCGTGAATTTAAAATGTTGCCACTGGCATAGTTTATGAAAATTGGAAGTGCTTCATCTAAAGAGAATGTAACACTTCTCTTCCATGGGCAGCAAAAAGCTATACACTTTTAGACCAGCATTAGTGATTAGTATATGCCTGGAGTAATCAGATTTTATTTTGCTCTGCTATTGGCCCTAGCCAGAAGCCTTAACTGCTAAATATAACCCAATTTTATTTACAAATCTTTTACATCAGTTTTTCTCTCCTAAACGCTCCCTATCCTTCCTCAAGTATTATATCTGAAGCCAACTGACAATTTTGAGGAGGTGAGGACTGTAGACTTATTTTTTTCTTCTTAGTGGCAAATAGAGGTTTAAGTTGCAGTAATTAGTGAGAACTAGCCAAGCATCTTACTATTATGATGCTTGTTAAAAACGCTTCGCTCCTGCATCTGCATTTGAGTGGGTTCCCTCCTCTCCTAATCTCCTTATGGAAATGAAGGCGAATGGCAGGGGACCTGCAGCGTCTGGGAGAATGCCCTTGTTAACTGGAATTTCTCAGCATTGCTAATTAGCAGAGTTTGACGACCACCAGTATTGGGAGAAAGCTCTGTTTAACCACTCGCCAACCATTCCGAGGAAGAGCAGACTAATTTTATTTTGTAATTAAAATCTGAAAAGGGCCCTATTTGACAGTTAGGGCTATGAGAGTTTTATCTCCCCGAGAAATAATTACTGCCTTGATAACTCAATTTTCTGAAAAATGTCAACTGTGGGCTCCAAAAGTTTTAATTTCATTACATAAGGAAAAGAAGCAAGAAAAATGGGAGAAAATGTACAGAAAGGCTTTCTAATTCTGGAACTGGTTAAATGTGTTAGGAGCCAGCTTTAACTGAATGGAGTGCTCCCCCTCCTCTTTCTGTTGTGCTCCTTGTTTCTCTGCAAGCTAACCTTCTAACCACCTCTTGTGGACATGGCCATAGCAGGGACCCTTCTGCAGCGAGGGAAATGACGTCGGAGCCTGGTATTCAAGAGGTAAATAAACCCAAAAAGTGTAGAAAAGTTTGTGATTTTAAAAGCCAGAGATACAGAGAATATTGTACCTAAGATTTAGGGAAAGGCTGAAGAATCTGACCAGATGAGATTCTATTTGTCTATCCCCAAGTACTACAAGAAAACAGAGAGTTATGTAGTAAGGATCCTGGCATATGCTACTTTACAAAATGTTTTCTTCTGTCCTGTCCTCTAAGTCACAAAAATGCCCAGTCACTCCACTTGGCAGGTGGGGTACCACTCAGCTTCCAGAAGGGCCAGAGCTTTAAGATTTTAAGAAACACAAATGAATGAAGATAGAGGAATGCATTTAGAAGGGTTATTTTCCAAATAAATAAATAAATAAATAAATAAATAAGAATATAAAATCACATATTTTCTAAAAATAAATAACAAGAAATATGCTAGAAAGGTTAGGGTACAGAATGCTGGGGTAAGAATTAGAAAGTAAATCGCCTGTGAAACTTTCTTCCCTCACTCAAAAGCTCATAGAGAAACCTTAATTTTTACTGTATGACTTTGAGGATAATGGGTGCTCTTTCCTTTGTTCTTTACCCATCCCATCTTCCTATGTTAAATTTGTTAGATTTCGGAAGTGTGAGAGATTATTAACAGGGAAGGACCATCGCCCACCTTTCAAAATGCCACGAAGAACAACCACAAACTTTTACTCCTTTCTATTTACCATATGGGCACAAGGTAGACTGGTAATTTAAAATTGCTTAATCATATTTTTTCTTCGTGTGTGTGCCTCTAATTTTCAGAAGTGTTATTATACACAACAAATGGACAAGGGGCTGTTGGAACCCAGACCCAATTTTACCAAATAATTTCACTCAAGAGCTGCAAGGACCCTTGAAAGCTGAGGAATGCAGGGAGGTCTGCACGCTGCCCATTGTACTCATTCCTTTCCATCTAATTCTCACTGAGGAAGTAAATACATTTTTAAAAACAGAGTTTGACAATTAGAAACTTAATATATTTTCCTCTTGCTTTGAACTATATTATTCCCCCATCACTTTTTTTTTGGTTTCATATATTTCTGCATCTTTCAGATATTCCAGATCAATTATTTGCTGGGTGAAGTATTCACACTTCACTATTTTCATTTCCATTTTTTGGATTATCAGCCCAGAGATTTTGTTCCCACAACTGCTGTTGCTGTCTAGGGGAAAATGTAGTTTGCCCTTTAAATGATCTAATTGCTTTAAAACAGAAATTTCCCTGTTAAAGACAAACTGAGAACAGGATGAGCAGCCACTGTTGGTTTTCAATTATACTTCTGATCGTAAAAATCAGGAGAGAGAGGGAGAGAGTCCACATACTTCACAGAGTCCTTAGTCCCTTTGCACTTCCAAATCAATGCTTGGAAATGTATGCACCCACCTGTTTGACAGCCAAACTATTTTGGGCAAATCATCTTGCCAAAGGCATATGGCCTCCTTTGTCCAGTGGCCATGTTTCCCCAATTTAAAGAAAAAGTTGTTTATTTAAAATGTTCTAGCTGTAATTATTTTATTTAGTTGTGACATCTATCAGAATAAAACAAACCCTGAGGATTTTCTGACCCATATTCAGTGACAGCAGTGCAGACCAGGGACATGTGACTGGTGCAGCAAAGTCCAAGTGGCTGGAACTCTGTGCCTGGATCTCCATCTTCTTCCCTGGGGTGACCTCATATAACTTTCCGCTCCCTGTCACTCACAAGCTTCCTTTCCGGAAGCTCAACCCAATATAATCCAAACACCAACAGAAAGCGATAAAAGCGCGCAGAAAGCAAGGATCTCTGGCACCACCAAGAGCAAGCCACGGGGAGGGGGTCCGGCTTCACAGCAAATGGCTGGATTGCACTCGCAGGAAAGCTTTCCACCTGTAGCATGACAAGAAGGTAAAGCAAATCTGTGTGGCGAAAGTCACCCACAGTCAGCACCAGACCTAACAGAAGCCATGGCTGTTGTGTGAAGAAAATCACTCCACAGTCAGCATCAGATCTAAAAGAAACCATGGCTACTTCTGGAAGGTTTGCCCAAGGTCCATGCTAACGTGCTGCGAATCAGTGTGCCCCCATCCCGGGCGGGCTGGCACCCTTCGGGCCTTCTGTTGACACTAGGAGGCCCTTCCAAAAAGCTCTTCTAGCCTCAAAAGCCTTGTCTGAGAAGTCAGCCTTCCCTAAGGCCCACTTCTGCCGGTCCTCAGCATCCCCTTCGAGCCCAGGCTCAAGAGGAGAGCTGGGCTTCCAAACCTATCCCTGTACAGTTTTCAGATCGCTGGCCTGATAATCTTTAAAGGCGCCTTCTGAGCTCAGGCTCCGACTTTTATCTCTCCTCCCACCCTTCTTGGCTTTTTGTTGGCGGTCCCCACTTTTTTCTCCCTCTTACCTCCCCCCCTTAATTTGGAGATCACTGACAAGCAACGCAGTAATGAGTCCTTCAGAAACTGTTATGATCTATGGTGACAGTCTCCACACCTAATTCACAGATTATTGACAAGCACCGTGGGCTCAATGGTGTCAAGTTGTACTTGTAGTATCTGCACCCTTTAGCATCCCACGTAGCTCCCTGGGCCCTGGTTCCAGAGCCACAGCCTGGCAGTTTATTGAGAGATGATCATCTATCTGTACCCTGTTCCTTTCATCCTGGCCCGGCTCTCCCTGGCTCTTTTGTCTGGGACTTGGATTCCAGGAACTGAAGGTTTTCCAGCATTTAAAAAACGAACAAGAAGAGTAAACTTAATAAACGCAAGCACATCCTCGAACCTGGCTCTTATTAATGAGCCTTGCTCCCGCCCCATCTCCAAATAGCCTGTCCAACTCCAAACCACAAACCCTGCTTCTCAGCGTTCTAAGCTTGGGAGGTAGGGGGAAAGAAAGGAAGGAAGGGTTGAGGACTTGGCCTGGGCTCAGTGGACCTAAGCTAAGTTGGCCCACCCGGCTGGCTGGCTCATAGGACTCACTACTTCACAAAGCAAGGCGCCCAGCCAACCCGCCGGGGCTCAAGCCTGGACGCGACGACTACAGACCCACAGCGCCTGCCACGCCCCTAAAGGCTACAGCGCGGCTAGGGAGAACCGGCTGGTTGCCAGCCCGGGGAGGCTCTGCCTTCCCAACTCCTCTTTGGCCGCCTCCCTAGTCTCCAAAGGTGGAAAGGCAGTCCTGTGGCGTGGGATTGGGGCAAGGGCTGGGCCACCTGCGGCTGCAGAATCACAACGCTCTTCGGCGTTGGTAGCGCCTTCAGGCCTGGCTCACCCCCTGGCTCAACTGTGTTTTGCTCAGCTCGGCTGTGCACTCTCCTCCGACCTAGCGAAGTTGGGGACTTGCGGCCCGCACGCCTGCCCTCTCTGACCTTTGCCTAACTCTTCTGTCCGCACGAAGGGAGAAGGCTCTCCCATCCCCACCCCCCATTTCCTAGTGGCGGTTGTCAACCCCTTTTGCGGTTTGCTTTCGAGGCAGGGTCTGTCTTGGCTTCTCTACTCCGCTGCTGCGCACGGCGGCATGAAAGCAGCGCTAGGACCCGAGGCGCTCAAGAAGCGTTCCCGAGTCTCCTCCGTGGGAGTGAGATTCCCAGGCTAGTCCCAGGTTGGGATTTTCCTAACCAGGCCTACCCTCTTCATGGAGTCAAGGGTGAAAGTGCCAAGGCAGACAGATGCTCCTGCTTGCCTATCATTTCGCCAGACTGCCGGGTAGGGACTTCTCAAAAGCTGGCTTTTCCCCCTCTTCCGAGATCCGATCCCGGGATCAGACGAGAGGCATGTCATAGCAAGGAGCAACATCTTTAAAAACCATCTTGGACCCTCTAATCTGGAGGAGGAATAAACAGATCCTCAACAGGAGACTTGCAGAGATACCGCATTAAATGTGCAGAAAAATTAAGCTCGTTTCCGATAGCAAGCCTTAACCTTAAGGTTAAAAGTTAAAACGTCAAACATGTCCCGGAAGTAGGAAACGGTCATTTTGTTTAAGTAGCACTTGATGGGTTTCTTTTTTATTTTAAACTAAACACACCAACATAGAGGCTATGTTCCTTTTGTGGATCAGAAGGTTACTCCCTTCTCTCTCGCTAACAAAAGTTACAACTGTTTCTAACACAAACAGGTTTGGAAGTATTAAAAAAAATAACTGTTTCCAGTATAACTTGGATTCCTGACCGATAAAATTTATCACAGACTAACCTTCCCGGAAATTCTACACTGAGATGGAAGTCGAAAAGATAGATACAAGACACCTGTTTGGTAGACAATAGCTGGGATTTAACAATTGCCAAGAGGGGAAAGTTTGGTCAAGATTGGTTCCAGGGGAGCCAAATACTCGAAGGAGAGACTGGACTTTTAATTATATTCTGGAATTAATCAAATATAAGCGAGCTGCTTCATTCTCTGGAGACATCAAGCACTTTATTTGCCAAACCTCGGATCTGAACCGCGGTTGGCGGTTCAGCGAAGCACTCTCTGCTTTCGTCTTATTTTGTGAAAAGCGGGCGAGCGGCACAAGCAGTTTTCAGTTGGTTTCTCGGTGGCACCACCGCATAACCTCTAAAAGAAGACCTAGAACCAGCCCAGGATGGGGGAAACTGGGGGACAAGGAGGAATGCCGGTTTTTTTTTTTTTTTTTTTTGAAGTGGAATTGAAAAGAATATCTCTTTAGTTTTTTGTTGAATTATAGTTATCTTTTAAGGGCATAAAAACTTGTTTCCGCCCCCTACTTCCCCTCCTCTCTTTTGAGGGCAATAAAAAGTTTTCTCTAACCCTAGGACAAGGGGCTAAAGCAGGTTCAGGAAGGGCGCTATGCATATCCCACTGTGTCCAATAGGGGGCGGTGGCATGAGACCGCCGATTCGCTCTCAACAGAGCTGCGCCTGGTAGGACCGTGACAGCCGCTGGAGGGGTCTTCGCGGATAAAAAGAGATTAAAGGCTAATTGTGTGTGTGTGTGTGTGTGTGTGTGTGTGTGTGTGTGTGGTGTAGAGAGCATATAAGTTTTAACCAACTACAAAAATGTAGAGCTTTTTGATGTTATAAAGAAACTCCTATGGGTTGTAAAACTATAAGATTTCTGAGCCAATACGCAGCTACAGTGTGTGTGTGTGTGGGGAAATTATTTCATTAAAAATATATTTTCCAAACGTTCACACGATCCTTTAGAAAGTACTTTAAAAGCTGATTCTCATCTTTTTGGCTGGCCTGTTAACCCTATTCCGAGTTTCAAATACTTGTAGTTGTGTCGAAGGCCCTTCTGTTCATTTGTAGGGGGAAAAAAAAAACGACCCAAATATTTAAATTCCCCGCTAAATAGTTACTGAACTGCTTCCGTCTCCTACTTCTTTTAAACAGGGGCAGTTATGTGACTCGGTTTTTATCTTGTAGGTTCCTCAGACCCAAGTATAAATGACAAAAAGCAATTCCATTCCAATAGGAAAAACCCGGTGTTGGACCACATAACCATCACAGTACAAGGAGAAATCTAAATAATATTGTAACCCACCCACCCCCACCCAACTTAAAAAAAAAAGCCACAAGACTACCCTTCACCTGGATTTAAATAGAGAGTCTTTAATTACAGCGGCGGGGGTTGCCTGAGGCTGGAATGAAATTAGCAGTCATTACCGTCCTCTAACTCCGTGGTGCTTTGATCAGCACTAGATTAGTTTTCCAGTCCTAACAAAGGCTCTACAGCAAGCAGTGGGCTGTAAATAAGACCGCGCGACCTGCCCTCAACACCTTTTCTCTTGTCAATCATAGCTCTATCATTCAGCTCAAGATTAACCTTTAGCTACCAAAATTTTAAATAAAAAAGAAAGAAAGAAAAATAAAGAGGAGGAGAAAGAAGGGAAAGGAGAAGGAGGCGAAAGTACAGGCCCCTGACCACTGCACGCTTGAGTGGCAGAGGTCCCCAGGAGCCTCCTTGAACTGAGATGATGGGCGGGTGTCAGGATGCAAGATCAGCACACTGGCCTTCCCGACCACACTGACCACACTTCTCCGGCTGAGAAGCAAGCCCCCAGCACTGCTCATCCCTGCAGGGCCTCCCTACACGAATCCAACAGTCAGCCATCCTCTCCTGGCTTAGTGCATCACGTGCACTAAGTTTCTGGGCTTAAAAAATACCTATTTCTTCTACTGCGTGCACAGAAAAACAAGTCAAAACAAAAGCATAAACAAAACAAACAAACAAACAAACAACAACAAAAATCCCGCCGCAGCGGCTGCGACAAAACTCGTTCTCGAGCGTGGGATAGCGAAGGCAACGTTGTCCTATTGTCATTAGAGGGCGCCAGAGAGCAACCCACCGCCCTAGCCCTCTTTCCTCAGCCCTCCCAGCTCCCTGTCTCGTCAGCCTGTCATTCCCTCTCAGGTAATATTTCTTGATGATCCTGCCCCCTTGCGTTTCTATCTCCCTCTATACCAGTTGCATAGAGAATGAGGGTTCGCCATGTCCCCTGCCTGGCTTTTTTTTTTTTTTAAATGTAAGCTCCCTCTCACCCCAATTACCAGCCCCCCTCCTTAGTCCCAACAGTGATTGAAGTGAGCCCTTCAGGAGCCATACCTTTCATCGCAAGTCACAGCAGTCTGCTCTGGGCTCTTTGTAGGAGAGCAATACTAGAGTTTAACAGTTTTAAGATGGAAGCCTGAAAATTTTCATTATTGGATTTATCTATGGGGACTCCGGGATCTGTTTCTTAGTTTTCATTTAAGAAACACACACACACCCCTTTCAAGCCACCTTAATTGCATTCAGACTGAAAACTAACTGCTCAGAAAAGAATAAAATGTCATCTCTATTCTGCATTTGTTAAAGAGATCTTAATTAGCAGTTGATTCCCAAACTTAATACCTTCAGGCTTAAATCGGCCTGTGTAAAAACAAAACAAAACAAAACAAAAAACAAAGGAAAAAAAACAAACAAAAAACCAAAAAACAAAACTGCTACACAGGGTATTTAGCCAGAATGAGAGGGGAAGAAAGTGAGTGAGTGAGTGAGTGTTGGGGGTTGGGGAGGGAGAGAGAGCTAGCCTTGAATGTCAAAGTTGGGTTGCAAGCTACTTACGGGTCCATGCCAGATCAGGGTGTTGTCTTGTAGCAGTTTGATTGGCAGGTAAAAAAGCACTGAACGAGAGGGCTCCCGGAGACTCCTGTCAGCCCAGGCTGGATCACTCCTCACCGGACCGAATGAGTTGAAGGAGCTCGCACTTCCCCCCTCTTCCTCCATCCAAGGCACGGAGAATCCATTTCGGCTTTTCTTTCACCAGTGTCTTCCGGCAGCCTCCTGCCTTACCCGCACCGCCTCACACCAGCCTCCAAGACCTAGCCTAGCTTTGCTCCTGCAATCCCCTGCAACAAGAAAAATCGTTTATGGCTTAAAACCCCAAATGGCTGATTTTTTAAAAGAGAGAGAGGGAGAGGGAGAGAGAGGAGATAGGGTGAGGGGGAGAGAGAGGGGGAGCGGGAAGAATGCACCCAGAGAACAACAAAAAGTCAGTTATCCTAACACTGCTCTGTCCCCCCACCGTACAGAAGAATAAAAAAAAACAAAAAAACAAAAAAAAAAAAAAAAAAAAAAAAAACCCAAGCTTTATGTTTTTCAGTGGGTATTCAAAGATAATTTGATGCCATTGTTTCTGCTACAGATGGTTCTTTTAAATACAATAACACAGCTCTTTGTGCAGGCTACTCACAATAAAATCCAAAGCGTTCCCCTGAATAACCATTTTGTTCTCTCTTGTATGGGGCCAACAAAAGATGCCGTGAGGTAATGGGTTCTGTTTATTGAAGCCATAGAATAGGGGTTTGATAAAGATTTTTTTTTTTTTTTAAAGCAGAAGACCTTGGAAGGTTGGGCTGATCTCTTCATATTTTTTGATTAAAATATTTGTCCAATACATTATTCCTTGGTGCAGCTGTAAGCTTCCTCCTCAATTCTTAATCAGCCCAAACATCTGTCTGTTGGAGGCTCTAAAGATCTGCAATTGTATCAGTCATGCAGTAACCTCATCAAACCCTAAGTCTTTAGGCTCAGTACAGGCTTGAAGGCAAGGCAGTTTCAATTGCGTTTGGGTGAAAGGAGGGCTGGGGGTGCAGAGACAGGCAACCCCAGCTCCAGTGGCTTAAGGAAAGGAGGCTCTCCTTACCCCCAAATGGCTGGCCATGCTGCCAGATGCATGGACACATGCTTATCAGTAAGGACTTCTTCCCTCCTGAGGTCTCCTCCTCCCTTCTGCAAGCACCACTGCTATGAGCACAGGAGGGGCAGGGCAAGGCATGCTTTCTTTCTAGCTGGCCTTCCTCTCTGTTAACCTGAAAATCCTAGACTGGCAACCTGGGTGTAGTAGAACCCGTTACAGGTCTGTCTCTAGCGCTCAGGATCCCACTCTCAGCGCTCTCTGATTCATCCCTAGCTGCTTGTGGATGTACAGGGCCTGAGGACTGAACTGAGGGTGCCTCACATCCTTAGTGGCCCTTGCAGCTATCTGCTCCCCTTCTCTCTGTCCTATTTCCTCCCACTCAGGAAATCCAATCTCTAAACTCGAGAAAGGTCTGAAAAAGCCTACAGAGCTCCCACATGGGCTCAGGGGGTGTTGCAGAGATGTGTTTAGTTTTTGGCCGCTCTGTCTACTTTTCTAGAGACCTTGATGCCATTGCCCTTCAACCTACAAGAGCCCAGAGGGACTGTTATTCACGTCCATGACTTCTGCTGTCTGTGGTTATTTGAGACAAGACACTCTTCTGGGAAAATGCTTTTCATCTTAAAAACAAGTTTTTGGTGAATTTTCTAAATGCCCCCCCACCCCCTAGTTATTACTCCTTTTCTTCCCCCACACTTCCAAAATAAAAGATAAACACTCAATGAATCCCTCAATATAACTGACCCCCCCCCCCGGTTTGGAAGCAGTTTTATTATTGGTTTACAAATGGCCATCTCACAAGGGATTTGGAGAATCCCTAGAAACAAACAAAACCTTGGGAGCAAAATCATTTTTCAGGGGTTACTTTCCAATGATTTATATTCTAAATTATGTCTTTATTTTGAGACAGAGTCTCACAGTGTAGCAGCCCTGGCTGTTCTGAAACTCACTATGTAGACCAGGCTGGCCTTGTTGCCTCTTGAGTGCCAGCGTTAAAGGGCACCACTACACCCTGCTTAAATTATTTATTGTATAAATTGTTGAGATAAACAGCATTGTATAGTCTGAAAAGAATGAAAATTGGAGGTTAGACATTTCTTAACATTGGTTGAAACACAGTGAGCCCCAACTGGTACCATGGCAGCTGAATGGTGAAGCCCTCAGCTAGCATGCATGAGGCTTTAGGTTCAATCCTCAACACTGCCAGCAAGAAAAAACAGTGAGTGTTCGAGGTGGGAGGGCCCTTTAGGATTGGCTAAGGAATGTGTGGGTATCTTCTACTTGGGGCACTGTGGGAGAGGGTGGGGCACCTTATAGTCAATAGGAACATTTCCAGTAACTGGGGATGAGGAAGGCAACTGTGAAATGAATGTCTAAGTTGTCATAGCAACTAACTCTGGAAAGACATTGTACTTCTCTCCCTATGTTTTCACTGTTTAGACTGAAGAGGACAAAGTCGCCCCCCCCCATGTTGTACATGGACTGCAGGAAGACTCAAGCCAGGTCTGCCCCTCCCCCTGCCCCATTTTACTTGGACTGCAAGAAGACTTAAGCCTACGTCCTCTCCACATTGAAGGATTTGGGGTTGGACCTCAGACTCAGGCTCAGGGTGAGACATTCTGTGTACCTTAGGATCTGTACCATCCCAGCCCAAGAAGTTTAAAGTTAGTTGTCCCCTGTGTTCTCTAAGTGACCAAGGAGGTGTGTGTGTGTGTGTGTGTGTGTGTGTGTGTGTGTGTAAGTCATCCAAAGTCTCAAAAACCTTAATACAAAGCCTTTGCACTCAACTAAAACAATGATCAACACTGAGCTAATCAATGAATGTAGGAAGTGTCCTGGCAAGAGACAGGTCAAGGGACTGCGACTCTGGGGCCACTTGAAAGCCACTTAGGAAGGAAGGAAAGAAGGGAGGGGAGGGCAGACCAGGAAAGAAGGAAAGGTGGGGATGGACAGGAGGGGGGAGGGGAGGGAGGAAGGGAGAGAGAGAGGCAGCAAGAGACACTTGTTTCTTTTCTTTTCCTTTCTTTCTTTCTTTCTTTTATTGTTTTTCAAGAAAGGGTTTCTATGTAGCTTTTGGAGTTTGTCCTGGAACTTGCTTTGTAGACCATGCTGGCTTCGAACTCACAGAGATCCACCTGACTCTACCTCTTGAGTGCTGGGATTAAAGGCATGCACTACCACCTGCCGATGCAAGAGAGACTTTCTATAGCAAAAGGACCAATTGTCTAGTCTCTTTCACCCACCACCCCCATGTTGGGAGCAAACACACCCTCCAGAAGGATGCTAGAGACTTTCTGGATGTATAGACAGGTACTTTGGGACCAAAGCTGGGGGCTCCACAAGTCTTGGGAAGAGTGGGTTGGGTCTTTTCAGAATGGGAATGAATAACACTCAACAGGAAACTTTCAGGATGAAGAAGGAAAGAGGGAGGGAAGGAAGAGAGGAAGGTTGAGAGTCTCGTGATTAAGGAAGGAGTGCTACAGATGGCATGCAGGCGACAGTTGGCCATCCTATCTATCTGTGAAGCCTGGAGCTTCAGTCTCCAGAAGCAGTCAGCAGATAACCATTCACCCACTGAACTCATCCACACTCTCCTCATGGAAAGTTGAGTCCAGTCTGCTCAGGGACACAGGCTCCCAGGCATCTCTGTATCACCTAGGCTCTACTTAGTCACAGTGACATTCTGCTTACTAGCCCTCTATCTGCCACCATCCGTGGCCCTGCTAGTCACTACAGGAGGTTAGATGGCTGCACTCTTAAAATGCCAAGGGGCCCTATACCATCCAAGTGTTCACTTGGATCTAAACTCTGTCACCCCTCACTTGTAGGTGACTGGAGGGAGGCTACTGATGTCCCCTACAAGATACCACCTGTGGGAAGACAGGGTTTAGAATCCAGTGGTCCAAAGGCTGATCACTCTCCAAGCGCTAGTGCGCCATAGCAGAATGCAACAAGTCTTCCAGGTTGCCCTGCTATGGCCAGCCTTACCCAATTTCCCCCAGGTTGGAAAGTGGAGTTCGGGTGGCCAGGCTGGGTTCCCTTACCATCTCACCTGTGTCACGGTCCAGTCCTGTGTGGTTCACTGAGGGCCCGGAAGATGCAGATGCCATTTGTGGGCCATAGCTTTCCAGTGGGCCCTCAGGCTAATTTTAAAACACTTCTTCCTCTGAGCACACCGTGTGGCCAGTCTGGTTTGGGGCTGTGAGGAGGCCCCCTGCACAGCGAGGCTATACATATATACTCTGGCACTCTCTGAGGTTCCTGGTGTTGTCAGACAACTGGGATCCAAGAAAGATGAGCTTCATAACTAAGTGGAAGGTTCAGCAAAAGCAAGGGCTATTGGGAGATTGCACTTTGGCTTCTTTCAGGGGTTCTTTTCATATATGAATTGAGATGATACAAAACCATATGCTTTACCTGTATATTTGAAAAGTATTAATTTAAGCCAGGCATAGTTGCTCCCATTTGTAATTTCACCACTCAGGGGGCAGGGGAGACTGAGGTAGGATGAGCCATTGGCCCTCATTCAAGACCAGCCTGGTCTTTTTAGAGAGGGGCAGCATCAGGACAGGGACAAGATCTTGCTTCAAAAAACAACAACAAAAAAATAAGAACAAGGGGCCATGGATAGAGCTTGTGGTAGAGAGCTTGCTTAACGTGTGCAAGGCCCTACGTCTAATCACTAGTATTGTAGCAAGTAAGGAAATAAATAGAAAATAAAACATGAAATAATAAAAATGAAAATAAATTGACGGTCAAATACCCTAACCAGCTAACGCATTTGATCTCTTCCTTGTCTTCTATAATGTTTTTGGCTATTCTTTTTTCCATTAGGGTTTTTCCTTTATTGCTTCTGTATGGAAGGCATACACGTTAACCTGGGCACAGTGGCCCATGTGTAGACTCTCAGCACTTGGGGAGCTAATGTAGTGGGGACTGTTGTCGTCCTAGGCTACAGAGGGGATCCTGTAGGAAAAGAAAATCTGGCCAGGTGGTGGTTTCTCACATCTTTAATCCCAGCCTCTTATGGCTGGAAAGATAGCTTGGTGGCTAAGAGCACCAGTTACTATTTCAGAGGACCTGGGTTCAATATTCAACACCCATATAGCAGATTGAAAGTGTACCTCCAGCTCCCAGGGATCCAACACCCTCTTCAAGCCTCCATGAGTAACAGGCATGCACATAGTGCACATACATACGTACAGGCAAAGCACTCATATACAACAGCAAACTCTGATGTCAAGAACTAGAACAAGAGCACAAACACAATCTGCTCCTCCCTCCTCAACCTCCTGATGACTGGGGTTACAGATGACCAGGACCACACCTGACTGCAATGTGTACTCTTCAAGTTACCAGTGCACACGGTTTTGCTAGACTTGAGCTTTCTGAGCCAACATGCACAGAATTTAAACCCACAAGCACAATTACAGACCCATGCTCACAGACTCCATATATAGAAGTTGGAAAGGCATCCAGACAGTGGTTCTTACTTTCCATTCCTCCGTTTCATAGGCACAATAGTAGGCAGTTAGCTTGGGTAACTGACCAACTGGGATTTTGTTATTGTTGCTGTTGTTGTTGAGACAGCATCTCATAATACAGTCAAGGCTAGCCTTGAACTTGATATGAACCCAAGGATGACCTTAAACTTCTAATCCTCCTGCCTCTGTCTCCTAAGATCTGAGGTTACAGGTGTGCTCTATCACACCCAGGCAGAGGTTTGTGTACAAAAGGCAAGCATTCTACCAACGCAGTCACATCCTCAGCCTCGAGCATAACTGGTAAATACATATTTGCAGATGGTATTACTGTGGCAAATTGACAGGAAAGGGGCCTGATTGGGGACTTGTCTAGAAAGGAATTAATGATCTTAAAGAACATTCCAGGGAGAATTTCTATTGCTTTCTTCCAACAGTGCCTCCTAATATTCCCTTCTTTTTTGAAGAATGAACAGCATTCTGTTCACTTGAGGGTTTGGACAGCAGATACTATCTCTACCTCTCATGACAGCATGGGAATTTGGGGTTACACTGCTCTGCCGTATTTTACGGTCTAAGAGGAGATGCTGGGTGAAAGGCTTGTGGCATCTGAGCTGGGAAACACACCTGACTTTCTCACTTGGGTCAGACTTTAGACTGCGGTAGACTGAGGCCAAAGGGACTCAAGCAGGTGTCATTGCACACTGGCTACTGTGAGCATAGGAGGAAACTGGCTCCTTTCTGGAAGACAGAATTTCCCTTGTTCTCTACCCCCACCCAACTGCTCTGTTTTATTTGGGTCAGGCTGCTGGGGAACTCACTGTTGGGCCTCAAGTTCTTAACCCTTTTGCCTCAGCCTCAAGAAAGCTGGTGTTAGAGCTGAGACAGCCTCCTTAATTCAGCACCTCTTAGAATCTTTGGTATATAATATCTTCTTTCACACCAAAATTGGGCCTACAGGTCATATTTATCTTGTTTTAGTTTTGAGACAACATCTTGTATATATCCTATCCTGGCCTGAAACTCTTTATATAGCTGAAGATGGTTTTGAACTTCCGACTTTCTAGTGGTGGGGTCACAGGCTTGGTCCACCACACCTGTTCAGTGTTGGGACTTAGACTTAGGGCTCTCTTGCATACAATCACTTCCCAGGCTTCCCTTTAGCTACACTGATCCAGGTGCCAGTTCTATGCATTTAGAGTATACAGAGCTGGAGAAGTTTCAGCCTTAAAGCTCCCTCCCAAAGGGCTGGGAGGGAAATAAGGTAATAACAGGCCATACATGGGCTAATTAACCCCACTAATGACCATAAACTGGAGAATATTTATATTGGTATTTTCTTAGAAAGGCAACCGAAAACTTTGCTTTCCATGAACTTATCCCCAATCCCGAGTGGATGATTACTTATATCAAAATTATCCTTCAACATTGGTAGCCCTTATTTGAAGACAGGAAAATATAAAATAAACATTGTTATTTTCATAGGGACTGTGGAGAGTTTAACTGTATCTCATAAAATTAAACATATGGTGAACAAGGTGTAATAGATTTTTTACACTCTAGCTGCCTTCACCACAACAGTAGCCAGTTCCTCTCACAGGCAGGCTTGTCAGCGGTGTGTTTACTAGCTTATTTGAATTAAAATAAAGCTTTGCTTCTGCTGACTGCACCGCATTATCTATGAGACCATAATCCTGCGAGCAAATCCTGTATCTTCTAGAACTGGCTCTTTTGTCTGGGATTACTGAGAGCTTAGTTTATCACAAAGAAGAAGGAAGCATCTTTCCCTTCCTCATAATTAAGTGTAGGGACTAACTCAGGAAACAAACCCAGAGAGATGCACTGTTTAGAGTTACATTTCTATGCAGAATGGGGAGGGATGGGGTTGGTAATTGTACTGCAGGGTTCCAGCAGTTAAAATTAAGAGCAGCAGCCAATGAGGCACTGATGACCTCCTCACAGGGCAGTACTTCTGTGTGAAGGATTGGAAAGTATGTCTGCAAAGAGGAAGTCAGGCTTGAGAGGTTGTGCCACACTTCCTGGGTGTCTTTTATCCACTTCCTCCATTAAGGTAAGAGGCTGCCCTGAGCAGGGTTGTTAAGTGAGAAATAGACAGAGTAAAATGCTTTTGTTCATTAGGAAAAATAATACAACTTTTCCTCACTAGAATTGCCAACACTTTGCCACTAAGGTGCACACAAGTTTTAGCAAAACTCTGGGTTCTTTCCAAGATTCTGGGTAAGCTTGCACATGTACAGATAACACAAATGTGTGTTCAAAGAAGGGACTTTTACAGAATGATACACACAGCCTGCTTAATAATCCGTGTACCAACTGATGTCTGTTTATGTCTATTTATTGAAGGAAAAGGAAAACAGGTTGATTTATCAATGTTGCCAACATTAATTGTCACAGACAGGAATTGGGAGGATATCTGTGAAACCAAAACAGACTCTGCTAAAGCAGGCCCTCAGACTTTAAAGACATTCAGGCATAGTGACAGTTCAGAACATCTGTTAGCCTTCTGGCTGAGCCTGCACTAGAAGTCATGGGGTGCACAGCTGTAGGCATTTCAGGCTTTCTTCCCTCAACATCTGTCACAGCAGTATAATAATGTAGGTAATTATCAATACCTTACATAAACTGTTTGCTATTTCAGTTTTGAAAAAGAGTAAAATTAGTGTTCCAATCCTTGGCAAAAAAAAAAAAAAAAAAAAAAAAAAAAAAAAAGAGATAAATGTAACTGTTTTTTTTAATCTAAAAAATGAATAAATGATTTGATCTTTTTTAAAAATTACATTTTAAATTTTTTTTGGCAGCTGATTTGGGTATGTATTATATTAAAAAGCAAACTTTACACCTAATCTTATGTTTGAAAGGAAAGACAAAGCAAATGATCTAAGAAAGAAAGCCAATGAGTGACTAGGCCACCGAGAAACCAAAGGTGCTATGATTTGTGATAAAAAAGGGTAGCATTTGCCAAAACCATACAATTATGGCATTAACTGATCGTGTCTTTGTAAGGGATTTACACAGTGATGAATTATTAAAAACTGCCTCTGCCCACCTATCTTTCAGTGCTAGAATCCTGCAGCATCATGGCAAATGAACTAAAAGTCATACTGTGACACTCTAGTCACTCAAAGTCAAGCACACCATGTATACCCAAGGACCAAAGGACACTTCTTTTTCCCTTGTTTTTTTTGAGACAGGGTTTCTCTGTGTAGCCCTGGCTGCCCTGGGACTCATTCTGTAGACCAGAGATCCTATCTCTACCTCCTGAGTGTTGGGATTAAAGGCGTGTGTCACCAATGCCCCTAGGATCCTCCATTCTTTAAGTGCAGCCTGCATACAGATCACCTAGAAGACGCAAGGTGCTACTGTCCCATAGCTGGTTCCCTTGCTCTGGTAAACTGCTTTTGCCAGCCTCAACAACTCTGAACAACAAAAGTAACTTCCAAAGTACCTGTTCTGGGGAAGATGCTGGTCAGTGATGTCTCATCAAAAGAGCAGGGCCAGCCACAAGTAAAGGAGCTTAGCGTCATCAGCTACACACGCAATGTCATGGTTGCCAACTCATTACACACTTCTTTTGTTTCTGCTCCAAAAGGGAGGCTACCTTTGTCAGAGGCCATAATTCCAGTATGTTCAGGAAAAGACAAGGGAAAAATTGAAAAAGTGCTATAAATTCTAAGCCACAGTGAGGAAGAATGGTAGGGTCAGAAGGTCATATTCACCATCCTATAGGCAGTTCAGCCTAGGCCACTGATTGCTAAAGTTTCCATGTTGTCACAGAAGGGTATGAGAAAGGGTTGGAGAGATGTGGCTTAGTTACTGTTCTATAGCCATGATAAAGCACCATGACCAAGGCAACTTAGAAAAGAAAGCATATATGCTTTCAAACAGTTATGCTTCCAGACAGTTAGGGTCCATTACCATCATGGCGGGGAGCATGGTAGGAGGCATGTAGGTGTGGTGCTGGAGCAGCTGACAGTTCACATCTGATCCACATGCATGGGGTAAAAAGAGCTAATGGGAATGGTCTGGGCTTTTGAAACATCAAAGCCCATTCCATGACATACCTCTTCCAGCAAGGTCAATCTTTCCCAAATAATTCTACCAGCTGGGGACCAAGCATTCAAATCTATGATCCTATGGGGACCATTCTCATTCAAACCACTCCAGACAGCTCAGCAGTTGAGAGCATCAGTTATTCTTGTAGAGGTTTGATTCTCAGCACCCTCGTGGTAGTTCACAATGGTGGATAGCTTCAGTTCTGGGGGCTTCAACACCCTCTTCTGACCTTCATAAGCACCAGGCATACAAGTGGTACCAGACATACATACAGGCAAAACACCCACACACATAAAATAAGAACAAATATAAGAATCAACATAAAAAGGAGAGCTCATTATAAAAAGAAGAAAGATAGGGGGTCAGGGAAATGGGAGGATAGGAGGGAGAGGGAACTGGGATTGATATGTAAAATAAGAAAATAAAAAAGAAGATATAAGAAAATGGAGCTGTGGAAAATGCTGGGTGTGAATTGTGGTATAAATCCTGATTTTCCAACAAGTTTAATTGAATACTTATAGAGTAAAATCAAACAGTTATCCCATCACAATTGGTATGTCTAATATTTTTTTAGGATTATCATGTGGAGGATGGATGTTTTATTAATGGGCTCTTTAAGGCAGAATAACGTCACATAAACTTCAGCACTCATAATCTAAAGACCAAGAAAGAGAAGGCAGAAGTCAAAGGTGGCATTAGGGATAACGATGACCATTAAGGTTATGTTGGCTCATGCCTATACTCTCAGGAGGCTAAGGCAAGGACACAGTATGAGCCTTTTCCTCAAACAACCATCAGACTAAGCAAAACCAAAACCAAGAGAAACCCAAGAACAAAGGTGGGTAAAGAAAAAGGACAGCACAGACACTGACAGAAAATAAAGTAGCATGTGTGGGTATAAAGAGAAGGGAAGGAGGGCTGGAGAGATGGCTCAGAGGTTAACAGCACTGGCTGCTCTTCCAGAGGATATTGGGTTCAACTCCCAGCACCCACATGGTAGCTCACAACTGTCTGTAACTCCAGTTTCAGGGGATCTGATACCTTTATACCAATGCACATATAATAAAGTTAAATAAATTATTGAGAGACTGTTCCTGGCGCTTTCAGGTCTGTTTTAGGTCTGTTGGGATCCACATCACAGCTCTTTGGGATGCACAGTTTGCAGCCAGCCCACATTCCTTTCATGTTTTGTGAGATCAACCATCCCCATGTGAGCCTCCCTCTTCCTTCATAAGAGTTTTTCAGAATGGGCTTATTTTTTTCCTGGGTGTGTCCTAGGCTTGTCCCACCCTTCGGATTTTCAAAATCTGAAATAAATGGCTCATAAATTGATCCTCCAAAACAAATAGGTGACTGACAATAACATCAAATGCTTGTTTCAAAGTTCTGAGTTCTGTGTCATAAGCTCTTTGGAGAAGGGAAACAGAGTGTGGCTGTTTCTGTGTCTCTTGGGTCAACAGTGGAGTGCCTGCCCAGTAACACCCATGAACTCAGTAGTCAGCCTTTGCAGAAGTATGTCTTTTTTCTTAAAACTAGCTATATGTCATAGAGTTACTCTCCTCAAAAAATCTTTATTGATTTTCAGGTTCTACTAGCTAGAGAGGTACAATGATGGAGAAAAATTAGAGTGTGTTTTTTTTTATTTGTTTGTTTGTTTTTATTGTTTGTTTTGTCTTTGTTTTTTCAAGACAGGATTTCTCTGTGTAGTCTTGGATATCCTGGAACTCACTCTGTAGACCAGGCTGGCCTTGAACTCACAGAGATCTGCCCGCCTCTCCCTCCAGAGTGCTGGTACCAAAGGCGTGCGCTATCACTTCCCTGCTTTTTGGTTTTTATTTTTTCTTTACTTGTTTATTTATTTATTTATTTTTTGTTTTTGTTTTGTTTTGTTTTTTGAGACGTGGCTTTACTAGGTATCTCTGGCTAGCATGGGAATTCATTATGTAGATCAGGCTAGCCCAGTACTCACAGAAGTTTAGAGCCTCTCCCTCACTTGTGCTGGAATTAAAAATGCATGCAACTAGAACTGGCTTAGGATTAGAGTTTTTAGGGGTGATATTAATTTTCTCCTTACTAATATTTATTATAATTATTACACTAAAGAGACAAATTTAAAGGGGACTCTCACCTGTTCTACCACATTAGCCCCAAGTGACCATATCAAATTCTCCAAGTTCCCTTCTGACTTTCAGCCCACAAAAACTTGGTATATACCAAGTCAGCATATATGCACACACACACACACACACACACACACACTAATGAATGTTACTATGTCATTTTACATTTAGTGATTTCACTGTTATTTTTATTCACTTTTCTGTATGCACATTTTTTTTTCTTTTTGAGATAGGGTTTCATGTAGCCCAGGCTGGCCTCAATGAAGATGACCCTGAACTCTGGTCTTTCTGCCTCCACTTCCTGAGTGCTGGAATTGCAAGTGTGTACCACCACACCTTGTTTATTCGTGCTGAGGATCAAACTCAACATTTTATGCACTGTAGGTTAGCGCTTTTCCAACTGAAGCCAGACCCCATCCCCAGTCCCTGGTGCTGTGTTCTGATGGAGTTGTCAGTATGGAGCACAGACTTACCCCAAACACTGCAATTATTTAACTATTGTGTGAGAGAGATGTGACTGTGGGTAAACACATGCCATTGCATATGCATGGAAAGGTTCTCTCCTTTCACCTTTCTGTGGGTCCCAGGGATCAAACTCAGATTGTTAGCTTCCATAGTAAGCTCAGTCACCTCCTAGACTACCTGGCCAGCCCAAATATAATATCTTCTTCATTAAAATTTTTTTATTATTTTTGACAATTTTGTGTAGTCCATTTTGATCATATTCACATATGCACAACCCCCAAATATCTTTAAGAATTACATTTGAATGGGGATAATGATTTTCATTTGTATGTGCTTATACCTGCCATAGCATGTATGTGGAGATCAGAAAACAACCTGGAGGCAGGGATTCTGTCCTTTACCATCAGTCCCAGGGATTGAGCTCAGGGCATCTGGCTTGGCAGCTAGGGCCTTTACCCTCAGAGCAATCTTACTGGCCCTATACATTCTAATGGTGAAGAAATAATTTATATATATATATACACATACCCACATACATACATACAAACATACAGACACATAGTTTTTTTTTTTTCAGGGACTTTTCTCCCTTCAAAACAGGGTTTTGTGTGTCAATTTGACACAAGCTAGAGTTATCAGAGGAAGGAGCCTCAGCCGAGGAAATGCCTCCTTGAGATCCAGCTGTAAGGCATTTTCTCATTTAGTGACCTATGGGGGAGGGCCCAGCCCATGGTAGTTAGTGCCATCCCTGGGCTGGTGGTCTTGGATTCTATAAAGAGCAGACTGAGGAAGCCAGGAGAAGCAAGCCAGTAAGTTGCATCCCTCTATGATCTCTGCAACAGCTCCTGCCTCCAGGATCCTGCCCTACTTGAATTTCTGTCCTGACCTCCTTCAGTGATGAATAGCAATGTGGAAATGTAAGCCAAATAACCCCCCCTCAACTTGCTTTCTGGTCATAGTGTTTCATTGCAACAATAGAAACTCTAATTAATTCCTGATATGAAATGGAAGTCTTGAGAGATCACTCACAATATGGACTATTATTAGTATATAATGCAATCAGGAAGGAGACTACATTTGTTTGAAAAGTGAGAGTTCAATAGATCCTAAAACAAGACCCGTGGAATTCTCTTCCACAGGAAGCAGCTGATATGCATGGGGACAGAAACCAGGCCGTAGGCTACATAGTAACACCCAGAAAATGCAGAGCTGGTTCCTGTTCCTGCGGCACTTACAACACCTGCTGCAACGGGACTGTTCTAAGCGCTGGTACTGTTCTGCATTCTTGCCTGCAGGTTAGCTAATGCTCTAACTCTGAAATACCAGAAGCAGACAGCACATGGGGATGTAAATGGGGTCATGAAAAGCACAAGGACAGGGCGATGATGCAGGCTACATTTTGTGCTCACTAAAATTGCGGCCTGCAGGGAGTAGCAGACACAGTGGGGAGAGAGCATCTCCAAACACTGCCTTGGCTCCTGTGCCCAGCTCCCATTCACTCCACCTTCTCCAGCCAGCTGGCCTTACAGCACACCATCCTCATTTTATGCTGCGGGCAAAAAGCCAACGAAAATACAATCATATTTAAAAGTCTTTTAAACAGTGGGCACCTCCTTTCCCCGCCTGGCTCCCTGCCTTTTCATTTTGCCAGGTAATGGCTTTTAAAGCAGTTTCCTCAACTCTTGTCCTGACTCACTCTATGGCTGGAGTTGATGCTGTCAAGAGACTTTTACATCCATTATGTGCCACCACAACTTTCCATGGCTAACTCCACACATGGGCTGGCTCCTTGTCTAAGCTATTTTGCATACTCCAAGCCATTTACAGCAACCAAAGTGTAATAAACAATCATTACCAGCCAATCCTACTAGAGTGTCAGTTCCTGCCTCCAAACCCACAGTGGACAGTGTCTGCATGGTTAACCTTTTCTTCACAGTGATGCAGCCAGAAGATTTACTTAGCTACCCATGGAATTTTATCTTTACAACCAGTCTCTTTTGTCTTATATAGGATGCTTTGGGGTTCAGGTGAGATAGTCACTGGTTTCAGCTTCTGAAGTACCTACTTTTCTCCCTCCCTCCCTCTCTCCCTCCCTCCCTCCCTCCCTTCTTCCTTCCATCCTTTCTTCCTTCTTCCTTCCTCCCTCCCTCCCTTCCTTTACTTCTTGCTTTCTCTCTCTCCTTCTCTCTCTTTTTCTTTTAAGATAGATTATAAAAAAAATGCAAGCATCCCTCGGTCTATGACCACAAGCAGAGTGAGTGGTTCCTGGGAGCAAGAGGAAACAGGTAAAGTGAGTTTCACATTGAGGAGTCTTGTGACTTTGGTCAAGGAAACATTAGTCTTTCCCTCAGACCTCCTCTTTTCATAAGGGCAAATAAGTAACTCACAGAAGAGGTTCAAATAAATAGCAGATATTTGAAAATTGTGAGCTGGTAACCAAAAAAGGTGTTTCTGGAAGAACAGCTAGCACCTAACTCTCAACTTGTCTACAGCTGTTGCTACCCTGCATTTTAAGAAAGGATTATAATTGATTTTAGACAAGCAGGAAAGAGAATTTGTCATGTCCCCATTCTTTACTCAACTAACAGTGAGTATGGGGCCTTGGAGATGGTCATTGAGAGCTTTGTGTCCCTAGTTTGGCCCCCCAAACCCAAAGCAGAAGGAGAGAACAGACCTCTGGTGCATGCCTTTTATCCCAGCACTCAGGAGGCAGAGGCAGATAGATCTCTGAGTTCAAGGCCAGCCTGGTCTACAGAGCAAGTTCCAGGACAGCCAGGGCTACACAGAGAAACCCCATCTTGAGAAAGAAAAACACAAAACAAAAAAGAAAATTGTCCCCTGACCTTCACATGTGTGTTGTGGGGAAATAGCCAGTAGTGAATGCCTCTTATAGGCGCTGGTTCCTGATTTCTCTTTGAGGCTTCTGTTAGGAGCACAAAACACAGATGCCACGAAGACACCTGACCTGCTTCTTCTGGAAGGCTGCGATGATGTGATAGACAGAATATAGACCTCCTTCCCCTGCCCTCCACACCTTCCTGTTTCCTGTGCTCAGGCACATGTTAGTGATGTTAGGAAATAAGTGTTGTGAAGTCGGTGCAACTGTATTTTCTGTCTACCAAGCTCCCTTTAATTTAATTTAATGTTTGTTTAGGTGGGTCTTATTCTGTTGACCAGGCTGACCTTGACCTCCTGGAAGTGCTACTGTATTAGTTTCCAGTGTAGCTGGGACTACAATACAGGTGTGGCTCACTATACTTGACCTGAACCTTTGCTAAAAATAAAACAGAGTGTTAAAATGATAAGAAATAGGGTTACCTAGAGGCAGTTCAGTGGGTAAAGGCCCTTGCAGTCAAATTAAGGATTTTACTCAATCCACATGATGGAAAGACAGATGTAATCCTCTCTAATTCCAGAGGGGTGCCACAGAACATACACGCACACACATGCATGTAAGAATGGATGTGCACATACATGCATGCATACACATTTAACACACTGAATAAATAAATCTAATAAAAATTTACATTTAAACAATGATAAGAAATACATGTAAGTCC
This sequence comes from Phodopus roborovskii, assembly GCF_943737965.1. NCBI lineage: Eukaryota > Metazoa > Chordata > Mammalia > Rodentia > Cricetidae > Phodopus > Phodopus roborovskii. Next base: position 3,922,857 of record NW_026126433.1, read on the forward strand.
TCATTGTTTTGTTTCCATTAGTGAGAAAAGACGGATGGAAATAAGATTTGAATAAGAAATGCTGTGTCTATGGTTATTACCACACATTGCAAGGACACATACGTTACAGTGCAATTGCAACATGTAATCGATGCTGGGGACTGAACCCAGGGCTTTGTGACTGAGGAGCAAGCGCTCTGTGACTGAGCTAAATGCTCAGTCCTCCAGCTAGACTTCTGAGTGACACAAATAAAATTTATTTGATGTCCATGGGCTTGAAATGTCTTAAAAGAAACGTGGGAAGATGTGACAAAGAGATGTGTCTCTCATACTCCAGTATTAACGTACCACAAAGCATGATGGTATGATGTTGCTGATCCTACAACATATAAATATATGAAGAAATCAGAATCCAGAGTGCAGAAACAGGGCTACTGTGATGGTAAATACTGGCAGCAACAAGTAATGGGTCAATGGCTGGAGATGAAAATGGTTAGTACAGTTTTTCTGACTGAGGAGAGCAAAATGTTTCTTAAAATCTTAAAGCAGCAAAAAAGGTGCTTTAAGTGAAAAAGGAGAATGGATTCAGCTACATAAAAACTAATTTTTTTCATTGTAATGCAATACAATATAAGATATTGTATTGTGAAAAGATAATGTGTGAAAATATTATGTATAATTAACATATGCTAATAAAACCTTTAAAAAGAAAATGGTATTTTTTATGTTTGAAACCAATAAGGGGAAATGTCCAAATTATATAAAACTCCCAGATTACTGAAATGTGGGGAACTCAAGAGGAAATTTTATAAAAGCAAATGGGTAACTCACAGAAGAGATCCAAATAAATGAGATGCAAATGAACAAAAATCACCTTCTATGTATTTGAATGGCAGTAATTAGAAAGATGAATATTACCAAGTACTGGAGATGAGATGTGACAGAGGAGATGTCTACATTGTTGCATATGATCTACAAGCAAACTGGCAATAGTAAGGTACATCAAGTACAAAAGAGGATCTCATTTTTTCAGAGACAGAGCAGAAGTTTGGTAGGGACACACTTATGGGTGCATTAGCTACTGACAAGAGAAAAGGTGTGAGCTCCATCTGAGGTGGTCATCAGTAGCTGAGTTAATAAGCTGGCTACAGAGGATGTGTACTACAGAATACTATGCAAGTGAACAGTAATGAATTAAGAGGGTGCAGAGAAGCCTCAAATGCAGTCTTGGGAGGAAATGTAGGTGACAAGGTGTGAGGGATCTAAATGGAAAACACTTCTTTGCAAAATAACCAGATCTGCATATTCATTGGAGAATACTGGAGAATATTCACAGGAAGAACATAGACGATAAGAGAAGAAAAAAGAAAAAAAGAAAAACCCCAAAAAAAAACAAAGAGAAGAGAGATCACATATGGACCAAAGATGACAACAGACTGAGAAACTGCAGCCATAATTTTATCTGCTTGCTGTGTCTGCCCATGGGGCTCAAAATCTGAAACTCAAACCAAGCAAGACTTTAGTCCAGGGCTGGAGAGATGCCTCAGTGGTTAAGAGCACTGGCTGCCTTTGCAGAGGCCCTGAGTTCAATTTCCAGCAACCACATAGTGCTCTACAAGAGAGGCTGTTTGCAGGTGACTGAAATGGAATTCACTTCTGAGATCACTGAAGCTCACAGCCATCTGTAACTACAGTTCCAGGGGGTCTGACGCCCTCTTCTGACCTCTGCAGGAACCAGGCATGCATGTGGTACACAAACATGCATGCAGGTAAAACACGTGTACATTAAAAAAAAATTAGATTTGGGTTATGGTAGCTCTTTGCTATTGAAAATTATGCCACCATGGAGGTCTTTGTTAAAATACATATTTTTTCATGTTAATCATTGTTTACAAAAATCTTTAAGATTTATTTTTGTTTATATGAACGTGCGTGTATATGCCATGTGTGTGCAGGTGCCCTCAGAGTTGAGAAGAGGACATCGGATGCACTAGAGTTCGAGTTACAGGCCACTGTGTACTTCCCTGTGTGGGCTCTGAACACTAAACCTGATCTGGAGACAGGAGCTGTTGAACGGCCAAGCCATCTTTCCACCTCCTTAAGTAGTCTTTAATTAAAAAAAAGTTTATTTACTTAAGCGTGTGTGTGCGCGTGTTCGTGTGCATGTCTGCAGGTGTGTGTAACATGGAGAGTTCAGGGGACTACTTGGTGGAGTGACTTCTTTCCTCCCACCTTGGAACTAAGGTGGTCAGGTGAGGTGGCAAGTGCCTTTTCTACTTCATTATCTATATTTTTGTTAAAAAACGATAAAAGGAGCTGAGTGGTGGTGGCACACTCCTTTAATCCCAGCACTCGGGAGGCAGAGGCAGGAGAAGCTCTGTGTGTTTGAGGCCAGCCTGGTCTACAAAGAGAGTTCCAAATCTACAGAGAAACCCTGTCTCAGTAAAACAAAAACAAACAAACACAAAAAGATAAAAGGTTAACATTTTAAAATGTATGTATTTGTGTGAGACAAGGCCTCATTATATAGGCCAATGTGGCCTTGAATTTGAGATCCAATTGCTCCTGCGTCTAGAGTGTTAGGACCATCTCAAACACATTTTTCCAGCTATCATATAAGAAATCAAAATTTGAGAATAATAGCATTCTTGAATGAGACATCTTTGTCTTAAAACGGGATGTTAGTGAGAACCTGGAAAAAATATCACAAGTGTGCATACCTTCCTAGTGTCTGGCTTCACAGAGGACAGCAGAGTCCCCTGTTCACTCTCCCATTAAGTCTCTGGTGAGATTCTCTGATCCAAATAGCACTAGACAGGCCAGCTCTATACACAGCAGTGCTGGTGAAGTGAGGGATGCTTTAAAAGCCTTCCCAGATAGCCAGAGACTTCCATCTGATGCTGTTCAATGAGCGAGCAATGGAGCTGTCATGAGGTTACTCAGTGACTCCTGTTGTTCAACCCTGTTCTTCTCAAGTGGGAACTAGAGAGAGTTGTGGCAATACACAGCTGCCCACCTAGAAAACTGATAAAATTCTCCTCCTTGCTTCATCTTGGCAACTTGCAGGAGGAACGAGGTTCATTACAGGAGTGTAAACCAGTGTACCTCCTGTCCAGGGCAATTTAGAAACTGCTTTCAAGTTCTGCTTCCAGTGATTTTTCTTGTAGTTGAACTTGTGCATGAATATATGTGAAATTGCATGGAAACAAAATGATAGTTTTTAGAATTTGCTTTATCTGCAACAGCTTAGAAAGTCCTTGCTATCCATCACTTGGGCCTAATAGCAATGCGTACACATGGAAGGAGTCTGTGATGACAGGGAATCTTGCAGGTGGGAACGGGAGGGAGATTTTTGTCTATATATCAAATTTTAAAAATGTATTGTGTTTTTGTTCCTCTAGTGCTGAAAATGGGACCTAGGTTCATGTGCACTCTAAGTGAACACTCTACCTGTGAAGTTTACTTCCAGTTTGAGAAATGGAACATGGGTGGGAGCTCACGTTTATAAAAACAAAAGGATGAGGGCTCAGGATGTAGCTCAGTCTATGGGTCATTGCCTAGCATGCTCAAGGCCCTAATACACATGTGCACGTACACACACACACACACACACACACACACACACACACACACACACACTTTAAGAAAGAGCTATCCCACATGAGTGAACAACTGTCTGTATAAGATCTTCATGGTTAAAAATCAAGCCCATTATCACTGACCAACCATGAATATTCATTCCTATTTTACCAAATAAACAGTATCCTGGAAATTTTCTCGAACCTTAGTTGCTCATAAAAACAGAAACTGAACTAAAGAGCTCTAACTCTGAGATCTTAGAGCTGACTTACTGAGTCCTGGTTGCAAATGTTTTCTTAAACCATGGCTATGGCAGAAAATGCCCAACAAAGGCTTAGAATCTAGTAAAGTCACAATGTACATTTATCATGACTTAATATGAAATATATTTAATACTGATGACAAAAACAGAGTAAAATGCCTTATTATTTTCTTAATTACTCCCTCATGAGTTGTCATGTTTAACAGAAATTATCATATGCTCCTTTTATTGTATGTTGTAATTGTCATTAATCTCCCTTTAAAAAAAAAGCTGTTGGCAACAGAGGTTCACAGCTCATCACACAGCGTCAAATATCTGACAGATGAGGAGGAAACAGGGCAAAATGTGATTCAATTTGCAGGATGAAGCATTTCACAGCTTTGCCTACATGTTTGCAGGCAAGCACATATGGTGTAAGCAATTCATTCCTGACTTTTATAAAGCTTTCACTGGTGGAAAAAAAGGATGCTAGCAAAATACATTTATAAATGACATAGTTGACTTCATTTATTTTTGATATATATTTGCATCATAAATTAACCCTAAGCAAAAAGAATTACCATCCTGTGGACTCCTAACTTTAATAACTAATAAAGACAAGGCCAACATACTCTTAAATTTATTCCTGTAAGATCAAATAATTGTTATTCTCTCTATCTATCTATCTATCTATCATCTATCTATGTGTGCACATGAGAGTAAATGTTGTGGTACATCTGTAAAGGTCAGAGGACAATTTTTGTGAGTCAGTTCTCTCTTTCCACTTTGTGGGGTGCTGGGAATTGAACTCTGGTCATAAGGTTTGGTGGCACACACCTTTACCCTTGAGTCATCTCATTGTCCCTTAAAATGTTGCTCAGGTCAGAGTCTGCAGGACTGTTTTCTGCTGTTGAGTTCTGAAACTAGGAAGTACTCTAACATGGTGCTGTGTGCTAGAGTCCAAGTTCCTGCTTCATGTTTATTTCAGACTCTTTGTGTCAAGGGCACTTGAGAAAAGCCTTTGTGTCTAGGAAAAATTCATCGGTCCTCTTCAAGAGCTCAGAACCCACTTCTGCCTCTCTTAAGTTTCACAGTTTCTGAGACTGGGTTGTGTTAAGCAAGGAGACCTAGAGAGTTCTAGAATATTTGTGGAATGAGAATTCCTGTACAGAGATGGCTGCCCACTCAGGTCTAGGGGGAGCAGGAACTCAGCCTCTGGAAAGTGCCCTTGTCAAAAGCCTTTTTGTTATCAACAGTATGATGCCTGCCTGCCTGCCTGTCAGAGAACGCCTCAGCAGCCCGAGAAATCTTCCTCTGGAGTTATCTAGGGAGCACACTCAAGACAGAGTGGTGGAGATGTCACAGGCTTCACAGAACAATGGATGGAAATTGGTATCAGGTCTTTATAGTCCCCAGTATGTCAGAGACCTCCCATGAGCTTGTTTAGAACTGCAGGAAGTGTCTTCCAGTTGCTGTCTGAGAAGAATGGGATAGAGTCACTGATTCCAAACAGTTCAGCCAGGTGATGGTGGCACACACCTTTGATGCCAGCACTTGGGAGGGAAGGTGAGTCAGGTGTTTCTCGGTGAGTTCATAGTCAGCCTGGTCTACATAGTCAAATAAAAAGACTCTCTCAAAAATCAAAAGACTATGTTTTCAGATCTCATTGGTACACTACTGGACTTAGTTGTATTGGGCCCATCTTCATTTTTAAAAATGCGCTCAATTAGTTTCTGTGTGTTATATGTGCATGTAGATGGGTGGTACCCACATTCATGCATGTAGAGGGTGGGGGAGTTCATTGGGTGCCTTCTCCTATCACTTTCCATCTTAGTTTTTGAGACAGGGTCTGCCACTGAATATCAAGCCCCAAAATGGCTAGGTTGACTGGTCAGTAGGCTCCTAGAATCTGTCTCTTTCCACAGCCAACTCTAGGGATATAGACTCACAGCCATGCTGTACTTCTGTGAGGGTGCTTAGGATTTAAACTCAGGCCCTCTGGCTTTCATAGAAAGCTCTCTTATACTCTGAGCCACCTCCCAGCTCTTTGGATTTAGTGTTTGATAACTCACATTTGTCAAAAGAGCTTGTCTAGTGCCCCAAACCTGGTAAGGGACAGAAGTGAATGAAGCACATTAATTAAGCCTTGTGGTCAACTTAGTTTTTTGTTTTTCTAAAGAAAATGTCTTACTGCTAAACACAGCAATAAAAATAACTCCTAATGCACATTCTTCTATAGTCATAGACCAGTGCCTTGCTCACCCAACATCAGACAGGCTTCCTCCTGTAGTAGATGGGAACAAATGAGACCCACAGTTGGGCAATTGCACAGAGTGAGGAACCTTGGGACACTCAGTCCTAAATGGGAGGTTTCCACCTAATCCCTCTCCTTGGGGGGCTCAGGAAACTCAGGAAACAAGAGGAGGCAAGGTGAGTGTGAGAGCCAGAGGAAGGACACCCAGAAATCAAAGCCTTGTAGACACAACAGGATGGATGCACATATAAACTTCCAAGACTGAAGTCCTGCATGCATCTGTACCAGATGGGATCCCAGTACTGAAAGGAGAGGTGGAAACAGCCCCCCATCCCTAACCTAGACGCTATCTCCAAGTGGCAACCACTTGCAGATGAAAAAATAGTTTTCTTCAAGAGTTTCATTAGGGAAACAAACCATTCTTAAGAGTAGTCTCCATGCCCAGCAGTGGATGACCAACAGAAAACAAAGTCAATGGCATGTTCTTGTGTTCTTAGTTTTTGTCTATAATGATGTATCATGGCTTTTATTTACTTATTTATTGCTTACAGGTATACATCATGGCTTCCAGTTTTGTGTTTTTTAATGGCATTCCTGTATGCAAATGTGTGTCTCTCTGTTTTTCTTTCACTCTTTTTCTTCAATTTGTTCGTTTTGTCCTGTTCTGATTTGTTTATGTCTTATATTATTTTACCTGTTCTTGTTCACACAACTTGATTTCCCCTGTGTGAAGATACTACCCTAATGGCATAAAGAGCTTGTTTGGGTATCTTGATGACTTAATCTTGAATGAACCTATGATGCTAGCCAGGTATTGGGTGACATTCACACAGATGTGCAGAACACTGGACACCCCAGCTGTGTTCTTATCAGCTCTTGTCAATGCCTGAGGCACAGCTCTCACTATTCATGTGCTTGCTAGGTGCTAGGTCTCTCAGAGTGTGGTCTTGAAAACTGTGGGGCAGGTTGGAATTCTTAATGGGATAAAGTCAGTGACATGCAGTTTCTTCAAATCATAGCCACCACTCTGCTAGAGAAAGAAACACAGTGACCATAAGCAGATGGTAGTCTATCATCCTCACACTGGGAGCTGGAGGCAGGGGATCAGGAGTTCAAGGCTCACCCAGGCTTTAAGAGACTCTAAAATAATAAAAAGGCAGAAGACAGACAGAAGTGCTATGATGCACGGAACTAGGCCAGTTCCCTTTTCTATGTGTTGTTAGAAGGTCTAAAACACATTTAGAAATCTATTCAACAGATAAACCTAAGTTTTTCAGTCTACATTGTTCCTCTGCAGGCCTAGTGATGGTGAAACTTGTATGTAGCTATTAAGTGTGACTACTCAAGAACTGTTTATAAAAATCCTGGGGATAAAGCTAGAAGTGTACTTCATCAGTTATGAGCAATGAGGATAGTGGGGTTAGACGTCAGCATCTTCCTCTTTGGTTTCCTTTGTGTGGTACTCAGGACTGAATGGTGGTCCTCCACTCTCAGCTCTTCTTACATTTTTTGAGACAGACTATTGCTATGTTGCCCAGGTTAGCCTTGTATTTGTGACATTCCTTCAGCCCTGGCCTCCGAAGCAGCTGAAATTCAGTCTGTATTACTGGGATGGTTGGCTCATGTTTTTGGTGTCTTTGTGATTAACTGCAGCTTCATCCACACAAGCTTAAATTCCTCAGGAAGTGGATCTCAAGCACACCTCCCTGAGAGGTGCCCAGGGGTCTGTATGGTAACATCAGCAGTTGCAGCCTGCCCCTGGGCTGTTCTTTCAACTTCAGCCCAGACTCTCCATGTCTAGGCAGAAGAACTTCTTGTTTCTTAGGATAACATCTCTTGTAAGTAAAGGGGGCACTTGAGGCTGAAGTTGCTCTCCACTCCCAGTACTTTGAACTTGCCCCATGTCCCTTTCCACCAGAGTGCACTTTGTAGTTTGGAGAGATGTACAATTGCATGTCTACTCTCAAAACAGAACAAGTATGCTAATGAGGTACCACAAGGGCAGGGCTGTCGTTTTCCCACAAGCGTTAAGTCACATCTTCAAAACTCCCTAAAAACAGAGTGCAGCTTATAGGCAGACGGGTATCATTTATTCCAACCACTAATTACCGAATCCTGAATCATGTCGAAGGCTCTCCTGTGTTTGCATCTTCTGGGCTTAGGAAGGCTGGTGGGAGGGAGGAAAATGTACAGAGGCGGAGGCAGTCTACACTGGACCTACAGATCCACACCCTCTGAAACAGAATTTACTCATGTATGGAGAGAATAAGTAATGTATACCCCAGGGCTCTTTCATGTAACATTAAATCACATCCAGCTGCCCCAGCTGTTTTCATTTGGATGTTTACTGTTCTGTGGAGCTGGGAAAGCAGCTACCAAGTGCCTCATGTATCATGCTAAAAAGGCTTTTTCAAAAATCATTAATAACTGAAGTACCAGAACTATCTAGGAGGTCAGAGCCGAAGTCTGTCTTTTTCAACACTGAATTAAAAAGGAACCCAATTCACTTTTGGTTCTGTATAGGTGCCCCCTAATGCTTAAGAGAATGGTTCTTCTCTGATAATCATCTAATGATGATTATTCTAATTGATCAGATACACGATATGACTAGGTGTAATGGTTACAACTATGTGAAGGGTCAAAAATGAACTGCTCTCCGTGTGTGTGTGTGTGTGTGTGTGTGTGTGTGTGTGTGTGTGTGTGTATGTGTGTAGCTTTGGCTCTCCTGGAACTCACTGTGTAGACCCGGCCACCCTGGTTCAAACTCAAAGACTTGCCCATCTCTACCTCCCCAGTGCTGAGATTAAAGGTGTGTACCACAACACCTAGTTTCTGCTTTAACACTGAGCCTCCTATGTAGCTGAGGCGGACCTTGAACTTGTAGCAATCCTCATGTCTCTCTCTGGCATGCAAACAGTGCATATATATATATTATATGATCAAAGGGTTTCATTGTTGGTTTGATTTTCTTATGACATTTGTTACAAGTCAGTCCTTGGATCTTTTTGAGCTCTCATCCACATTAGTCATTTTGATCCAACCCAGAAGCTTATTTTCTGCCATTCAGAATTCCAAACATAATCAAAGTTTTCTCTCTCATCCTTCACTTTTCCCTCCCTACTCACCTTGTGTCTTTTCTCACAGGAATGTCATTTCCTCTAGTGCAGTGTCTTAGAGAAGTGGTGTGTGTGTGTGTGTGTGTGTGTGTGTGTGTGTGTGTGTGTGTGTGTGTTAATTGGGATAGAACTCAGGGCCTTGTGCATGGTGGGCAAGCACTTTACCATCAGGCTACATCTCTAATCCTAATTTGTGCCTTTACAACTTTTTTGTTTTTCAAGACAGAATTTCTCTGTGTAGCCTTGGCTGCTTCTGCCTCTGCCTCTCAGGTGCTGAGATCAAAGGTGCACGACACCACCCAAAATCCCAGCTCTTCAGGGGCACATTTACACTTTGTGTTGGCTGCATTTGCAGCACTCCAAGGCAGTCAGAAGCCCACTGGGTCAGACAACGCCTGACGGAAGCGGCTTCTTTCTTTTCTATTGCTTTGTACTCTGAGGCCTCAGTCCTCCATATTTCACTTAAGTGATTTATTAAAGGCATTTCCATTATCTCCAAGACTTAGAATTATGATAATTTGATGAGGGGAGGGATTTGGGTGTTTACCACCCCATGCAAATGAGAGTATATCATTAGCTCACTCACAGATGTAGGGTGAAATATATGCAGCATGGCCTTGATAGATGTTTCCCTAATTGCATCTTTTTTTCCTTAAAAAGTTGCCTGGAAACTACTTTACCAACTAAGTGATGGGAGATGTCATTTTGTAAATATGTTTCTCTTATTGGCTAATGAGTAAAGCACTGTTAGCAAATAGGAAGGCAAGATAGGTGGGACTAGGAGACAAGGAGGATTCTGGTAGATGTAGTACAGGAGATTCAAGATGTAGGGACTTGAGAGAAGAGGTCTGGACCCTCTCTCCAGTAAGATGAGGCCACGTGGAAACACTTAGATTGATAGAAATGGGTTAATAATTAAGACAGAGCTAGCCAAAAAGAAATGCTAGTAACAGGCCAACAGCTTTATATTAATATAGTGTCTCTGTGTGTTATTAGGGGCTGACCCTGCTGTGAGACCAGGCTGGGGAAAACTTCTAGTAACAACTAAGCATTTATATACTATAGGTTATTAGAAGATCAAGTCTTAGCATCCAGAATAAATACATCTTATAGCATCTCAGCAATGATGCAATAAACTCTAATATCATACTAGTTGAATACCAGAATCCTCAGTTTGCCATTAAAGAAAATTCCTGGGGGATTCCTGTTTGAGAATCAAAGCCAGAGATAGACTTCTTCTTAGTTATACAAACAACTAGTATATATAATTTTAAAAATATTTTAATGAATTTTATTTATGTTTATGTGTGTGCCTCTGTGGGAGTCTGTGCACACTAGTGTACTGCCCACAGAGGCCAGAAGAGGATGTCATACCACAGCAGTTGTGAGCTGCCTGACTTGGGTGCTGGGAACTGAACTTAGGTCCTTCTAAAGAGCAGGATAAGCTCTTAACCACTGAGCAAAGCCATCTTTCAAGTCCTATATTTACATCTTAAAAATTATGAAGTGCCTCTCCAGCACTTCCCTTTTTTATGCCTCTCATCTAGTGAAAGACTAAACTGAGCTCCCATGATGTTTTATTATTATAAGCTGTAGAACATTCCAGAAACATAGAATATTGAAATCGAAAAGGAAGAGGAGCTGAGCATATCATAATAGCTTCTTTCCCTCCTCTCAGAGTTCTAGAGATGAACCTGCTTAACCACCATTTCGTATGTTGGTTTCTGACTGCTGATGGAGTTGATTTTGTCTGAGGAGATGAGGTAACTGTCATTCTGGAAAGAAAGCTACTCTGGTCTGTGAGTTCACCCTCAAAGTGCTGAGAAGACACAGGACTAAAGAATTGTCTCTTATTTGAAGGTTGGAGACAGACTCAACATTTCTGCTCTGGGGACATAGTCTCCAGGCCGGTGTGACTGATGAAGGTGGCATTTCCCCCTCCAGTCACAATATCTGCCAATTATTTCTTTGTCCTTGCAAAACAAGGACTGTCTCATGGGAAGCAGACACCGCAGGGTAGAGAGTGTGTGGCAAGGAAACGAGAGCAGGAGAAGCAGAGAAGAGCTCTGAAGAAAAGGCCAGGAAGGAAGAGATAGGCACACTGGCTTTGTTAACATCTGGGAACCTCAGACATCCTGTCAGGGAACTGAACTGGGCAGCCAAGGGGGCTGCTGGTGGGGGCAGCCATACCTGTTGTTTTGAGTTCAGGCAGGGTTAGGCACTTTGACCTGCAGGCATGTTTTCTTAACACTTCCTAGTAGAGTACTCAGAGAACATGGTTTTATATGCCCCAGAATCTGATCATTAGCTGCAAACCAGAATCAACACCACAGAAACTTGAGATCCTAAGCAGGACACAACAAAGCAATTTACCAAGCAACAGCGCAAAAACAAGCCAGCATTTGGACAGTGTCTCTAGCTTGGGCTGGGATCAAACTTTTCATAATCACCCTGGACTGCAGATTTTCCTGCCTCCTCCTCTCAATACTAGGATTACAGGCATGTGACACCATGCTCTGTTTATGTGGTGCTGTGGATTGAACCAAGGACTTTATGCATGCTAGGTAAGCAGTTACCAGTTCAGTCACAACCACTAAATTCCATTGCCTCTCCCTACAAACAAACAAAAAATCTTCTTATTTAATAATGTGTATTTCTTGTCAAATGTGACTCCTCCCCTTCCCAAAGTACCTGAGAAGAGAAAAGCTTTAGAGATCTGTGACTGTTGGTAAGGCCACCGACCATACAAGTTATTTCCTATTGGGTCAGCAAGCCTGTGTGTTTTGCCATGGGACTGCCAGCATGCATGCCTGAGCCATTCACCATGGTTCTTTTGGGGATATTGAGGCAGCCAAGGGATGATCTGATGGCGTGAGGAGGACTCAGGGTTAGAACTTGTCCCCGCAAACACCAGCTGTGGAAATGTGTCTGCTGGCATGTCTTTGCCCCTTTGTGGAGGTCTTCAATGCAGTTTCTGTTGTGGTTTTCAGAGTCTTCTAGGACTCCATCACCAAAAGCCTGCTAGCAGGGAGCTGGGGTTGAGTACAGTCACTGCCATCCTGTTTTAGCTGTGGGCACCTGGACAAATTATTTTGTGTCTCCAAATCCTAGTCTCTTCATTTGTCCTGGGGAGGGTGGCAGTTATCACATGTGGTGTTTGTAAGGTAATTGCTGTTAGTCTCCCTCTATACAGGAACTCCTTCAGGATGCCTCTGTCCTGCTTGGACACAGTAGAAACAGGCAGTGAAGGTTTCATTTTTATTTCATAAATCCACAACGAAGATTTAAAACACTCACTTATTCTTTGATAATATTCAGCAGTGTATAATATATTCAGGTTTCATCCTCCCTTTGGCCTTCCTTCCTTCCTTCCTTCCTTCCTCTCTCTCTCCCTCCCTCCTTCCCTCCCTCCCTCCCTCCCTCCTTCCCTCCCTCCCTCTTTTCCTCCCTTTCTTCCTGCAGTGGAAGCTTTGGTTAGATCTGGATGTCCTAGGAAGGAGCCTGATGTCTGTACCTTGTGACTGGATTTGAATCTAGTGTTTTCTTTTCCTTCTTCCCTTCTCCCTTCTCCTTTCCCCTTCCCCTACCTCCTCTCTCTCTCTCTCTCTCTCTCTCTCTCTCTCTCTCTCTCTCGTCTGTCTCTGTCTCTGTCTCTCTCCATGGTAGCATGTGTGTTTGTGCCTGTGGGCTCCCTTGTGTAGGTCAGAGGTCAATGTCCAGTGTCCTCCTCAATTGCTTTCCCACTTAGTTCCTTGAGATAGGGCCTCTCCCTGAACCTGACATTAGCTTTTAGGCCCATGGCCTAGTGACTTGTCAGTGCTGGGGTTATGGGAGTGCACTGCCATGCTGAGGATCAGAACTCAGGTCCTCATGGTTGCACAGTGAGTGTGTTAACCCACTGTTCTATGTCTCCACCTTGATACTTTTCTTTTTAATGAGAGGCATTTCAAGCCTATCAAGGCTTACCTTTCCATTTTTTTTCATTCCATGCATTGTATGTGACAATCTCTGGGATCTATGACCCGAAAATACACTGGAATACTATACAGTGTTGTGATGGTACCAAATGTAGCAACTTTATGTATAGTGTTTCACAACGTAAAAATAAACAGCAGGCCCGGTTGTAGTGGCACAAAGCACTCAGAGGCAGAGGCAGTCAGATCTCTGTGAGTTCAAGGCCAGCCTGGTCTACAAAGCAAGTTTCAGGATATCCAAGACTACACAGAGAAACTCTGTCTCAGGAAAACCAAAAGAAAAAAAGAGACAGACAACAATAGAAATATATATTGTTCTTCCTTAAAAACAAAACAAAACAAAAAAACATTAGGTTTATGATTCTAGGCAAATAGCTTAGTCAATGCTTCATAACTAGAACAGTCAAACAAAGTAAGCAGCTAGAGATTTTAGATCCTGAAGAACATCTTTGAAAATGTATTTGCTATAAAGATGTTTATTGCAGAATGATTTGTAACTGATAAACTGAAAACAATCTAGATGGCTGATGTCACAAGTAGCAACAATAGTAAAGCTTTATTAAGCACCTGCTAGGGGCTAGACACCTGTGCATTTTCCAGGTGCTGACTCATTAGTCCCCACACTACAGCACTGATGTGGACAGTCCTACCATTTACACTTGCAGGGAGGAGACAGCCGTAGAGCCTTGGGTAAATTGCCCACATTTTCTCAGCTGGGGGATGGCAGGATCCCTACTTAGTCAAGTGGATTTGGAGCCCAAATTTGTGATATTTGAGTAATATTTACAGCCTTCAAGTGCTGCCTAAAACACTTTCGATGACACAAAATGATTGTGATGTAATAAGACACAGACTTCAGGACAAGTGTTGGGGGAACAATATCCTGTCAATTTTGAAAAGTCTGTGGCAAACAAACAAACAAATAAAAAAAAAACCCCAAACCCAAAACAACCCCCCCCCAAAAAAAACTAAAAAGCAACCTAAAACAAAATGCTTGTTCTTTAGAAGAGAGGACTGTGCTTGGGGCTGGGTCATATACCAGTAGAGTGAGCCTTAAGCAGGCCGAGGCAAGAGGCAAGCCTAGACTTACATAGCATCAGACCAGCCAGGACTGCATAGCAAGACATATCTCAAAAAAAAAATTGTAATTATGCATGCATGCATGATTTGTGTGTCTCTGTGTGTGTGAGTGAATGAGTGAGTGAGTGAGAGAGAGAGAGAGAGAGAGAGAGAGAGAGAGAGAGAGAGAGAGAGAGTTAGAGCATAACTTGTTTTTGCTTTCTGCCATATAGGTCCTTAGAGATGCTTGTACTCACTGAGCCATATTGCCAGCCTCCCGAGTGCTGGGATTTAAGGTATGTATTATCACTCCTGAGAAGAAGGTGTCTTTTTGTTTGTTTGTTTGTTTTTTGTTTTTTTGTTTTTTGTTTTTCTCGAGGCAGGGTTTCTCTGTGCAGCCCTGGCTATCCTGGAACTCACTTTGTAGACCAGGCTGGCCTTGAGCTCAAAAAGATCCACCTGCCTCTGCCTCCTGAGTGCTGGGATTAAAGTCATGTGCTACCACTGACACTACAACCCAGCTGAGAAGGAGGTCTTAAGAGAGAAAACACCCCCAAACAGGCCCCAAAGTATTGGCCTGAGGAAAGTCTGTAAGGCATCTTCTTGATTGGTGATTACTGTGGAAAAGCCACTCCTGGAGGTCTTGGGTGGCTTGTTTGTGCCTGAGGATGATCTGGGGTCCTGGGCATAGAGTGAAGCCCAGTGCTGAGATGTACTTCCAGGCCCTGGAAGTCTCTTGTTCCTGTAAGAGACTTCACTCCACGAAACAGGTCCATGCCCACCTCCTTCTGCCCCTCTAGTCTGGATCTTCCACGCATACTCTTCTTGCTTTGGGGCTGTGTGTGGACTTGGCCTTAGTGCCTCTGCTTGCATTGAGCCATGGTGCCTGCTGCCATGAACTAACTCAAACAGTTCCTCCTGAGGGACCTCCATGAGGTGAATCTTACCACACAGAAAACATTCGTCTCTTCATAGCATGTACAGAACATTTCCTTATGAATGATGACTCTTGATGGATTAGCTACCACATTCCAGACACACCATAACATTTGTCCTTTTCATTGACTTAAGGAAGTCTTCTTTCCATTTTTACAGGTGATACTCATGTCCACAGGGGCAGAAACCCTCAATATATGGGAATGAATAATTGATGCAAGGCCTCAAAACTGGAGAATGACAATTAGGACCCCAATACAGGTCACATTCCATTGTCTAAGTTCTCTCAGTGACTCTGGGTCACTGTTCTGCTTAGATGGCCTTTTGTCTTGACTCAGAGTGACAGTGATGAACATGGTTAGTGGCTGTGTGGAGGGAGCGGAGTGGCCCTTCAGAGGCTGGGCCAAGGAGTTCTTCTGTTTCCTAATGAGCAGCCACATGCCTCTCTCCTGCTTTTGACTGTGCCGTGCTCATTATATTTTCTGATATGCCACTTCTGAGTCGGAGCACAGAAGGTTGGACTCTGTTAACCATGGGTGTTAATGAACTGTGTCTCAGCTGGCTCAGGAAGCCCAGAGGGCAAGCCTAGAGACTTCTCTTGTGTTTGGGGAGCCTGCGAATGCTTCTGGGTATCTTGGCTATTTGGGGGCTCCATTCTAGCCATGTTCTCTGTACGCCTGTGATTAACAAACAAGACAAGGCCTTTCTTTGAAGTCCCTTTCAAAGCTCTGAGGACTGATGGCTTAGCAGGTGTCATCACCAACATGGCTGGGTGGAGAAAAAGAGAATTCGCTCAGCTCTCCTCACCTTCATTCCCTCTGCTCTAGACCTTATTCCTATCTTGCATGTCTTCACGTAGGGTAGCAAGCCCTGCGTGTTCTCTGAGCTATCTAGACTAATAACTAGTAATGGTTGTGAAATCACTTACATGTTTGTTTATCCACAGTCTCACGCATCCCAAGGTGGTCTCACTATGAATCAACAACGACCCTGAACTCCTGGTTCTCCTGCTTTTACCTTCCACAGTGGGATCTCAGGCCATGGTTTCTCATATTTCTGCCTCTGCCTCCTGAAGGTAGGGGTGACAAGCCTATGCCACCATGCCTGCTTTATTAGATGCTAGAAACAGAGCCCAGGTCTTCATGCATCTTGGCCTGCACTGTCAGGTGAGCTCACGTTTTTATTTTTAATCAGGAATTTCAGATTAAATTATATGTTTCATATAATCAATACATTTTAAAATGGAAGGCAAACTTTTTAAGCCAAGGCCCAGACTTTGCCAGGGTGCTTACGTAATATCCTCTGAATAAACAACCAACAAGCTACCCCCACCCCTTTCTAACTTCTTTGTTCATGGCAGGCTAAGGAGGTAATTCTGATTCTTAGCAGTGGAGACTTTGATATACAACATTGCTGAAGTGTAAACACGATGAAGCTGAAGGTCCTCTAGTAGATTTCTAATCTGTGGCACTGCATGTGTGTCAGGTGTATTTGCTGTGTATGATACACAATCCATAATGTATAAAGTGCTCGTGTTTGTCTCTGTTCTCATTTGTTTCAGCTCATCCATCTCCCTAAAGATGTGTACTGTAGCCATGCAAGGCCCAATTCTCTCATTCCCTAACATGAATTCACACACACACACACACACACACACACACACACAGAGAGAGAGAGAGATGCTTCTACTCTTTGCCACCTTTCCCACAAAACTGTTCCAATCACACCAGGAAATTATGTGATGAAGACAGGTTATTTCTATCATGGTGCCCACAAGACTGAGAGCACCTGGTCAGGGCTGTGCAGGTTCACGAATGAACATCTCTAGCCTGTGTTCATTTCCAATGCAAATCCAAAACCCTCAAGCTTGCACAGCCATCACTGTCCTCTCCATTATCACCTTCCCTCTAGCACAGGCTCTCCCAGTCACTGCTGCAGGGACACCACTCTCCCACGGGCTTACATGTATACTGCTTTGTGAACGCGAAGGGTTTGACTTCCTAAAAAGATTATAAATCCTGGCAAGATTCTGTTTTACAGTTCCACAAGAATGTAATTTTGAGATGAGTGGCTGAGTGCATGTCCTCCACTTTATCTTTTTGAAGCAAATCCTTCAGGTATGTCAGTGATTCTCAGCCTTCCTAATGCTGTGACCCTGTACAGTTCCTCGTGTCATGGTGACCCCAACCATAAAGTTAGTTTTGTTACTGCTTCATAACTGCAACTTTGCTGTTAAAAAACTGTAATGTAAGCATTTGACATGCAGACTATTGGATATGCAACCCCTGTGAAAGAGTTGTTTGGCGACCCACAGGTTGAGAATGGTTCTATAGAAACGGGTGCATTTTCTCTGCTAAGATTTGTGAGCAATGGTGGAAAGGCTACCATAAATGCCCTTTCCTGATAATGAGATTGATGACTAACTTATCCACCATCATGGAGCCTTCATCTAGTAGCTGATGGAAACAGAAGCAGACCCCCACAGCTAAACACTGAACCGAACTAGAATCCAGATGCAGAGAGGGAGGAGAAGACCAGGCTGTAGAAACACACAGAGACAGCTGACCTGAACAAGCGGGAGCTAATGGGCCCCCAGACTGATAGCTGGGAATCCAGCATGGGACTGACTCAGACCCCCTGAATATGAGTCTTAGTTAAAAGGCCTGAGCAGTGTAAGGGACCTCAGACAGTGGAACTAGGATGTATTCCTGGTGCACAAAAGGACCTTGAGGGCACATCCCCCATGGAGGGATACTGCCTTAACCTAGAGACAGGAGAGAAGTCCTAGTCCCTACTTCAAATGACTTGACAGATCTACATGACCCCTCCTGGATGACATCACCCTACATGTGGAGTGGGGGGGTGGATGGGGTGGTGGGGTGGTCGGGGTGCATGTGAGGGGGGAGAGAGGGAGGAGGGAGGGAAGGAAGAAGGGAAGGAGGGAGAGGGAACTGGGATTGATATGTAAAATAAAAATAAAAAAAAAGATTTGTAAACCTCAATACAAAAAGTTGGGGCCCTGCACCCCCATGTTCTCACAGCAGCTGTCATCGTCACTCACTTCCTCCCTTCCCCTTCCCCTTCCCCTTCTTCCTACTTCTGCCCATTTCCACCTCTGCTTACTCTCGCTCTCTTTCCTCCTCCCTTCCTCCCCAGTTTCTTCTTCTTCTTGTCTTGCTCCTTATCTCCCTCTTCTCTTTCCTTTTGCTCCTCCTTACTTCCTGTCCCTGCCTGCAGAGAAGGCTTCCCACCCCCAGTCTGTACTTACTGCACTTTGTGGCGTCTTCCACACCCATGCCCCCTGCCTGGCAGGTCTCGCTTTCTTCTGAGCAGCAGCCATCCCGGTATGCGCTAACACTTATCACACTTCGTTTAAGTTTTCTTGTTTCTTGCCTGAGTCCTCCCTACATTTTTTAAGTGCGTTTAGGATAAAGACTGTTCATTATTCATCTTCAACAGTGTCTTCGGTCCCCAGTCCTGAGCTCCTTCCCTACCATGTGACGTTTTGAGTCAACAGCCTTGTCTGTGGCCCTGTCACTTAGAGAGACTTAGGCTTAAGGGAGAAAAGAATGGCCCTTGTGGCAGTTGGGGCTCCTGCTGCCTTTAGCCACAACCGTGGGACCTGCCTTGTCCTTGCCTTCACTTGCCATTGTCTCAGAGGCAAAAGGTCTATATTGTACACACATCCTCCCCTCCCTCTGAGAACAAGACTGAGTGTCATCCAGTCAAAAGCTCTATGTCAGGAGGAACCAGGATCTCTGAGCTACAGCTCAAGCTTCTATTTAGACCATAGGACTGAGAGGGCTCTTTGATACCCTGGGGCCATTCAACATACTTGACTACAATGCCTTTGAATGTCCTGATATTCTCTCTCTCATAACCCAGGCTGTCCTAGAACTCCCCATTCTCCTGCCTCTACCACTGGCATTACAGCTGGGTATGTGCATCCAAGCCTATTTTGTGTTGCAAAGGGAGGTACCCAAAGCTTTACGTACTCTAGGCAAGTAACTCTGCCAACTGAGCTGCATCCCTAGACCTCTGGCACCTGTTTTAAACCTGATACTACTTTTTTGCTTTGTTTTGTTTTTTTAAAGGGAAGAAACAAAAAACAATAGAGAGAAATGGAACAGTGTGAGTATGCTTGATAGAAGTGTGGTGGATTGGGGGCTGGGCTCCATGGTAACTTTGTGTGCAGTGCTGTACCCCCTAAAGTGACAAGTACACATTCCAGCCATTGAACTGGCAGGCTCAGCCCACCAGCCCGAGGAGGGGGCAATCCCCAGGGCAGCATTGCCTGAAAACAGTGTGCTTCTAAGCATGCTCTCTGAAAAAATGCAGACAATAGGGTTACAGTAGCTTGCCCTGTTCGTCCTTTCTGTCAAGAAACCTGCAATTTACAAGGAAAAACTGAGACTCCAAATGCTTGAAAGCAGAACTTGTGACACCGGGTAATTAGGCCCTGGAAAGAGACCAGCTTTATTCTGTGTTTTAATTTTAACCTATCTATCTATCTATCTATCTATCTATCTATCTATCTATCTATCTATCTATCTATCGATGACTACTGGAGGGCTGGCTTTGCCAAATAGGTTTCTCTACCAACATCTAGTGAGCCAACTTGTTAAATACTAGTTGTCACTGCTGTACAGTGCATCTATCTATCTATTGAGATAGAGTCTTGTTAAGTAGCTTTGGCTAGCCTGGTACTCATTACAATTCTCCTGTCTCAGCCTCATGAGTGGAGTGCTGGGATTACTGGTGAGCATTGACCCACAGGGCAAAGATGATTCATAAAATCTTAGAAGTGTACGGAGTTTTCATCACTATAAAAGGTAGGTGCCTTCCCATACTTTGACTCAAACATCTCCCAATGTCTGATATATGGCCATGATTAAGGCATTGCAAGTGTCAGCATACTACATTTCCAATACCCATCTATGTTAGTTACTTTCCTATTGCTGTGGTATAATATCATACCGTGACAACATATCAAAGGAAGTGTTTAATTTGGGGCTTATAGTTCCAGAGGAGGAAAGTCCGTGACCATTATGGATAGGGAACATGGCAGCAGGAAGGCAGACACGGCATTAGAGCAGTAGCTGAGAGCTTACATCTTCATACACAAGCACAAGCAGAGAGAGCTAACTGGAAATGGCATGGGCTTTTAAAATCTCAAAGCCCTCTCCCAGTGACATACCTCCTCTAGCAAGGCCACACCTCCAAATCCTTTCCAAACAGTTCCACCAACTAGGAACCCAGTATTCAAATCTATGAGCCCATTCTCATTCAATCCAAAATCCCATCTTTGTTCACAATACAAAAATTAATTGTTGTTCTAAATTCTAACAATATTTTATTCTATATTTTAATTTATTTTCAAAAGTTCAAATATGTGTGTGTGCGTGCGCGCACACACACACACACACACACACACACAAACACACACTATATGCCTCTTGCTGAAAAAAAGGAAAAGATGTAATGTAGTGAAAAGAACGTGGAAAACACACACAGTTCCCATGCATAAAGGTAGCAGGGTGGCTTGCATCCCCTAACCATACTGGACTTCCACACATGGTGCTCTTTACCTGCTTCATCTCCAAAGATTCCTTTAAAGTAATTTATCATTGTATGTTTGTGGGCACACGAGCCCACATGTATCTAGAGGTCAGAGGAGAAGCCTATGTGCTCAGTTCTCCCCTTCTGCCTTTATGAAGGTCTTACGGATTGAACTCAAGTCATCAGGATTCTTCAGCAGGCTTTTACCCACCGAGACATCTCACTTACCTGTTGCCTTTATTCTTTACATAGGAGGCTTACCAACATCTTTCTGTGTCAGCAAGCATACATTCAGGAGTCCCAGCTTAGCAGCACCAACCTGCATGCTGTGGGGGCTTCATTTCTCTGGGTTTCAGAACTAATATCTTGAAAATGAATTTAAAGGGAATTCTGGTCCTACCTACCTGAAATCATTTTTTTCAGAGAATTGAAGGAAATAATTCACTTAACTCAAAGCTTTACCAGTAGAACTTAATGAAGGTTTTCTAGGATTGAGGATGTAGCTCAAAGGTAGAGTTCTGGACCTCACATGTGCACAAACGTTAAAACTAACGTTACCAGTCACAGGTGCTATCTAGTATTTCTATCATATAGAAACATCACAGTCTATTTAATTATGTCCCAACCCTCCTTTTCTGTGTAAAGTTCTGTGTTGAATGTTGCTTCATACACATAGTCACACGGTTCTGTAACATAATCTCTCAAAGGTGGGTATCTATGGGGTACAAGCAGGTGCATTTTAATGTAATCCTTTGGCTCTACTCTATGAGTCTGTTTAAATTCTCCATGATGGTTTTTCTTTTAATTTATGTTACAATGTTACATAATTTTCTTTGTGATTTCTTGAGTTGTTTCATGCTAAGATTAAGTAAAATTCTAATTCTTGCTCATTCCTCTTCAACAATTTAAAAAAGTCACATTTACATTATTAACCCATTAGAGATATATTTGTTGGATGATTTGCGGTACAGGTTAATAAGTGTTAGCATGATCTTTCCACCAGCTTTGGTGTGGCTTCTCAAACGTGTGTACAGGTGTATATTACTTACTGAAACATGCTGTCTTCCACCCATGACCCTAATCAGTGCCATGTTTTGGAGCCATTTTTAATAGAGCAGAGGTTGACCTGTAACTTCTGGGTTCCATATTACATTTGTGGAATGACTCTTGCAGAGTTCCATTTGCTCATTTCCAGAGTTTTCCTGACACAGTCTGCCACTGGGCCCTCTGTCTATCTAGCCCTGGTGTGTGCTCTAGTTTCTCAGGAGATGTGAGTAGAGCTGTCAGCTTAGTGAGCTGAGCCTGCACTTTACTAGACACTGCCAAAATACATTCTTAGCTGACTTACTAGTTTCATTTATTTTTACAGTTAATTTCCATTGATTAAATAAAAACACAAAGACTGTATATATCAGTGGGTAACACAATGCTTCAAAATAACAGGCAACATTTAAACCAGATTAAACTTGTGCCTCGCCTTAAACATTTATTATAGATATTGTTACTAATTGTACTTTGTAGAGCCAAGGTCTCAGGTAGCTGAAGTTGGCTTCAAATTCACTATGTAGCTGAGAATGGCCTCTATCTCTCAAGTTCTGGGATTGTAAGTGTATGCTACTATGCTTGGCCTGTGTTTTCTTTTTGTTTTCAGAAACAGTATCTCTAAACAATTTTTGCTGGAATGGAACTTGCTGTGTGAACCAGTTGGCCTTGAACATTCAGCAATTCTCCTGCTTCTATTCTTTCTTTGTGGTAAAACTTTAAAATTTTTTTTTTTGTTCTATACGAACTGTACCAAACCTTACTGTTCCTGTACACAAGCTGCTGGACAGAGGCATCATTCAAGTCTTCTTCTCTGTGTAATTTTACATCCATGGCACTGTATATATGAGAGCATTTTGTTTATTTAAATTCCCAGAGTGGAGGGCTTGAGAAATGGCTCAGAGGTTAAGAAGAATGGCTGCCCCTGCTGGGGACCCAGGTTCGGTTCCCAGCACCAACATGGCAGCTCACAATCATCTGTTACTTCAGTTCTAGGAGATCAGTGCCCTCTTCTGGCCTCTGTGAGTACTGTGTGACATTCATGCAAGCAACACATCCACACAGAACATAAAATACACCTTAAATATAGAAAAATTCCCAGAGTGTTTCCAGGCAGCTCTAACCTAGCCTGTTTCTTTGTCTGTTAGGTGGAATTTAGGAAATTCACAGACTGGGCTGGACCAGGATGATGTGATGGCTGCAAGTTTTAAAGCTATATCAGAGAAACATTTTCTTTAGTCTGCCTTAAAAATCCTATCGTACCCACGTCTTTTAAAGGTGCTAGAATTTTAGCTGTTGGAGGGAATATTCTGGACTCTGCTTTAAAACGAAGTTATTATAATCCACAAACTCAATATTCACAAGAATTGGGCCTCAAGAACCAGGCAGATTAACCTACCATAAGACCAGATATTCCATTCCTGGGTTGGAAGTCGGCTTGTAAAAGAAATGCATGGACACTTGCTTTACCCCAGCACTGTTCACAATAGTCAAGACATGGAATCACATGGGAAGGCAAAGAAAAATGATATGTGTTTATATGTATATGCATACACTAATGTACAATGTCTTATGCAGCCATAAATAGTGAAATTATGCCATTTTCCGGAAAATGGATAGTACAGGAGCTCATCTTGACAAGAATAATTAGACAGATAAAGAAAAGTGCCACAAAATAAAGGACAAACTTCAATGGAGGATGCCCTTGGGCAGTGGGATGGAGAGGAGGCAAGAACAGGCATGCTGGTATAATGCATAGTAAAATACATTGATGGAGAAATAGGACAACCACTAAAATACTTCCTAAAGTGACAAATCACTTAACCGTGTATGTATGGTGTGTGTGTGTGTATGTGTTTGTGTATGTATTTGTGTGTGTGGTGTGTGTATGAGTAGTTTATATGGGGTGTGATATGTATATGGTGCATATATATGTGTGTGTAGTAAGTACATGTGTGGTGTTTAGGTGGTGTGTTTGTGTGTGCAGTGTGTATACCTACACAATATCTATGGTGTGTGTGTGTGTGTGTATGCATGTGTGTGTATGGTTTGTGTGTGATGTGAGTGGTAGGCAGTGTCAGTAGGAACAGCCACCCATGGAGACTAGAGTCTTTACTGTACCCCTATGATAGCTTCATATCTTTATAAAAACAGAATCAGAGCTCACAGCGCCCTCCAGGCCACTGTGAAGTGAAGCAAGACACACAGAAAACCAAGGGTAACCTTAAACTATGGTCCTCTCTCCACTTTCTGAGTGCTAGGATTATAGGCATGCAAGGCCATGCTTAGTTTATGCATTTTGGGGAGCAAACTAAGCACTCTAGGCCCACATTCTGCTTACTGAGCTATACCCTCAGCCTAGTTGTCTTTGCTTTTTGAGGCAGCTTCTTGCTAGGTAGCCCAGGGTGACCTCAAAATTGCAAGTCTCTTGAGTACGGGGATTCTAGGCACATGCCCCTACACTGAGCTTGGTATAGCACAACTATAGCCAGGTGTGGTAGCACACCTTTAATTCCAGCATCCAGGAAGCAGAGGCAGGCAGATCTCTGAGAGTTCCAGTCTAGCCAGGGCTACATATTGTGACCCTGTCACCAAGGTAAGGAAGCAAGCAAGCAAAAAAACCAGTTGGACAAAATAGCAACTTCCCAAAACTTCAATAATAATAATAAAAAAAAAAACCTAAAGAGAAACAAAACCATAATGTGAGGAGAATTAGAAAGTAAACTTGGTATCTTTTCTCCTTCTGCCTCTCACCATGACTTTAAATTGGGGAGCTTTCACTTATTTCAAGAGTCACTCAGTGTCAGGGACTTAAGGAGGTAGCTACTCTTATTGCTGTGGACTCAATTCTAGCTCTGTTCAATCAATGGAAGCAAAAAGTCAACAGAAAGCATATCTACTGTGTGACAGCTCCTCAGAGCAGCCTCTGCAGAGCAGAGGGCAGGCTACAGGGTGGCTGGAT
Source organism: Phodopus roborovskii (assembly GCF_943737965.1). Taxonomy (NCBI): domain Eukaryota; kingdom Metazoa; phylum Chordata; class Mammalia; order Rodentia; family Cricetidae; genus Phodopus; species Phodopus roborovskii. Next base: position 3,947,557 of record NW_026126433.1, read on the forward strand.
GTGTGGAACTCCCCAAGGCTCCCTCACTGATCTGTCCAGCCCCTGTGAGCAGAACAGGGGACAGACCGACTGGTAAGGTACAGGACATTCAAGGTTATAGATGGTGTTCACATCCTTCAGTCCCTGACCCTCTTTTTTTTTTTTCTCTCTTTCTTTTCTTTTTGTAGCTTTTCTTATGGGCTGTTTAAGGTCATTTAAAAACCATTTCTGTAACATATTATGACAAAGGAATAAAATGGCTTTTAAAATGTTCTGATTTGTTGATTAATTTTGCTTCTAAAATTATATTATACCAGTGTTGTTTTTTTAAATGTTTAACTGTTTCCAAATGCAATTATCTTGAAATAACTATGAATAGAATATTGGACATAACAGAAAAGACAGGCTTTCGTAATGTATTAAAGTATCTAATTTAGTAAGTTGAATAGCAGGGGCCCGTAGAATCCATTTTTGAGTCTGTAATTGTAAGTTAAGTCACTATTAAAATGACATGCATATATATTTCCAGTTTAAAATAATTAAAGCTTCACCCCATCCTGATGCTTTCACTCATAACAGGAGACACTTGTGAACATATGAGCTCATACATACACAGAAGTATTCCATGATATTTATCTACCGTACTTGACAAATGAGGACTGTCTATATTGTTCTCGTCTAGAACCACCATCTTCAACAGCTGACATGCATTTTAACAAGGGTAGCTAACTGTGAAATGGCTAGCTAACATTTGAAAATCGGAACTAAAGACAGACAATCCTTAAACAAACCCAGCCTTAGGGTGTTGTATGTCTCCAGGGTAGCTGCCCCTTCTGTTTTATTTACTCATAGGTATCATTAATACCAAAGATATACAACCTTTTCTGCCTATATGTCACCCTCTCTTCAGGCCTTTAGTAGTGCTTGCTTATCTATTTCAGTCAAATGTATTTCTTATTTAAAAAAAGAAAAAAAGAGTGAGAGACCTGACAACACAGTGTTATCGAATTTTTTCAGCTGAGACCCACATGTCATTCGGCATTCAGACATGCGTGGGCTTGATTGATGGATGGGTTTGCGACAAATAAACCTAGGATCAACAGCTTTGCTCCTTTCCCCCATCAGAGAGCAGAGTAAAGCATAACTCTGCAACAATAGCAGGATTAGGGATGCATTAGCTAGCCATCGACCAGAAGCACCCATCCCCATCAATACCTCACACGTAATAACCTGAAGCTATGATAAGGAAACAAAAGAAGGAGAAAAGAGACAGGAGAAAACAAATCAATAAGAGAAGGGGTTGTCTGAAAGCTACACTGGCCAAATGAACACCCCCCCCCTCCGCATTCCAGGGACTCTGTCACTGAGTGTGGGGACACCTTATCCAGAGTTCACACGGGAAACAGAAGGATGCAGGCGTGGGATCTAAATTTTAGTCTCAGTACATGTTGTAGTATTTATGCAGTGAGCCTGCATCCCTAAAATGGCTTTTAAGGAACACCTTTCACCTCAATGCTTCAGACCTTGGGTGATCAGAGAGCCCTTGGAGGCAGGGTAGGGACAGGTCATGTATGTCCAAATCCTCAAGTAAACATTCCCTTAAATATGGGTTAGCTTGACAAATCCCGATTGACTGGTTCCATGAGACACACAGAAAGCATAAATTTTATCTCTTAATGGAAAAACACAAATAGCCCTTTGACAAAAACTAATGCTAATCTTAAGTCTTACTTTTCTAGGTAGTTTTTTTTTTCCTTACAAAATCTCTTTACACAAAAAATTTTCTTTCTTTTAAAATTGTAGAATATTTTGATGATAATTTCATCATTTTCCCCCACAAACAATGGAGTGTTAAGCTTATTTATTCAGCTTTTTGTTCTGTTTCTTTGGAGAGCTTTTGATTTTTGTATTACCTATCATATTTGTTCTAATTTACAATTTATTCTAATTGGCCATTGAATGGGCCAGTATGGTTTTCCCCTGGTGAGGAGGACATTAGTGATATTTGTTCTGTTCTGAAGAAGAGGGGAGAAGGGAGGAGCCCCTCCTCTGATTGTGGAGGCCCTGATCTTGGGAGACAGGCTTCATCACTGGGCTTCAGCCCCATGCTTAGAATAAGAAGAACATTATGATAATTTATCATTATCATTATTGCCATCATTATTAATGTTGTCAATATTCTTTATTGACATGGTCTAGTGCTTCATTGCCTAGCAAGGTTTGCAAAGTGTTGAAAAGAAAGAGAAGGTCATTTAGCTCTATCCTCTTGCTTAGTTCTGAGGAGATGTAAAATCTTTCCCTTTATTGAAGTAAATATAGAAAGAACTTCGAGAAATTGTACAACCATGTAATGTGCAGACAGTTTTTAGCATAGGACGTAAGCTTCCAAATGTATGAACAGAGAGCGAGAGATAGAGATACAGATAGATAGATAGATAGATAGATAGATAGATAGATAGATAGATAGATATTTTGAAGAATTTCTAGGCCAGATCTGATGGCACGGCTGTTGATCCCAGCTACTCAGGAGAATCACAAGTTTCAGACTTGCTTAGGATGCAGAGTGAGTTCAAGGTCAGCTTGGGCAACTTAGTAAGACCTTGTTTTAAGATGAAAATGAGTAAATTGAAGAAATAGTAAAATCTGGGGATGTAATTTGCCCATATGGCAAATGGAACAGCATTGAGAATTTCCAGTTAAAGGGATTTAGTGGTGGATTCCTGCTTTTTTTTTTTTTTTTGTGTATGAGTGTTTTGGCTACATACTTACCTGTGCACCACATGAACGTACCCACAGAGCCCAGGAGTTGGGACAGTTGGAGTCTCTGGAACTGGGGTTACAGTTGGTTGTAAGCTACTGTGTGGGTGCTGGGAATTGAATCTGGGTCCTCTGGAAGAGTAGACAGCACTTTTAAACTCTGAGTCTGCTCTCCAGCCTTGGTTTCTTGTTTTTATATTTTGTTTTTGAGATAAGATCTTGCTAGGTAGCCCAGGTCATTCTAGAACTTCAGAGAGTCCTGCCTTACCCTCCTGAATGCCATAAGGCCCTATGCCAGTTAGTGATGGCTATTATTATATGTGTGGAATCTTATCTCAGGGGGCCAAAGTCAACTTTTCTTAGTTATATACTTCATGGCAGGTACAGCTTTGGGCTTGCACTATTGAAGATTGGAGTCATATTAATCAGGAAACACAGAATTACTGGACACCCCCCTACACACAAGCACATACTAATTGCTTTTTAATTATGACTCTTTAGATTTACAATTCTTGACAATTCTTAACAATTTCAAAGCTGCATAAATTTGACATTTTAGGTACCATTTCATGCACACCCATGTAGTTGATAGTGTTTGCAAGTCTCTTTACACAAGCCCCCAAGGGAGGCGTGCACACACCTGCAGGCATGCACAGATGGAGGTGCTTGTGTGTGCTTTTCTCATTTACCAATCAGCAGAGTCTCCCACTTAGCCTGGAGCCTTCCATTTTGGCTAGACTTTCAAACTCATGAACTTAGGCATCCACCTGACCCCTGAAAGCAGCACCAGAAATAATGACTAGCATTGAGCTTTTCACATGGCTGCTAGAGCTAGATCTCAGGTTTTCATATCTGCATTACAATTACTTTACTGGTTGGAGCATCTCTTAGCCCTGCAGTGGGTATTTCTTTCAGATTCTAAATATCCTAGGTCAGTCTTAGTAAGTGATCTTGTTACCTAGGTCAACCCCTGTCGAAGCCAAATGTGCCCCAACATCTAACTTTGACATCTTAAGTAGGTTCATTCCATCCTTCATCCCTAATGAGATAGCTCTCAGTGGTGTACTCACCATTTCCCTCAGGATTTGAGCAGACCCTGGCCCTGAATCTGGGTACCTCTATACCCAAAGGAGAAATGTTCAGAATTCAGTGGTCCATCAATGTATTATTAAAGGATTTTGCTAATCTCTAACTGACGTCAGTTTAAATGGGACTATGACTTCCGATACATTTGCAAAATCTAGGTCATGCATAGCCTGATTGATAGCATTTCTTCAGGGCATAGTTATCTTTTTAGTACTCCATGAAAGCTATTTCAACTGCTCTTATGCCCATGGCCCAGTGTGGAGCCTCTTATTCATTCCATTGAAGGTAGCATGAGTAAAAACTCTCTTCTGTATACTGTTTGTGCACTGGAGGAGAAGGAAGCCATTTCTCCCAATGATTGCTATATGCAACTCTTTGGATGGTACTTGAAGTCTGCTCTATGATGCAGGTGTATCCAGTTTTTTGACACTAAGACACAATGACCACATTATCATCTTCAAAGTTCACTCTTGAGAACTGTGCAATGAAGTTACAAAAAGAAAGAAAGAAAAAGAAAGGAAAAGAAAAATCACAAAAATTTCATGTCTTAAATAAATGTATAATTTTTGTTGGACTGTACTCATAGCTATCCTTAGCTTCAGGTGGCCTTTAGGGTAAGGAATTGGACAAGTACATATGGCCTTAACGTCCTTTCTGTATATTTTAGGGCAGAGGAAGACCCTGGAGACAAAGCTTGTGTTAGCTAGGGCTAACTGTGCACAGCTGATACAGACCACGGAAGGCACCCAAGAATATTAATTACACAGAAGGAAACATATGTATTCCTGAGGACAAATGCACGTGCATCTTAGATGCAATGTAAGAAGCTCAAAAGCGATGATCAGTGCTTGATACACAACTTATTCAATATTCAAGTGTATAGTACAATGCTAAGTGCAAATATCTTCCTCTCTATCTCTCTGATGCAGCTGCCAAACAAACTGTGTGCTGATTACCTGGGTCATCATTAGAAAACTGACAGGAGCTGCTTAATTGTAACTATTCAGATATCTGAATGCAAAGATAAGACATCGAGTCTTAAATGTGAACCATTATGACCAGAACACAACACACAAAACAGCTACGCCTAAAATTTTCTGTTTTTTTTTTTTTTCCTATGCCAAGGACCAAAGATGAGACTCCGAGGTATGTGTACTTTTGCCTGTAGCCTGATGTTCCTTTGTGAGTAGGAGCTTTGTTTTTAAACAGCATGACAACTGGCCTATTGGTATGCATGATTTTTCTTTCTCCCTTCCTTCCTTTTCTCCATCCCTACGTCCCTTCTTTTCTTTTTTTAAAATTTTATTTTATGTAAATGAGTGTTTTTATGCTTGAGTATGTGCATCATGAGGATGCCTGGTGCTCACAGATGCCAGGACAGGACCAGAAGAGGATGCCTAATCTCCTGCAACTGATGATGGATGCGGGTACTGGGAACTGACTGGAGCCTGTGCAGGAGCAACAAGTGTTCCTAATCACTGAAGCATTTCTCCAGCCCCTCACTTTCTTTATTTAAGACATGGTCTCAGTGTCTTGCTAAGCAGCTCTAGCTGGCCCAGAACTCCTGATGTAGCCCAGGCTGGCCACAGATGTGGAGCAATCCTCCTGTCTCTGTCTCCCAAGTGCTGGGATTGCAGTTGTGAGCCATTATGTCTGTCTCTGTCTGTGTTTTAGATGGCTGCTTTTGCACTTTAAGGGGACACAGTTCAGTGGTTAGGACAGTATCATATGGTTTAAATTGTGTCCTCCCCAATCCAAATTTATATATTCAGGCCCTAGCCCCCTAATTTCCCAGACTGTGACCTTTAATACAGGGTTGTGCAATGCACATTCATTTAAGATGAGACCACACTCACATTGTAGTTTGGAGGCTTTTGAGCCACTGGGAATGATTTCCTTTCCAAGGGTAAATTCGGATCCAGATCTGCATCAGGAATGGATCTTGTGTGAAGATGAAGGCAGAGATTAGGGTGATGCAGATTGGGATGATGCAGGCTTCTAAGGTCAGAGGTTTCCAGCATATTGTTGAGCAAAAGTTGGGAGAGAAACATGGAAATGGCTTCTTGTGTTTTCAGCCAGCAACACTGACATCAGACTCTGGCTGTAGAGCTCTTATCACAGCTTTTCTTCCCAGGAAATGGGTGTGCCCAACCTGCTGCACCTGTGCTGTGTCCCACCTGGCTGTTGATAAACACTGGTAAGTCCTACTATAGGGTCTGGCTTGTGAATTCAGTGGTGTTAAAGTAGAAAATAGAGGTTGAGGGTGGGCTTAGTGGTAGAACACTTGCCTAGCATGTGCGCGGTTCTGATTTCAATCCTTAGTGTGAAGTTGAGCTTGAATGCCAGTATACACACACACACACACACACAGACACACACACACACACACACAGACACACACACACACACACACACACAGACACACACACACACACAGACACACACACACACACACACACGAAATAGTCACAAGAAACGTGATTTGGGGCTCCAGATCTTTGCTAATGAGATCTCTTTGCTGCTTTCAGGGAAGAGCTGGCTGTGGTTCAGTTGACAGAGTATCACCTAGCATTCGAGGAACTCTGTGGTCCATCCCCAGTACAATATGAACAGGGTGTGGTGGCACATGCCTGAAATCCCAGGGAGGTATAAGCAGGGGAATCACGTTCACATTGGTTGTGTAGTGAATTCTAGGCCAGCCTTGGTACATGTAGTTTTACCTTATAAAGAAAAAGGAAAGGAGGAGGAGAAGGAAGGAAGGAAGGAAGGAAGGAAGGAAGCTTTTGTTGGCAAATGTATTTTAAAATATACCCACAGAGTCGACATCTGACTATCTGAGTTTCCATGTAGAAGGACCCCAGAGAACAATGTGGAAATGGATCAAAATCTTGACAATTAACTTAGTCTGAAGCTCTGAAATTGTAAGGTTAATCATGTAATGTTGTCAGATTTAGAGTTTTCAAATTGGCACAATATCCAACTGTGCTGTTTGCTAGGTCCCAGCTCTGACCTGGGGTAAAACACTGTTAAGGAAGGTAACAGTAAGAAGAACTTCAGTGACTTCTCAATGAAGCATCCTGGCCCTGTCTCTCTTGAGATATTAATGAAGCTGGAGTTACAGGCCTGGTTGCCTGGGAATGTATAAGTCAGGCAGGAGGCTGCTTGTTTCTGCTACTTCTGTTTAGGAAGTAGATGGGAACATTTACTTACTCAGAAACATCTCAATCCTTTATTTTGTAATTAATGATAAAGGAGAAGATCCCCTTTGTTCTAGGGGGAAACCCTCAGTGCTTGGAAATTAAAAGTAGTTCATGCAATTCAAGATATTATATGCTGTTCCCTCCAAAGCAGTACTGACTTCTATATGTTTCTTTTATAAATTAAAAAAATTATCCTTTGAGAAATTCATACATATATATAATGTATTTTGATCGTATCTATCCCCATGACCCAATTTCCCCCAGGGGGAGTTTAAATATTTTTTGAATGATGACAAACATGATGGGAAAGATTAGATAAATGGAAAGAACCCTATGAAGTTTTCTCAACTTCAAGGAAGAGCCTTGGTTGGGCAGTGGTGGCACATGCTGTAATCCCAGCACTTGGGAGGAAGAGGCAGGAGGATCTCTGTGAATCTGAGGCCAGCCTGCTCTACAGAGTGAGTTTGTGAGTTCCAAGACAGGCTCTAAAGCTACACAGAGAAACCCTGTCTCAAACCAACCAACCAAACAACCAAACAAAAATAAATAAATAAAAGAAAGCCCTGGTGGCATTTAGGGACAAGGTAACTTCAAAAACTTTGTTCCTTAATGTGGGGTCTTACAGCACTACTGCATGTCTGCATGTGGGACAGGCATGACGGATCTGGGAGCATGAGGACCCAGGTTTGATTCCCAGAACCGCCTGATAAGTAATCCCAGTGCTGGGGAGGCAGCGACAGCAGGGTCCCTGGGGCTCGCTGGTCACCTAGCCTGGTGAATACCAAGTAAGTGGGACACTGTCCCCAAAATAGGGTGGATGACACCTGAGAAACCACACCTGAGGTTTTTCTGGTCTCCACATGCACATGCATACATGTGCACACACACACACACACACACACACACACACACACACACACACACACACGGGGAGAGGAGGGAACAGGAAAGGAGAAGAGGAGAGGGGCAATCTCCAGCTGTACTCCACACCTAATATGCAAGCTAGCTCTTCAGGGAGACTGAGCACTGCTCTCCACTTGGATATTGTTCCATGGTTGGCATGTGGGCTAGAGAGACAAACGGTGTGACTCCTTGCTAACTCCCCATTTCACTATTGGGGGCTTGGCTCTTTTTCCTCTCTGCTCCCTTTCCCTGGCTGGAGAGTAGAACAATTTCTAGGTGCAAACCCTTTTCTGAGTGTGTTGCAAAAATCACATTGTTTAATCTTTGAAAGGTTTCCAAGATAGCAATATTGGCCTCCCCCTGGAGACACGAGGAAGCTGAGGCACATGAGAACAGCTTGTTCCAAGCCAGCCTGTACTGGATCAGGTTCTGCTCTAGAGACCCCAGACCTCACCACTCCTTGTCTTTCATTCTTGTGTGGACTAGGCAAATTCATGTTAAAGAATATGCTAGAGTCAGAGAGGCCCGTGGATCCGTTGTCCTTGTACCGCACAGTTCATCAGCTCGAATCCCAGTGTGCACTAGTGACAGAGTCAGAGACTGGGCTGAACCTGGAGAGCCAGCTATTCACTGCTCCAAGAGAATGCATTCTGACAGATCGGAAATGTGAACTCATGTGCCTGTCCACTCGGCTACTGTTTTAACACTGGCCTGTAAAATGCTGAGCCCCAAATACCTTGATTTGTCTGGGAGCATTTGGACACCCTGAGGGCACTGCATGGGATGGCACACGGCTCATTTCATGGGATGGCTGCCTAGGCCCAGTTCCCACCGTATCTCACACTTGCAGGGCTAAAGAGGTTGGAGACTTCATTTGGGCAGTGGAGGCAGGGACTGTGGTCTGATCAGCTTTCTCCACCTAACTCATTGCTACCCTCAGTAAAATAATTCCATCCTCCATGTCCCAAATGAGGAGAGGGAGCTCACACATGTATAGGTAGACACCTACACACACAAACACACACACACACACACACACACACACACACTCCCCACCTGTCAATGAAGTGAATGGCAAACAACAGACAGATAAGGGTGTTTTTGTGTGTTTGGGAGAGAATGAAAATGTACTGTGTTCTCTACATGACCTTGAGGAGAGCTTCTGGTCACATGGGACTCAGAAGGGGCTTTGCTTGAAGCAGTGAAGATTTGCTTTTCCTTCCCTGCCTGTAACCTGAGACCTACTGTTCTTCAGCCCACCTTGGATGTGCAGAACCTGTGCAGAACCACCCAAAGGCTACAGACCTAACACCAGTTCTTATTTCTTCAAGAACCAAGAGCTTGTAGGAGCTACTCTAACCTGACAGCAAACTGGGGTTCCAGAGTCAGCCCAGGGACCAGAAAGACTAAAATGAGTAAGTCTTTGCATACCTCTTCTGTTCCTCAGAGTGTTAGGGTACAGACTGCTTCCCTTAACTGAGCTGCTGTGTGGAGACTTGGGAGTCTCTCTGAAGACAAATTTACAATTGTGACTCTTCCTTTTCTGTGTGTATGTGATGCATGTGCATGCTAGTACATGTATGTATGTACCCACACACATATGTGTATACTCAAGTGTGTGTATAGGCTACAGACAAGCTTGGGTGCTGTTCCTCAGGATCCTTTGTTGTATGTGCTTTCAGTTGGGGTCTCTCACTGATCTGGACATTACCAAGTAGGCTAGGGTAGCTGTTGAATGATTCACAGGGGAGTTGCCTGTCTGGTTTTTCCAACACTAGGATATGCCACAACCATCCTCTAAAAAATAATTTGTGTGTGTGTGTGTGTGTGTGTGTGTGTGTGTGTGTGTGTGTGGGCACGCATGCATGCATATGAACACATGTGCATTGCAACATGTGAGTGGATGCCAGAAGACAACCTGGAGTCAGTTCTTGCCTCCCTCCCACCATGCAGGTTCTGGGAATTGAACTCTCAAGTAGTCAGGCCTGGGGCAAACACTGGTTGCATCTCTCCCTGGCCCAACACCAGGATTTTTAACATGGGTTCTGAGTATCACTTAGGCTCTCAAACTTTCAAAGAAAGCACTTTACCCTCAGGGTCTTCTAGCTCCATTCTTCCCTCTTTAATGCATGACCTCGAAACCCTCTTTAATGCATGACCTTGAAATCCTCCCTATCGACAAATCTTGAACCAGAGCACACACTAGCTTCTCCTTCTTGCCCAGCTCCAATTGTCTAAGGCTGATGTCATCATATCTCAGAGGCAAGAGTCTGTCCTAGTTAAGCCTTGAACCTTAGAAAGGCTGGGTGGGAGCTGGAGTCCACAGAAGGTGGTCTGGTAGAGAGCAGCACAGACAGGTGTGATGACCAGGGATGATTCATACGTGTGTGTGTGTGTGTGTGTGTGTGTGTGTGTGTGTGCATGTAACTCTTGACTAGAATACACAACCATTTTATAAAGTCATTATAGTTAGCCCAGGGCATCAGAGAAGTTAAAAGTTACACAGCTGTGTTGGATGAAATGTTATTCACCACACTATTATAGTTTCTTCTTCTTGATCCCTTGAAAAGATGCCACTTCCTAGTTATCTTCAAATGCAGGGGGCTTGGGGTTTTGTGTTAGTCAATGGAGTGGATCAGGCACTTTACAGACTGTTTCCAGGACTTGTTCCTAACAGGCTTCTTCAGATCTTGCTTTCTCTACCAAAGGTAACCTTGAACGAAACACCACAGATGTCAGTGCAACAGAAAAAAGGAAGGCCATCTAGGCCTCATGACAAAATCTTGTTGAACATTTGGGGTTAGTTGGGTGATAACAGAATTGGGTCTTAGAGACAAAATGTTGGACATCAGTGTTTTAACACATTGTGCTATGGTCTCTTCCTCTTGATATTTGGGGTGGGGGTTTTGAATAATAGAAAAACAAAGAGAGAAAAGAAAATAAAAAGCTGAAAAAAAAATTAGCTAGGCAGTGGTGGTGCATGCCTTTAACCCCAGCACTCAGGTGGCAGAGGCGGATGAGTCTGAGGCCAGCCTGGTCTACAGGTGAGTTCCAAGACACTCAGTGCTGTTAACACAGAGAAACCCTATCTCAAATCAAACAAAACAAACTCCAAAACAAAAAAACAAAACAAAACAAACAAAAAACCAATAAAAGACAAAAACCAAACCAGAACCCAAATCAACCAACCAACAAACAAACCCAACCCCCCCCAAAAAAAAAACTGAAAAAAAAAATCCTGATTGTGACCCTTCAGGTAAATTGCCATATAACGACCAATTAGAGGTGGGCTGCACTTGGGGCTGGTTTGGTGTGGACTTCATAACCAGCAAGTCAAAACCACATCCCAACTCAATACTCAAGAGACATATGCTTGATGTCTTGGGTTGGTCAAGTACAAGACTCTTAGAGTTAAGATGATAATAGTGATCTGATTGAAAAGTACAGTTAGTGGGATATCTCCTTTATCAGGTGGGAGGTTCCCAGCATCAGGAACTTTAGATCTTTCTCGGAACTTAAACAAAAGAGGGATCTAACTTCTTTAACAATGGTGTCTTAGCCACAGTTCAATCGCTATGAGAGATACCATGAACAAGGAAACTTAGAGAAGAAAGCATTTAGTGGGGGATTGCTTACAGCTTCATAGCACCATGTCAGGAAGGAGGGCAGCACCAGTCTCGGTGCTAGAGTGGTAGCTGAGAGCTCACACCTGATCCCCAAACCCAAGGCAGAGAGAGACTGAGACTGGGCTTGGTGTGGGCTTTAGAGGTTTCAAAATCTCCTCCATCAAGGCCACACCTCCTAATCCTTCCTAATAGTTCACCAACTGGGAACCAAATATGACTAGCTTATGGGGGCCATTCTCATTCAAACTACCACATGTAACAAACCCATACAGCACCTTAATGAACAACAAGCCTTAGGAGGAAATGGAGGTGGTGGAGATGATAAGTACTTATTTAGGGTGACACAGGGCTAACACAGAAAGGCAAGGTTTGAATCCAGCCTGTATAGCTCCACAGTATAGACCTTTTGACCACTCTTGGCTGCTGCTAGTAACATTTCCATGGTGTTTACAACAGGCCAGGCCCTATTAGCAGCAAATTTACTACTCATGCTTCTTTTTGTCAGCAGACACTTGGAGCCAGAGTATTGTGAACTGTCATAGAATCTTTATTTTGACCATGTGGCATGGCTAGCCCTTAGGGTCAGGACCTTACCACCAGATAAATTAAAGACAGGGTTTCTGTGTGTAGCCCTGGCTGTCCTGGACTGACCATAAACCAGGCTGGCCTTGGATTCACAGAAATCCATCTGTCCCTGCCTCTCGTGTGCTGGGATTAAAGGCGTGCACTACCACTGCCTGGCTCCATCTTAGTTTTTTGAGGTAGGGTCTCTCACTAATACTGGAGTTTACCAACTCTGTTAGAATGGTTGGTCAGTGGGTCCCAGAGACATTCCTCTCTCTGCATCTCCAGCACTGGGTGTACTGTGTCTGGCTTTTGAAAAATGTGGGTGCTGGGCATCTAAATTCAGGTCCTCACGCTTGCATTTTACCTACTGAGCCATCTCCCAGCCTTATGACTCCTATATTAATTCCTCTTAATAATTCATTTCACATGTCATGAGTTAATAATCCCACTGTTTATATATTTGTAAGAAAGCAAAGAATTTTTTAAAACAAAACTTAGATATCTCACTAGTTGTAAGATTAGCAGTCTGCTGTCAGAGACAACACCAAAATGTGAAAGGATGCATTTTAACAGATGTAGGCTGAGGAGGTCTCACAAAACAGGTCACTAAAGACCCCTCAGTTGCCTAGTTATGCAAAGGTCACATGGAGTGAGTGGTAGTTGAAGGCCCCAGTGTTTGCCATGTTACATAGCATGTCTAAGTGTGTGTTTATACTGCATAACATAGAACTAAATGTCTTCTCAAGGCCGAGAACTCAAGTCCTGAGGATTCTCTCCCAGATCCCAGATCTCATCATCCTGTGAGATGGTTTACACGGGCCCAAGTGCCACGAGTCTCAGCTCACTCTTGGCTGTGGGCAGCTTCCCCTCTGTGCCTTCCAGAGTCTGTCCCTCTCTTTGTCCTGGAGTCAATTCTTATTTTAGCTTATAATGAAAAGGAACATTTTCCCCCTCACATAAAATAAGACCTTTGTTTCCCACATTGCTTGCTTGGCTGGCTGTTTCATTTGCAAACAACAGACAGTTTCTTTTCGTTTGAATAGCTCAAGATGTTTCAAAGCTACAGCATAAGTTGAGATTTGAGAATGAGCACACAGATCCCACAAAGCTTAAGGCAGCACAGAATGGTTTCATAAAAATATTTCTAGCAATTAAGATCCACAAATTCAGAGAAACATAAGGTGCACACATACTTGAGTCAGAGTTCCAGTTCTTTCCTCTTTGCAGAGACCGCAGCCTCTCTAAGCACGTGCTCCTCTTGTGTGCAATGGTGCTTGCTTGCTCAGAACTCACCTCCTTCCTGTTCTAGGCTCTGTGAGCCATTGTTTGGGGGGCTCTCTAGAGACTCAGCCCAAAAGTTATTGGCAGTCTGGAAGAATGGGCCCAATATAAGCAGTTAATTTTCTTTCCATACACACCCTTATTAAAACAGGGTTTGGCCTATTTTCTATTTTCCTTTTAGTGTGTGTGTGTGTGTGTGTGTGTGTGTGTGTGTGTGTGTGTGGTGTTGTTCTCTTCATGTAATTATGATTACTTAATAAAGTCTCTTTCTTGTCTGGAACTCAAGTATGGGATTGGCTGAAGACTTAGTTCTAGGAATCTACCTGCCTCTACTTTCCCAGTGCAGGGTTTCAAATGTCCACCATACCCAGCTACTTTACACAGATACTGGGGATTGAACTAAGGTCTTCTTGCTTGCATAGCCAAAAATCCTTTATCAATGGCGAGCTCCAGGCCAGTGGGAGCTGTTTCAACAACAAAGGCAGGCAGTGCCTGAGGAATGGCACCTGAGGCTTTCCCCTGGCCTCTGTATTCATCTGCCTACATAGACACACATACCTGAACATACATGTACACTTCCACAGCAAGCATACATACTTACAAATTTTTTAAAAAGGAAATCTTCCTAGCAATTAAAATAAAAATACTTCATTAATTCAATTTTATATGTAAAATAATTAAGTAATTAGACATCAAGCATATATTTAAATTAAATGTAAGAATAAGACATTTAGTATTATATTGAAATACATAGGTTTGAGTTAAAAGGAGGGATATTTAGGGCATTTACAGTCATTCTTGTCCTGTGATAACATTGTAATGTATGGGATTGCAGGCACAACACACTATTATTTCTATAATGTTTTGTTTTATATTTTCCTCTAGTAAAAATGGTTTCATCTGACTTCATTCTTGTAACTACAGTACCCAAAGGCTAAGACAATGGGATCAACCACAGGCTACAGGTTATCCTGGGCTAGCCTGGGCTATAAACGGAAAATTTGCCTCAAATTCCCCTCCCCAAACTCAAAGAAATAAAAACAAAACAAAATAAAACAACCCACTTGAATATAAGTCCTGAGGTTATCACAGTTTGTAAACATTGAACAAATCCCCCCCAAAAGAGGCAGAGAGTAACACCCTTGCTTTCTCTCCAACAAATATTTAAAAACTATTTTATTCCATGGGTGTGGTTGGTGGTGCACACCTTTAATGCCATCACTCAGGAAGCAGAGGCAGGTGGAACTCTATGAGTCCAGGCTAGTCTGGTCCACAGAGAGAGTTCCAACTCAGCCAGGGCTACACAGAGAAAGCCTGTCTGGGAAGAACAAACAAACAAAAAACAACAAAAATGTTTGTTTTGTGTGTACAAGTGTTGTGTGTGTGTGTATGTATGTATGTATGTATGTATGTATGTATGTATGTATATGCACCATGTGTGTCTTGTACCCACAGAGGCCAGAAGAAGGTGTCAGATTCCCTGGAAATAGAGTTAGAGATGGTTGTGAGCTGCCTTGTAGGTACCTGGAACAGCAAGTGCTCTTAGCTCTCACCCACCTCTCCAGCTCAGAAACCAGTGTTTTTGTTTCTTTTAAACATAGCATTATCGTTGTATGTTAATTCCAGTGAGGTGAACAGATAGACTTAAATTTCAAGATAGATGAACTGGGAATACTACATTAAGACTCAGTAGTGACAGACACAGAGCAAGGAAAATGCTCAAATGCACACAGAGGGTGAGGGGCTGGGCTTTGGTCTAGTTGTTCATACAGGCAGAATGAATGTCTGAGTTGTGCTGGGAGAAACAGTCTTTTTAGATCCACTCAGTTCCATTGGTATGAGCTGTTCCTCTGTGTTGGGCACCATGGGCGGTTTTTATTTTCTTACTATCATATAGAATATTCCCTCCTAGTGGCTACATGTATTACAGGGACCCACTTTGAAGATGAGGAACCTCAGGTCAATTAGTTACAACACATAGACCATCGATAAGACTGAGGGGTGTC
The DNA here is from genome assembly GCF_943737965.1 of Phodopus roborovskii. Lineage (NCBI taxonomy): Eukaryota > Metazoa > Chordata > Mammalia > Rodentia > Cricetidae > Phodopus > Phodopus roborovskii. The sequence goes on from NW_026126433.1 coordinate 3,962,962, forward strand.
TTAAGGTTCTTTTCCACTGTTACCTGAATGCTACGTGGACACAGAATGGAATTGAGGCAGGTATATGAAAAATTAGGATCTCAGTTATAATAAAAAAGAAGCCATGGGGCTTCTACTCAGACACATGTGAGTTTCTCTGAGGGAGAGGACAGATAGCAGGAAACATGATCCCCCTGGGCCTGAGAGGCAGAGTGGTAGCATTTCTATAGGTATGACAGAGGGTTGAGGGGACAGTGGGAACAAGGCAGAGCCCAGGAAGCTCAGACTGCAGGCTCAGGCATGAAGCAGGGATAGGAGGGTGTAGGAGGGATTTGGTGGCTGTCACATTGAAGGTTCCAGGTCAAAGCAAGAGTCTGTATGTGACTCCCAAAGCTGAAGCTCACTGCAAAGTTACAGGGTGAGGAGGCTTGGGAAGACTCATGGGGATGTGGCATAGAGTAGACACACACCTACTCATTACCAGTTGGTTTCCCACAGGCCATCTGGCTTCCACTGAGTGTCACAAAGGAACACTATGCTCAGTTAAGACTTAGAGTGCAAAGGGCTTGCCCAGGGTCCTGGGAACAAATTCAAGAGAAAGTGGCTTGCATGGTAGGACTTCAGCTCTGTAGAGCAGACACAGGTAAGGCCTGCCTGGCAGCCCGAGCCAGGCCCTGACAGGGCTGGGAAGACCTGCATCTCTCCTACCAGGGTGAGGGGCACTGGGTGTACAGTGAAATCTGAAAAGCAGTACATTATACAAGGTCACATCTTCTTCATGCTAATGACCTATACAGAACCCACCTGAGAACACATTAAAACATTAGGCCATTTCCTCCCATCAGGGAACTTCATTCTGAAAAGGAAATCAGTGACCTATTTGTCTCACAGGGAGGCAAGGACTGTGTGGCCCTGGGTGCATCAGTTTAACTGTGAATTTTAGCTTCTTTATCTGTACAATATCTGGCCAGAAGGAATCAAATAAGACAATTGGTATGAAAAGAGCTTGTATATGAAACTACCTTAATTCAGGAGTGAGGAGAGAGAATGGAAGAGGAAGGAGGAAGGGAGAGGGGGGAAGAAGAAGAAAAATAGGAAGGGAGGGAGGCAAGAGGGAGGAAGGAAGGGAGGGAACAAGGAGGGAATGAAGGGAGAGAGGAGAGGAGGAAGGGGGGATGGAGGGAGGGGTATATAAAGAAAAGCTTCAATAACATTCACAAATTAGCAAGACTATTGGCTCGTTGGAAGCAAGAAAGAGCTAATGAGTAAAAACCCCTCACTATAAGTATTGGAGCCAGGAAGCTTATTTCTGGTTTACATGTTGCTTATGAAAACATAACCTGCATTAGACAAGGAAGCAGGCAGAGTAGCCAGGGTCTGTGTGGTCCTGGTCCAGATAGGTGAAGGCTCTCTCTCTCTCTCTCTCTCCCTCTCTCTCTCTCTCCCCCTCAAACTCATATAGTAATTTTAAAAATGAAAAGCAGTTGATTTGCTGAAAAATTAGTATAGATTTTTTATTTTGGAGGAGGGATGGCTCCATAATGAACAAATAATGGGACATTTGTTACCAATTTAGGGCACTTACTGAAGAAAATTAAGATACATTGGTGGATATTTTTTTTAAAACAAGAGATTCTTTAATCAACCAAGGCCTGAGGTGTGTGTGGGGGTTAAGGGGATGGGAGTCAGAGGGTGGCACATTAAAGGCTGAAGGAATTAAGGGGCAGGTGACATGGGCTCGTTGTCTGTCTTTTGACATATAATTTACTAAGAATCTGCACTTAGGTTCTGGGGCTACAGAGTACATAAAACACAGTGACTATCGTGCATTAGCTACTCAGCAGAGAAAAAGTCACAAATTATTTAAGTTTGGGGAAGAAGGTGAAAAGCATAAAACATCTGGCCATCAACAGGAGAGGGTAGAACTCAGGCAGTGTTTGCTTTGCATACAGAAGAACTGAGAACAGTTTGTGGATAGAGTGGTCCATAGATCGTTGTCTTTTCAAGAATCAAGGACCTGGGTTAAGTCTTCTGATACATTGATTGTAATTGTTATGATGCAAAAACAACTGATCACATTTAATATACTTAGGTCAGATACAAGTCAAAACTTTAGGAATCATGAGGTCCCCCCTTTTAAAATTTAAATTTGAAATAAAGGAGTTTTATATGTTAATCCCAATTCTCTCACCCTCCCATCCTTCCCTATCACCCCCACCAAACCCCAGCCCATCCCCTTTCTGCTCCCCAGGGAGGGTAAGGTCTTCCAGGGGGAGTCTTCAAAGTCTGTCATATCATTTGGAGCAGGGCCCTAGGCCCTCCCCCACATGTCTAGGCTGAGAAAGTATCCCTCTATGTGTGATGGGCTCCCAAAGCCCATTTATATACTAGGGATAAATACTGATCGATTACTAGAGGTCCCATAGACAACCCAGTTCTCCTAACTAACACCCACATTCAGGGGGTCCATGAGCTCCTCCTTGTTCAGGTCAGCTGTCTTTGTGGGTTTCTCCAGCCTGGTCTTGACCCCTTTGTTCATCATTCCTCCCTCTCTGTAACTAGATTCTAAGAGTTCAGCTAGTGTTTAGATGTGAGTGTCTGCTTCTGCTTCCATCACCTACTAGATGAAGGCCTAGGATGGCATATAAGGTAGTCATCAATCTCATTATAGGGGAAGGGCATTTAAGGTAGCCTCTCCTCTATTGCTTAGATTGTTAGTTGGGGTCATCCTTGTAGATCTCTAGACATTTCCCTAGTGCCAGATTTCTCCTTAAATCTATAATGGCTCCCTCTATTATGGTATCTCTTTTCTTGTTCTCCTCTATTCTCTTTCCCTGTCTCAATCTTCCTGTTCCCTCATGCCCACCTCTTCCTTCCTCTTCTCCCTTTCTCTTTCTCCTAACAGCCTCTCCCCTCCCTCAACCATGAGTTTTTTTTCCAGTGGCATTTAATCATGATAAGTTTTGTTCATATAAAGTGAAAAAGAGAAGAAAAAAAAAAAGTCCTCATGATACCCTTTGGTTTTCCTTCCAATAACCAGTAAATTTATTGAAACGTTAGTATCAATTGACTTTTTGTTGATTTTTTTTTTTTTGGCTCCATGCTGGCACAGATGTGTGAAGAGAATATACATGGACAGGAAACTGTTTAATCCTTCTTTCCTTGCCTCATAACACTGGTGAAATGTCCGGACAGGAGAAAGCAAGTACTGAGGAGGCATCAGCAAACTACCCAGACAAGGAAGAGCAAGTACCGGAGACATATTAGCCAAGTACCCAGAGCAAGTACTATCGCCACGTGGACTATGCAGTTACATTGCCCCCACCAATAGTGAAATTTTCATTTCGTTAATCATTTAGAAAAATCTAGAAAAAGCTGCCTTTCCACATACAGCTTTGTTATATGCCATGAAAATCAAGCAGAATATATTTAGAAGGTTCTGTTGTATGAGCCTGATAATTAGTTATCATAATTTAAGAATTAAAGTATAATAGTAAATAAGATATAAATTTAAAAATACTATATGTAAATAAAATCCCTACTATATGTAATTAAAATCCCATCAAATTAATTTTATTTCTGCAGTTGCCTAAGGCTAAGCAAGACTCTTTGGGAAAATTCTTAAGAGAAATCAGTAAGTATTAGGCATATTAAAATGTATAGATGGGGTAAATCCTTCAACTATGTTAATGGGGGATGGGTGGAGAGCTGTCCCTGTCCCAACACTATTTTAAGTGACCTCACACATCTGAAATATACATGGAGCTTTTGGAGAGGTATCACTGCGAGCATAAGCGCTGAGGTGGCTGAACTTCTGAAGGACATGTGCCCGTAATTGGCCTTTCTCATTTCTGCCTTGTTAACAAGTATATAAATAAGAGAAGGCTTCAGTAATTGGCTCAGAGTTACTAATGAATTAATTAACTTCAGTCTATTTTACCTAACCTTTAATAATAAAAGTCCTTTTCCCCCCCTTTTTCCTTTCTTTTTTCCCCCCCTGTTTTGCAATAGGTCTGACAGACTAAAAAAACAGACATGCGGCCAAGCTCTTGAAAATTAATGAGAAAGGAGGAAAGAATCAATGTACATTCTGCTTGCGGTGAACTGACACAAAAAAAAGACACAATAACCCTGGAACAAACACAGTCAGTTTAAAAAATAGGTTAGAAAAAGTGGGCAAATTCAATTATAGAAGTAATTAGAAGATCCAGGGCAGGCTGCCTTTGGGACTGTGCCAGCAAACATGAATTAATATGAGTGAATAGAGAGCGCATGTAGTAATTAAGAAGCAATCACCTATAGCAATGAGTACCTGAAAACAGCCCTAAAACCATTAATTCAGTGATCAAAAATATTTTTAGATGATTAATATGGCAAATTTATTTTAAAAGACTAATTTCTGGAAAGATATCAAGACAATGGCATACCGTTTGTTCCTCTGGCATTTATATAGCTAATTAAATTTTATAATTTGCAACAACAGTCATCATTATCTGAAAACAGTAAAGGCAATATTTCACCACCCCCCCTTTCTCTCTTTTTAGCTGTAGTTCTAAAATCAATAAGTTAAACTCGGCTCCCACTGGCCTCCTGCAAGTGGCTAAGCCTTGATTATTACATTATTTCAATGCGTATTTTTCTTATAGGACTGCGTCTCATAAATGTTAAACGTTTGAAAGAACAGACACATTCTCAAAAGGTTTTACATGCTCCTATGCCCAGGAAGGAATTCCACACACTGTTTAATTTCAACACTATCAAATAAAAGCATTTAATACACTATTTGTGCATCAAAGACTTTCTGACTTGGTCAACACAGGTCTGTTACCTTGCACGCACCATTCCTCCCCTAAGAACACAAAGGCGCACAGGGGCTCTGTGAAGAGTGTGTTAGAGCACACAGAGGCTAATGGCTTCTGAAATAGGTGATTAGCAGAGCCCCGGAGAGCAAGATGAGGGTCTGGCTGCTAGTAAATACCCTCGCAATATGAATTATTCTATTTCCACAGCTTTAAGAAAAACGCACGTTTCATTGTAGATCAGAAAGTCTGGAAAATGCCCTCTTTTAGAAATAATAGGGTCTACTAAGGCTGATCAGTGGAGCAGCAGGTGCTGTGGAGCACCCGGTAAGGGCTGGGGTGCTGAGGGGAACCCTGACCCTCCAGCCCCACAGTAGGTCATCTCTGCCCATGAGAGCTCCCTCTGCAAACAACATTTGTCTGCTATACTGTAGAGACAGTATTCAATTGCTCAGCTTTCTCGGAGATCACTTATGGTTTTGAGGGAAGAAGCAGTAATGACTGCATATCAAGATCTGTCTGGAAACTGTGTCACCATTGCAAGTGGTACAGGAGAAACTGATGTAGAGTGTAAACGAGTGCTTCTCAACCTGTGGGTAGCCACCCATGGGTTGACCGGCCCTTTCACAGGGGACATCTAAGATCGTAGGAAAACAGGTATTTTCATTAGGATTCATAACAGTGGCAAAGTTACAGTTATGAAGTAGCAACAAAAATAATGTTATGGGTGGGGGGGGTCACTGCAACATGAGGAACTGCATTAAAGGGTTACAGCACTAGGAAATTTGAGAACCCCTGATATAGACAAAACCAGAGAAGAAGGGCATGCAAGCTACTGAGCTAAGCTGAATTCACTGCTGTCGTTCTAGCTCTCCTTTCTAAAGACAAACTGGGTGTTCTGGGAGAGAAAACAGGCAGGAAGCAGGCAGGTACTAGGTCTCATATTCCCTGAGTGAGCTCATAGAGGCTAACCAGTCAGACTCAGGCAAAATAGCAGCCAGCAGGTGCAGAGGCTCCTTAGGGGCAGGTGACTGGGAGCTGGTGAAGTGAGCAGAGCTTAGAGGAGAGGTCTGAAAGGACCCACTTTCAGGAAATGTCAGTGAGCACAGAATTAGCATGGGGCTGCCAAGGGCATCTCCATTGTCTGGAAGGAGCACCCAGGCTCTGGAAACAGAGGCAGTGGATCTCTGAGTTTACAGCCAGCCTGGTCTACAGAGCCAGTTCCAAGATAGTTAGAGCTATACAGAGAAATCCTGTTGTTTCAAAAAGAAAAAAAAAGTGTTGAAAGTTAAAAGAGAAGAGGGCCACAGGGGATCATGGTGGCAGGGATCATGCCTCACTTCAATAATCAGAGGCAGAGGGAGGAAAGTTCACCTTGAAGGAAGGAACTTTCTCTTGTTATCAGAAGTTCTGGGTCCTGCTTAAAATCAGTCATTTCGGGAAGTAGCATGCATACAAGGCAACCATTGATGTGTGTATATGTCACTGCGTATACACAATGGTGACTGTGTATACTTACTTGTGAGGGAGGGAGCTGGGGGCAGTTTATAAAACAGGGCAGAGGACAGGACGGGTGAGAGGAAAGGTTAGGGGTGTGTCAAAGGAAGGCTGGGGAAAATGTAAGGGGACAGGTGGGGGGTATGTAAGAACTTGTGCAACCTATGAAGACATCAGGGGTCAAGTATGAGAGAATACCTGGAGAGGAAGTGAGAGAAATTAGCTGGGGGAAATGTGAGGGAGACAGACTGTGGAGGGGGGTGAGGAAGACTGTGGGGGGTGAGGGAGACTGTGGGGGATGATGGAGACTGTGGGGGGTGAGGGAGACTGTGGGGGGTGAGGAGACTGTGGGGGATGATGGAGACTGTGGGGGATGATGGAGACTGTGGGGGATGATGGAGACTGTGGGGGGTGAGGGAGACTGTGGGGGATGATGGAGACTGTGGGGGGGTGAGGGAGACTGTGGGAGGTGAGGGAGACTGTGGGGGGTGAGGGAGACTGTGGGGGATGATGGAGACTGTGGGGGATGATGGAGACTGTGGGGGGTGAGGGAGACTGTGGGGGGTGAGGAGACTGTGGGGGATGATGGAGACTGTGGGGGATGATGGAGACTGTGGGGGATGATGGAGACTGTGGGGGGTGAGGGAGACTGTGGGGGATGATGGAGACTGTGGGGGATGATGGAGACTGTGGGGGATGATGGAGACTGTGGGGGGTGAGGGAGACTGTGGGGGATGATGGAGACTGTGGGGGGTGAGGGAGACTGTGGGGGGTGAGGGAGACTGTGGGGGGATGATGGAGACTGTGGGGGGTGAGGGAGACTGTGGGGGGTGAAGGAGACTGTGGGGTGTGAGGGAGACTGTGGGGGGTGAGGGGACTGTGGGGGGTGAGGGAGACAGACTGTGGGGAGTGTGAGGGGAAAGCTGGGGAGGGAATTTGAGTATAGCTGGTTAAGTGTGAGTGGATCACTGGGAGGCAGTTTGAGGGGGCCTGGGAGGGATGAGGAGAAGAAAGCTTGGGGTTCTTTGGAATTTCCCATGCATCTCTTTCAGATCACAAGCTTCTCCCTTCTTCAGTTATTGCCCTCTGTTTTCCCTGTCCCCTTTCTTTCCCTGCCCTACCCTCACCCCCAACCCCATCACTCTCTTTCCAAGGCAATGTCTTCCAACGACATAGCCCCTAGTGACCTAGGATTTGCTGTGTAGACTAGGCTAGCTGCTGCACCTCCCAGGGCTGGGATTAGAGGTATGTGCCACCTTGCTCAGCAAGTGCTTGCTCTTGAACACACTTCTGTTTTTACTCTTCTATATACGGGTTTTAAGTTTTGTCTGGTTGGAAAATGAGATGTCCTGATAGCCAGTAAGATACCATGCTAACTTAGAGCTTGCTGATTTGCTTGAATTATACTACATTGATGCATACATCTCGCCATTCTATTTCATATTCCTTTATTTGCGTGTGTGTGTGTGTGTGTGTGTGTGTGCTCGTGCATGCACGTATGCATGCTTGTACACACACATGCATGCTTGTGCACACACGTGCATGTGTATTATGGTGAGCATGCGGAAGTTAGAAAATCTTGTGGGGGGGGGTCAGTTCTCTCTACCACCTGGATCCTGGGATCAAACATAGGTCAGCAGGCTTGGTGACAAGCACCTCCTTTATAAATCAGGTCACTATAGATGTTCTGCCAGCCACAGCGTACTCCTTCCTCATTTCTAGCTTAGGAGTGACATTGTTTTTAACGTGAAAGATGCACTGAGAGAAGATCACATTACAACAGTTCTGATCTGGAATAAGTGAGATTGATGGGAAAATGGAGACTGGTCTATTCAGTTTTTAATGGGTTTTCACGGAAAGGCTACAGACCAGTAGCCCAGTTAAACAGCCACACAGGCTTGTCTGTAAGCAGTGAAGAACGCTACTACTTGGGTCAGAAGCTTTCTGCGTACAAACCCCAGGCTTGCATACTGGATGTACAGAATCGGAAGCCTCTAAGCCTTCCAGAGGCTGAGAAGTAGCCACCTTGTGGGAACACTAATCCATTCAATGGGTTCCTTTGTAAGTGCTCTGCGGGAGACCAGGGCATTCTCTGATGATTAAAACATGAGTCTTGTCCTTAAGGAGAGTCTTTCATCAAGAAGTAGAAGAGTCAGATAACTAAATCAATTATTATTATTATCATCATCATCATCATTATTATTATTATAGCTGTGATAAGATTTAGTGGTGATGAGGCACAATAGAGATGGGATAGAGAAGCAAGGGAACTAGAAGCTATGATGGAGGTTTTAGGAACCAGAATTTAATTAGTGGAGCGGAGAATGCGGACAAGACTGCAGGTTGAGTCAGGGAAGGTGTTTCATGAGCCTACAAAAGGGAAGTCTGGCTTGGTAAGAGGGCATGTCAGTGTGTGTCAAGCCACCCTGGCAGAGAAGGCCACACTTGACATGTGCAGTTCTTGAGTCAGATTCACACCCACTAAGCACCTAGGTGAACATTTGATGTCAGCAGGGAGGTATCACAACACAGCCCGCCCAGTCTCAGAAGATGCCAACGTGTGTGGAAATGATTCCTCTCTCCATGCCAATGTGTTTTCTCACCTGAGGTTACAGTGTGGTACAGGCAGCTCGCCATGGAAACCTCAAAATGTTTCCCACCTTAGCAATGCTGGAAAAGGGAGCAAGGCAGCTCTCAGCAGTGTAGTCTGCATGGGGGCCAGCTCCCCACACAATTTGGGAAGCATCTTTGCCTAACTAGCTGCTACCTGTCCTTCTGATGTCAGTTTACCTTAGAACTCTGTGACTGCAATTAGATAATGAACTACATAATAAACATATTCTCTCTGATCCTGTCAGTTGTGTGTCAGCCTCCTGAGGGCAGAGGCCAGGTTTCTAATCAGAATACCCCCAGTGCCTAGCAGCACTCTGGTACACAGTAGGGTCTAATAAATGTTCCATAAATGACTGAATTATATCTTAGTTTGCTGATGACTGAAACTCAAATGCAACTGACTGAAAGGGCCCTACGGAAAAGCCAGAAGTCTCCCAAAACTCACAGCAGCTTTGAGAGGCATTTAAATGAGGGGATTCTGATGTCTATTCTCAATGGCCTTCTCAGCTTCCTCAGATGCCAGGTGGCTCAAAACAAACCCAGCCCCTTCCCATTCAGTGTCAGGCCTCTTCATCCCTGGCCCTTGGTTGTCTAGGCAGATCCGCTTTCATCACGGAGCTGCCAAAAGCTGAGGGTGTGGGATGCAGCTCAGAAAAGGACTGTGTCTGCCTATGGGAGAGAGTAAGGGCTGCTGTGTGCATAGCAGGCCAGAGAAGGCATGGCTGTCTCTAGGAGCCACGGTCCGTGCTTGGGTTTTCCAGATTAAAGGATATGGTCCCCATCATAGCACACAGAACCCTGGAAACCACCTTAACAGAAAAAGCTGTCAAGAGTGATCTCCCCATCTTAGGCACCTTGAAGGCATTTTTCACCCAAGATGGTAGAGCCTGCAGGAATGAGAGCAAGAGAAGAAGGAGGAAAGGGAATGGCAGCCAGGTGGAAAGCAGTAAAAGAACAATACAGATGAGGAGTGCTTGGGTAACGGTCGTGAATACATAAAATGATTGCTTTCCTGGAGTCGGTCTAGAGCTGGTCCCATCTAAGGCTGCTCTTAGGGAACTAGAAATTTCTTCTCGAGACGCATACAACAAATGAAACAGATGGCTGCAACTATTTGGGGTCAAAGCCAGATCTCAATTATGCTACTGTAGTTCAGGGCTTCGTGGATGCACTGCCTCTTTTTCTATTCTACTCATTCAGGCTGATTTCCATTATGAGAAATGTTGTAAGGAGTGGTACCCTAATTTCAAAGTTTCACTGAAGCTTGGGAGATGCATGGCTGGCTGCTTTTACCTATTCCAACTTTTTTGTTTGTTTGTTGATCAACTCCAATAGTCTCAAATCAGTGGTGATGCCTCAAATGAGGACAAATGGCATGCTGGTGTCAGCGTAGTAAGGCTCTTCCCTGTGTCTGTGAATATAATGCCCACTTACGAACACGGGTGCAGAACACAATTAGCATACTAATTTGATTCTCCACCTACAGAATGGAACATTCTTGTGACACAGACAGCTGTCCATGAATAGCGAGGGTGACCCCTGGTCAGGTTTCCATCTGTCTTAGGGGTAAGAACTCCAGAACGGACCCACACTGGACCTGAGATTTCAGATAGCTTTTTTCCTCCAGTCTCATAGTGGCTCATCTGAAAAATGGGGGTGCAGCTTGAGCCTCTCACATGGTTGGGGTGTGGATCAGATAGATGAGCACCAGGCTCTTAGCAGAGACTCTGCCATTTAAAAAATTCCCTTTTCTGCCCCTTGTCTATAATACATTTAAGACACTTATCTGAATATGCATATTATTGGGAGGCTTATGCTATGATTCATCTACCCATCTGGACAGAGAGAGGGGTACACAGTGGCCTTGCTGGATAAAGTCTGAGATGTATGGAGCTGAATATGCTGTGTGTGTGGAGGCCAGAGGTTGATGGCAAATGCTCTCCTGGCTTGCTCTCTGCCTTGTTACTAGTTTAAAAAGTTATTATTGCCTTTGTGTGTGTACATGGTGTATATGTGTGTACACATGCCATGCTGTGCCTGTGGAGGTCAGAGAACAACTAGAGGAGCTCAGTTCTCTCTTGCCCCTATGCAGATTCCAGGGATTGAACTTGGGTTTTGAGTTTGACAGGAAATACCTTTAATGAACCACCAGGCCAGTACTCATTTTATTAATTAATTAATCGAGACAGGGTCTTGCTAATTTGCCCTGCCTGACCTGGAACTCTCTGTGTAAACCAGGCTGGACTTGAACTCATAGAGACCTGCTTGCTTCTGCCTTTCATAGAGACCTGCTTGCTTCTGCCTCTCAAGTGCTGAGATTAAAGGTAAGCATCACCACACCCAGACCTCTTACTTTATTTTTGAGACAGGGTCTCTCATTGAACCTGGAGTGCACTGAATAGCCTGGGCTGGCTAGCTCTTAAATCCCAGGAGTCCTCTCTAGTACTGCGATTAAAGATACACACTAGCTTTTTACATGGACCATAAGGATTGAACCCAGGTCTTTACATTTGTGTAAACTAGTTACATATCTGTCTGTCTGTCTGTCTGGCTATCTATCATCTATATCTATTTATCTATCATTTATCTATATCTATCTGTCATCTATCTCTATATATCATCTATATCTATTATATCTATTATCTATCTATATTTACCTATCTCTATCATCTATATGTCTATCTCTATAATCTATCAATCTAACTACTATCTATCATCTATCTATCTATCTATCTATCTATCTATCTATCTATCTATCTATCATCTTTAACAAAAATCTTGACACTATAGACAAACTGCAGCTTCCTTGTGCCTTTGGCTCACTGGATGCCAAAGACCAAGGCATAGAAGCAAGCAGTGGAGACTGTGGGAATGTCCGATTGATGGAGACTGTGTGGGAATGTCAGATTGACAAAGTGACAGCACACACTTTCGGATTTCCCCTGCCCTGCCTGCTTCTGTTCTTTGGCCTGTGGCTCTTTCTGCCTTAGGGTATGGTTGACAGTCGCCAGTGGAGTTCAAAACATGTGGACGTGTGGGTTTTATCTTCAGAGCTCCTGACTTAATGAGTTTGACTGTGCTCTGAAATTTGGACTTTAAAAACCACCTTGAGAAAATTATTGCATTTTCAACTCTAAAAATTTCAAAAATAGCTATGTTTTCAACTTAACACACACCAGCAGTCCAAGTGGCAAAACAATGGAACTTCTCCTGACTATACAGTGATACCATCTAGTAACAACTCTGGTGTCACAAGCCTCTTGGGGTCCACTCTGACTCATATAGTCTGCTAGCACTATGGCATGTAGCTCCATGGAAACTCAGGTTGGAAGGGCAGCTGAAATGGAGGATGCACTGCTGAGAGCCAGAGATGCTCAAAGGCATCCCCAGTTCACGTCTCAGGGAGCTCCAGGAACTCAGGGATTCTTATGATTTATTTTCTCTATATGCTTGACTGCCATTTTCTCTTTCTCCCCCCCTTCCCTTCTCTCCCTCCCTCCTTCCCCCTTTTCTTTTCTTTTTTTTTTTTTTGAGACAGGGTTTCTCTGTTCCAAGCCCTGGCTGTCTTGGAACTCACTCTGTAGACCAGGCTGGCCTCAAACTCATAGAGATCTGCCTGCCTCTGCCTTCTGAATGCTGGGACCAAAGGCATATACTACAATGCCTGGCTTTGATTTATTTTTTATCTTATGTACATCAGTGCTTTGTCTGAATGTGTGTATGTGTGTACACTGTGTGCCCTGGGTGGTCAGAAGAGGGGACATTGGTCCCATTCCCTGGAATTGGAGTTGCAGAAGGTTGTAAGATACCCTGCAAGTACTGGGAACCAAACCCAGGTCCTCTGTAAGAGCAGCAAGTTCTCCCAAACCCTGATTCATCTCTCCAGCCCCCAGTGTGTGTGTGTGTGTGTGTGTGTGTGTGTGTGTGTGTGTGTGTTCATTTAACTAGCATTGAGCTTGAAAGAAATGTGAAATAATCAGAAGGTCTTGGTGTTCAGATGATAGTTAACAATCAGTTACAGCAAGTTCAAAGTCATCCTTGAAATCATGATGTATTTGTTCATTCACCCCCCAATATGTTGTCATGTTGGGTAGTGTGATGAAGTTAAAGTCACCCTGAGGGACTTTCATTTGCCATAGGTGTCCCCAAGGAAGAAATCTGGAAGTCATGTAAAAACCAACTTGAAGTTAAAGAAGTTTCTCTTATAAGATATTAAACTGTCACTGAATGCTAATGGGAGCAAGGGAACCTTAAAAAGGACCTCTTGTGTTCTGTTACTTTGGTGTGGGGGTTAGAAAGGGCCTTGTATTCTTAAACCAGAGAAAGAAGCTTGCCCAGAGAGTCACTTGTTATGCTATGTCTGAACTCCAAATGGAAAAAAACGTCCTAAATAATTCCATCAATGTTCCATCACCAAAAATCAGTTTACAATCATATCACACACACATACAAAAACACCTGAAGCTATAAGGGGCTATGCATGCTAGGTGGATAGACTGACAGGCTGGATTCTCAGGATACTCAAGGTTCTTGTGGTCTAAGCTGTCATCGTGTTTATACCTGTTGTGACATCATGGGGGCTTCATTCTGCTTCTTCACTAGGTGCCTGAGCTTGTAGGCTACATGCAAAGAGGGGCTACTCATTGGGTAGTGTAACCTTAACACTAATCCCAGCTCTCAAGATTTCTGAGCAGAAAGGCAGATAGATGAGGCTTGAATTTAAGGCTTGAAGAAGGGAATAGAGTCAAGAGATTAGAGCCAGCTTTCAGCCAATAGCTGTTGGGAGGTGGTTGTCAGGGTGATGACAGTGTTGGGGGTTTCCTGACAAATGTTTTCAAAGTAGGGCTGTGAAAGAGGGGGCATGCTACTTAAAAAAAAAAAAAAACAAGAAAGACAGCAATTTGAATCTAATTTGTGATATTTTGTTCTTAAGAAATTTTAAATGTAAAGTGATTTATGAAAACCTATTATTTCAAACTAAAACCACATGGAATCTGTTCTGTATTCCTGAGGTATACTTTGGCTTTTAATGTTCGGATTTATTAGTGGGAGGTAGATGCTTAGTGTTTTGAGATAAGTGAGTCAAGGTCCTACTTTGTTATTTTGTTGTATAGAGGAGCTAGTGGAGCAAATGCACTTCAGGTGCATGCGTGCGCGTGCATGTGTTTGTGCTTGTGTGTGGGTGTGTGTGTTTGTATGTACATAATACCTATACGTATGTGTATATATTTGTGTATGTGAATGAATTCTTCATTGTCATATAGTGAGTGAAGTAAAAGGCTACACCTAAGGATTCAAGCCGTATGCTGTTGGCAGTGATGAATTTCAGAACATTAATAGGTACTGGCCTCAGTGTGAATCGCTTACCCTGAGAAAGCCTGGAACTATGGTTCCATGGGTGGTTCCATGAGATGGTTCCATGGGTGAAGCACTTACTGCACAAGCGTGGGGAAATGAGTTTGAGTCACCAACACCCACACAGACACCAGGCACAGCAGCACTCACCTATGGTCCCAGCACTGGGCAGGCAGAGACGCGGGATCCAGGAGCTCACTGGCCAGCCAGTTTTGCCTAACAGTAAGGTCCAGGCTCCATTAGAGGACTTGCCTCAAAAGTAAAGTGCAAAGTGATAGAACAAGATGCCCTGAGTCAACCCTTGGCCTTGACAGGTGCATATACCCCAATACCACAAAACATTCACGATGTAAAGAAACACAAGAGAAAATCAGGGATGCTTGAGGGGAGCAGGCAAGCCTTTCAGAACAGGCAATTATGCCAAGTTCCACGGGCATCTCTGGCTCTCAGTGTCCTGTCAGTTTCCCTTATGAGTTGTTGAACCTTCAGTCTGGGGAGGGGGGTTACCCCTGGCTTGTACTGTTGGATTTGTTGACTTTCACTGAGCTTTTATGCCACATTCTGGTAAAATTTCCCATCCTCCAGGGTCCTCTTCCCTGAACTGGCCTCAGCTTCCCCACCCCCCCTCAGGGCTGCAGGAGAGGTTAGCTGAGAAAGCAGCAGCTTTTGTGGACAGTGATGTGGACGGCAGATAACTCCAGCTGTCATTACAGGATCATCCAGAGAAGGGAACGGTCAAGTAGGGCTTATAGTCCACTTGAGTTTTTCTGATTGTAAAACCAGCCATTTTTCAATTTAAATAATTTAAGGATTCCAGCATCCCTATACTCAGGCTCATTTAGCCTCTTATTAGCTAATAGTTTCTGTAGTTCAAGAGGTGGAAGGAAGATACTGTTAATTCACAACAGTGGGTAACACAAACAAAAAGCAAAACCCAAAAAGACAAAACAAAGCAAGAGCCCGAGCCATGCAAAGGCAAAGAGAAGAGAGAATAGGAATCTATACAAATAACCATAATTGATTTAAAAAGTTAATTAAAGGAGTAAAAAGGAGCCAGCACTTTGAGGCCCAGCATGTATCAATAGGTAGATGACACAGGAGAATGGATTAGAAAATTGATCAACGCTAACTAGACAGAAACAGATAGAGCTCTGAGTTTTACCTTGAGCTTCCCAAATTCTTTCGCAAGGCCTTCCCTCATATTTCCTAACAGTGCCCCATGGATAGAGTTACTGAGACTAACAAGAGGGAGCAAAGAAACAAACCAAGTCACAACATCTAAAAGAGCGAGCTTGTCTTTGACTTCTCTGTGACAGCAAAGGCAGATGCTAAAGTGGACACAGGGATCCCACACAGTCAGACACTGCAGTGGACACAGCGACCCTGTGACAGCAAAGGCAGACACTACGCTGGACATAGGAGCCCTGTGACAGCAAAGGCAGATGCTACAGTGGACACAGGGTCTCATTTCTTCTCTGTTACAAGCTTTTTCTCCCTTTGACTTTCGAAACCTCTACAGTTTTTCACATCTCTTAGCAAAAGCATGAACAAAGGAGTAATTATCCTGCCTCTGGGTAGATCCCCAGAGAGCAATCCAACAAGAAGGCAGAATTCTCCTGCTGGTTCCAGAAGCTTCTCTGGGTAGTATCACATTTTCCGTTCTTATGTTCTAGAGACATAAAAGTCTGAAGATCACATGTTAACTGCACCTGCAGTCTGATTTCACTGCGTGCCACTCACATGGAACTTCCCCCACCCCCAGGGAGGTTAGAGCTCGAGAGAGAGGATTGGATGGACAGTCAGAGAAAAATACTTCCTGAGATAGGACCCATTGTACCACCAGGAGTTGAATCTGATTGACAGATACTCTGAGTTATGGCAGACAAGAGATGCAGGCTTTTGCCCCAGAAAGAACCCTTCATGTCTGAAAGGCAATCCAGCAGCTAAGGAGTCCGATGAGGACTGAGCTCAGGAAGCCGGCTATGCTTCCAGGTTGCCTCCTTCTGAATGACACGTATACAGTTTTATATCACCACAGAAGGACCCTCAGGAGTTAGGCCATACTATAACTTCTGCACTGGTGGGTCCCCCGACCCCATCTTCCTTCTTCTCTCAGTTTGAAATCAGGAAAAGCAAAACAAACACAGCCAGATCAAGCTAGTGTCAAAAATTCCCAGAACTGTCTGAGCTAATTCCTGACTTCATATCTGCAGCCACTCTTTGCCAGGACTGCGGGCAATAGGCTTTTCTTGCCTCACCCACCCAGGTACTCCCAGCTCCTGAGCACTGGGCTTAACTGTTTGTTGAGTGATTGAATTAATGGGATTTACTTTCTACCAGATGAAGATGAAGGTAAATACACACAGCTAACATAAATAATGTAAACAATGCTTGATGGGGCTTTGTTTTGGCTTTTGCTCATCAGCAAAGATTCATTTCAAGAAGTTCCTGAAATATGTTCAATAAACTATTATGTTTGAAGACTAAAGACAGTAAATTTGTACAAAAGCTTGTGCATGTGCGTGTGTGTATGTGTGTGTGTGTATGTGTGTATACGCACACATGTGCATGTGTGTGTAATGAAAAAGAAAACATAGTTTGGGATGATACATAATACATGTATACAAACCATATATACACACACACATGCACACATGCACACACTTTCCCTTAGTGTTTTTCAACTCTCACTATGAATTGCCTCTTTAGGCATAGCATGTTCTACGTCCCTAAATATTTTGATCATGTTATCCTGTCATATGCCATAGTTTGTGGGGATTGTATTACATCAAATTTGGGAAAATTTGTACTTCAATTTAGTTTTATGTATTTTAGCTTTCTTATATTTGAACTTAGGTCCTAATTAAAAGTCTTCACTTTTTCAAACAAATCCTTCCAAGTTAAGGTCAATGAGCCATGCACTTTAAAATGCCTATGCTGGTCATCTTTATGTTCTATGCTTTTAAGAAAACCACACCCAGATTTTAAAAATAACTTCCGAAATATTACTTTCTTAGGAAATAAGATGAATCAATACTTTAATAACACAATCATGGACCCAGGAATGATAGTACTGCTGAAACAAAGGGTTGGTTTTGGTGTAAACTGATGCCTTGACTTCAAACACAGGACTGTTTCTCACAATGATCCATGAGGTGGGGAAAGACTACCATAGTTCAAGACTGAGAAACCAACTTGAAAATGGCACCAGCTCAGTGGACAAATCTTGCATTCCTATGTAAAATTTGTCTCAGTAATTCTTCACTTTGTACTCCTCCAGTACATTCACCCAGCGGCACAGGTTCTCTGGGCTCAAGGGACCAAACAGCTACCAGCCTTCTGCACCCTATAGCCTGAGTGTTCCCCAAAAAACATAGTCTGAAAATCATAAGACTTACTAACCTTTACAGTTCTTCTAAAGTTTTATTCTTACAAAAGCAGAAAAGAGTTAGGAGGTGGGGGAGGCTACCAGGGCAAAACAAGGGTTGAGGCAAGCAGGGGACATGTTTCTTGTCTGTGAAAACATTCTGTTGAAACACATTGCTGTGGTATCTAACACATTACATGTTGGTTTAAAAAGTAAAAACATAGAAAAGTTTTACTCTTGCTTTTTGAAATATGAATGAAATGAAAAAACAGTGTGCCTGTCCACACTGAAGCTTGTAGACCCCTATGATTTTATCCAGACCCATGTAGCCTTCAGGTTTTTGCGTACAGAACTGTGTTGTATTACATGTGGTGAACACCTTTGTAATTTCAACATATAGCTTAGACTTATTTTAAAAAAAATATAAGGAAAATACTACCAGAATGTGCTTAGTGAGTTTATGGATATAGTTGAACATGTAAACTTGACAGCAAGTTCAAATTGAATGCAAATATCATCCCAGAGAAGTCTCCTATTTATATTGTCTCTGAGACCCTCTTAGCTTTTAATGAGCAAGGTTTGGCTAAAAACAAAAAGTGTTAATTACATAAATATGCTTATTCTCAAAGCATAACACTGTGCCATGATTAATAAACAATGGAGAAATGAATACAGAACTATTTCAACAGAAGTACTGTTTCACAAACAGCCTTGGAAATCATGACATGTTTATGGGGAAAATGCTTTACTCCTGACAGAGCTACAAAAGCAACATTAACCTTCTTGAAATGTAATAGCAAAGTCAGAGATGTAAGGATCAGCAGCAGGCATGGTAACACGACTATTTTCTTAAGATTGTACACAGGATAAAACACAGCTTTAACAACACTACAGCTAGATGGGGGTTAATCTTCCTTTACAGGATTCAGGACACACGTGTCTGTGCAGATCGTGGTGCGGATTGTTCTAAAGACAAGAATCTTGGGATTGAGGAACCTTGTGTTTTTCTGCTTTGTCTTAGTTTGGGACCTGCTGGTTCTGCAATTTTGTACCCAGCATCTTCTAATTTGTTCTCACATAGACATATGTCTATCTTTTGGAGGTAGGTATTAGCCACATTGAGAGGTTACCAGACTCTTTCATTTTATCTGATACGGGACTAGGTCACTGTGATTCTGAATCAAAAAGGATGTTTGCTTATGCCAAAAAACCCCAAAAAACAAAAATAAAAACAAAATGAAAAGAAACAACAAAAAAACCTTCCATTCTAAAACATCCACAATTCATCCCAAACCAGCATTGCCAATAAGCCCAGGTCTTCAGAATATAAATTTAAAATGTGTGATGAAAAAAACATAGTACAAGCACACTTGCAGCTAGTATCAGCTCACAAAATGATTTTCATGAACTTAATTTTGTTGCTGTTATTTTACTATAAGATCTGTTATTTACCTATTCTTATTCTATTTTAAGACATTCACACTTGAAAATGTGTCATTGTTTTAACAACCCTAAAATAGCTAATTAAGATCTGTTCCTTTTTTTTTTTTTTTCTTATTTTAGTTTGAGACAAGGGAAAAAAAAGAAGTAAAGGTCAAAAGTCAAAAGGGATGATAGCTGATGGTTTTGATAATGCTAATTACATATTACCAAGAAAAAAGGTAGAAAGGGAAGTGTGACTACAAAAGAAAGATAAACATCCCAATGCTGGATTAAAAAAAAAAAGAAAAAAAAAAGCCCCTTAAAACGTCTTTGTACTTCACTGTCATAATTTTAAGCCATAATGAAGCCTGAATTAAAAATGTCAGCTTCTGCGGGTGTTGATAACTTGGTTCTTTGTTGGGCAAGTCAAAATGTGTCTGTTTGATAGGCAAAAATGACAGTCTAAAAATGGGAGAAGTGGGTTCTAAAAAAAGAAACACACACACACACATGCGCACACACACACACACACACACACACACACACACACACACACACACACACACACGACTTTTAAAAAGGCCCATAATGTACTTGAAGGAAGACCTGTAGGGCAGGAGGTATTATCTTTAGGAAGTCACCAGGCAGCACTAAAAGGCAATGTCCATGTCCAATCAAAACGATTTCTGGGGCTGCTGGGGCTCCTGCATCTCTGTCTTCACACTAGACTGGAAACCCTTTGTACTAATTACCAGACTGTACCAGATTTTCTGG
Source organism: Phodopus roborovskii (assembly GCF_943737965.1). Classification (NCBI taxonomy): domain Eukaryota; kingdom Metazoa; phylum Chordata; class Mammalia; order Rodentia; family Cricetidae; genus Phodopus; species Phodopus roborovskii. The sequence continues at coordinate 3,982,768 of NW_026126433.1, forward strand.
TTCAGTTCAATCCTATAATTGACTGACAGTGATGGGCAAGGAAGGGGGAAAATTCAGGCTCACCGCTAGAAGTGGAGGGTCAGAAATGGCTTCGGAAAGCTTGTCACAGCCTGGCACCAAAATGGGGCTGAGCAGCCACCATCAGCATGTTCTTTTAATTTTTGTGTTAAGAAAAAGAAGAAAATACATTTGCCTGTAGCTGCTCAGATCTCATAGCATGCAACTGGCTCACATAAAAAGAAAGGAGAGAGAGAGAGAGAGAGAGAGAGAGAGAGAGAAGAATGGAGAGTTTTAGTGGTCATTTTAGATGTTTAGATATCATGTATTTCTTTTGCTTTTGGTTAGTAGTTATCAGTTGGACTCTGGAACTCATCCTGTGTACATGGAATAGACTTTTATCCTATTTGCAGGAACTTAGAGAAACAATCTTGTTATTTCATCCTTGAGCTCAAAACTCAGCAAAGATCGAGGCATTCCTAATTTGTGAAACTTGATAGATCGGAACTGAGGACTCCGGAGTACTTTACACCAACTTTCTCACACCCTTACTTGCCAGCAAGTCTCTGACCAAACATTTTGTATCCCTTGCAGCCAATGGAATTACCTATAAATTCAGAATTTAAAAATGTACAAGAATAATTTACATCAGCTTAGAGTTAATGCATTAAAAGAGCCCACAAAAAACACCCCTGAACATTGTTTTAAAGACAGTTATGGTCTACACCACTGGTATTTACTCTGAACTCTTCGGCACTCACTTCATTTTTAAGCAAAAAGAGCAACCCTGCTCCATAAGACATTATCAGAGCAGGTGTCAGAACCAGGGTCACCAGAGGAACCTGGGCCTCTCGGGAGGCAGGGGAGAATTATGTGCTATCATGTTGAGGTCAATTGACTTGAAATTTAATCACAGGTTAAGCCCGTTTCTTTCCAGGCTAAAGAGCAAGCAGCACCTGTGCCAGCAGCCGCTCACACTTGACACGGCAGCCACTTCAATTTTTTAGTTACAAGTCAATTACTTACTGGAATAGAAAGAGTATTTCACATTCCGTGGATGGCCACTTTTCTGGAGAAATCTGCCAGATTTGCTAGAGGAAGAAAGAGAACAGGAAAGAGGGGCAGGAGGAGAGAAGAGAGAAGTGAAAGTTAGAGATCCATGATTCTCTGCAAAGTTTCCGAGCTGGGCCAGCCCACCCGGGCAGAGAAGCTGCGCAGTCGCTTACCTTCTCAGCACTGCGCAGAGCTCTTGTGGTGAGGCCTGTCCCAGTTGACAAGTCCTGGGACTTTTCCCCACCAGGGGATCAAGGTTGGGTGCAAGGGTGTGGTCGTTCACCTGAGGACAGGAGCCAGCTAAGTGTGGACACAGAGAGCCAGCAGGAGAGTGTCCCGCGCCACAGTCAGTCCTGTGCAGGGACTTGGAACACACTGACTGTGGACTTTTGTCCAAAGCTGTCTTTTTTCCTCCCTGTCCTTTTATTTCTTCTTTCTTTCCCCTTTCCTTTCTCTCCTTCTTTTCTTTTCTTTCTTTCTTTCTTTCTTTTCTTTTTTTTTTTAGTGAAGCTAGATTAGTTCATACAAAACTCAACAATACAGCCCTGAAACCCATTGTTGATATTCAACATTTTTCACATAGCGGAACAGAATAGACAATACGGTATCCAAGAAACCATGGGCTGGATTGCACACTGATGATGTCGTGTCCTTCTGGGGGCCTGTAATCCTTTTTATTACCTACCACAGTAAAAAAATAAAACAAAACAAAACAACAAAACATACCCTCCCCCAACCCAAACAACACTATGCGTGTGGGACTATCTCAGAATAAATCTATACCACTGCTATTCTTAGGAGAAATTAACATGAAATCATGTTCACAGCACCAAGTCCTAAGGTATTATTCCTTTTCGTGCAAGTTAAGAATTCTTAAGCCTACTGTTTCCCTAACTTTTATGTGAGGACCCACAGTCTTTTAACAACAAAATTATTCACAGATGTTTATTTGAAAATAATATTCAAAATTAACTTGATTTTTCCATTTATTATGAAAAATACCTGGAAAGTGAGTTGTTTCAAAGTTCCCAGGACCGGAGCTGAGATGAAAGCCGTTATTATGAACTTGCAGTCATTATTAATGAGCTATTATTTATTCCTCTACTAAGAGAACATTACTTTTCAGGATTTGGGGGCTTTGTGTATCTGTTACTTAGCTTAATAAAAAATTTTTACTTTTTAACTTAAATTTTTTTTAGCTTGAAAATGCACAATGGTAAAGCCATTCTTTACCAGGCAGTGATGCCCATTAACCTTTCTGGTGATCTGGCCCAATCCCTTTTAGAAATGCAATCCAGTTCCCACGCTTTTCTCAAGCCTCGCAGTGGTCTAGGTAGCCCCAGAAGTGATTGTTCCAACCGGGTTCTTTTCATCGCTTCTGCAATTGACCAATTGACAACTGATTGATGGTTATCTCTTCACCTCAACAATGAAGGAAATTACCATCACTATAGCTATGTACAGTAAATGCCTCCGGAGTAAATTACATGATTCTAAAATTCTCCTTAGCTCACTTGGTAAAAACATCAACACAAAAAACTTTCTTTTGGAGCCGCTTTGTGGCATCACAGATTTGGCCTTTCCTGACAGCGGCAGAAAGAGAACTTGACAGCTTCTTTAAAAGGGGAGCATAAAGGGGCTGGGATAAAGGATGCTCTGGGCCTGTCTCAAGCCAGTGGCTGTTCTTTGCATTTGGAAAAAAAAAATTAAACATGGGTGTACAGATAAGCTCCATAATACTATCCCACGGCCAACCATTCTCCGGGACCTGCACTTTCTCTCTGAACTATTCCTCAAAACTGGAGTATCAACACAGAACAACCAGGCTATCCAAGTAGGTGTGAATTCTCAACTACAATTTTTCAACCCTCTTGAGAGTTGCAAGGCACCCCAGCAAGGCAGGCAAGCTCCAGCAGATGCTATCGGAAAAAACAACACATTCTTCCAGATGATTATGTTGATAGACAAGGGCCTAAGAATCTTCCCCAAATCTAAGCTCACTGTAAACGTGGATTACATTCTCACACAAAGGCCCAAATCTTGCCAAGGATGGTCAATCAAACATCATTTTTTTTCACACTTGTGCAACCAAAGCTTCCCCACCCCCACTCCCTTGGTGAAAATGAAAATACTGCTATAGAAGACAAATTGTTGTCCATCTTCCCTCTCCCCTTTGATTACATCATTAAAGTAGTATAAAATAAAAATCAAACCTTAAGAAAACCACACACACTTATAGACAACTTACAGGTCTCATCATGTACCTAAATGCTTTAGGATGTCCCACTTAATACTAAGAGACATAAGGAACTAGAGTCTTTAATGATACATAAGCTCATGTAGCCCAGGGTGACTTTACTCTAGGCTGAGGATATTCTTGAACTTCTAATTTTCCTGTTTCCAACTTCTGAGTTATTGGGATTATAGATGCATTCACTGTTCTGTTTTATGCAGCGGTAGAGATTTAACACAGGACTCCGTAATCATGCCCCCAATGAACTGCATTCTGGCCCTGCATGAGAGTTTTATAGTCTAGAATGTCTTGGCACTGTTAGACAGAGTCACATCCATGGTATTCATGCATCTCAGGTGCACTCAGGAATGACCACCTTGCAATGTACTCCTGGATGTGTGTTTACCCAAGAGGCATTGCTGCTGAAATGGCTGCCTCCTGCCCTGTTTCACCAGGTTTTCAAACCTCAGTGTAAAATCTTTACCCATTGCACAAATCTCAAGCTCCCCTTATTTCCCCCCACCCCAGTCCTCTTCAAAATACAGTTCCAGCAGAGCCCTTCTTACCTGGATTCCATCACTTCTCACAGTCCAGGTTCCTATTTCTTACTGTTACCACATGCCTACTGTAAACCATGCATCCTATTTTTGTTTGTATGTACGTATGTATATATGAGTATTTAGGTACACATATGTTCTGGGGTACATTCTTGAGTGAAGACCAGAGAAAGACATTGTGTCCCATTGTGTTGCTCTCTATCTTATTCACTTGAAACAGGGTCTCTCACTGATTCTAGACCTAGATTGGTAGTAAACAATCCCCAGTGGTCCTAATTACCACCCCCATAATGGGAGTTACAATGCTGGGGTTATAACTCTGGGCCCAGCTTTTTGCCTGGGGTGTTGGAGAGTTAAACTCATGTTTGTTTAGGAAGTGCCTTTACTCACTGAACCATCGTTCTAACCCAATATTCCAGTCTTGATTCTGATCCTTAGCTACAGCCCAAATAAACCACAGCACCCCTGCAAAGCTTTCCCTTGCAGGAGAGTTTTTATAGCATCCTACTGTACCTTCTGTTGCTATGATAAAAACACTGATCAAATGCAGCTTGGGGAGGAAAGGGTTTATTTGGCTTACATTTCCATGTTACAGTCCATTGAGGAGGGAACTCAAGTCAGGAATCTGGAGGCAGAAACTGTGGAGGAGTACTGTTCACGGATCACCTGTCCAGAAGTGTCCACGGTGGGCTGGGCCCTTCTATATCAATTAACAGTCAATCAAGAAAATGCCCAGAGACATGTTTACAGGCCAATCTGATTATGCTGCCTAAATTTATATCAACTTGACACAAGCTAGAGTTAGTTGGGATGAGAGACTCTGACTTGAGAAAATGTATCCGTAAGATTGATCTATAGACAAGTATGTAGTATATTTTCTTAATAAGTGATTGATGTGGATGGGCCCAGCCCTTTGTAGGTGGTGCCACCCCTGGATTGGTAGGCCTGGTGCTATAATAAAGCAGGCTGAGTAAGCCTTGAGGAGCAGACTAGCAAGCAGCATCCCTCCATGATTTCTATATCAGTTTCTGCCCAGATGTCCCTAGATGTTGGACTATAAGCTAGAAGATGAAATAAACCTCTTTTTTTTTTCTTTTTTCCTGTTATTAGTGTTTTTGTTAGTGCTGTTAGCACTCAAGTCAGGTTACATGTCACCCAGTTTAAGGTCTCCTTAACCACTGAGATGAAATGGGTATCTTCTTCCACCAGTCCCTGTGGGTGCTGGGGATCCAAACTCACACCCAGGATAGTATGCTAATACAAGAAGCATTACTAACTGTCTTAGTTAGGGTTACTATTGCTGTGAAGAGAACCGTAACCACAGCAATCTTATAAGGAAAACATTTAATTGAGGGTGGCTCACTTCCAGTTTCTGAGGTTCAGTCCATTACGAAATGAAGGGGAGCATGGGAGAGTGCAGGCAGATGTGGTTCTGGAGCTGAGAGCACTACATCTTGACTCAGAAGCAACAGGAAGTGGACTGATTGTCACACTTCGTGAAGCTTGGAAAAAGTGGCTCCCAAGCCCACCCACATAGTAACACACTTCCTCCAAGGCCATACCTCCTAATAGTGCCACTCCCCTTGGGGGCCATTTTCTTTCAAACCACCCACTGAGACATCTCCCCAACTCCACTGTTTTGTTTGTTTATTTTTGAGACAGGTTCTCATGTAGTCCAGACTGGCCTTGAACTCCCAATGCCTTGCTGAGTGTTGGAACTACAGGTGACCTTAAAAGAAAAAAATTGAGTGTTTGCATAAAGCATCTTCTCAAAGTCAGTCACTGGAACATGTTATTCCTCCCAGCTACTTCCACATTTCCAGGCCAGTTCAAGAGATTCCTGTTCAGTTTGCAACTGCTATGATGCATAATACCTCATCCTGCTAAAATCCAGCAGTCAGAGAACTTGAATAAATGGTTTATGTAATTGCCTCATTAGTTCTTGAGATAACCTTAGGAGGCAAACATGTCATTGTCACTCTCCAGATAAGGAATTGGGACTTGAGCTGGGGAGATGGTTTGGCCAGTGAAGCTTTTATAGCTAAGCCTGAGGACCTGAGTTCCATTCCCAGACCTGCAAGGCAGGAGAGAACAGACACCAGAGAGCTGTCCTCTGGCCTCCACTCATGGTTCCACAGACTTATTCTCTCTACCCCTCTTTCCCAAATAAATAATAAACATAAAATCAGTCTGAAGAGAAGAAGCTGAGACTTTAGGGGTCAACTCTCAAGGCCACTTGCTCAGTGGACAGTATGACTGGAACTCAGTTCTGTCTGGCTCTGAGACCTCTGCTTTATGGTATCCCAAACTCAGGAGGCATTGCTCTACATACCGTGCTGGTTCACAGGTAAGGAATGGAAGAGTGAATCTTCAGTGTGAGAGAGGAAGGCATTTATCCCACAGAAGCAATCTGAGGTGCCTTGGGAAAGGGTATACTGTATGACACTCCATGGCTCCCAAAGCCACCAAGATGGATGAAGAGGTGTTGGACAGGCAGAAAGATGGAGGGGTGAAGAGGCGTTTGTTTTGTTTGTTTGTTTGCTTTGTTTTGATTTTTTTAAAAATTTTCTTTTTGGGTGCTAAAGCGATGGCTCAGCAGTTAAGAGCACTGACTGCTCTTCCAGAGGACCTGGTTCAATTTCCATCACCTACAGGGCATCTAAGAACTGTCTTTAACTCCAAGATCTGACAGACTCACACAGACATACATGTAGGCAAACGTCAATGTAAATAAAATAAATAAATTATTTAAAATTTTCTTCTTTTGAGCAAAGGTTTTAAAAACATATTCCCCCTCTCTATAATGTATAGAGAGATTCAGGAGAGTGTGTAAATACTGCTACAGGAAGAAAGTCTGTACTTCTATGATTGTGTGTGTGCACTGGTTAAATGCTGATAACACTCAAAGGATGTCTGCATATAAACGAAATCACAAGAAAAAAACTTTTGTTTTTCTTTTGTGGGGGCACTGCAGGGGTTAGGGAAGAGTATGGAGGGACTGGAAGGTACGTAGAATTAGGGTGCATGATATGATATTCCCAAAGATTCAATATAGAAATTATGTTAAATTTAAAAATGTTTTTGTGTTATTCTGATTTGTCTTTCTTCCCACATACCTTAGTGGTCCCAGCCTTTCTCAGTCTTCCCAGCATCCTCTCTGTGGACCTCTCCTTAGGGCGAAGCTCCTTATGCTTCCCCTTCCTGTTCAGAATAGCTACTGCTCTAGGCTTCTCCAAGTGACGTGAGTGATGTGCCCATGGATTCATACCTACACAAAAGCTTAGTAAACAAATGACAGTCAAAGGCTGAGAGTTACAGGCCTTAAAGCTGGTGTTTTCCACCAACTCCTTGGTGTGCAAACCTTAGGGTGGTGCTGTGTAGGGTGTAAGGAGATGTGAGATCACCAGGCTTGCTTGAGTACCAGCTTCCTCAGTGAGCTTTTACCTGACAGGCTCCAACTTTTGAAGAGCCTGTTGGAGGCTCTGAGTGTCCACTTAGTTACATGTTTTTTGTTGTTTTATCTTTAATGTTATTTCATAGAAACTTGAATTATGCCACTTAACATCAACTTTTCAGGAATTAGAACCACATAGGAGACAAACCTCAGGGCATGTTGAAGGGTGACTTTCTAGGTTAGGGAGACCCATCCTGAATGAGGGCAGCATCCCACGGGCTGAAGTTCTGGACTGAATAAAAAGAAGAAGGCAGCCTTCTGTCCCTGACTTCTAAACCTGTGACTCTTAATACAACTTGAATTACATGATAGGAGTAACTATGACTCAGTAGGTCTGCATACTACCCCTGAATAGGGGTAGTAACTAAAAAAGCAAAAAAGCAGTTATCACAAAGACTGATGAACAGTTTAGTGTGAACCTCTTCCTTCCTTCCTTCCTTCCTTCCTTCCTTCCTTCCTTCCTTCTTTCTTTTTTTCTTTCTTTCTTTCTTTCTCCCCTTTTAATTTAAATTTGAAACAAAGTTGTTTTACATCTCAATCCCAGTTCCCTCAACCTCTCATCCTCCCCTATCACCTCACCAAACCCCAGGCCATCCCCCCCTTTCTGCTCCCCAGGGAGAGTGAGGCCTTACATGGGGGCATCTTCAAAGTCTGTCATATCATTTGGGACAGGGCCTAGGCCCTCCACCATGTGTCTAGGCCGAGAAAATATCCCTCTATGTGGGATGGGCTCCCAAAGTCCATTTGTATACTAGGGATAAATACTGATCCACTACCAGAGGGCCCATAGGCTGCCCAGTCTTCCTAACTAACACCCACATTCAGGGAGTCTGGGTTGTAGACCTGTTTTCTAAACTGACAACATTCAAAGTTTCAGCTTTCAAGGTTGAAGTTTGAAGCAGAGATGCAGCATTTGAACTACTATATGCTTGATATTTTTGTAAAGTGAGAATAAAATCATTCACTAGGATTTCCTAGTCATTCTGCACAGGAGATGGTGGAAGTAGCCAGTGACTAACAAGACAGAAGGGTAGACTGCTAAGAAACACGTTTCTCTGCATTGGGCACTGGCTGTCTGTTCTGCATACATCTGTAATTCTCTCCTTCTTGGCTTGGCTGCCTGGAGTTTTGAAGGAATTTTCCTATGTGCTCTTTGGGGCATGGTCCAGCATTTGTCCTTCACTTCTTTTTGTTCCCAAGTTTGGTTATCAAAGTCATAGCAAACCTGCATCTTTCTGTGCTTTTTCACTTTCACTATAAAATACTTTATTTATTTATTGTTTGCTTGTTCGTTAAGACAGGTTTCTGGTATTTTAGGTGGCCTTCAATTCTATGTGTAGCACAGAATGATGCTGCACTTCAGATGACCCTGGCTAGACCTCCAGAGTGCTGGGATTATAGCTATGAACCAAATGCAGTCCATTTATGTGGCACTGAGGATGGAACTCAGGTATTCATATATGCTACACAAACACTCCATCAGCAAAGCTACACCCCCAGTTCTTAGATGTGTATTTGATTGTCCGCTGGAACTCTGGTACCCAAGTTTCACTATATATCAAGCTGTTCATCACTTCCCCCTTTAAAGCTATCTGTGCCCACTACTGCCTCTGGTATGCTTGGGGGTCTTCAGCAGCTTCACAACCAGCACTGTGGTCTCCAAAGCAAGAGACCTTCAGTGAAGCCCTCTCATTCATCAGTCCAGGAAACGAGACATTTTCTATTTTTAAAATCAGTCTTACTTCTTGTACTTACTTCTTGTCCCATTGTCCCTCATGAGCTTGCAGTAAATCTCTCCATTTCTAGGTCTTTTCCCATTGAACCATCCTCCACCCCGAGTCAGTGTGACATCCACATGAGATGCAGGCCTGACTCCAGGTCCTGCGGCTGTGGTGTCAGGAGCCCCTGGCAGGCCAATCAAACTCTACATCATACATAAAACAATTGAATGGATGCTGTTATGGCACCAGACACAAATGCAGCATGTGCTAGTTCAGAGAAGTCTACGAAGTCACTAGGCAAGTAGAAAAGGAATTGATGTGATTGTCTCTTAAGGAGCGCAACAGATCTCAAGCTATCAGGTTGATTGCATGTGGACTCAAAATAGAGGCTACATGAAAACTTGCCAGACTGACAGGAGCAAAAGAAAAATACTGCTGATCCCTATTCTTGCCATGCAGTGAAGGTTAGCCTAAGAAATGCAGCATAATGGTGGCAGGAAGGGCTTAGACTAGCACCCCCTTTAATGTTAGTACAGTACTGAAGGGTTTCAGTCAGGGAGTAGTACATGCTCACAAATTGTAAAGTTCTATACGGAAGAAGTGTAATGACCCTCGAATGTATGGACTAAATGAAATCCAGGACCAGATTTGATGCCAGGAGATGGGGGCAGGAATATGGAAAACTGGGTGTGTGGTGCAGATACTGTCATAGAGTGTTCTCCTAGCACGGGCACAGCCCGGCCTTCTGTGTAGGCACACACAGACACACAATACCACAAAAAGAAATAAAGCAGTAATAGGGAAAGATAACAGGAGCAGTGATCTTCTTACAAAAATTGTTTTTGGAAAATACATTGGAGTAATGATCTAATTTGCATAAACAGCCCTTAATAGAAGGCGGCTGCATTTTCAAAGCATTTTCTGCAGATCAGCAGGTGCAGAAGGGTCTAGCAGCCAAATGAAACCGTTTCCTTCTGAGCACTCGACAACCGCCTCCATGAGCTGGGTAGCATAATTTCCTAATTCACTCTTTCAGGGAAGAGGCAGATGAGACAGTGTCTGAGGTAGCCCAGGCTGCCCTCCAACTCATGGTGTAGCTGAGCATGGCCTTGAATTCTGAATACTGTGCTTGCATGCACCACCTCACCTGGAAAGTTTCACTTTTTATGTAGTTGCAGCGAGCAGCAGAATGAATTCAATTTTGACTGTGTGTTGATTACATCAGCACCCACATTGTTCCTACATTCAATTATGCCGGCTTCCATATCGCTCTGGTAGTTTTCATCCATCCCCAAAAGCTCAGCTTGGTAATATTTACACTAACAGATAAAATGCTAGAGAGGGACAGAGCCATATTGAGACTGGGCTTAAGCCCAAGTAAAGGAGGCTCTGAAGAGAGAGTGAGATATTCAGCCCTGCTAGGTTGTGCTGTGTTAGAGTTAGTCTGGATACCCTCCACCAAGAGTTCCCTTTCCTCACTTTGGATGCTAGCTTCCCCTCACCCACCATCTCCTCCTCTCTGACAGGTTTTGTTCTGTAGCCTTGGCTGACCTACAGTCTGGGCTTCTCTATCCTCAGCCCGCTCAGTACTAGGCATTAAGCCCTTTTCATGTTAAGAAGTTATAAAGGTATGTCTGGGCAGCCTAGGCCAAACAGCAAGTCCTTGTCTCAAAACAAAACAAGCACAAACACACACACACACACACACACACACACACACACACACACACACACAGACAAAAGACACTGTATTTCTATATGATCATGCATGCACCCTTGTGTGCCTGTGTGCACAGGTATATGTACACCATGCTTGTGTGAATGTGTTTTCAAAACAGTGATTAAAAGTCTGAGTTTTAGAGTTGAAGTTATAGTTCAGTGGGTGGCATGCTTACCCAGCATGTACCTACAAGGTCCTGAGTTGGATTCCCAACACCATGTGAACTGGCTGTGGTGCCACGCGCCTGTAATCTTAGCACTGTGGTGGCAAAGGCGGGAAGATGAGGAGTTCAAAGTCAACCTCAGCTACCTAGGAAATTCAAGGCCAACTTGGGCTATATGAAACCCCTCGTTAAGAAAAAGCCTGAGTTGTAGGACTAGATGTTTAAATAACATATATTAACATATATTAACAGGATGATGCCAAGACTAGACTGTAGGTAAGCTGGTGTTCTCACATGCAGGCAGTGGGAGGAGCTGCCTCATTCAGTGTCAGGAAACGAGGTAATTATCTGAAACAGCCTGGCACTGGAGTGAACTCTAGTGTCACATTATTGCCAGTGTTGTCATTACCTATTCCCACTTCAAGAGCCAGCTCTAACAGCCACCTCCTTCCTCCAGGGACAGCTACAGGCTGATATTTGCATTATGCTTTAGGGGAGAGATGACCCAGCCCCTTCCTTCGCCCTCAGCCCCATATATCTGTGCATTCAAGGGATGGAGAGATTGAGAGAAAGGCTTGTCTACCAGCTAATCCCCTTGAGTCTGATTTTTGCATTGATACAATGAGACTAACAATGACACAAAAAGGCCAGGGACCACTTGATGATTCCCAGCCCAGTACCTGACACCTAGTAGGGGTGCCTTTTTTTCCCCCTGTCAATCAAGTCCTCTGCATTCCTCTTCTTTCCCTTGCTTGAACCTTAGCTGCATTGAGATTGCTTCTGCCTCCTCAGGATGGGCTAGGTGACCATACCTGTAATCTCAGCACTGGGTGACTTCCATTGGAGAGGTCCTGTGGAGATGCAGATTGACACCTTATGTGAAATATGCCGGATCTGACAGATACTGCATGTTTTCTATCATATGTGGAATCCAGATGTTAAAAAAATGGGCACATGAAAATTAGGAAGGGAACTAAGTGGGGGAGGAACCCAAAGGGAGGGAGTTGGTGAAAGAGGGTGGGAAAATGGAAGGGAAAAAGCAAAGACACATATCACACATTTTCTCTTATTTGGACTCTAGATTTAAACACACACACATGATGTGAAAGCAGAGGGGGCATTGTTTGTGGGGGTTGGGCAGGAAGGGGAGGGAGGATAAGAGGAGGTAATGGGGGGTTAAGCAAACTACAGTGATATGCACTCGTGGAAATGTCAGGGTGAGACCCATTATCTTGCATGATAATTAAAAAATTAATGAAAAAGATCCTGTAGATGCCTTGAAAAAGGCCTTCATTGCTTTTATTATTTCCTTCCTCAAGCAAGTGCTTAGACTATCAAAAGCAGCTGCGGTTTACCCTTTTGAACAGTTTTATTAAGATTTCACACTCAGGAGTCAGTGGTATGTAATTTTGGAGTTTGATGCCAGTTTTAATTAATTTTCATAGGTTTGCTAATTGACAAATTAAGAAGTGGGGCTTACCCAGTGGAATTTAATAGGAAGATCACTGGCAAGCATTATCATCGAGGTTTTCCATGCCACAGAATGGTGTAAATTTGTTTTAAGATTAGCTAGAACTCGGAAAGAAGTAATTACAACATCAATCTAAAAATGCAGGTCTGAGTTTCTCTTTTTTAAAAGCAGGAAATGCCATTTTTGCTGGGGCCTCTGAAAGCTTCTTTTTGTTAGGAGAGGGATAGCATCAGAATACTGTCATCAGTACTGTTGTGATGGGTACACAGGGATGCTGATGAGAAAAAATATAGAGATGAGAAATTGAGAGCAGGTGGGGGCAGGGAGGGAGAGGGTAATGGGTTGGGGCATGAGCAAACTACAGTGACATAGCAACTACAGGAATCTTCTCCTCTGCAGGCCTGGAAGGAGACAGATTTCCCAACTTGAAGTCACCAAACTGAGAGGTAAAACATGCTTTCCAGAAAGTAAATGAGGACATCCCTTAAAAGGACAGAGTGGTCAAAATGAGTGAGGATCCCCAGCTGGGAGCACTGTAGGTCTGAACCCCAACATCACTAGAACAGGGAGAAATGGAACTTCCCAAAGTATGGCTGTGAAGATTGAGAAGATTGAGTTAATATATTCAAATCTCTAAGAACTATTCTCTATGCACGGAAAAGAAGAAAAGGTGAGTTTTCTCTAGGACAGCCTCTGTGGGCTCCTCACAATGCTGTGGAACTTGTTAAAGGAAGGTCCAAGGGACAGTGATATGAAGTATTGACATCTTCAGGATATTCACATCCTCTGAGCCAATCTTCTTGATACTAGGACCCTCTAATACAGTTCCTCATGTTGTTGTAACCCCAACCATAACATTATTTTCATTGCTACTGCTATGAATTGTAACGTAAACATCAGTGTTTTTCAATGGTCTTAGGCAACCCCTATGAAAGGGGCATTGCATCCTAAAAGGTTTGAGACCCACAGGTTGAGAACCATTGTTTTAGGGTACTTAATCTAATAAGATAATAACAAGTCAAACAGTATGCTGTAGAAGGTGATGGGTATCTGTCAACCCAACTCTTGGGAGGTCAAGGAGGGTCCATCATGAGAATAGAAGAGCCCAAGGGTCAGCCTGGGCAACATTGTAAGAATGTCTCAGCAAAAACAAAAACACAAAAATCCCCAGAAATAATTTCATAGAAAGTTATTCGTGTTATTTATAATAAAAATTTGAAAAGTCTGAATGTCAGAAAGTAGAGGAATAAATAAAGTATTATCTAACAGACGACAGTAGTTTTTTAGATGGAATATTAAAGTATATTTAAAATACTGGCCTATACTCTTTTGTAATAAATGTTAATTGGGTATGAAATGATGAAGATGTAAATGAAATTGAGTAAATAATAGCTGGGATATGATTTTAAATCTATTCTAGATTTATTTTTTAAATCATTATTTTTTTTATTTTTGAGATGTAATATACTTACATCACTTTCCTCCTTCCTCTAAGCCTTTCCATTTACCCCCTTTTATTCTCTTTCAGATTCATGATTCTTTTATAATTAATTATTGTTGCATACATATCTGTATATCCATTAATATCTCCAAATACATAAATACAATCTGCTCAGTCTTCAGTCTGTGTACTGTTACCTGCAAGTATGTTTTTAGGGCTGACAGTTTGGTATTGGGTAACCAATTGGTGTGCTCTTCCCTGGGGCAGACCATTTCTCCCATTCTCTGCACTCATTAGTTGCTTGTAGTTCTTTGTGTAGAGTTCATTTACTTCATGTGTATGAGTGTTTTGTGTGTGTGTGTCTGTGTGTGTGTGTGTGTGTGTGTACCACATATGTGCAGTTCCCACAGAGGACAGAAGAGGGTGTTAACTTCCTTGGAACTGGAGTTCCAGCTGGGAATTGAACCAGAGTACTATGTAACCCTGAGCAGTCTCTTTTGCCCCATAGTATGGTTTTATTATTTAAGGAATGTAAAAAATATATCTTTTAAAAAAAGGACACAAGTAAATTAAGAGAATACTTCAGAGAATTAGAACAAGGCATGCAAACTTCTAAGAAGGTCAGGTAGAAAATCCTATAGACTTTGTGCTCCATGGTCCCTATTCTCCACATGATCTGCCTTTGTGGAAAATGGCTGCAGGGGTTACCCCAGCTCCTGTAACATTTTGTCCCAATGGCAGGTGTCTCTGACTTACTTTCCTGAGTTAGAGCTGCAGGTGCATTTGTAGCTTTCCAGTGTTTTTCAGAAGCTTTTTCAGTAAGAGAAGTTCCCATTATCCTTGCCACCCCTGCATCCTCCCTCTGCTACTCCTCCATCTCTCTCTCTGATGGGATCTTGCTAAGTTGCCCTGGATGGCCTCAAACTCACAGCTCTCCTGTCTCAGTTTCTCCAGCAGTTGGGCTTACACATGTGTGTCTCCATATGTGGCTGCGAAAATTGCTTTCATAATCTAAAATTAAAACATGAAGGCTACAATGTACAATGTCTTTCCTAGGATTGTGGGTTGATTCAAGTGCTGAAAAACATAATAAAAGAACCAAACATGGTACACACGGCCATAATTCAAGGCAAACAGCATTGCCACTTAGAGGATGGCTGGAGTGCCCTTATCTAACTCATGCCATCTTGTGTCAGATCTGAAGGTTTGTCTCTTCAGAATCCACATGTTGAAGGCTGATCCCAGGCAGATGCAAGGAGGCCCTTGGGAAGTTGAAGGGCTCTTTCTTCATGAAGCTTAGTGTTCTTATCACAGAGGCTCCCAGAGCAGCTACACTTCTTTCTAGTCTTTGGGGATCTGCCCCTGTGAACCCTGAAAACAGGTACCCTGGCAAACCCTGAATCTGTCATGATTTCACCTTGAAGTCTTAGTTGTTCACGAGATACCAGTTTACGGTAGGTAATTCATTACAGCAACCCAAGTAGATCATAATGTCAAACCGTAACAGCCCACATCACATTTCAACCCTGTTATTTCCCTTGCATGTGAGGCCCGAGGGCTTAGGCTTGGCTTCTGACTGTTCTTCAGGGTCATTTTGGATCACTCTGCTCCAGAGGGCTTGCTCCAGCTGCCAGTGCTATGGCATGATGCTGGGACCAACGTCTAATGCACCCTGCACAGTCCTGGTCCCCTGGTCACACTCGTCTCTGCTCAATGTCAAGAGAAATCACTTGGAAATCACTGCTGGAAAACTGCTCAATTTTCTGAATCCCTAAAAAAAAGTACCTATATGTATGTACATCAAATACCTTAACATTTGTTTTTGATTTTCTGCACCTGTAAAACATTAGTTTTTTTTTTTATATTATTGTTATTTTCTGAATTTACTCTCCTTTCTCTCTCTCCCTCTCTCCCTTTCTTTGTGCACACTCACATATTCGGATGTGAGCGTGCTATGGTACATGGGGAGGTAAAATAAGTACTTGCAGGAGATGGCTGTCATCTTCCATCATTGGCTTAAACTCAGGTCGACAGGCTTGGCTATGAGTGACTTCACCTGCTGCCATCTCAATGGGACCTGGTTTTCTATACTTTTCCCTCCAGATATTTGTAGAAAAGATCAGCAGATATCTTGGTCTGGTAAAAGATGCAAACCCAGATTCTGTAGAGGTTCTGGGTTTTTGTTTTAAAATTTGCCAGCAGCATACAAAGTGAATGAGTCCCATCATGGCATCGTCACACTTATTTGTCACTGTATTTTGTTCTGATTGTTTCTCCTCCCCTCCAGCTATCTTCTGTCACTTCTGCCCCTCCTTGATTGGTTTCCTTGCTGCACATACATGGTGACCCTGAGGCTTCATGTCGCATGTACCTCAGTACTCTCTCCCCCCCCCCACCTTTCACACACACCTATATTTACATCTGGATGCCACACATGAAGGCAGGAGTAAGGCACCTGCCTTTCTGAGTTTGCTTTATTTTGTTTAACATAATGATTTCTAGCTCCATCTGTTTTCCTGCAAATGTCATGATTTCACTTTTCTTTACAGCTGCCTAAAATTCCCTTGTGTATATGTATCACATTTTCTTTATCCATTCTTCTGTTGATGGACAGCTAGCCTGTTTCTATATCTTGGCTATCGTGAATACAGAGGCGTAAACATGGATGTGTGAATATCTCTATGGTACATTAACTTACAGTCCTTTGGGTACATGTTGAGGCACAGCATAGCTGGCTCATATGGAAGTTCTATTTTTAGCTTTTGAGAAACCTCTACACTGACTTCAGTTGACACTCAGTAGTCCCTCTTTCCCTAAACCCTCACCAACATTTGCTGTCCTTTGTTTCCAAGATGGCCATTCTAACCGGGAGGGAGGGGGGGATGGAGCCTCAAAGTACTTTCACTTTTATGCCCTAATGGCTGAGGATATGGAACATTGTTTAAAGTATGAACTGCACATTTGTGTTTCTTCTTTCTTTCTCCATTCAGCCACCAGCCCGTGTATTGACAGGGTGGCTTGTCTTGTGTGGTGTGTTTAATTTTTGCAGTTCTTTATATATTCTGCATGTTAACTCACTACCACAAAGAGTAGTTGGCAAAGATTTCTTCCTGTGGTATACCAGGAGTGTCCAGTCTTCAGAAACTGCAACATGATGTTGTCATCTAAAAAGTTCAACACTCAAGAACAGTTCAAAAACAAAAACAAACCCCCAAACAAACGAGTACAAAAAAAATGCCAAAAACAACAACAACAACAACAAAAACATTGTTTCTATCCACCCCATTTCAAAATGTTTTAAGTAATTTAGGAATTTGTGTTGGGCTGGGTGTGGCCTGGGGCCATGGGCTTCACGTACCTGTACATGGTGATTGTGTAGTTTGCTGTGCAAAATCTTTTTATTGTCATGTAATCTCATTTATCAGTTCTGTAATTACTTTCTATCCCAGGAAAGGCCTTGCTTATGCCTTTATCTTGAAGTGTTTCTCCTGTTTTTAGACGTTTCCAAGTTTCAGCTCTAGCAGTAAGGCTTTTGACCCATTTTGAATAGACTTTTATGCAGGATGAAAAATATGGATATAGTTTTATTCTTCTATAAATGGGAATCCAATCTCTCCAGAAATATTTGTTAAAAGGGTATCTTTTTTTCCCAATATATGGCTTTTCTGGGGGGACTTATTTCTGGGTTCTCTAGTCTATCCTATTGACTTTCATGTCTGTTCTAGTACTGAGCTATCTTTGTCACTATGGGGCTAGGTATTGTGATTACCCCTCTCCCCCATAGGTTTTTTTTTTTTTTTTTTTTTTTTTAAATTAAGATTGTTCTGGCTGTTTGAAAAGTTTGTTCATTTATTTGTTTTTCTTTGCTTCATTTTTTTAAAATTTCTTTCTTTATTTTATGTACATTGATATTTTGCCTGCTTGTATGTCTTTGTGTAGGAATCAGATTCCTTGGACCTGGAGTTATAGACAGGTGTGAGATGCCATGTAGGTGCTGGGAATTGAACCTGGGTTCTCTGGAAGAGCAGCCAGTGCTCTTAACTGTTGAACCATCTCTCTAGCACCCCAGACTGGTTTTGAACTCACTATCCTCATGCCACAGCCTCCCAAACACTAGGATTGCAAGTGGGTGTCTACAGACGATTTAAAGTATATTTTTTCTGTGTTCAAAAAACCATATGTGGCCAGGTGGTGGTGCATGCCTTTAATCCCAGCACTCGGGAAGTAGAAACAGGCGGATCTCTGTGATTCAAGGCCAGCCTGGTCTACAGAGTATGTGCCTGGACAGGCTCCAAAAGTACACAAAGAAACCTTACCTTGGAAAACAAAAAACAAACAAAACAAAACAAAACCATATATGGGGCCAGGAGATGGCTGAGTCAGCAGAGTGCTTGCTATAGGGTCTGAATTTGGTTCCCTAGCTACCATGCAAATAAAACAAAACAAGCTTGATGATGCACCTGTAATCCCAGCTCTGGAGAGGTGGGGACAGCATGGTCCTTGGGGCTTGCTGGATATCCAACTGTGCTATCCAGCTGATGTGGGAAGGGACAGCTCATGTGAGCAGTGCTAGCCCTGGCCTGATGGTCCTGGGTTCTATAAGAAAGCAGGTTGAAAAAGCTATGAGGAGCAAGCCAGTAAGCAGAGGCCTCCTTTGCCTCTGCACCAGCTCCTGCCTCCAGGTTCCTGCTTTGAGTTCTTGCTCTGGCTTCCCTGGTTGATTGACTATGTCTATAGGATGAAATAAATCCTTTTTTTCTCCATGTTGCTTTTGGTTATGGTGTTTTATCATAGCAATAGGAATCCCAACTAAGATACCAGTCTAATTTAATTTGTAAGCTTTAGATTTTGTGAGAGACCTTGTCTCAAAAAAAAAAAAAAAAAAAAAGGGAGAGAGAGAGAGAGAGAGAGAGAGAGAGAGAGAGAGAGAGAGAGAGAGAGAGAAAGGTACCAAAGTCCCAAAGTTGACTCTGGCCTCCACTTGCATCCCCCACATGGGCTCACAATAGTTTCCTGGTCTGTTATTTGTTGTCTGTTGTTATTTAGTAATTTATTTTAGCATGACATTGAAGGAGATTTTGAAAGTTGTACAGAAATTAGCTATTGTCTGTTATATGCACAGAAAAGAACTTCTACTTAATTTTTTTTAACAGTATTTCTTCATCTTTGCTTATTTATTATACAGAAATTAATAAAAATATTTCTGGCCAAATTGATAGTTTTGGTAGGTCTTTTGAGCTACATGACATGCATGGAAGACCTTCTTTATCAAACAAACAAATAAAAAATATTGCCGTGTGTGTGTGTGTGTGTGTGTGTGTGTGTGTGTTGTAGTTTTACAGCTTGCTTTTCCTTTCATAGATTTTTGTTTCACTGAGACTTTACTGTGTGAAATAACAGAAACAAATGTGTGCCCTATATTTGTCAGTAGTTTAATGGAAACCAGCTTGTTTCCTATGTCCTTGGGTACTTTAGGTCTTGGAACAATGCTGGGTAGTCCAACTCTTAGATCAAATAATGTTAATTATTATGGGATAACACCTTCCAACAGTGATTAGGATCATTATTTTCTAAATTTTGGTTATCAGAATACCACTTTAATAAATGTCAGGCTTTGTGTATATGTGTGTATGTGTATAGTGTATGCTCACCTGCGTATGCAAGTGTGTGCACAGTTGCAGGTGGCATGTATGTGTGTGTATGTAGAGGCATCTTAGGGTTTCTATTGTGCGACAAAACACCACGACCACAGCAATTCTAATAAAGGAAACGTTTAATTGGGGCAGTTCACTTACAGTTTCAGAGGTTCAGTCCACTGTCATTATGGCAGGGAGCATGATGACATGCAGGCAGATGTGGTGCTGTAGTTGAGAGTCCCTACATCTTGACTCAGAGGTGACAGGAAGTCTACTGACAGTCACACTGAGTGAAGCTTGAGTAAAAGAGACCTGGAAGCCCACCCCCACAGTGCCACACTTCCTCCAACAACGCCACACTTCCTAGTGCCTCCCTTTGGGGGACATTTTCTTTCAAATCACAAGAGGTCAGAGTTCTAAGTCACGAGGCTTCCTTTATCATTCCTTACCTATGTATCTATCTATCTGTCTGTCTGTCTGTCTGTCTGTCTGTCTACCTACCTATCATCTATTTTGAGACACAGACTATCTGTATAACAGTCCTGGCTATTTTAGAACTTGCTTTATAGACCAGGATGGCTTCAGATTCATAGATATCCACTTGCATCTGCCTTCCAAGTACTGGGATTAAAGGTATGTACCACCATGCCTGGTTTATCTATTGTTTTTTGAGACAGAATCTGTCACAGAACCTGGGGCTCACCAGTAGGCTAGGCTGGCTGGCCAATGGGCTCCATGTGAGGCTGTCTTTAACTCCTACCAGCCCCACAGTTATAGACAAAGTGCCAATGGAATGGTTACTTTTAATGTCAACTAGACTGCCACAACCTGCACAGGTTAAGGATTGATCCAATTAGGGTGACTGGGAATAAAGAAATGACTGATGCAGACACAGAGAAGCTGGCGTTGGAGATGAACTAGCTGCCCTCCTGAAACGAATCCTCATTTTTAAATACACACAAATGAGGATAAGGTGGGTTCACTGACCTTGCTAAGTGTTACCTGTATGGAGCAGTCTTTTCTGCAGTCATCCAGGAGGAAGCTGAGGTTGATACTTCTGCACACACTGTCAGCATCTGTACTCATGGGTCTGAGGCATTAGGATCCTTGACATGCTCATGCTCATGTCAACAATGCATAATATTCCTGACATGACTCAATCTAGGACCACTTGGGAAGGGAGCCTCATTGAGGGATTTTCTAGATTAGGTTAACTTGTGGGAATGTCTGTGTGTGTGTGTGTGTGTGTGTGTGTGTGTGTGTGTGGGTTGTGCTAATTATGTTAATTAAGGTGGGGACAGGTGGGCTGAACACTAGTATTCTTGCATTATATCATTGAGCTGTCCTCTTTACTATGGATGTGATCGGCTGCTTTAAGTTCCTGCCTTGACTCTCCCACAGCCATGGTCTATAACCTGGAACAATGAGCCAAATAAGCGCCTTCTTCCCAAAACTGATTTAGTCAGGTATGGTAATAGGAAAGGAAACTGAGATAGCCTTCATGCCTGATTTCTATGTGTGTTCTGGGGGTCTGAAAAGAAAGATAGTGATGCTGCCTCCCTGGATAGAACATTGTCTATAATAATTCTAGACACATACATGTTGCTAACAGTTCAGGGTGAGTGCTGTCATCTTACCAAGAAAAAAAAAAATAGTGTAGCCAGGCCAGCAAGATGGCTTGGTGGTAAGGATACTTGCTGCCAAGTCTGACAGTTGGAGATCAACTTCTGAGACTCATAGAGAAGGAAGGAGAGAACCCACTTGCTCAAGTTCTCCTCTGACCTGTGCATGTTCTGTGGCCCCTACTCCAATAGTAACACTTAAGAACAATGGAACATAAAGACCAAAGACAGAAGAGTATTCCATCTCCCTAGATGGAGAAATGGATTGCATTGGCATGCCACAGTGCTCTTGAGAAAATGCCAGTGCTGATTGAATCCAACTCTGATGTCCAGTCTTAGAGAAGAAAATATCTCTGGAGACAAACTCTTTCCATCATGTCTTCATATTGCATGTGCAATTCATCCCTAGAAGGAGATGATTTTACAGCCTTGGGTATAGATAAGTAAGATACTGGAAATGAGCAAGATGTCTGCAGCCATGTGTCACGTGGATTCCTGGGGGCTGAGATAGCTATGGGAGGAGCATGTGAGCTTCCACTCAACTGATACAACCATTGAATGGGAGAGGAACAGCACAGGGCTGGTCTTGGTAAGCAGGGCACAAATATGGTCTTTGTTTAAACGAATGACATCAGATCTCTTAGCCATCATAGAGTGCACACTCAGAATAGAATGGGACATATGTGTTACTATCCATTGATGACAGAACAGTGGTGCTGGGCTGGTAAGCACTGTGATTCTTAGGGGTACTGTCTCATATATTCCCCCAAATAGTTTATCTCTCATCCTCGAGAAGTAAAGTAATGCTCATGCTGCGTGGCCATCCACCACGCAGGAGCACGTGAAGCCAGGCCTTCAAGACAGACAGCTTTGCCTGGGACTTGTGATGTGCCTCTGGTCTGCCCACCTCTTCCTACCTTCTGCAACAATCCCAGCAGGAGAAACACCCAGGCCTTCATACCTCACCTGAAACAGGGTTGAACCAGTTTTCATTTGATAATGAGGCCAAGAAACTGCAGGAGCCACATAAAACCGCTATTTCAAACTGGAATGTCATAGACTTTGGCAACAAATCACCTGCCACTCAGATGACCTATTCAGCGTCGGTGGGGGCTCAGAGTTTTGTATGAAATAATTCATGCAGTTCGGGCTGAAAAGAAACAAACAACATTTGCAGGAGTCTGATTCTTAAGCTCCCCTGTGGGGTTTTGATTGGCAGCTCACTGCATTTCTCGGAGCATAGTCCACATCCCTGGGGTGTGCAGAACACTTGCATTAATGGAAACCACAAGAATATCTGACGAACCGTTTATGGAGGTTTCTTCACAGCTGTTACCTAAGAATTTCTCCTCTGTAGCAATGTTGTCAGGATCTCACAGAATTATGCAGGAACTTCCTTCTAATTTGATGTATCAAGGAAGAAAATCTTGTTAGGTGTTTTTTTGTTTTTTGTTTTTTTGTAAGTTGTTGATGTCATATTCTCAAGAAGTGTCTCAGATAATTTGCAAAAGCATATGACTAGGCATTGTATTAGAGTAGCCATTCAAGAGTAGTCAGAACATATTTGGGAGCCGAGAAGAGGCCCCAGGCAGACTGAACAGGTTTTGTGGTTTGATAATGCTGCTGGGACAGTTTCAGACCAGGTGAGCCACATGGGCAGTGACCACAAAGTGCAGAGAATCCAGCTCAGGGGGCATCCCACACATGCTAGCTCTCTCCTCTATGCACATCCCAAATACTTCAAAAAGTCTGTCGTCTTGCTATTTTTGCACTGACAAACAATAGTTACTAGGAAAAATGTGAAGAGAACAAAATGACCTATTATCTTTGTAACAAAGCATTATAGGGAGATTTGATTTGATCCAAGTTTTTTTTTTTTTTTTTTTTTTTTTTAATGCAGGCTGGTCTCAAACTCCTCATGTGGTTGGGGATGACCCTGGAATTTTGGTCCTTCCCCTACTACCCCCCATGAGCTGGGATTGCAGGTGTGTGTTATCATGCTTGTGTTTGTGGTATTGGGATCAAATCCCATCTGTGCATACTAGGTAACACCCTTTCCAACTGAGATGAAGCCCTTGGAGTGACTGTTCTTTACAGAACACCCTGGAGACTTCATGTAATGTAGTCTGAACAAACAGGACATTTTAGTAGGAGTGCCACTGTATTATTATTATTATTATTATTTTTATATTTTTAAAAATAAATTTACTTTAAGATAAATTTATTTAAATTAAAAACAACCTTATTTTACATACCAGTCTCAGTTTCCTCTCCACCCATCCTCCCATTCCCCCCACCAACCCCACATCCCACTACCCATTCACTCCCCAGGGAGGGTGAGCCCTCCCATGAGGGATCATCAAAGTCTGACACATCCTTTAGGGCAGGACCTAGGCCCTCCCCGTGTAACTACGCTGAGAGTATCTCTTCATAGCGAATGTGCTCCCAAAGCCCATTTGTGCACTAGGGATAAATACTGGTTCCACTGCCAGAGACCCCATACACTGCCCAGGCCTCTTAACTAACACCTACATTCAGGGGGCCTAGTTCGGTCCCGTGCTGGTTCCCCAGCTGGCAGACTGGGGGCCACTATATTATTTTTAAAAGGTACTATTGTAACAGTGATGAAGCATATAGGAAGTCTCACTTAATTGTATTTACAACTTAGTTGTTTTTTTTTTTTAAATAGTTTTAGAGGTATGCCAATTGCTTCTTAACAACTATGAGATTGTGAGTTAACTGTGGAATAATAACACCACAATGATGGGAGTGTGCATTGTAATTGTTTTACAACATTGAAGCCACTCAATAACCATAGATTCTTACCACTTTTTGTTTGTTTGTTTGTTTTTCAAGACAGGGTTTCTCTGTGTAGCTTTGGAGCCTATCCTGACACTTGCTCTGTAGACCAGGCTGGCCTTGAACTCACAGAGATCTGCCTCTGCCTCCCAAGTGCTGGGACTAAAGGCATGCACCACCGCTGCCCTGCCCTAATTACCACTTTTTACATGGGAGAAAACTAAGGTATTGGGAGGTCACTGTTAGGTCTCAAACCTTAAGGAAAGGCTGAGGTGTTTACTAAACATATCAAAGCAGACCTGGCCACCAGGTTCTCCCAGCATTCCCCAGTATCTGTCTGTTAAAGTATGGCTCCCATATCCTGCCCTCTCCAGCCCTCCAGCCCAGGGCTGAGCTGCCTTCCCCACAGCGGCCCTTTTCTGTATGCAAGCCATTTTGGTTACCTGGTTTTTGGTCTACCCTTTACTCTCTTGGCCCAGGTGGCCTTTCCCCTCTCCCTTCCCACCTCTCCTCACATGACCTCGCTCAGGGTCATGTTCACTCTAGACTCTCCCAGATGTCTCTGTCTCTAATTATGTTCTCCCTTTTATCAATAATAAACTTTCTCCTCCACCATACCTAGGAGCAGTTATGTCCTTCCTTTTTTATTTCTTTTTTTCATTCAGTCAATGGCATGTTCCAGAACTAAACTAGAAACATGAGCAAAAAGGGAAGCGGTAGGAGGAAATTGTGTGTGTGTGTGTGTGTGTGTGTGTGTGTGTGTGTGTGTGTGTGTGTTTATAAAACTGTAGGATGCCTAAATTAAAAAAATCCTATGCTATCTAGTATCACACTGATACCTCAAGTTGTTCTGCCTGTGGGTCCTGTCCAGAATTTTCTCTCTGTAAGCTTGCTCCCTGTTTCTATCGGCTGTCTTTCCCCAGTGATACATAACCAGATGGAAAAAAGAAAATGGGATCAACTATAAGTTACTTATCATGAATGAAGAGTTATATAAGATATAGATCAGTAAGCTTAGAGGATTAAATAATCTTCATAGAGTGATTTCCATGGCCTTGTATTTTAAAGTGTTGTGTTGGTGTAGGAAGATGAGGTGTGATTGATGCCATGTCTATTATATTGCATGTAGTCCTGAAGCCAGGGTTTGCAGAGGCAAAGGAGCCATGATCCCACCTTAAGGGGATGAGGAACTTGCAAGGGAGTATCATTCATTCAGTTTTCTGAAGTATTCTCTTGATCTGTACAGTTACATCAATGTTATTTGGGAAATTACCCTTCATAGGTTCCAAGTATTTCTTCACTGCAACTGCCAGTCAGTGTCAGATACAGTTGAACACACTGTAATTTCAATTAAGTGCACACCATTTAAATATGCACATGAATAAATTGCATAGAAAAATTATGGATGGAGAGTAGAGTGATCTAACAATAATTCATGTTGGGCTTTAGTAAACACTGGTCATGGTAGATTTCGCTGGCATTCTTTCTACTGGTGAAAACACATGCAGTCATATTCTCATTAAGGCTGCCTTTAAACTGCATGCCAGAAGCCTGGCAGAAGATGGAGCAGGGGTGGAGACTGACTTTGGGGAGTCTTACCTTGCGACTCTAGTGGGGAACTGAGTTCCTTAGGTTCAGTGTGACTGTGGATTTTGATCTACTGGGTCACGTGGGATCATTATTTCTGCTCTTAACCAGATCTCAAGTGACAAGGTATCTTACTCTAGTCTGCCTTTCAGCGAGCCTTGCTACTTTGTTTGGACAAGTCTGTATATGAGAGTGTGTGTTCAACTGAATTCTGAGGACTCAACATCTGGAGTCCTCATTCCCATTTTCCTTAAGCTTCAGTCAAGTATGAAGCGATTTACTCATGTTCTATCTAGGATGATTCCAGACCCTGCCTCAGCAGCTGGTGGCTCTGAGGTGTTTTCCACCTGTCCTTGGTTGCATACATGACAATGCTCAGAAGGGATAGACCTGGCGTAAGTCCTGTTTTGGTCATGTGTCTCCTGAGAACATTGAGTACAATATCAAGTTCTCAGAAGCATAGTTTCTGAACTCGAAACTAAAAAAACATTTTTCTGGGAAGATAAAAATGAAGAAATGTAACAGTTAATGGGAGTTATTCTCTTGAAATTAAAAGCAATTTTATTATTTATTTATATAGTTATGTGTGTGTATGTGCAGGTTTGTGCATGTGTGTGAGTGTGCATGTGCCCATGGAGGCCAGAAGGGGGCACCAGGACCCCTGGAACTGGATTTATGGTAACTGAACCATGTGGATGCTGGGAACTGAACTCAGATCCTCTGCAAGAACAGCAGTTGTGCTTGACAACTAAGTCATCTCTCCGCTATACCTGTTGTGATTTTTAAAAATTGCTTGTAGCAGCTGCTACTTAGGAACCCCTGATGATGTTTCTAGTACCAGCAGGAAAATGTGGATTTTCAATGTGGCTACAAAGTATCTGTAATCATGAAGAGACAATGTGACTGTAGCTGACAGTGTTGTTGCCTTATCTTACTCTATGGTCAAACAGCAACACACATGCAGCATCTGCAAGTGGCTGCAGCATGCCAAGAAAGCAGCTCTGAGCAATGACAGATGTCACCAGATAGCACATGGCTTTCTTTGACGTCATCCCATCCATTCTACATGGAAGCAGATAGTAACTTCTTCCATATCCCCCTCACATCTGATTGACATGGGAAATGTTTTCAATCTTATCATTAGGATGCCAATTATCCATGAAACATGTATATATAATCACATTTAAAAACATGAAGTCATTTATTTTATACATGAGATACTTAAAACCACATTCAGTATTTTTACACATATATGTATTTTTATATGTATATGAATAACTCAAAGAACACTACACAAGAACATATCTATATGAACCTTAGATTATTTTTAGGATACAGAAGCATCTTTCCCTGTGGTATTCTTACTCTTCTTAGAAAAGACAAAAAGAGTCTTTACTTATGTGAGTATATATACAGAACCAACCTAAAACTACTTGACAGTTGGAGCCCATTCCCTATGGTGGGATGCCATGCTCAGCCTTAAAGTATGGGAGAGGGGCCTGGCCCTGCCCCAATCTACTGTGCTAGACTTTGTTGACTCCTCATGGGAGCCCTTACCTGTGAGGAGGAATGGACTGGGAGTGGTCTGGGGGGAGGTGAAGGAGGGTAGGAGGAGGCAAAGGGTGGGAGGGAGAATTGTGGTTGGAATGTAAAATAAAATCAAAAGATTCAAAAAAGAAAAAAGAAAATCAAAACAAAAAGCCACCCGACAAAGTGAAGAGTGTTTTATTTGTTTTTCTATTTCTCTATAGCTCTGAGAACACATCGAATATAACCAAATGGAAAAAACAATAAAGTCCTCTCTTTATCCCCACTATCTTAGCTAAGAAGGTCACCTATCTTTCTTAGGCTGTTTTCTCACCTAGGCAATGGAAACCAAAGATTGTTTTGCAGGGGGTGTTTTAATCATTCATGGGATTGACATTTTCAAAGTCATTTCCACATCTCTGGTGTGACAGACAGAACACTTGAATGTTAGGTATAGTTTTTTTTTTCCCTCATGGCTTAGATCTTGTCAGGAAACTTCAGTGAACACACAATGTTCACAAACAGAGGTGACCAGATCTAGGCTACAGGGCTCCTGCTATCCAGTTGTTTGTGTGGTGAGAGTGACCATCACATCTTTCTAACATGTCACTTCCACAGCATTCTTCAGGGAAGGACCCTCTGCACAGATCAGTGATTAGAGCCCTCTCCCAGTGACTCTGGCTCTTTTCTTGGAACTGAAGCAAGGCCTCCACCCTGCTAGGCAAGTTCTCTATTGCTCAGCTACCTCCCCATCCCAGTCCTCTCATCCTTTCTCCCCCTGTCTGAGACAGGTCTCATTCTGTAGCACTGGCTAGCCTGGAACTCACTGTGTAGGCCAGGCTGGCCTTGAACCCACAGAGATCCATCTGCCTCTGCCTCCCAATTTCTGTCAGTCAATAACTAAACGATTTGTGCTATTTTAATCCTTGTATGATGCTTTGTAACTTTTAAACTCAACACCCGAGTGTGTTCAAAAAGCACAGCATGGAAACTTTTAATAGGAAACACCACTCATATAGATGGCTAGAGTTAGACACTGATTTTAGACACAGATTCTCTAGCATGGTAACAATGGTCAAATGATGGGGCAGGCATGTCCTTCTGTATGATGTGAATATATGCTTCTCTTATTGGTTGGTGAATAAATGTTGATTGGACAGTAGCTAGGCAGGAATTCTAGGCGGGCAACCAGACTTGGAGAATTCTGGGAGGGTGAAGACAAAGTGTGAGTCTCCAGAGAGACACCATGTAGCTACTGGGAAGATAAGATGCTTAGGCATTCTCTAGTAAATCAAGACTATGAGGGGATACATAGATTAATAGAAACTGGTTAATAATTGAGAGAGTTAGCCATTAAGAAGCCTGAACAATAGGCCAAAGAGTTTATAATTAATGTATGTCTCTGTGTGTTTATTTGGGACTGAAGGGTGGCAGGACTAGGCTGGACAGAAACTTCTGTCTACAGTCAAAAGAAAAAAGTCTTAATTTTTATGTTGTCTCTCTATCTGATGCCATCTCTATATTCTTGATCCAAGATTATTTAACATACCATTATTTGGAGAAAGAGACCAGAACTCATATGTTGATACACATTAGCTGTGTGACCTTCCTGACACAGATTTAATTAGAATGATTGATATGAAGTCTGAGAAAAATGTCAATGAGCTGGTTGCCATTCTAATTTTGTAGAGAATGTGGAGAGACACTGATTGTCTATGGTGGTAACCATTTGTTTCTAGATTTAAAAAAATTATTTATTTTTGTTTTATGTGCTTTGGCATTTTGCCTGCATGTATGTCTGTGTGAGGATGTCAGATCTTGAAGTTACAGACAATTGTTAGATGCCAAGTGGGGGCTGGGAATTGAATGCAGGTCCTCTGGAAGAGCAGAGCAGTGACTGCTCTTAACCTTTGAACCATCTCTCCCGCCCCCACCTAGATTTTTTTTTTTTTTAAAAAAAGAACTAAGTGCTTGTGATTTTTTTGTTTGGTAAAACATTGATTCCTGTAACATGTCCCTAAATTCCTTTTTTATTATATGAGCTAAATTACTTTTAAAAACCAATTATTCAGCAGAGTCTGAGAGTTCCAGCCAGAACAACCTAGAATGAAAAGGAAGCAGAGCAGGGAAGCCTATTTTCCAGTGTTTGTAGTAGACACAACCTGTCTACTACAAAGCTCCCAAGACTTCCTGAGAAGAAGAAACAAATAAACAGAATTAATACATGAATTCAGCTAAGTTGCAGAATGTAAAATCAATGCATACATGTTAGTGCTGGTGCAAAACACCAGTAGTGAACTGTCTGGAACAGAAACCATGAAAGTTACCTCCTATTAGCTACAAAACCCCTACCAACCAACCAAGTAAGCAAATCTAGAATGAATTCAACTGGAGGTAGAAGGACTCTACAGTGAAGACTATAAAATATTAATAAGAGAAATTATAAATAATACAAAAGACAAAAGTAGGAAGATATACCATTTTCACAGATTGAAGAAATCAGTATTGTTAAAGGTCTATACTGCTCAATTTTATTTATTTATTTATTTATTTATTTATTTATTTATTTATTTATTTGAGACAAGCTTCACTATGCAGCCCTGGAACTCATTATGTAGAGCAGGCTGGCCCTGAACTCCCAGACATCTGCCTGCTTCTGCCTCCCAAGTGCAGAGGGATCTCTGTGAGTTCAAAGTTATCTTGGTCTACACAGTGAGTTCCAGGCCAGTCAAGGGATACACAATGAGACCTGTCTCACAAAAAAAAAAAAAAAAAAAATAGATTCATGGGCTACAGAATGGAGAAGCTCCAAGTTAGTTCACACATGTAATTTACTGATTTTCAATAGAGATGCTATGAACAAGTATTAGAGAGGGAATTGAATACCCACTAGAATGAAGAACCCACCCAATACAGATTAACCTAAATGTAACATATGAACTATGAAGATGCCAGAAGATAACATTAGACAGAGACTTAAGGACATTGCATTGGACAGAGGTTATTTTGACAATATCACTCAAGTATAGGGGAAACAAGCCAAATGGGCAAATGGGATTATATTACACTAAACAGCTTCTTTGAAGCAGAGATAATAATCAGTAGAATACATAGAAAAATCTACAGAATGGGAGAAAAGTGTTTGCACATCTGACTAGGTCTCATATTCAAAATGCACAAGAAATTTAAGAAAGTAAGGAAAAACAATAGCAAACAAACAAACAAAAACTCCAAAAAAAAAACCAAAGAAACAAGCAAACAAAAAGTTCACTTAAAAATGATCAATATACCTAAATAGATATTCTTCAACAGAAGGTGTGAAAATGACCAATACTCATTAAAAACAAAACTGGCTAAAAATCACTATCAGGGAACTAACCAATCCCAAGGTATGATGTGCTCTTACCTCCTTTAAGAATGGCTACCACCAAAAAGACTAGAGCTAAGAGATGCTGATGGCAGGCTGGAGACCCCGTGTGCCACTGCTGAGAACACAAATGAATGCAGCTGTTATGGAAAGTAGTAAGCAGCTTCTCCAAGAAGTTACACATCATGGGTGCAGATGCAACAGAAATGCAATCAGTGTGCTCTCGAATGCTTTCAGCTCTAGTCACCACAGCACAGATGTAAACAAACTAAGAGAAAAAGAAAATGTGGTGTGGGATGTGGCTCAACTGTAAAAGTCCAGTCCAGTCATGTGAGGCCACTTGGATGGAACTGGAGATCAGACAATGGATGTCCATCACTCATGTCTGGAACCTGAAAATGCTGAGTCATGGATCATAAAATGGTGGGTACCAGAGGCTGGGCTGGAGGAGAGGAGGTCCTAGGCACTTTTCTGTTGTAGGTAAGACATCATGGCAAAGGCAGATTATAGAAGGAAGAGTTGATGGGGTTATAATTTCAGAGGGTGTGTGCATGACTATCATGTCCAGGAGTATGGCTGCAGACAGGAGTAGCTGAGAGGCTACACTTTGTTTTTGTTTGTTGTTTTTTGTTTTTGAGACAGGGTTTCTCTGTGTAGCTCTGACTCTCCTGGAACTCTATTTGTAGATCAGGCTGGCCTTGAATTCACAGAGATCCACCTGCCTCTGTATCCTGAGTGCTGGAATTAAAGGTGCATGCCACCACTGCCTGGTTTCCCTGTCTCTAAAAACAAAACAAAACAGAACAAAACAGATTTTCTCTATGTAGCTGGCACTAGAACTCACTCTGTAGACTAGGCCAGCCTCAACTCAGAGATCCAGTCTCTGCCTCCTGAATGCTGGGACTAAAGATGTGCACCACCACTAGCGCTTACATCTTGATCAGCAAGTAGGAAGGAGAGAGAGAACGATGGATGGATTGATGGATGGATGGATGGATGGATGGATGGATGGATGGATGGATGGATGGATGGATAGATAGGCAGACAGAGATAACAGGGAATGGTGTGGGCTTCTGAAACCTCAAAGCCCACCTCCAGTGACACATTCCTCCAACAAGACCACACCTCCTAATCCTTTCCAAACAGTTCCATCAACTGGGGAACAACTATTTAAACATATGAGCCTATGGGAGGCCATTCTCATTTGAACTACCACAGCAGGGAAATGTTCCCTAACTGGTACTGAATTACAACTGGATAGGAGCATGAGGTTTCTATGTGTTTTTCTCAGCAGGTAATGTGAATGAACTGCTCATTCAAAAGTTAGAAGAATGGCTCAGGAAAATTTTCACAAAGAGATGATAAATGTGCAACTGATTTCCCTGGATGCTGTTGTGTGCATTTGTCACAACAGTGCCCAGTGCCCACTAATATGTGTAAATATGCATCATTTATCAGTCTAAAATAAGAGTAACAGGGCTGGTGAGGTGGCTCAGTGGGTAAAGGTACCTACTGTCATGCCTGATGACCTGGGCTCTATCTTTGGGTCCCACACAGTAGGAGAGAACTGAGTCCTGCAGTTTTGCTTTGCTCTCCCCACTGTAGTGAGATATTCACCCCCTACACACACACACCTGTAGTGGACATGACCAAGAGTAGGATTAGGTCAGGGGTTGGGACATGTGCTTTCTCTCGTTTCCTGGTCGGGTCACTGAGAGCATCCGGGTGGCAGGGTTGGCATCCTTGGAGTGGGAGCCTGCAGCTGTCATCTGTTTCTTCTATAAGTGCTTTTTCCCAGAATAAAATTATATTAATTCATATTGAGAGCCTAGTCCAGTGAATATTGATCCTTGTGTCCATACCCCATACCCATGTCTTGCGTGTGACAACAAAATACAGTTGAAACAAACAATATATGAGTGATAAAACCAATATACTTATCCTTTACGTATTTCTCAAAACACTGTATGGAAACATGTATTTTAGCTTATTAACAAAACAAACACCCCCCCCCCCCACACACACACACATACACATCCCAGGAGAATTAAATGAGAATCTGCTGTCTTATCTGAGCAGTCCAGCATAGCTCTGAGAAGGAAGAAATGTAAGAATCAGTAGCCATGTGAACAACTAAAGCCTGGCAGGATGTTCAGACTCACAGTGTAGCTCTCATGGAGTTCTGGAGGATCCCAGGGAGACTTTCATAAAGAAATAGCACCAGATGGGCTTCTGGGGAAGTACTCAGCATGATGGATGGGAAGAAAGAGGTTCAAGGCTTTGGTCTCATCAGGAAAAGAACAAGCTACACAGTCACATTTAGGCTACTTCACTGACCAAACCTCCCACCCATCCATCCACCCATGCTGCCTCCCTGAGTGTCACACACTGCTTGTTTGGTTCGCTTGTTTGGTTTGCTCTGTGGCACAGGCTGTGCTGGAATTTGTATTCCTCCTGCTTCTGCCTCCTGTGTGCTGGGTGCTCACCACCACACCCAGATCTATCAGTCCTTGCCCACAAATTCCTATGGAAATTTAAAGCAGTGACTGGATGATATGGGATGATGTTGAAATCAGCTTCACCAAACAGCCTTAGCTCTGTGAAATGGAACTGCTGTTCAGAAGGAGAAAGGAAGACATTCCTTACTTAAATAGGGAAAAAAAGTCATGGCTATATGCACTTTATGATGTCTAAAAGAACAGGAAAAATAACCACAATCTATAAACCACCAGATAGAGCACTTTTAGCACAATTGACTAACGTGCCCGGAGATGGTGGTGAAACCTTTGTGATAAATAATAAAACTCACTTAGACACTGCTTACTGTTGTTAATGACACCCCTGTATTCTCAGGTCAATAATACAAATTACATTAAGATTTCCTAGAGGTACAAAATTCTATTAAAATGCCATGAGATTAGATCGTGTTAAAAAAAAAATCAACAACAAATAGCAGACTGGGAGAAAAGAGCAACATTTAAATAAAATGCCACCAATTTCCCATGAACTCAAGTAACAGCTTCTATTCTATCATATTTTCACAGTTGCTCTGACAGAAAAGTGAGACCTGAGGCAGGACCCTTATTTCAGAACACAGGGTCACTGGAGGTTGCTGACTTGCTCCTGGGGACTATTGGACCATCATCTTGCTGTTCTTATATAAATCTTGACTCTCATCCTGAAATGAGACCAATTGTAGTGGAAGGAGCCCACATTTACAGGTAATCCGCAGAAGAAACATTGTCCTGGGGAAGGGAGACAGGCCATAGTGGCTAAATCCTCTGGGATATGAAGTTGGTTACTGGAGACTTCTTCATTTTCAGGCTTTTACTGTCCTAAGTCCCAAGTCCTGTTTTACCCAACCTTTTCATTTCTAGAAATCATAGCAATAATTTCTGTTTCTGTTTTGAGTTCAGTGTCACAGATGTGCCAGGACAAGCTCCCTTTTGGATTTTAGGCACTTGGTGAATCTGTGTGATTCACTTTATTCCTCTGGGTGTGTGGTCTTTTTGTTTTTCAATACAGGCTTTCTGTATGTAGCCTTGGCTATTCTGGAACTTGCTTTGTAGACCAGGCTGGCCTCAAACTCAGAGTTGAACCTGTCTCTGCCTCCAGAGTGCTAAGATTAAAGGCATGGGCCACCACCCAGCAAGTGTGTGGTCTTCTGGAAGGAGGAACACAGGGTTCTTTCCTTCTTCCTCTCCATTTTCCTCTTTCTGGAAGTCAGGTGTGTAGCTACAGTTTTACAGCTTTTTAAAACAAAACAAAACAAACCCCTAAAGCCCCTACTCAGAAGTAGTCAGTATTTAAAGGGCATGCCAGTGTCCTTAGTTTCTTTAAGAAGCCATCATTGTGTTGACTTATCCAAAGTCATAGTGTCTGTCAAGTTATTTGTGGAAACCATCTTCTAGTGAACTTCTGTTTGGCTCTTCCTAGCAACCTATCCTCACTTGAAATGTTTTCCTCTAATGAACTCTCTGGTAATTCACTGGCAAATGCCTCAAGACTAAGTATGTACAGAAAGTGAAATACATCTAAATCCCCACCCTTGCTGGGGAGTTGTCAAAGAACAGAAGGAGGAAGACCCAGGGACCTGAGAAAATACCATCCTACCTGGCAGAGAAAGTCCTGTCCCCTTGTTCAGGGAGGCCTTGGCTAGCCTCATCATGGAGAATTAGTGGGTGTGTCTTGAAGTCTCAACCCTTTGTGCTATACATCCAAACCCATCCTCTGGAAGAAATGTGACTTCAGCAAGCCATTTTTTTTTTTTAATTTTAAACTTAATTTATTTTGCAAAGTTTAGGATCTGACCTCAGCCCTGTGAGTGCCAGGCAGGTGCCTTATCTCTGAGCTACACCCAGCCCCAATATTTCAGTTAGATTTTTATTCCAAATAAAGTTATTTAGCATTATGATATAAAGTAATACAATTTTGTGAGAGGCCCCCTCCCTGTCACAACTGTCTCTCACCAGCAGATTGCAAACAGAAAGAGCAGGACTTAATAAAGCAGCAACATATTAAAAACTGAGAAACAGAGGTTCATGGATCACAAGGCATATGTAGCGAAGCTGCAAGCCTTCTTGTCTGAGGACCTTTATGAGCTCATTTGAATAGAGCAAAACAAGCAGGCAGTTTGTTAGACACTGCTGATTTATACAGTCAGAGGATTAAGCCCTTAACCTTTACTCAAAGAGGATTAGATAGGATAACTTTTAAATTTTACTTTGAGACGAAAGCTTCAGAATTAAACGGTGTACAATAGTCCACACTAAAGGAATTCCTTTCAGGTTTAAGCGGAGCCTATTTCTGTCATTTCCTCATGACAGTTGGCTTCAAAGCAACATATATTATTTCATTCTTGAATTAGTTATGGAAAAGATCTAGTGTGCACAGTCTGTGTATATTTAATTGCATCATAATATATTCATAATCTATTCAAATGAGGAAATACAAATAACACATCTGAATAGAGTTCTCACTTTGGGAGGCACAGTGAAATTAGTAAATTAATGTAGAGGTTGATTAGTAAAAGACACCCTATCGACCTAAATGACTTTACCTGCTGAGCAGTGTGTACACAGTGACTAATTTACAGACTGAGAAAACCTTATTGTTTATTCCCCCTTCCTCTTAAGGTATTGCAGACGGCCTTTCTAGATGGTGTAGTAATTTGCAGGCACAGACAAGGGGCCATGCTAATCCAGGCAGATGATTTAAGAAGAAAGTGCAAGTTCTGTTACATGGGAAGAATGTAAATTTTGCTTAGCTTTTGTAGTATAAGGAGAGTCCTGAATTGAGGAGCAAAGCGATGTCTCCCTCCTCAACTTTTCTATTGGCTTTAACTACTCTGCTAGAACATTTGATTGGCAAAAGGTTAGTGTGGTTTTAGGTAATTGTTTCTGTGAGTGTGCATTGCAGATCTTTGATGTCTCTTCAGTGGGTCTCTGAAGTCCAATGTATCCATGGTAACACCAAGACTCCACTTGCTCCATACTGCATTGGGATTGGCTGGCGGCATAAGGTGGGGCGCTACTAAGTAAATGACACCAACAGTTGTTGCATTGTTTACTTACACACCCCAAATAAAACTGATTAAGCAATAGACATTGCTAATTTTATTAGCTTCAGTGCACAGGTCTCTTCCATCGTCCTGGATGAGCAAGGAGGAGTGAACACAGAGCAAGGTCTGCATTGCTGGAGTTAGATGGCAGTTTACGGAAAGTGCTGGTAGACATGTTTAAGCAGTAAGCAGGATTTGAGATGAAATTCTTGGTGGCCTTAATCAGTGTGGTTTGATGATTAAATGTTGCATGTTGAAATATATCAGCATTATGGATACTTGAGGCAAACTTCTATTTTCCAAATGACAAACATGTGGTACTTCAAAGTCACAAGCATGCAAAGGTTCCAAAAAACAAAACAAAACAAAACAAAAAAAACCCCAAAAAACCAGTGTGCTCTAATGTGGGTGTGTCAATAAGTCACTGATAGATGTGGTTCAAATGCCAGGAGGAAATTAATCAGGAAGTAAACCCACCTGTTGGGTTGGGGTGTTTTCCCTGAAAACTCCTCTTTTCAGGCACATGCTTGCATTTGAAGATAACCCCAATAGCAGCACTACAGAAGGACATCTCCTTTCGGAAGCACATGCAACTGGGATTCCAAAAGGCTACCCAGGATGAGATTCCTGCCTTTTTTACACTTGAAAACGTCAAGGAAAAATGAAACATGAAAGGAAAGATATAGAATAATGCCTCTCATCTCAGGAAATACAATTATTCCTAATATTATTGTTGGTTATAGTTCCTACAAATTGTTATTTTTAATGGTAAGTATTACTATATTATCATTGAATTATTATATTTATTGTAATTTTTAAGTATTCAAATATTTTAAAGCTTCTCAATTTTACTTTCTAATAATATTAATATTGATAGACATATTAGGCAGGGCTCTTTGGTATCATCAATAACTTTAAAGACTATAAAAGATTTCTGAAGCTAAAAATGACAACAACTAGCTTTAATCTGGACTCCAAATATTAAAAATTAGATTACATCTTTTTTTTAATTTTGGTTTTTCAAGACAGGGTTTCTCTGTATTGCTTTGGAGCCTGTCCTGGAACCAGCTTTTGTATCCTAGGCTGGTCCTGAACTCACAGAGATCCGCCTGCTTCTGCCTCTCTCGAGTGCTGGGATTAAAGGCGTGCACCATCACTGCCCAGCTAGATTAAAAATTTTAAATTGACAAAATCACATTCATGGCATACAACATTCCATTTTGATGTATACTACCCAGATGTGATGGTCTTGTGTGGGAAGGAATACTTAGAATATGCTCTCAGCGGTTCTCAAGGACAGAAACATTGCCATTAACCATGGACACCAAGTGACACAACAGCCCTCATGACCTTACTCCTCTTGCCTAACTGAAATTTCCCACCACCCGGTTATTTTCGAAAGTTCTGTCCATATCCACAGAGGGGATCCATGGAGATGATCCATGGAGATTGTAGGAATTACAGTCCCAGAAGACTCTGCAACCTTGCCTGGGCCTCTCACCCACACTCAGGCTAAGCTCCTGCTTCAGGACAAGAATGCTAACAAGGAAATGATGGCAACACTACCTAAGTAGAGTTGTGAGGACTAAGTGGGGCAACCCCCACCCCCCAAGTCACTAATCTCCTGCACTGAATGGACACTTCTATGGCCATGCTTTGAGAGAACTCCTCCTGCAACTCACAGTAACAGCTTCTGGATACCTGAGTGTTTTTGGAAAACACAGCCCCCAGTTTTTCCATCATTGCTTCATGGAATGTAGGAAACACTGTAAGAGGGATTTTGTGCTTATGTTCTTAGTTTTCTTTATAGAAAGCTGGACAAAAGCTACTATTATTTCTTGTGTTTGGAAGACTCATGCATTGGCCATGTCCAGCTTTATGTCTGGGATTCTTTTTGTCCTGAGTCCTTTTGAATGAATAAAGCCAGAGGAAAGAGTCTCTGTATGCCAGTGTGATGGTTTGTACATTTGTGTGATAAAAGGCGAGGGGTTTGCTGATGTCCCCACCAGCAAAGGTTCCAATACTAATCAAAGGAGGCATCTTGTGTGCACTAAAAACAGTCTTAGGATGCTGGAAGGGTTGCTAGCCTTCACAGCAAAGCTAATTATGTACAACTGTCTTCATTTCATGGCTGGGAAAACTGAGTCTCAGAGACTTTTAATAAGCCTGGGAAGACAGACAGATGGGAGGTGGATCTACTGAGAGTGGTTGAGCTGTTATTTACTTGCCATGGTACAGATGCAATGACTACTTGGGTTAGCTATGATTGTACCTTCCAAATTAGGCTTTCCTTTCCCATATTGTTACACCCCAGAAGAATGCCATAGCATTAACAGCTCACTTCATACGTGAGAACATGCAGTGAGGTTGCCTATGGAGCTTTTTCTAAGTTACCTGGTGTTTTCTCTGATTCAGGGTCTAACTGGATAGTTCCTGAGAGCCTGGAATTCACTATGTAGACCAGGCTAGCCTACACTCACAAAGATCCATCTGCATTTGCCTTGGGACTGTTAAGATTAAAGCGTGGTAACTACACTTCACACATTAAATGGTTTTATGAAACTTACTAAATTTCATTATTTTTATTAGTATATATTAATTACATATAATGGGCTTCATATAATTTTTAAACATGCACATATGTGTTTTGATCACATTCACTCCCACTACCTTCTCTCCTGCTAATCTGTCTTCCCAGCTAGACACTTCTTCTCCTCCTCTTCCTCCTCCTTCTCCTTCTCTTCCTCTTCCTCCTCCTTCTCCTCCCCCCCCCCCCCCCCCGCCTCTGGCGTTTCAATTAGTTTAAGCAGGGTTGTTTATAGGAACACAGCTGGGGGTCTAGTTACAGGAACATGGCACCTTTCTGGGGGCTGTACTATAGATGAAAATGTCTCTCCACCCCTCAGCAAATATAAGGAATGGTGGTGGCCTCATGAGCTCCTCCCCACTTCGTGATTTTTGTGGGGGTTTTTAGCTTGCAAATGTCTTTCTGTGAAAGTGTGACTCTAACCAGAGTGAGTCCTGGGGATGTATCCTGTTTCCAGACAGCAAATTTTGCTGTTACTACGAAATATGTAATGAGCCATTTGGTGCCAGCGTTATATTTACCCATTTAGTCAGCTTGAATGACTACATTAGTCTTTAACAATGAAACTTAATTCATATCAGGTGAACAGGGAGCTACATCTGGGATCTGTTAGGATTCTATGTTCATGAGTTTATTTCGACAGGGAAAGGAAAAGGCATGTTAACCACAGCTCTGATTCAGAATTCTGAATTCAGCCACTCTGTGGCCACTTGGATCTGGTCCATGAATCAATTATGAGGCATCTCCCTCCCACATCTTGCTCTCCCAGTTTGAAATAAGTACAATGTGGGTTTTTTTTTCCTTGTCACTCCCACCTATTAAATCTGCCTGGGCGGTACCCAGACATTTTGGGTTGTGTTGCAAATTGCACATGCACATTTTCCTTCAAAGATGGCATCTTCTTGTGAAGAATTAGATGTAGGCCATTTGGTTGTCAATAATTAAGTGGTAGACTGACTCTTCCCAGGCCTTGGACAACACTAGCCATTCTCACAATCCATCTGGATTGTCTGGCTGTGTCTTTCTGGATTTGAAAGACCAGTGTTGGAATGTGAGTTCAAGTATAAGGAGTCATTAAAGCCAGTTATTATCACCAAAATGTCAAATGGTGCCAGTGGTAATGACAGTGCTGGAGTGTTTTCTATAAAGATCCTTGCCTTTCATGTCTAATGTGAAGGGTTGATATGTTTGTCCTGGAACAAGACAAGACCCAGCATCCCTTGAAGCATTTCTGCAACCTCATGTGACACCTCACTGTAATTTCCTTATTCATGGACTGACTGAGGAGACATTTCAGAAAGATGAACATTTTTAATGCATGCACGCACGTGTGTGTGTGTGTGTGTGTGTGTGTGTGTGTGTGTGTGTGTGTATGTGTGTGTAAGGAAGGGGAAAGTGGAAGTTGGTTCTCTCCTTCCATCATGTGGATCCTGGGGATTATTCAGGTCACTGGCTTTGTTCTTGGAAGCTTTTACCCACTGAGGTGCCTTGTTAGTCCCAAGATGACCAACATTTAGATAGGTGGTATATGTCAACTTACACTCAAAAACAAATTTGAAAGTCAAAGATGAGGTTTACCTTCATTGTTATTCGTTATCCTTCACGTTTAATATGGAAAGGCATCACTGGGATTCTCAAAGGAGTACAAACATAAGCCAGAAATAAATGCCTCCTTACTTCTCACTATCACTACGATTTAAAATACAGTGCTTGTATATACAACATGGTAGAGAGGAAATAGGCATGATAGCCACAAATGCAGCAAACTATTAACAGCTAACATCTGGCTCTCTATCATTCTTTTGAATTTTCAGCATGGTAGATACTATCTCAAAATAAAGAGTCTGAGTGTTTGCTTTGCAAATAAGTAGCCCAACTACCTATGGGCCTGAGGTGATGTCCGTGTCCCAGCCAATCTTGGGGACTCTGCCTGCATCCCTCTGCCTCTCTACTGTTTCTGGAATCGTCCTGTGACTTTTGGTAACTCTTGGCAAATGTGTAAATGCTTACTTTTTCTTCCCAATTTTTCAGTCTACATCTCTTCTGGTGAGAGCACAGGTAGCACACTTGAGGGCGCAAGCAGGAAATAAGCCAAGCCACGGAGTACAGGCCTGAGCAGTGGGAAGCATTGGTTGGGCCCCACCTATGCTGCTATGCTCCCTTAACTGTTTGCTCTGGCTCTTAACCATGGGGAGCGGAAAGCTGGGCTTCCTCCTCCCCCCCCCCCCCGCACTGCCCCCTTCTCCTCTGCCTCTCTCTTCATGCTTAGGTGTAGTACATACTTGATGTTTGTTGGCTGCATGAATGGATGAATAAATATAGTCTCGGATGCATTCTTCAGCTGGCTTCCTTCTCTTGCTTTCTCTCATGAAGGTGACTGTAACCTTCCAGGGCTGGGTTAACTTGAAGAACAAAATCTGACCTGTGTGACTCTTTAGGAAGTGGCTTTCTGCTTAGAGCTGTAATGAACAGACCATGTTTTGGAAATGACACATTGACAGTTATGCTCAAAGGGAAGATGACTAAAACCAGGGCACTACCAGCCGGCAGCTGCATACTTAGCCTGTGTCATGAGCCCCATATTATATACACATTTTTCTAATGACGTTTGAATAAAGGGGTAAAATACTTCTAAGGAGATATGGGTGCTCCTGTGCCTGGGAACCTCTCAGGTTTGATAACTCTTTCCAAGGCCCAGTTCACACAATTATCATCAGTGAACACTGTTGCCTGCAGCTGGATCATATACAAATATTCAGATTTTTGTTTTCCTCCCCATTCTGAAGGTTATCTCACTGGTTGCTCTGAAAATTAGCTGACAACCATTTCCCATAATGCTCCAAGGGCTGTCAAGCTGTCTGTCAAGCTGTCAGCTGACCAATCGTTCCCATGGTTCTTTTAGACTTCCGTATGATAAATTGAAAGGCCCTGTTATCTGTCTGTTGTGAAGGGGAGCTGTCTGGGCTTTGATAAGATATCACTTCTCCCAGGTGAGAGGTGGCTGACAGCATGCCCAAGCAAATCAACTCCTCAGAATGGAGCAGGACAAGAAGCCTGGGGCACAGTTTACAGACAGCTCCTCTTCTCTTTGTATTTAAGTTTCAGACTCATCCTTCCATGGTTACCAACAGTTATTTCTCTTTCTAGCTTGCAAATAACAACTGCTGCTCCTCTCACCATCAAGATTGAATCTCAAAGCTGAAAAAGCATCTTCTTGAGGTTTTTGGCTCATGGCTACAGACTGCCCATCTCTTGACCGACAAATGCTGATGTCACACTCATCTACTTCCCACAAGAAATACATGAAAATATACATGTTACTACCAAACAGATGAATTTTGACATCCAGTATATAATAAAATTAATTGCTTGTGTCTGGATAGGTATCCTCAACATGAGCTGGCTTAGGTTTGGCATTTTAGTGTTTGTTAGGAAAAAATAAAGTCCTGACATATATTCAAGGGGTTACTTTCAAAGCTTTTAATTTCTTATTGTTGCGTGTGTATGTTATGCTTGTGAGGAAGCCAGAGGACAAGTTTGTGGAGTTGATTTTCTCCTTCAGCCTTTGTGTGAGTTGCAGGGATTGAACTCAGGTCATTAGGCTTGCATGATCAACACTTTACCTTGCGAGACAAAAAAAAAAAAAAAAAACTTAATTTTTTTTTTATGGTTCTGAATTATACTCAGATAGTAAAAGCTGAATTTCTTTTTTGTGGTAATTTTTAAAATTTAAATTTGAAACAAGCTTGTTTTACATGTCAATCCCAGATCCCTCTCCCTGGCCTCCTTCCCTGTCCCTTCCCAACCTCCATCCCATCCCCTTTCTGCTCCCCAGGGAGGGTGAGGCCTTCCATGGGGAGTCTTCAAACTCTGTCATATCATTTGGAGCAGGGCTTAGGCCCTACCCTATATGGCTAGGTTGAGGGAGTATCCCTCTATGTGGAATGGGCTCCCAAAGTCCATTCATATTCTAGGGATAAATACTGACCCACTACCAGAGGCCCCATAGACTGCCCAATCCCTCCAACTAACACCACATTAAGGGAATCTGGGTCAGTCCTATGCTGGTTTCCCAGATATCAGACTGGGGTCCATGAGTTCCCCCTTGTTCAGGTTAGCTGTTTCTGTGGGTTTCTCCAGCCTGGTCTTGACCCCTTGAATTTCTACACATGGTGTGCATTAGGGAATGAGGGCATCCTCAGTAGATCAAGGCTGCTTGAAGAACTGGAGTAAGAAACTGTATAGTCAGGCAGGGAATTGAAGAGAAGGCTTTCTGAGGGAAGTCTGCCTGGAAGTGGGTCTATTTCAATTACAAACATGACCTTGTGTTTAGGATCAGGACCCTTAAGCTTCTACAAGCAGTGGGTAACAGGCCAAGCTCCCAAATCCTAACTATAGCAAGAACTGTTTTGCCCTTAGGGCTTGATCTCCTGACTGCCATACCTTCTTTCCTACAACTCTGACACATGCTGATTGGCTTTCATGACAAACAACTAAATGTGCCCTTTGGTGATCACTCAGGGAGATAGTGTGCTGTTGTTTCTTGTGTCCCTGAGCAGGATAAAAGAATGGCAGCTGCTAACATCACCACCTTGTGTACAAATATTTTTTTGCACACAGTCTCTTGCTAGTAGTGCCTCACAATTTCTCAAAGCAAGGCAGAGTTCCAGTGACAGACAACAGGTAAGTAACTTTGTCATTTGGAGTATGAGTAAATAAACCATGGCTTGTTTTCTTTTCCCTTCTTGACAATTAGTTATGCATGCAACACTCTTCTGCAGTCAAATAATTGTGAATGTCCCAGAGCCCTTGGGATTGAGAATCTGTCAGACTCCAGGGGACAATGAGTTGAGAGAAAAAGATAGAGGGCTGGCAGATGGCCACACAGGTAGAGCCCCTTGATACTGAGCCTTCCAACTTTGGTACCCAGGACCCACGTGGTAGAAGGAGGGAGCCAGTCCTCTGACCTCCCCACACACACTACGGTATGTGCACCCCATCACCTACAAACTAATAAATAAAAATGCAGTCTTTTTTTTTTTTTAAAGAAAGAAAAGGGACTTGAATTTCCCATGGTGCCAGGCAAGCCCCTGACCCATACCCATGCTCACGAATCCTTTTGACTTGCAAATGGGCTAAAGTTTGATGAAATTATCCCCTTAATGTATAGTTTTGGTGTCTGTCCAGTGAGGGAAACCTCATGAGGTACTGAACATCAGACTTTCCCCACAGGCTTCTGGCATGAGGGAGCAACCAGGCAAGTGCAAATTCTCAATTGTCCTTGGAAAGCATCTAAATTGTCACTTTTCCAAAGAGACATTACTCATCCCTTGTAGCGTTTTTGGCTAAGATCAAGTGGAAGACATACCTTGTGCACCAATGAAGGAGGCAGTGGCCCCAGAGGAGAGGTTGAAAATGTCCATGTAGGCCTCCAGGAACACAAAGAAGTATCTGGTGTTAACTCTTCCTCTCAAAAAATTCCAGTTCATTTCTAGGGAATAAAGGAATTAATTTTCCATTAGGATTTCTTATAGGCTTTCTCTTTTATAAGTGAACTCATAGTTTATTAGCCCACTGGGCTATGATGACCAGTCAGGGGGTAAAAAATGTCTCCCCTAGGTCTCAGTTTGATCCCTAAAACCTAGATTTACAAAGCTCTGACTGGTGGTGTGCACACCAAATCCTGGGTTGGGGAGGCAGACACAGGAATATCCCTAGGACTTCCTGAACACCAGGCTGGTCTAACCAGCAAGTTCTAGACTAGCGATAGACATGTCTCAAAGGAAGGTGACAGTCCCTGAGGAAAGATGCCTGAGATTGGTGTTGGACTCCACACACGTACACACATATGCACACATACATATGTACACATACCCACATGTATATACAATTATACAAATAAATTATTAGTTCGTATAGCAGCAAAATAAGAACAGTTATAAGCTGTTGAAAGTAGTGACCTAGCTAGGATTTCTATTGCTGTGACAAAACACCATGACCAAAAGAAACTTGGGAAGGAAAAGATTTATTTCATCTTCTATCTCTCAGAACAAACTTCATCCTTGAGGAAAGTTATGGCAGGAACTGAAGGCAGGAATGGGAAGGCAGGAGCTGATGCAGAGGCCATGGATGGGTGCTGCTTACTG
Organism: Phodopus roborovskii; assembly: GCF_943737965.1. NCBI lineage: Eukaryota > Metazoa > Chordata > Mammalia > Rodentia > Cricetidae > Phodopus > Phodopus roborovskii. The sequence continues at coordinate 4,027,409 of NW_026126433.1, forward strand.
GCTTGCTCCTTGTGGCTTGCTCAGTCTGCTTTCTTATATTATCCAGAGCCACCTGCCCAGGGGTGACCCCACCACAATGGCCTAGATACTCCCACATGAATCACTAATTAAGAAATCTTATGGTAGCATTTTCTTTGAGAGTCCCTGTTCCTAAATGACTCTAGCTTGTGTCAAGTTGACATAAACCAGCAGACAATTAATATCTTGTAGGTTTAAAGTTTTTATATTAAAGATAACATCTGATTATATGCTAAAATTTTTGCTTAGTGTTTTTTTAAAAAAAGGATAGCAACTCAAATTGTAACAGAATATATCTATCTGTGTATGTTTGTTTCTGTCTCTCCCTGGAAAGCCTGGCCCAGTATGTTTGTGACATTGACTAATGAAATTTTTGTCTAGTCTTGATTGCTCAGCAATGTATAACCATCCATTCTGATGCAACTGATCTTCTATGATCTCAGAAACCAAAGAGGGTCAGGTCCATCTTTGATGATAGTCTGCCTAGGAGTTTAAAAACATCTTGTATTTTTTAAAATTAGTATATGTGTATGAGTTTATTATTGCTGGCATTATTTCATCCTATTTCCTAGATGTAGAGGTGAGCTTCATTTCAGAAGTAGAGTCCAAATGGACAAACTATAAAATGTTGTGTTCTGCCAGGAATCAATCACATGACTAAAATATTTACACAGTGATGTTATACATCTATAGTCTCCCCCAGTTACAAAGTTATGATTTTCTAACCATGCAAATGCCATTTATACATTCTTTCTCACTTTAATGTACTTATTGTTATGTGAGAAGGGCTAGAATTAATCAGACCGAATTATATGTATCTATATTCTCTTGATTTATGTGAATTTGGGAGTGTCTTTATCCTGACAATTTTTCTGATAAATCAACTAGGAAATTCCCCAAAGGCTTGATTTCAGCCATTGTTATGGAAACTTCTTGTCAAGCCCTGTAATTCTGCCCTCTGACTAGTGACATGTGGGCTATTGAGAGCAGATGCATTTCCTTGAGACTTTCTGCCACCTTTCCTTGTGCTGTGAGATATCTCATAGTTTCCAAGAGGGAACGTGGTTTAAGACTTCTCTCTCTCTCTCTCTCTCTCTCTCTCTCTCTCTGTGTGTGTGTGGGGGGGCATGTGCCAGCTACATGTGTGTTGTGTCCTTTGAAGCCAGGGAAAGTGTTGGCTCCTTTGGAAGTTACAGGCAGTTGTACACCATCTGATGGGTGTACTGGGAACTGAACTTGGATAGATATTCTACAAGAATAGCAAGCACTCTTTATTGTTTGTTTTGAGACAGGGTCTCACTATATAGCTCTGGCGGTACTGGAATCTACTCTGCAGATCAGGCTGGCCTCGTCTCACAGAGATCCTCCTGCTTCTGCTTTTGAAGTGCTGGGATCAAAGGTGAGTCACTTTGCCTTGCTAATAGCAAGCACTCTTAACTACCATCTCTCTGGCCAACCAAGTTTCTTTTGGTTCAACAATTATGGTAGTGCGAGGTTCAGGAGATTGCAGAGGTCAGAGAGATGACAGAAATGTTAGCCACTGAGCAAACAGAAAGCTCAAATTGGCTAATTTCTGGTTCAAAGTCAGTTATCTACTCTCACTCTGCTCTGGTTAGCAGAGGACTCCGGCAAAGCATGTGAATGACCCAGGCAGTTAGGCTGTTCGACAGGAGCTTTATCTGGTTGAGGTAGACATCTACTGATAAAAGGCTCTAAACTAGGTAGCCAGTTCACTGCCATGTTGTTAGTCAAACACAGGAGAAACCCAACACCTAATTCTTAACTGGTGATTACATAGTCATTTACTTATGATGACAACAAGTGTGCCCTTACATGAACGTGTAAAGGATTTTTGATGGAATGGATCACAAAGAATACTTAGATGGGCTCCAGGCTTCTCCCCAGGGGCAATTTACTTGATGGTAAGCAGCTGTTTTGGGTGTCTGATGTTTAAAAAGGCAGAGTACTTGCAACTTTACAGGGAGAAAATGAACTTGCCAAGTCTGCAAACTGCCCAGTGGACACTGCTCTCCTTGCTGTTTGTAGCTACTCATGGCAAGTAATGTGGACATGTTGGATAAAAGTGTAGTGTCAATGTGAATTGAAATAGTCACCTTTGGCTCGGTTGCTGTCTAAAATTCTGCAACAAACATGACAGATAATACTGAAATGTTTCAATAAAAATAAGTTTTGAGGACCTGAGGGGTTGTTTAGTGATGGAGACCACTGGCTACTCTTCCAGAGGACCTGGGTTCAATTTCTATCACCCACATGGTGGCTCACAACCTTCTGAAAACTCCAGTTCTAGGGAATCCAATACTTCGTCAGGTATTTCATGCACATGGTACACATACATACATGCAGGCAAAACACTCATACACATAAAACAGTAAATAAAAACTAGCATTTGGGATTACAAACTTATACTAAAATACCATGTACTTTTATCTCCCTCTCTAATCCTTGTCTGAGACAGTGTCTCATGTAGACCAGGTTGGCCAGAAATTCAATATGTTGCAAAGATTGACCTTGAATTATGATTTTTCTGCCTCTCCTTCCCAACTGTTGGGATGACTTTGCCACCGGGCCCAGTTTTATGTGGCGCTGGGGATGAAATCCAGGCTTCATGAATGTTACAAAAGCATTCTACCTCCTAGGCTATACCTCCGGCTTTGAAACTGCCCATTTTAAACTGCATTTACATAGGAGAATTAACAAATTGCTTAGCAATTTCTTACTCTTCAAAAAATATTCAGACAGCATAACATTTCTACAGGACAAAGCCCACGTCAGAAAAACGCCTCTTATGTGAAGGTGAAGTTGAGTATACCAGTTACAAGAAAGAAAGAAATAGTGGTAGTCCTTGTCAACTAACTTTTTTTCCAAAACTCAAAATCATAGCAATGAAGACCTTTACACAAGCAACTCAGGGACGTGGAATAGGCCATCTAATTCTTTTGATGCATCAAGCCAGAGAAACTTTTCTACTGTTTAAAATTTCCTTTCTTATCCTGCCATGCCATATCTTCGTGCAGCTTGAATTACCCTCTTTTCCTCAGACTGGTAAGGCAGTGAAAAGATGTTTGTTCTGCTAATTAACTTTATTACCCTGATAACTCCCTGCAGCCTTTGAGGAAAACAATTACCGGTACCCCCCCTCATATTTTTTGCCAGTAGGGGTAAGAAAAAAAAAGGAGAAAAAAAAAAAAGGACAAAAAAAGACTATTAATTAGAATGGAGGCCCAGGTCCCTGCCACGTTCCCAGGCCCTCGAGCAGGATAGCATTACATTGTCAGTAGTAATTTAGCTCTCATCTGTCTGCGCTAATTATTGTCACATTCATCAAATTCATCAACAAAAGTGCTCTCAGAAGGATTGCATATTTGCTGTTAATACAGCATAAACTGGTGTTACCCATCACCACATTTGTGATTGTGAGAGGGACACAACTTATTCATCCCTAATTAGAGCAAGCTGGGTAATTAATTATGCATTCCGCCTTATTACTTCTGAGTTCCCAGATATTGTTTGTCTAAAAAGGGGGAGAAAGCAGGAGAGAGAAGCCTGAAAAAATGCAAAAAAAAAAAAAAAAAAAAAAAAAAAAAAAAAAGGAAAAAAGGGGGAAAAAAGGGTGATGTGTTTTGTCACATGTGGTATGCCATAATTCCCACCTGACAAAATAGCTGAATCAGTGGAAAATTGCGAGTTGTCAGCAGCAGAATAAACTGCTGCAATAGCTGATTAGCGATCAGCACCTGTGACAGGTGCTGTACGGGACTGTAAACTTGGTTTGATTAACAGTCACTGGACGAATAAATATTAGTGACAGTCACCGGAGAGCAAGTTTGCTTGTTTGCTTCCTGTTAACAAATCACATGCGTTAAAGTTATTGATATTTCTGTCTGAGACACAGTAGTTTTTTTTTTTTTTTTTTTTTTTTTTATCTGCCAACACTAGCAGGGTGTTCTAACGGATTGTGTTTATTTCTGTTCTGTTATTTTATTTCAAAGCTAAAACTCTACTTTGACAGGATGACCTATAGGGGTTTAAATCTACCAGGTGCAGGAGAACAAAAAGAAAAAACAAAACAAAACAAAACAAAAACTACCACCACCCCACCAACAAAAACAACCCAGATTCACACTTGGCTTAGTTAGTTGATGCTCCCCTGCTAGCAATCTCTCTCTCTCTCTCTCTCTCTCTCTCTCTCTCTCTCTCTCTGTGTGTGTGTGTGTGTGTGTGCTTGTATATACACATATGTGCCTACATTCATTACACCCTTTCACATATATGTACAATAATTACTAAAGAAGTTTCAGCTGAAAAAAAGACACAGGTACTAACTTAGAAGCTGTGATAACCACCTAGCTTTTAAATGTTTAAGTTTACTCTGAAAATATCAGTGGTGTGAGTCCAGGGTGTAAAGGACCCTTCTCATTAGTTAGGTATACCAAACCTGTGCCAGCCTGAGTGCCTCTGGGGAGTTGGCCAGTATGGACAGTGACTATTGTACAAGTTGACAAGCAAAGGGTGAAAGATGGAAGGAACATGTTTTGTCATAAAATCTTGTGTGTGTATCAGTGTGTGTGTGTGTGTGAGAGAGAGAGAAGCACACACACACACACACACACACACACACACACACACACAGAGATCAGGGCCTCAGGTAGTCCAGCTTGGCCTCAAACTCCTTGTGTAGCCAGGGATGTCCTGGACTTCTTGTTTCTTTCCTTCCCAGTGCTGGGATCAGATGCATGCGCCATTTTGCCGGGTTTATGAGGTGCTTAGGATGGAGCCTAGATCTCTGTGTGTGGTGATTTACTGAGCTAAGTCCCCAGTCTTTATGTTTAGATTATAGTAATAATAGAAGACACTGCTTCAGCGTGGTACGCTGCATGTTTGTGGTGTCTAGAGAGGTTAAGATTGGGATCCTGAAGACCTGATTTCAAATCTCAGTGTGAGTCTGGCTATGGTGTTCAATCTGCCAGAGTTTTGCTTTCTTGTGGGTGAATGGGAACACTGCTAACATACACTATATGGAAACGAGACAGTGGGTATCCAGCACCTTCATGGCTCCTGCCACAGTCAGTGCCAAGTTACAACTTAGCCATGCGCACACAACATCCAGGTTGTCTCCAGTTTCCATTTCAATAGGAAGTTACTATAACACCAACCAGTTGCCCCCTTTCCTCCTCAGTGTACAACCAGCCACTAAAATTAAAACATTATGTCCATCCCTAGTGAAAAATCAAGATGAGAGACTTCCCCAGAGTGACACCCCAAGGGGCCACTAAGGGGCTTCTTGAGATACAAAACTGAACCTCTGGAGCAGAATCTAGAGACCCCCTTCCTTCCATCAAGCTCCTGAAGAAAATTTCTGAAAAGTTCTGGGTGATGGTAGATATCCTCTGAGAGAAGTGTTTAGTGCTATCACGTTTTTGTTTTGTTTTGTTTTTGTTTTTTGTTTTTGATGGAATTGAGATAATTACCAATGTCAACAATAGAACACCCTAGTAACAAGGCAAGCTGTCCATTTAGCATGCATTTAGCATGTGCATACATGTTAACACCTAAGGGACTAAAAAGTGTTAAGAAAATTGCCAAGCTTGATGTCCAGGCTGGGTCCTATCAACCCAGCAAGGCTGAGGCAGGAGGATTGTTAGGGGACTAGCCTGAGCAACATAGTGAGAACTTGTCTCAAAATAAAAATAAAAAAAGAAATCAAATACAATGAAGTGAAAGTTGGGGAAATAGCAGTTCAATCCTCAGTAGCACACATATACCAAATAGTAAAGATGACATTCTTTGGAATATTAGGGAATATGTGTGTGCTAGCTAGTCTTATGTCAACTTGACACACAAATTGCAGTTATATGAAAGGAAGGAAACTTAATTAAGAAAAATGCCCCCACAAGGCTGTAGGGCATTTTCTTAATTAATTATTGATAGGGAGGGCCAAGCCCACTGTGGGTGGTGCCACCCCTGGGCTGAACCCTGGTTCTATAAGAAAGCAGGCTGAACAAGTCATGGGAAGAAAGCCAGCAAGCAGCATCCCTCCATGACCTCTGTATCAGTGTCTGCTTCCAGGTTCCTGACCTGCTTGAGTTCCTGTCCTGACTTCTTTCAAGGATGAACAGTGCTGTGGAAGTCTAAGCCAAATAAACACTTTTTCTCCAACTTGCTTTTTGATCATGGTGTTTCAGCACAGTAGTAATAGAAACCCTAACTCAGACGATGTGCCTGCTGGATTATCTTCAATCCATAATATATAACATAGGCATATAGAAAGTAAACAGGTCAAAACTGATAGGCATCTGGTTTGTTTCTGCATTACCTGTGGCTGCTGAGTTGTTACATCAAAAATAGCACACTCAACAAAACCAGAAATATTTACTATTTGGCCCTTTTCAGAAAATGTTCATCTCTATTGAGGAGTAGTGCTATTCAAAGTTTGGGACAGGCAGACAAATCCCATAGGACCTTCTTGACCCCTTTCAGACTCAGTATGTTATCCTGCATTCCCGACAGACTGCTTGAAGACCACTGTGGAGGATCAGAGGCTTGGATCACAATTCTCACCATCAGAGGCTTGTATCTGCCTGATCAGGGCAGGTCTTTCAGGAGTAGATGCACTTTAACTAAGTATACAAGACCCAATAGGAGCCTAGAGCCCAGAGTGTGCTGTTCTGTCCACATGGCACTGGGATGCTGCAGGTGTGCGGTTTATTTCTAATAATGGGAAGGAGATGGAGATGAGACCATTGGATATTTAGACTGTTCCAAGACTTCAAGCTGATACCCATGTATAGGATGTCCCCTTGTTTCTCTCTCTCTCTTTCCCTGTTCTCTGTCAAGACAGGGTCTCTTTCTGTCATTGAACTATACCATTTTAGCTAGGCTGAGTAATGTCCCTCACCACAGGACCTGACTTTCTGCACTCCACCCCACCATGCTAAATGCCTGGCTTTGTTGTGGGTGGGTGGATGGTGGGGGGGGGAGGAGAATCCAGGTCTTAAGTTCTTCTGCTTGTATAGGCAGAGCTTTTCCCAACTCCCAGCCCATATTGTATGCTTTATAAACAACTAAAGAGAGGAGTTGGAAGCCTCTGGACATAGAAAGTGATGAATGTTTAAAGAAAAAAATGCTAATTACATAGGCTCATCATTATGAATTATAGTATATAAAACAGCTTATCACACTGTGCCTCAGAAACATGTACAGTTATTATGTGCCAATTAAGGTAAATAAAAAAATAAATGCAAACAAATGTGAGATCAAATGACCCAATGAAAAGCTGCATCGAGGTTTGTTCTTAGCAATCTTTTGTAACAGAAATGGCTGGCATGGAAATGGGGGGTTACATTATGGACTGCTGGAAACAGTCGTAGGAAGACTTGGGCTGGTCAGGAGAGGACATGGTGACAACACCAGCCCGAGCTTCTCTGTGATTGCCACTGAAGGCCTGGGAAGGGCAGATGAGCTGGCCCCATGTTGGCTAGTGGGGTGGGTTCAGTAGCTCCAGGTCTCAGGAGCTTATTGTAGCTATATGAAGAACAGCCTGGGCCCTGGGGCATGTCTGGAATGTAAAACCTGGGTAAGGGGGGATTTGGAATTATGATCTTGGACTGTTTGGCTTTCATGTGAGAGATATTCTCCTGGGTGAGCTGTCCCCAGAAATCAGCATTGGGAGCAAAAGTCCCTGCAGTGTCAGCAGAACCCTGGGTGTTAAAGCATGAGATAAAGTGTATCACTCTACTTCCTACGTGGTTATGGGAATGGCAGAGACCAGGCACACCTTTCATTACCTGTTCTGTGTTGCTGTACTTGTCTGGCCTCCCTTCAGATTCTCATTCATCTCACATCTGCTCACTCTTGTAGTTCATGTTTTCACTTGTTGGGACGGAGCTTGCAGTGCTGTTCAGCCTGCTCCATCTTCTGAGTGTCTATGGCTACAGGTCCCTGTTGCTTCTTTTCATTCCTTATCACACAGTGAACTTGGCCTTGGAGCAGCACCCCTTACCACGATGTGATACCACATGGTAGCTAAAACGGCTTGCCTGCATTAGTCATTCCAACCTGATGATAACTCTACAGCCACGAGAAGCAGGTACTGAGAGAAGAGAGGGCTGGCTTAGTGACCTAATTGTGTTTCTGTGTCACTGTTACAAACTAGCTTCCTCATCAATAAAATAGAGATGGGGAAGTTCTGTAAGTAGTTGATGGTGGAGCTCGAACACAACCACGAATGGTAGTTTCTGAGCAATCTGCACTGTCGAAGTAACCGCTGAGCTAAAGCCAGCCCAAGAGATGGGGAAGTTTAGAGTAATAGTTCCCAAATCCCCATGGGACTTTGTGCCTTTGAAACACTGGCTGGACTGAAAGTTTTGTTAGTCGCAAATGAACGTGGCTCACTTTCTAATGTTACATTTTAGGGGAATATCGAGGCTTTAACATCTTATTCTTGGTATTCTTGATGCTTGTTTGTAACTCTTTTATTAATTTATTAACAAAACTAGAGTCCTGGGAAGATGGCTCAGTCTGTAAAATGGGCCTGAGTTTGGATCCCCAGCATCCACATGAAAAGCCTGGGCATGGAGAAGAACAGGAAAGAGACCCACCTGTCCCCTGAATTGACCCCTTTCGTTCAGTTCTCAAAGAGCCAACCCACTGCCACAGGTTAAAGCTAGATTCCAAAACAACAGAAACAACAGGAAGCCTATGAACTCATGGAAACTGAACAACTCTCTACTGAATGATTTCTGGGTCAAGGCATAAATAAAGAAATTAAAGACTTCCTAGAATTCAATTAAAATGAATACCTGAATTTATGGGACACAATAAAAGACAACCCAAGAGGAACGTTCATAGCTTTAAGGGTCTACATAAAGAAATTGGAGTGATCTCATACTAGCAATTTAGTAGCACACCTGAAAGTTCTAGAACAAAAAGAAGCAAAAACATCCAAGAGAAGTAGAGGGCAGGAAATAATCAAATTGAGGCTTGAAATCAGTAACATAGAAACAAAGAGAACAATACAAAGAATCAATGAAAGAGTTGGATCTTTGAGAAAATCAACTAGATAGACAAATCCTTGTCCAAACTAACTAAAAGACAGAAAGAGAATATCTAAATTAATAAAATCAGAAAACAAAATAAGGGACATAACAACAGATACCAAGAAAATCCAAAGAATCATTAGGTCATACTTTAAAAACCTGTACTCCACAAAATTGTAAAATCTAAAAGAAATGGACAACTTTCTTGATAGATACCACTTACCAAAGTTAAATCAAGATCAGATAAATAATTTAAATAGCCTGTAAACTCCAAGGAAACAGAAATAGTTATTAAAAGTCTCCTAACAAAAGGTGGGGGGAAGCCCCAGATCAGATGGTTTAGTACAGAATTCTACTACACTTTCAAAGACGAGTTAACACCAATACTCCTCAAATTTTATTCTACAAGAAACAGGAGATACATTGTCAAATTCATTTTATGAGCTCACAGTTATTCTGATACCCAAATTATGCAAAATTCAACAAAAACTACAAATCAAATTCCCTCATGAACATTGATGCAAAAATACTCAGTAAAATATTTGCAAATGGAATCTAAGAACATATAAAAAAAGATCACACACAATGATCAAGTAGGTTTCACCCTAGAGATGCAGGGATGATTCAACATATAAAAGTCCCCAGGGAGCAGAAAGGGGATAGGATGGGGGTTATGGTGGGAACAGGAGGGGATGAGAGGGTATGGGAACTGGGATTGACATGTATAACAAGCCTGTTTCACATTTAAATAAAAAATCATCAAAAAAAGTCTGTTAATGTAATCCACCATATAAACCAACTGAAAGAAAGCAACCACATGATCATCTCATTAGATGCCAAAAAAGTCTTTGGTAAAATCCAACACCCATTCAGGATAAAAGTCTTGGAGAGATCAGGGATATAAGGGCCATACCTAAACATTATAAAGATAATTTACAGCAAGCCTATAGCCAACATCAAATTAAATGGAGAAAAATTTAAAGCAATTCCACTAAAATAAGGAACAAGTCTGTCCACTCTCTCCATCTCTATAAAATATAGTAGTTGAATTTCTTGCTAGAGCAACAAGACAATTGAAGAAGATCAAGGAAATATAAATTAGAGAAGAAGTCAAACTTTCACTGTTTGCTGATGATATGATAGTATTTATAAATGATCCCACAAATTCCACCAGGGAACTTCTATAATTGATAAACACCTTTATCAAAATGACTGGATACAAGATTGACTCAAAAAACAAAAACCAGTAGCCTTCCTAAATACAAACAATAAATGGGAATAATAAAAGGGAAACAACACCCTTTAAAATAGCCACAAATAATGGAAAATATCTTAGGGTAACTCTAGCCAAGAAAGTGAAAGACTTTTATGACAATAACTACAAGTCTTTGAAGAAAGAATATGGAGAAAATATCAGAAGATGGAAATATATCCCATGCTCATGGATTAGTAGGATTAACATAGTAAAAATGACCATCTTACCAAAAGCCATCTATGGATTCAATGCAATTACCATTAAAATTCCAACATAGTTCTTTATAGACCTTGAAAGAACAATTCTCAGATTCTTATGGAAAAACAAAAAACCCAGGATAACTAAAACAACCCTATACAGTAAAAGAACTTCCAAAGGTATCACAATCCCTAATTTCAAGCTGTACCATAGAGCAATAGTAATAAAAAATGGCCTGGTTCAATTGAATCAAATCAAAGACCCAGCCCTAAATCACATATTTATGGACACCTGTTTTTTGTTTTTGGATAAAGAATCCAGAAATATACAAAGGAAAAAAGAAACATCTTCAATTAATGGTGTTGGTTTAACTGGATGTTGGCATGTAGAAGACTGCAAATAGATTTATATCTGTCATCCTGCACAAAACTCAAGGCCAAGTGGATCAAAGACCTCAACATACAACCAGATACACTGAATCTGATAGAAAAGAAAGTGGGAACTAGCCTTGAACACATTGTCACAAGAGACAACTTCCTGAAAAAAACAGCACAGGTACTAAAATCAGCAATTAATAAATGGGACCCTATGAAACTGAACAGTTTCTGTAAAGCAAAGAACACTGTCAAAAGGACAAAATGTCAGCCTACAAAATGGTAAAAAAAAAATGTCAACAACTCCACACCTGACAGAGGGCTAATTCCCAAAATATACAGAGAACTCAAGAAACTGGATATAAACAAACCAAATATTCGGATTAAAAAGAGGGTACATTATCAATAGAGGAATCTCAAATGGCTAAGAAACACTTAAATGTCCAACATCCTTATTAATTACAAAAATGCAAATCAAAACAACTTTGAGATTTCATCTTACATCTGTCAAAATAGAAATGACAACTCATACTTGTGAGGATGTGGAATAAGGGGAACATTCCTCCATTGCTTGTGGGAGTGCAAACTAGTATGGCCACTTTGGAAATCAATATGGCAGTTTCTCAGAAAATTGGGAATTACTCCACCTCAAGACCCAGCTATACACCACTCTTGGGCATATATCCAAAGGATGTTCCATTCTTCAACAAGGACACCTGCTCAGCTATGTTCATAACAGTTTTGTACATAATAGCCCAGAAACTGGAAACAACCTAGATGCTCCTCAGCAGAAGAATGGATAAAAAATGTGGTGTATTTACACAATGGAGGGTTACACAGCTGCTAAAAAAAAATGACATCATGAAATTTGCAGCCAAATGGATGGAACTAGAAAAGAAAATCATCTAGAGTGAGGTAACCCAGACCCATAAAGACAAATATGTTTGCACACTTGATATGTATTCATTTATAAGTAATTATTAACTGTAAAGAAAAGGATAATCAGGCTACAAACTGCAGACCCAGAGAGGCTAAATAACAAGGAGGGCTCAAGTAGGATGTGTGTGTGTGTGATATGCATAGATCTTTCTGGGAAGGGGACATAAAGTAGATTTTGAGAGTAGATTGGGAATGGTTGGGATGGGGACAGAGAGATTTTTGTGTGGGTGGGTGGGGGGGGCTGGAATGGAGGGAGAGTAATGGGAAAGGTAACTGGAATTGGGGGACGTTTTGGGGGACAAGGCAGAAACCTAGTTCAATGGAAACTGCCTGGAATCTATCTACAAGGGTGACCCTAGTGAAAACAGAATCTAGCATAATCGTCATCAGAGAGGCTTCATCCAGCGACTAACAGGTGCAGATGCAGAAACCCACAGCTAAATGCAGAGCTGGGGAAATCCTGTGGGAGAAAGGGAAAAAGGATTATAGGAGCCAGGGGGATCAAGGCTACCAGGAGCAAGGGCCCACAGGTTCAATTAAACAGGGCTCAATGGGGCTCACAGAGACGGGACTGACAATCGGGGAACCTGTATGGGTTTGACCTAGGCCCTCTGTGTATATGTTATGATTGTATAGCTTATTATTTCTGTGGGACTCTTAACAATAGGAGTCGGGGCATGTCTGTGACTCTTTTGCCTGCCTTTGGGACACTTCCTCCTTGATATGAGGTATGCACCTAGTCTTATTGTAACTTGTTATGCCATATTTGGTTGATATCCCTGGAAATGGAGGAGAGTGTGGGAGAGAGAGGTGGGTGGGGTGCTGGGAGGAGAGGGGGAAGGGGAAACTGAAGTGGGGATATAGTATATGAGAAGAGAAATAAATAAATTTATTTAAAATAATGAAAAAGGAAGGAAGGGAGGAATGAAGGAAGGGAGGAATGAAGGAAGGGAGGAATGAAGGAAGGGAGGAAGGAAGGAAGATGGGCATGGTGATACACCTGTTATACATGGGGACAGTGCTGGGAGTGAAGGAGGCAGGAGGAGCCTGGGACTCATTGATAAGCCTGTCTAGTTGACTTGGTGAGCTCCAGGCCAGTGAAAGGCCCCTTTCAAAAATGAAACACAGCGAAACAGCATAGATAGCAGCTGGGAAAGCATTCAAGACTGTCTTCTGGTATTCCCAGATGTGCACCACACACACTTCAAGCACACGTGTGCATGTATGCACACACACATCTTAAACCCTTTGAGTCAGGTCTTGTTAACTATCCGGTTTTATGTTCCTCAGCATTTTATGTTAAAGGGGCATCCAGGAAACGCAGGTGAAGCTGAATTAGAGTGTGAGTGCCTACAAGTCAGCAGTTTTGGAAAGTGGAACCCTGGCAGGTCATGAGGGTGAGCCTTGCACAGTAGGGAGGACGCTGATAGGACAGATGATTGACACATAACAGACTGATGAGGAGGATAAGATTCTGTAAATCTCTGAAAAGAAAGAGGTTCTGAAACCTTGGAAGAGTCCCTAGACTTTAAATTACTTAATATTTCATTATATTTCTGGTGATTAAAGTCATACCTGATTATTCTTCAATTAGGTGTGAATTAACTCATTAAGAAAAATTGAGCATTAAGATTAGAATTTATTTTTTGAGCCAGACATGGTCATGCACTATGATTGCTCGGTCATGAACTGAAGCCTAGCCAAATCCAGACTGGGCTACATAGTGAAACCCTGTCTCAAAAAAACCCAACAGTTAAACATACAAAGAGATTGGGACTTTCACATTAATAGTTTGTCTGACAGAAGGCAATCTGTCTACAACAGTGCCGGTGCTAAGCCTGCCTGAGTTTTATTGGCGTTAAGGTCTTATTTTCATCCTTTAATACATTCTGCTTCTAGACGTTGTTTTTGATCAGAAAACTGAAACGTTGCAGTGGGTGGAAATGTGGGCAAGCACAGAACTAATGCCAAAAGACGCAAAAATGCCATGAAAATGCTTGGCCCAGAAATAATAGCTTACCAAAATACACACATAGTTGTTGGACTCCAGAGCAGATACATAGCTGCCTGTATAGGCAACGGTGCTGCCGGCCAACAAGCCCGGAGCCAGGCCAGCCCCATCCAGATGCCTCTGCCAATGATGAGCCATTTGGCTTCTTGTCCCCTGGCTGTCAACCTCCTCTCATTCTCGCTGGCAGGAATTTCTACAGGGGCTGCACAAATAAATTAAGACTCCGAAGAGTTCTGGATAAAGACGGGGCAACAGTGTAGAGCCCCGCGACATGGGAGCCATTCCTGCTCGATGAACGTCTTTCTCCTTTAGCCTCCAAGTTTCACAGAACTCTCATGTCTACGCCATCCCCACAGATAAATGCAATCACTTGGGAAATGAAGAGTGCTAGAGTTTGATTTCTGCAAGAAGCCAGCTCTCTTCAATCCAGATGTGTCTGGCATGTTTTGTTGCTGTGAGTATGCATGTGCCCAGTTGCACATGTGTGTGCAGATGTGTAGGCACATGTGTGCAGCTATGTATAGAGACTAGAGGACAATCTTGGGTGCCATTCTTCAGGTGATGTCCACCTTGTCTTATGAGATAGGGTCATCCACTAAAGCAGGGTGGCTCACAGGTTAAGCTAGAGGGGTGGCCAGCAAGTCTCAGTGACCTGTGTCTCCATTTTCCAGTGCTGGGATTTGATTTTTATGTGGGTTCCAGCCTTCTTTAGAGTCCATTACACATGTGAAGCTTGTAGCACGAACACCATTCTGTGATTCACCCAACAATAGCACACCCCAGGACAGTACAGGGAGATGCTGTGTTGAAAATCTCATACTTTATTTTGCATAATAAATAGTATTTTGAAACCCAAATCAATGTCACATAGAACATTAAAGTGCTATGGCACAGAAGAGAAAAGTAGCAGAAGGGGACCAGGATGCCCTTGTTCTTCTGGACTCAGAGCTAATTATTCTGAGTGACTGCATTTTTGGAACTGGAGAGAAATTTGTGGCATTCTCCAGAAGACTTTTCCAACTTGCCCACAGGATAGAGGATCACCTTGTCAGAACCACTCATAAAGTAAGTGATGTCAAAAACACCAAGCCAGCTTTGCCCTAGATGCCCTAGAGGCTTCAGGTTGTCCTGGATGCTCTTATGGAGGGTCTCAGGTCACAGATTATGTAACAAGGCAACGGTTGCTCTTAGGTATCTGAGCATTATTGATGTTAACAAATCATCCCCAGATAGACAGGATGAATGGAAAATATACTACTTTATCCCTCTTTAGATAAAAAGATCTGCTTGGTTGTGGGAGTCAAGTTTAACTTTTTGTTTTCCATGTATACATTCATAGTGAAAAAAAATCTTCCATTTTCTTGTAACAATCACCACTGACTACACTGACGTGTTGTCTCCACAGTTTGACCTCTTCCTGGCACACAGCACACTGCAGCAAAAGAAGTAAACCCACGGAAACCCTAGGATGATGCAGCATTGGCATCTATCATCTCCTAATGGTTTCCTAAGTCACCAGCCTAAATGAAGCCTCTTTATATGGTCCTCTGGGATCTACCTAGCCCCTCACCATAAAATATCAAATTACTGTCACCTACATAATTCTCTATGTTCTCTTTTCAAGAATGGGACTATGAGACACAGTACCTTCTTTCAGCCTGAACTAAGGGGCTAAGTTCATATGTCTCCTTTTCTACTGACTGTGATAAGAGAAGCAGCTTCATGGACCTGCCAGATGGTTTAGTGGGTGAGCCCACACAGAGGAAAGAGAAAAGCAACTCCCTCCAGGGTTGCCCTCTAACCTCCATATGTATGAATAGACATAAAATGTTAAAACCGAGGGTGCCTTCAATTTGAGTTTCTGTTCCTTTGCCCTTCGTGTCTGTCTTTGAACACCAGCTTTCCCCTTACTCCTCTGTGGCCCGTGACAAGCCTCGGGCACATAGAAACACCAGCAGATCCCAACAGCCGCTATAGGGATGCCTGCTCCTTCCTCACTGAATGACAACGGGCCAAGACAGAATACTTATCCCAGACTTGAGGCTGTATGGTAAATGTCAGGTCACGGATTGTCAAGCAGCATTTGTTCATGCTTCTTATTCTTTTGTGGGATGATGACACTAGCATGTCTGAGCCGACTCTTTAACCACCAATTTTGACAAATGTTAACAACTTTCCCTAAACTTCCTGGGTGCTCTGCAGGTGTTCTACAGGCATGTTTCTTTTGTCATGATCTGCTGACAGTGTTGTTAAAGTTTGAGCTGTACAACTACCACTTTACAGATAAAGGAAATAAGGACTTGTGCCCTGTGCAGTAAGGTTCATGGCTAAGTCAAGGTGGGCAGAATCTGAACCTGGCTTTTGGAATCCAGAACCTATTCTGTGTGTGTGTGTGTGTGTGTGTGTGTGTGTGTGTGTGGTGTAGTACTTTGTGCATGTGTGTATGTGTGTGTGTGGTGTAGTACTTTGTGTATGTGTGTATGTGTGTGTGCAGTTGCATACACAGGTTCAAGGCTGACTTGGGGTATCTTCCTCTATCATTCACCATCTTTTTTTTAATTAATGACATTTCCTTATTTGGTGTGTGTGTGTGTGTGTGTGTGTGTGTGTGTGTGTGTGTGTGTGTACATGTAGAGGTGAGAAGACAACCCCCTTCTTTTCCTAGCATGTGTGTCCTCAGGGATTGAACTTATGTCATCTTGTTTACCCTCTACCTTAGTTTTTGAGACAGAGTAGATCACGTATCTGGAGTTCACCATTCTGATTAGATTGACTAGTTGATAGACTTTCTGGATCCTCCTGTCTCTGCGCCCCTCTGCCCCAGTACTGCCCTGTAACATCCAGCATTTCCATGAGTGCTGGGGATTGAGCTCAATTTCTCATGATTGCACAGTGAGCACTTTACCATATTCTCAGTCCCCCAAACCCACAGTCTTCAACAACACTCTGTGAGGTGAAAGGGATTTGAGAGCCGCTGACTCTGGGAATTTGGAGTTACACTAATGTAGCTCCAATGTGTGCCTCCATATCCAGGTGGAATAAGATAGATACTGTTTCCAAGAGTGAACAGTGTCTTCTTGATCCCCTGTGTGATAGTACTCTGTGTGCAACCTCAGAAAAAGCATTTCTGAGTCAACTCAATTATAGTGTCTACTGATTGCTTTAAAAATTCTGAACGATCACTATTCCTTAGCATATAAGAATCTTGTAAATTAATAATGACTTCCTGGGGTGAAGGACCATGACTGAGAAAACAGGAAGTACAGCACATGAACTATGTATGAATGATGCAGCAGAAAGGAAACATCTGAATGGCTGAATGGTCTGAGTCAGGTCACTCTGAGTCCCCCATCTGCTCTACGTTAGGAGAAAGAGATGAATGATGAACAGATGAAGATGCCAATGCATCAGGATATCCGAATGCACAGATTCCTCAATATCATCTCACTTTCCTCTAATAGCTCATTTATAGGAAATGTAATGCGATTGAGAAGGCGAGAAGTGATGGATCTGAGATGCAAACCTAAGGTTTCTATTTTCTACTCTTTTTTTCAAGATTCCACTCTGGAAAACTGATTTCCAAGTATGTCCTCCAGTCAGGCAATATTTGAGCCGATTGTTTAACACCTCCAGGACCTGAGCTTTAAAAACTAACCACTGGTTAGGCAAAGAGCCTGGCTTTCAGTGAAGGGCTCTGTGTACAGGGCTCCAGACTCAAAGCCTGGATGCAAATGCTGGTCTTTTTGTGCCCAGTGGTTGGGCAAGAGATTGGACTTACCACTAAATTAACAAAGGAAAGCTAGATCGCATTTAGTAAATTATAGCAGACAGACATGGCCAATAGTGTGACACTAGCTTGCCAATAGCAGTGAAGAATTGAGAGTTCAGAAATCAGCCCAAACATCTACAGCCAACTGATTTTTGACAAGTGGCAATGGTTAGTTCTAAATGTCAAATTGCCACAGTTTAGATTAGAATCACCTGGGGGGGGGGTAAAGACTCACTGGAGTAATTGTCCTGATCAGGTTGTTTTCTGTGGGCATGTCTGTGAAGAGTTATCTTGATTGCTAAATGATACAGGAGGGCCAAGATCGTAGTGTGTGTGTGTGGGGGGGGGGGCAGCATTCCTAAGCAGGTGGTCACCAACTGGGCAGGAAAGTTAGCTAAGTATAAGCCTGCCAGCCAGCTGCATAGTTCTGCTCCACCTCTTGAGCTTCGAAATGACTCCCTTGGCCAGAGGTAGTGCTGTGTGAAGTAGCCTTAAGGTTGGCTTTCTAGTCCGTGTTTTGAATTCCTGCCTTGACTTCTCTCAACGATGGACTATGAGTTAGAATTCTGTTTCTTTTGCACCTTTCCTCAGGGTATTTGTCACAGCAACAAAAATAAATATAGCACAAGGGATCAAGTTTAGTCAACAGAGAAGTGACATCAATAAATAAATCTAGATTGCTATGTGCAGGACAGATTGGGCTCTTCATACCACACACAAACGTTAACTGAAAATAACCAACAACCTAAATAGAAGAACTAAACCCATGAACCTCCTAGAAGAAAAAAGGATAAAGTTCCTTGAAATTGAGGTTGAATGATTTGTAGCTGTGACACATAACACATGAGCAAAAAAAGAGGAAAAGAGGTGAATCATACTTTTTACTAAACCCAAATACTTCTTCTGACTCAAATGGCATTGCTAAAAAATGAACAAACAGCATATAGAATGGGAGATCGGTTTGCCAAACATGTAACAGATATCAGAATATACTTAGAACTGTGAGCAAACACTGAGCTCAAGAAGTGGGTAAATGGGCTAGACAGATGGCTCAGTGTTTAAAAGTACTTGCTGCTCTTCCAGGGGACCTGAGTTCAGTTATACACAGAGCAGCTCAAAACTGCCTATAATGCCACCCCTCTTCTAGCTCCTGCTGGCAACTAGACTCACATGTTCATACCCAACCTCCATGTCAATGTAATTAAAAATAAAAATGACTCTAAAACAATAACAACAACAACAACAAGAAACGGACAAAGGGCTGACAGAGACATGTCTTCAAAGATGACATGTGAGTGAGTAACGAGTCCAAGAGCACTGACCATTTGGGAAGTGCAAGTGGAAATGCTCATTGAAGGACAGACCTTGACATGATAGACCCAAACATATGTAGGCTCATCAACAAACTAAGCACAGAATTCCCACATACCCCTGTTATTACACACCCAACGCTTGAACATATACCCCGAATAACTGAAAACAGAAACTTAGACATTACGTGTGTGAAATGACACAGTAACAGTGTTCACAACAGCCAAAGCACACAAGTCAAGTACTTCTAAACAGATGAACAGATTATAAAAATGTGGTCCCTGTGCACAAAGAAATAGTACTGGCTCATAAAGAGGAGTAAAATTCTCCTGTACATGCTTCCTGAAGCAAGGAAGACATGGAAGAACAAACATTGTATGATTCCACATAGATGAAAAACCAGGAATAGACAAATCTATAAGAATAGAAAGTAGACCAGAGACATTACTACATGCTGGGAGAAAGAGAAGTGGGAAGTGTAGTAGGCTTTTTCTGGACTCTCAAATTATGGCACAGAAACCTATTATTAATTATGAAACTCAGCCTATAGCTTAGGCTTGTTTCTAACTATCTCTTCCAACTTAAATCAACCCATTTCTATTCATCTATGTGCTGTCACATGGCTTGTGGCTTTTACATCTCCTCCTGTATGCCTTGTACGACCTGTCTGTCTGGCGACTCCATCTTTCTTTTCCCTGAGACCTCTCTGTCCCTAGAAGTCCCACCTACCCCTTTCCTGCCTAGCTATTGGCCAATCATCTCTTCATTAAACCAATCGCAGTGGCACATCTCCACACAGTGTAAAGGAATGTTCTGAAACAGGGAAGTTATAGGAAGGTATAGGATTTCTGCTGATTGCCCTGTCACTTCATCTCTTTCCACCCATAGATTAGTGTAGCTCTCTGTCCTCATCAGAGTGGTGAGTGGCTAACACAGAAATGCATAACTCATCAAGGTGCAGAGAACAAGTGTCAGTGAAGTTGTCATTTGTAAACCTCCAAAGGTCCCATTGTGAAAGGGAGGTGGTGGAAAGACTGTAATAGAGAGGTCAGAGGTGACTGGATTGAAACAGTGTCTTCTGGACATGACAGGACCTCTGTATTCGCGAACTCACAGCAGCCATGGTTGTCTCCAGAAGATCTGCAGGAGATCAAGCTACAACAGGTAAGGGGAGCTTATGGGTCCCAGTTGATGGCTTCTAGAGGAGAGTCAGTTTTCTTTAAGGGTCTGGCCCCAGGTGGGTCACCTTGCTCCTGTGGATGGCCCTAAACCCATGAATATACAGGATGCTAAATCAGACTTGGTGCATTATTAAGAAACAAAAAGGGACATGAAGTTGGGGAACATTAGGGAGGTATGGTGGGCCTTAGAGGAGTTAGAGGAGGGAGCGGCAGGCAAATACGATCAAAATATATGTATAAAACATTCAAAAAGTATTTTTAAAAACGAATTTCTTTTAAAATTATTCGTTATGTTTATTTTGATTAATTATACTTTGATGATCTTCAGAATGTTTCTTTTAAAAGTACTTTTATTAATTCTTTTAGAATTTTGCACAATGTATTCACCCCCCCCCCATAACTCCTCCCAGATCTATCCCCACTTCCCTGTCCCCTTGTGGTGGTTTGAATGGGAATGTTTCCCCCATATATTTGAATATTTGGTACCCAGTTAGTAGAACAGCTTGTGATAGATGAGGAGGGGTGGCCTTGTTTGGAAGAAGTGCATCACTGTAGGATCGGGAGGGTGGGAGTGTGATATTTCAAAGGCCCATGCCATTCTTAGTCAGCCTCCTTTCTGCCTTGTGCTTGTCTGCTGCCATTCTCCTGGCCATGATGGTCATGGACTCACAATCTAGAATTCTAAGCCCCTACTTAAATGCTTTCTTTTCTAAGTTGCCTTGGCTATGGTGTTTTGTCCTGTCAATAGAAAAGTAAATAAGACACTACTCAACTTTGTGTCTTCTTCTTCTTCTTCTTCTTCTTCTTCTTCTTCTTCTTCTTCTTCTTCTTCTTCTTCTTCTTCTTCTTCTTCTTCTTCTTCTTCTTCTTCTTCTTCTTCTTCTTCTTCTTCTTCTTCTTCTTCTTCTTCTTCTTCTTCTTCTTCTTCTTCTTCTTCTTCCTTTTTGCTCCATAAATGCACCGTGTCCAGTTTTAGTGATTAATATATCCTTGGGGTTATGGTCTTCCCCCACAGAGTAGTCAACCTGTCAGGCTTCATACCTTTAAAGAAAACTGATTCTATCTGGGTGATAGTAGTACATGGCTTTAATCCTAGCAAAGGCAGGTGACTATCTATGAGTTCAAGGCCAGCCTGGTCTACAGAGCAAGTTCCAGGACAGCCAAGGTTACACAGAGAAACCCTGTCTGGAAAAACCAAACCAAACCCAAACCCAAACCCAAACTGATTCTCTTCTAGCAGTAATCAATTGTGGAACCTCAGCGAGGGGTGGGACCTCAGTTACTGGTGGGATCTCTAGCCTACTTCCCAGTCTGCTGGGGTTTTGTCTGGCTTGAGTTTGCACAGGTCTTGTGCATGCTGTCACAACTGCTATGGACTGACATGTGCAAACTGCCCTGATGGGTCTAGAAGACACTGTTTGGTCCATAGTACTGGGGGAAGGTGAAGGAACAGAGAAGCTTTGGAAAAATGAATCTTGGATTTGGGGTCTTATAAGCCAAAAGCCAAGAGAATTTGAATACAGGCACTTGTGTACAGAATGAAACATTGTTATAGATCATGCAGACAGTAACACACTAGTATTACATCTCACTTTCCCTCTTTTCCTGGGTCTAAACATAGTCACACCTTCTACATTCTAAGCAGTCTGGGTGTTCAAAGTAAGTATGCATAGGCCATCTGTAATTGACAGTGAGGGCATCCATCAATTTCAGCTGGGACTGGACATAAATATAGTCACATTTACAGGTGAGAGCAAGGATAGGGCCCATGCTAAAGGAAGTTGCTACCAAAAAAACAAAACAAAACAAAAAAAAAAAAAAAAAAAAACCAAAACAAAAAAAACCACCACCAACAACAACAACAAAAAACCAAAGCACTGATACAAAACCAATCAAACAACTCCCGCTTAGAGTGAGTAAGCTCTGCTCAGTCCTTTGGTGTCAGCATTGAGCAGGACTCTGAAAAATTTGGACAAATATTTCCAACAGAAAAGTCATAATGATTGTAATTTGTATGAGCTGCATGCTATGAAGTAAACATGAAACATGACATGGCCACGTGCTTTCTTTTTCCCCAAGAGGGTTGACAAAAGGGGATTTGATCAAATATTCTTTGGAGCAGACTGTCATGTAGGAAATCTGGTTATGGGGGATCTGGGTGCTGGAAGGAAGCATCTTTGGGGCCAGCAATCAGCCATCCAGGCAGTGGTTCTGCATTGGAAGCTGGATCTGCAGGAGGCAGCTGGTGGCTGGGCCAGAGCCCAAGAG
This sequence comes from Phodopus roborovskii, assembly GCF_943737965.1. Classification (NCBI taxonomy): domain Eukaryota; kingdom Metazoa; phylum Chordata; class Mammalia; order Rodentia; family Cricetidae; genus Phodopus; species Phodopus roborovskii. The sequence continues at coordinate 4,049,789 of NW_026126433.1, forward strand.
CAGCAGCAGGTCCCTGCCAGGGAGCCAGGGGCGATTAGCAAGGCTTATGTTGACATGCTGTCAATCTCTCGGGACCGGCCTGAAGCCCTTCTTAAGGAATGAATCGGATTTAAAGAAATGAGCAATAGATAATCAATACTTCCTGCTTAGGGTTGAAGACAGATATGGCCATACGTGTAAGTGAGGGTAACGAGGTTGTGTGAGCTAAAGGAACGCTGTACAAGAAGAACCATAGTTGTTCTTACGCTGGTTACTGAGGCCTCATCAAACCTTGGGCCTCTAGCAGCTTCTGGGAGAAGATTTAAGATGTATTCTTTAGCAGAAGCTTCTAGTCATCTTGGGAGTCCCAGAAGCAAATGATAATAATAATAATAATAATAAACAGAAAAAATGAGACTAATTTTACTTAACAGTATATTAAACTGACATGGTAAGAGCTGGAGAAAAAAAAAAAGCAAATGTTCAAACAGTGTGGTTTTAACCTATGACATAAAGAAAGGAAAAAGAAAATTTCTCTGGTTTTAGTCACAAACTTAAGGCTAATTCAATGGATTTATCTTCGGTGGCCTCAGGATAAAAAGCTCCCATAAAATTACAGTCGGTGTCTTCTGAGGCCCAAGAGGAGAACCCTAAGGCTTGCCTTGTGAAGGGCGATGTTCACCCGAGGGCTGCCTTTCACCCGAGGTGCTGCCTTCCAGTGTTAGCTGCCAAGAGCTAGTTTTGATTTCTCCGGTGCTAGGAAACCCTCAGTGCTCTAAATACACAGACTGAGCCCTGGTCACTTTGGGCTCTGTACTGGCTAAATATTAGGTGAACAGGACAATCTTTCAGGTTTGATGATGTCTCCTCTGTGTATTTTCTTTTCTTAACATCCATCCTTACTCTGCTTTGCGTTAGGTTTGGTCACATCCTTCTTTCAGAGCATTTTATGTCTTTCTCAGATCCTCAAGAATCTAAACAAGGCTACTTGACTCAGTCCTGGGAACTTCAGAAAGACAAGCAGAAGTAACAGCCCAGAAGCTTCATTCTACCTGTGCTATCGGAAGTGAAGATGGCAGAGACCCCAGGAGGGGCTCTCTCTCTCTCTCTCTCTCTCTCTCTCTTTCTGTCTGTGTGTGTGTGTGTGTGTGTGTGTGTGTGTGTGTGAGAGAGAGAGGGGGGGGGGTGGTGGTCTCACATTACCTACACTGGCCTCAAACTCACTTTTTCAATGACCTTGAATTTCTGTCCTCTGCCTGTACCTCCAGAGTACTGGGATTATGGACATGGACATGTGCCACCATGGCTTAATTATTCTCAGTTTGGTTGACTTGTTTGTTAAGGAAGTATTGACTGTTTTCTTCATGTGCAGTGCTGTGCTCTTCTCTAGGCAAATGGGAAACACCTGTCTCTAAGTTCCCATAGTTATGTTATTACATTTCAGCTTCTGCTTCCTAGCAGGCCAGGAGACAGATGTAATGAGACTTTTCCTAAATTCATTTTTAAGAGAAGTTGTGTAAAGAGTAGTAGCAAAATCAGGGCTCCTCAAGTCATGATGTGTAACAGAAAAACTATTACAGACATCTTTTCCTAGAAGGTCTGCCTCTCAGTCCAATTCCTCAAACGTTTCAGATACAATACATCACTGGATAGGCACAGGTCCACTCTGAAACAGCCTGTAGAATAGTAGAGGAGACACATACAAGGCTGAGGATGATAAAAGGCATCCTGATATTCAGAAAAGGCACTGACTGAGCAGAGGCTAGAGAGATGTCTCAGTGAGCAAATCACTTGCCTCACAAACATGAGGACAGATCCCCAGAACCTCTAGCCATGGGAATCAGACAGGTCAAGTGATCTCTGGAAGCTTGCTGGCAAGTGTGATCAACTTGGCAAAGTTCCAGACCAACAAGAGGCACCCTACTCCTAATCCCAGTCCAACTCAAGATTGTCCTTTGACTGCCATGCATTCGTGCACATTCACATTTGTCTACTCATACAGACATAAGCGCACATACACAACACACACACACACACACACACACACACAGTGCTTAAAATGGAGTCTTTAAAAGCAGGTAAAATGCTGACAATATTGCATGAAGAATTAAGGTTTAACTAGTATGTAGTCACTAGTTACCTAAGCCTAAATTAGTTAAAATTGATTAAAAAGTTCCATTTCTTAGTGGCTAGGACAGAATAGATCATTCCCATGCTAACAGAACAGTATGAAATACTTTGTAGCAGAGAGGACTGCAGAGGAAAGGACATAGAGAAAAGTCAGGAGAAACAGAACTTTTCAGAGATGTTTGAGCTCCTAGACAAAATTCCAGAAATAATCATATATCCATGCATAACCTTTGAATACACAAAAATATGTTCATAAAGAAATCATTGATGCCTTTGCCTTTGGAATTGTGACAGGCACCACAAAGCCTTAAGGGAGGTTGGAAATTTGAAGAATTTGTGTCCCAGAAATAAGTCCGATTACATAAATATAGATGGTCATGAACAGCGGTGCAGTTGGTAAACTGAGGCATAGGCTTCCCTGTGTTGGTAAAAGCCACTGTCTACGCTATCACAAGAGAGTTTTGGCTATTCCAGATAGGGGTGCAGTCATGTTTTCCCTGAGCTAGGGTCTTCAAACAGGCATGTGTGTAGGTCTAGGAAGCCTTGCACCAGGGTTTCCTACATGGATAGTAATCTAGAATGGGTACTGGCTTAATAACAGCCAGAATGGCCTCTTCTGGGTAAATCAAAGCTGGTTTGGGACATGGGGAGTCTACTTTTTAGTTAGGGGTTGGTGTCAGTGGTACTTCTGATAATCTTGGACCCAATTGTTGCTTACAGTTTTCAAAACATTATTCCACAAGGACTGACTCCGAATGTGCACCTGGAATTATTTGAACTCCATTATTAGTCATTCTAAGTAAGAAGTAGCGAAACTGACTTTAAGTTACTACACACACACACCTCCTCACATTTTGTTTGGATTCTTCCCACCTAGTGACTGTTAAAAACTGGTTCTCCCAGAATTTTGGAAGTTCCGTAATGCCACAGCTCCCAGACCAAAGGCACCACTATGCATACAGACACACTAATAGCTATTTCTATTCAATGTTTATCAATAAAATAGCAGAAGAAAAAAGGGGGGACAAAACTGTGTACACTAGGGAGATAGAGATATAGATGTTATGCTTCCCAGTTAAATTTTGTTGAGACTATTTCTCAGGAGACACAGTGTTCAGCTGCTCAACTCTTCGAGACTTGGCTTTTGTTTGGGACTGTCCCTGGAGTGAACTCTTGAATCTTCACAGGAGAGGGTTTTCCTTTTCAATACAATCAGATGAGTGCAGAAACAATTAATTTTGGTTGTCTGATTTCTAGAGGGTTTTGCTCCATGGTTATGGTTTGACCACCTGGTATTTCCCTGCTTCATACAATTTTACCAATGTCACAAGCCTGGCTCTTGTTCTCTGTTTATTGGGACAATTACTTACTCCAGCTCTTAAAATGCTACTGCTAGCAAATATCTTTAACTGGATTGCAAGAACAGAATACATTCAGGTCATTTCCTCCTATTTTCATAATTTTGGCTCCCTACACTGTTAGACAAGGTTAGACAGTCTGTCCTTGACTATGACAGGCATTTAGAATATCTCTGACTCATGAATATAAATCATTGTGCAAAAATAAATTTTATAAAACCAGAGCTGGTAAGAAAACATCACCTAGAGATCAGCAACTCTGAAAGAATCTCATGTTCCATTCTTCCCAATGTCAGATTAAACTAACATGTGCCAGTCAATATTGCTACACTGTGACCCTTGGTGCTTCCCAAGCAAAACTATTAAGTCCAACATTCTCTCCTGTAAGCACTTATCTGGAAGGATGGCTAACATGTCCTCTGAAGCAGATATTGAAACTGATTGGACAATAGGTAGATACAGACAGGGGCCTGGGGGCCGACCTCTCGAAATAGGGGCAGAAAACTCTTAATCTGCAACACAATGGCGTCTCTGGAAACCCTATCATTTGCACTTGCCGTGTGTCTGCTGCCTGACTGTGAATGGATTTGAAAAGGAATGGTTAGTGCTGAAAATTGGATCAGAGCTAACATTCTCTCATTTTTATCAGCAGCTGGCAAAGGTCATCTGACATAATAGCTGATGAATTCAAGCCCAGTGGATTTCATTTGCAATTTTCAATTTACGGAGGCCTCCAAGCCCCATGGTGATAAAAGCTTCCCCTATCGTGGCCTGTCACAAACATCAAGAAACGGCACAAACCCCCAAGAAAGAGAAGAGAGAGAGAGCGGTGCATCGTCCCAGTTACAGATAAGAACAGTGAGCAGGGGCTCGGTGAGGGAAGGTGTGTGTGTGTGTGTGTGTGTGTGTGTGTGTGTGTGTGTGTGTGTCTGCTTCCACCGTGAAGAACAATCAAATGGCTGCCAGGGAATAACGTCATGTTTCTCTGCAGCTTTTGTGTGAAAATTGCCTTTTAATCTGCTACTTGACATGCCCCCAAACAAAAATGTGAGTGTCCATATGCAAATAAAAGAAAGAAAAAAGTGATAAAGAATCCTTGCTTATTTGGTCATTGGGAAACATGCTTTCTGGGCTTAACCAGAATTTTGCTTTGCAAGATGTGTGCTCTCACACTGGACCATGGAAGTGTCAGCCAGCATTAAGAAATCATTTGCTTCCTTGCAGAGAAATGGGAAATCCTTTGACTGATCTCCCAAGTCAAAAGACTGACACAACAACCGAGCCTAAGTGGGTCGAGATACAGCACATATTAGAGATGACTTACCAAGAGGAAGAGAGCCATTTTTTCTCTCCTTGTCAAGCTTCTGACAGTGACTTTAGGCAGGACCTGGGGCTGAATTCTGTTCTCAGCAATTGTTTGAATTGAAGAGACCATATGCATGGGCTTTGGGGGAATAGCAGCCGAAGGGAAAAGGAAGAGGACTGTTGCAGGGGAGCTGCCTGGAGAATTTAATGTCAGGATCCCATTTCTATCAAATGGGTTCCAGAAGGCTTCTGAAATTGGCAATGAGGCAAATGAGCCAGGAGGTGGGTGTCTACAGAGATGCCTAATGACACAATGTGTTGTGGCACCTGACAAGTAAACCTGGGAAGACTTCAGTGGACAAGGCTATTAACCTCATTTGTGTGTTAGTAACTGGGAGAAAGGCAGGGTTTGGAAAGGAAAACAGAATACTCTTGGCTAACTGAAGTAGCTGGCAGATATTGCTGATTCTAAACACAGGGACTATTTAGTATAATTGAATCAGTAGCTCTTTGAAATTCAACTATTAAAAAAACTTTAATTCTTCAAAGTCTTAGAATATGAAATGATTTTCTTCAGTAGATGAGGAGAGTAGAAGTGAATGTTTTCTAAAACATTTTATTCAAAAGCTACAGAAACTATGGACCACTGTCATGTTAGAAATTTTGCTCATACACAAGGTTGCTAGGATGCCATATTTTTGAGTTGTTCACTTCCTTTCTGCATCTTCCTGTTTAAATTCTGATAGAACCAAAGAACATTCTCCACGATCTTTACTTTCTGTAGATTCTCTATGAGACCCTAGGGGTAGCAAAAGATTATTAATGGATTCTTAATTTAATCAATCTTCCAAAAAAATACATATCCTTGGTGAGGGTTTTCGTTATCTCTGCTCCATGGCAGTGACACACGGCAAGTAATACAGAGTGGCCTGCAGTTAGCGAGCAGGAAGGTTAATCTCTTTCATGTTCTTTCCATTAGAAGGCAGATCTAAATCTTTAGGGCAGAGTCCTAAATTGTTCTTGTAGAGTGATTGGTTCATGGATTTGCTTCCTTCTGCTCCATTGCTAATTACATCCAGGCAGGCTGCTACTGCCAGAGCCTTTGGGTCCAACACAGCACTTCCCATTTCTTTCCCTCTTTGTAGACAGGCTCTCATGCAGCCCAGGTTGACCTTAAACTAACTCTGTATTCAAGGATAAAGGGAACATGCCATTATAAGGTCATATAAGTTCTAAAACTTAATTGGTCTCTGCATTGTTGTTATTATTATTATTATTATTATTATTATTATTATTATTATTGGACAGGGACTCACATAGCTTAGGCTGGCCTTAAATTTCTGCTCTGATCTGTCTCCACCTGCTGAGTGCTAGGATTACAGGTGTGCACCAACATTCTGCATGTCTAATGCAAGTACGAGGCAAGTGCTCAGCAAATGAGCCCCACCCTAAGCCCTCATTGGGTATTTTACTAGGAACTTCAACTGTCCTGTACTGGCTTGCAATGATTCAGTGCCTGGCACATAAAAACAAAAACCAAACCCTTCACTGAATGAATGATGAATATTTTTGAGGACCACAAAAAAGAGATTCCAAAGAGCGTGACAGGAAAACAAACAATCTTTTCCCAATGCTTAAGTGCAGTGTGATAGTCTACTTACGAATAAGTCACACTGGCAAGCCTTTCTTACAACTTTGAAAATTAAGACTGCACTGGAGTTTCTGTTGGTAGCTATACTGAAATACTACCAGTTAGTGACCTCAGACAGCTTTTGTGAAGTCATGACCACTGAAGAATTACACATCCTAAATGGACAAAGTGGTGCTCATAAAACTCAAACTCACATTTTCAATTTACAAAAGCATGCAGAAGGTGGCTCTGGATGCCACCCCCAAAGGACTGGTGTCAGTTACCACCACAAACATAGGCCCTGGTAGAGTTGATATGCTTTGAACTTGAAAATGACTATTTCAGTGGCTAACTAAAGAGTAATACAAGTGATTGAGCTTGTTGTGTAGAATTGGTGGCATTGGACACTTGGGTCCTTTGCACTGCTTTCTTCTTTTCTTTTTCTCTTTCTTTTTTGCTGGTGCTAGGGATCAAACCCAGGGCTGCACACATTCTTGCCAAGAATTCTTTCATGGAGCTACAACTCTAGCCTCTTCCAGACTTTTACTTTGAGATGGTTTCTCACTAAGTTGCCCAAGGTGGCCTCAAACTAGCTGTGTGGCCAGGCAGGCCTTGAACATGGTGTCTTCTTGTGTCCACAGGCTCATCTGCAAAGGATTGCGCAGCTAAAAAGTCAAGGCTCAAACTGTGCAATCACAATGGGTCAATCAATTTTAAGTTGCAACTTAAAAGCACTGCAGATACCTCATACCACAACTAGCTAACACCTCTCTTACACTGTACATAATAAACACTACAAGGGTTCAGGGTGGTGATGGTAGTAGGTTCAGATCCATCAAAGTACACGCTCTTCAACCTGATCTCCAGTTTTCCTGTCTTTGTGTCTGTCTTTTCTTCATTCCCTCACTGCCCCTAGTTGGGATTCCAGGACCCAAAATGCATGGATGTGGTAGTCCCTCCCCTTCTGGGTATGGCAGCATAAACTCTGGCCAGTTACATTACCGAAGATAAGATTACAGACATCCCGGTGTACATTGTTCGATGCTGCACTTGTTATCTACACAGTGGGTTCTCTTAGGAAATCAACAGAATAATTTGTCTCATTGACCCACCTTCCTTGTGCTTCTTGTTAATTCTATTACTATCTTTTCTTTTCAAAGGTAATCAACGTTCTGAATTTAGCATGTGACCATATATAACAAGTTGTATAGTGATGAATGTTTTAAGTCTTCCAGCCTGCCTGTGGATACTCTGAGTCCTCTCTTCTACCTATTCACGTTCCTATTTCTTTGTGTCAATTTCTGTAACTTCCCATCCTGCCTCAACAGGGACTCAGGGACTCAGGAAAATGAATCACACCATCCTTTTTGTCCTCCTTTAAAATCCCTACATTCTCACCCTCAGCCCAGAAGCAACCAGCTTACAGGTGTCTCTCTTCCCATCTCAACTCCAACTCTCGGCACAGATCCAGCGTCTCCCTAGCCCTTTCATTGTCTCTCCAGATATATTTTTTGCCTTACCTCTACCAACTTGTAGGACCCCTCCTCTTGATGTGGACAGCATCCCTTTAACCCTTTCTAACAAGCCTCTAGTCTTTTCTGCTAGCCTGTATCTGTTCCTCTCTGCCACCCACTGGCTTGCAGAAGCACTCTTCACCAGGTGCCCCACAGCCTTCCCATGCATGCATGCTCTCAGTCCTCTCTTCTAGCCATCACACCTCCTCAGATCCAGAGAAGACAACAAAAACCAAGCAATGGAACACTCACCCAAGAAATACAAGAGCAGACATCAACAACTAGCGTAACCTCACTCATCACAACTCCAGATGTTTAGACATCAGTGTAGAAACACAGTCATTAACAGCCAAAACAATATGTGTCCACCAGAACCCAGCAACCTGACTGCAGTAGATCCAGAGAAATGCAATGTATCTGAAGTGCAAGACAAGGTCTTCAAAATAGAAATTATGAATATATTCAAGGGCCTTAAAGAGGATATGAATAACTTCCTTAATAAATTCTAAAAAATATGAACAGTTGATTGAAAAAATGAAAACAATCCATGATATGAAAATAGGATTAAACAAAGAAATAGAACCATTAAAGAAAACCCAAACAGACATAAAACTGGAGTGAAAAATTTAGGAAGTCAAATAAAAACCTGAGATGTAAGCCTTACCAAACGAATATAAGACATGGAAGAAAGAATCTCTGGCATTGAAGACAAGGTAGAAGGAATAGTCAAAGAAAAGGTAAGAACTAAAAATTCAAAGTATAAAATATCCAGAAAATCTGGGATACTATGAAAGAACCAAATTTATGAATAATAAGAATAGAGGAAAGAGAAGAAACTCAGGTCAAAAGCACAGAAAATATTTTCAACAAAATAACAGAATTTCTCTAACCTAGAGAAGGAGATGCCTATCAGGCACATGAAGTATACAAAACACCAAATAGACTGAACCAGAAAAGAAATTTCCCACAATACATAACAATCAAAGTACTAAATGTACAGAACAAAGAAAGAGAATTGAAGACTGTAAGGGAAAAAGATGGAGTAACATATAAAGGCAGATCCATTAGAATAATACTTGACTTCTCAGTGAAGATTCTGAAAACCAGAAGGGCCTGGACAGATCTTCAACACACCTTAACAAACCACAGATGCCATCCCAGACTGCTATATCTAGCAAAACTATCACAATAGACAGGGAAAGAAAACACTTCATGATAAAACTGATTTTAAGGAGTATCCATCTACAAATCCAGTTCTGACAGAAGGCCCTAGAAAGCAAACTTCTGTTTGAAGAGGCCAACCACATTCGCGAAAACACAAGGAATAAATAATCCCAAACAGTAAGTAAAGAGAGAGAAAATCCTCACCATGACAATAAAATAATAGTAATCAATACACCAGTGCTCACTGATAACTTTCAATATTAATGAACTTAATTTTCTGATAAAAAGACACAGACTAACACATTGAATTAGAAAACAAGATCCTTCTTTCTGCTGCACCCAAGAATCATACCTTATCATCAAGGATAGACAGTATATTATCTTAAATGGATGGACAAAGGTATTCTGAGTAAATGGCCCCAAGAAGCATACAGGTGTAGCCATTTTACTATCTGACAAAATAGGCTTCAGATAACAACTAGTCAGGATAGGGAAGGACACTACATACTCATTGTGGTGATTTAAATAAGAATGGCCCCATATATTTAAATAGTTAATCATTATGGAGAGGCACTATTTGAGAAGGATCAGGATATGTGGTCTTATTGGAGTAGGTATTGCCTCATTGGAGAAAGTGTGTCATTGCAGGTGAGCTTTGAGGCTTCAAAAGCCCAAGTCAGACCCAGTCTCTCTCTCTCTCTCACTCTCTCTCTCTCTACTTCTCCAGGAACATGCCTGCTTGCACTCTGCCATGGTCTCCTACTATGGTGATAGTGGACTGAACCTTAGAAACTGTAAGTGAGCACTGAGTCTCTCAGTGTCTTCTCCTCGTGTGACTAAGACAGTACTTTATCACACTAACAGAAAACTAAGAAAAAGGAAAAGTCCACTATGTAGCAATGTAATGACTCCTGACGATATTCTGTTGTACCCCAGATCAGTGTCTCAGCCATCACAAGAGAAGCTTCTTGTAGCAGATGAGAACTAACACAGAGACCCACAACTGGAGAGTGTGCAGAGATTGGGAGATTTTGGGATGCTCCATACTACATGGGATATCTTTATCAAACCCCTCCCTTCAAGGCTTCATGGGATATGTATAAGAGGAGGTGGAAATAGCCAAATGATACCAAGAAAACAGTGTCTTCCAGTTACAACAGGACTGGTGGACATATGTACTCACAGATACTGTGGCGTGTACAGGTTCAAGCTAGACAGGGTTCCAGTGCTGAGAATGGGAAGCGGTTTCTTATCCCTAACTAAGAGGCTATCCCCCATTGACAGCTGCTTACAAAGGAAACATTAGTTTTCTCTAACCAAGTCTCATGAGCATACTAACCATACTTAAGGGTAGGCTCTATGCCCAACAATAGATGGTCAACATATAATGAACGCAATGGAATTTTTTGCAGACTTTTTTATCTGGTGACTTCATTTGGGCATTGTCTTATCAGCCTTTTGTTTGCATGATACAATTTCTGATTGTGAGTTTTTATGGTGTGTGTGTGTGTGCTTCTTGTGTGTTTTTTTCTTCTTTTTATAAAAAATTTTTTCCTTTGCTTGCCTGTTTGTTTTTTAAAGAAAGAAAGGAAGGAATAAAGGAAGGGTATGGAGTTGGGTGAGTGGGGAGATGGGAAGGGTTTAAATGGAGCTGGGGGAATGGAAACTCTGGTCAGAATATGTTGTATGAAAAAATTTTACTTTCAGTAACATATATTTATATGTCATTACAGCTGGCACAATACTATATGACTCTGTCTTGATTAGTTTTTATTGTCAATTACATACAAACTAGAGTTACCCAGGAAGAAGGAACCTCAACTGAAGGATTGCCTAGATTAAAATGGTCCATGGCCATGCTCGTGAATGGGTGCCTCAGTTAATGGTTGCTGTGAAAAGGCCATGCCCACTGTAGTTGGTACCATCTAGATAGGGCAGTCTGGGCTGTACAAGAAAGTTAGCAGAGCATGAGCTAGAGAGCAAACCAGAGAGCAAGGCAGTAAGAAGCATCCCTCCATGATCTATGCTTTGAGTTTCTGCCCTGACTTCTCTCAATAATGGATTTTGACAAAAGAATGCTTTCTTCCCCAGATTGCCTTTAAGTGCTTATTAAAGCAACATAAGGGAAACTAGGATAGATGTATCTGTATTTCCACTTGAAACTATAGTTTAAATGCAATTACATTGACATGTATAGGTTGAATTCACCTTAAATGCATATCTTACTTACATAAACAAATCATATTTTATTTACTTATTTATATTTACTTCTGTTGAATTTTTTCCAATTCCCTAGTAATAGAAACAATCTGGCAATGGACATTTTTATTATTTTTAAAGTTAGCATACAAAGTAATGGGTATAATTATAACATTTTCATGCATACAAGTATACTATTTTGCTTTGCTATGTTCACTAGCCTTCTCCCCTCATTTCCCTTGCTCTCTCCTCACCCTATTTCTGCTAGCCTGCTGCTTCCCCTAAAGAGTCCTTCTGCTTTCATGTTATTTCTGTGTGTGTGTGTGTGTGTGTGTGTGTGTGTGTGTGTGTGTGTGCAGGCATGCATGTGCAACAATGCATCATGTTTAAATCTAGAGTCTATAGAGGAGAGAAACCACACAGAATTCTCCTTTTCCCCCATTCCTTCCTTCCCTCATAGTCCATTTTCTATTTATGTCATATATAAATATATACACTTATGTCTAAGTCTAGCATTTACATTTGAGGAAAAATGATGCCTATTTGTACCTGGTTTATTTCATGTAACAATGTGGTCTCTGGTTTCATCCATTTTTCTTGTTTCTGGTGTATGATTCTTCTTTGTGGTTGAATCAAATTCCAGTGTGTGTCTGTGCAACCTTTGCTGACTCCTCTGTTGATGGTCATCTATGCTGGTCCCGTATCTTAGCAACTGTGAAAACTGTTGCAGCAAATGAATACTCAACTGGCATCTGTGGCAGCAATAAGCACCTTTGAACATCTCTTTTTGTCTCCGGGGTTCTTGTTTCAATTTTAGGATGTTTAGTGGAGGTATCTACACACCCAGCACAGCTCACTTCAGTGTCTGAGGTGGTGTGTGTATTGCTCCCCACTACCCTGACAAGAGGGTAGTTTCTAGAGATGTAGGAGTTACCCTTGTGGGACAGGTTCTTGGTTCCACATGAACTCAGTCAGGGCCCTGGAGGACACAATAGCACCTATATCGGGAGCTTCCAGCAAGGTGCAGGAGTACCTGTAATCTCATGGATGGTCTTGACTTACCACTGAGCTATTTGCATCCCAATCAAGCCAGTCTTCCTGGGTACAACATCCAGAAGGTCCAGAGGAAGTTCCCAGCACCCCATCACGACAATCTTTCCCTTAGCAATGCTTCTCATTTCTGGGATGTTCTTTAGTGTGTATGGGATGCTGATGATGTAGAAAAGAGAGCAGAGGTGCCCTCCACATCTTTTTATCTTCCTCCTCCTTTCCCTCCCACCCACCTCTCTACCCACCCTACCAGGTCAAATTCATTCCTTCTCCTTCTTTTCCTTATTCTGACTTGAGATGAAAATAGGGAAAAAAAGTTATTAATTTGTTAGGATTTAGCAATTCAGTAACTAGCAGGTTTTTTCCCTCCTCTCTCTCTCTCTCTCTCTCTCTCTCTCTCTCTCTCTCTCTGTGTATGACTGTGTGAGTGTGTAAAGTTTCTGCTTCATATGAATTTCAAAAAGATCTGCCTGGATTGTTCTGTTGTTCTTTTCTGAGCTTCTTGATAGGCTAGCACATGGATTTTCAAAAATTCAAGTTTCAAAATATTTTGATATTTACAGGTAGTTTATGCTTTTTCCAAGATATTTTTGTTATTTTCTAATATAATCACAGAAACATGTCACATTTTATCATTGCATGTGTGCATGCCTCTGTGTGTGTGCATGTGAGCGTGCGTGCGCTGCTAGGGATCAAAACCAGCCTTTCCTATGCTATGAATGTGCTTTCTCGCTAAGCTGCCTTCTCAGAGCTAAGTTTTGAAATGTTTGGTTATTTTCCTATGCAGGCAGAGTAGTGGCCTGCTTACCTTAGCAGTTAAAACAGCTCTCTACTTGGACTTAAGACTTCTTCAATAAGAGGGAAAGCATCCCTGGTACTGGAAACCTAGCCAACTACCCAGAGCTAGTGAAGTCATGAATCTTGGAGGACAGCCTACAACTGCCACTTTGCTAGACCTGCATAATCTGTGACAACAATCTATAAACATTTGTCCTTATATCCACAGATAGGTGTAGTCTTCACCATCCCCCAATTAAGGAAATTTCTCTTTACAAAAGAGACCACTACCGAAAGCCACAACCAATCAAAACACAGAGTTGTGGAGCCCAGTCACAATGGATACGTCTACAATACCATACCTGCACCCAAAGCTCAGAGATTAAAAGAAAAAGAAGAAAAATGAGAAAGCTATGTGGAGACATGACAAGAAGATGGCTGTCTGAACAACAGGAAGAGACTGCTAACCAGCTCCTTACTGTGTTGGAACTCTGAAAAAGAATTGACCTTTTATGTAGATTTTGATATTTTGTTACAATGGATTGAGCAGATGAAGTCAGGTGATATAAACTGATAAAAGACATCTACAAAAAGAAAGAAATAAACACTGAGTGGGATAACTAATTTTGAAATAGTGAAAGATTTGGGATGAGACTTGAATGTCCTCTATCAATATTATTTAAATTTGTATTAGGAATCCTAGATAGTGTGATAAGACAAGAAAAAGGTACACTGTTCAGAAAGTGATAAATAACTATTATTATATGCAGATGTCATAATTGTGTACACCGAAAATAAAATAGTTAATGGATAAACTCAGAATTAATAAGTAAACTTCAAAGAATATTGGCTATAAAGTCAACATATTTAAAAAGTCAATTTTATGTTCACATACCAACAAAAGTAACTATAAAATGAATTTAAAACATCATATTATATGTAATAAAGGAAAAATCTTCAAGTGTTTTGGAATGTATATAGGCTCTTTACGAAGAGAATTATGCATAATTGGAGAAAGTTTGAAAATTTTAAAAATATTTATTTTTATTTATTTATTTGTGTGTGTGTGTGTGTGTGTGTGTGTGTGTGTGTGCATGCATGTGTGTACACAATTCAGAAGAGGGTATTAGATCTCCTGAAGCTGTAGATGCAGGCAGTTATGAGCTACCCTACATGAGAGCAGGGAACTAAACTGGGGTCTGCACTCCTGACTACAGAGTCATTTCTCCAGACCCAACTGAGAGATTTTTTTTTCTTAAATAGAACTTAATAAAAAAATCAGTTCATAGGCTGAAACACTTGATTTCTTAAGTTTAAAACTTACTGTTAAGACATTTCTTGTTCTCAGACTCAGTCATATGCCACCACAATCCCAATTGACACCTCAGAAATCGAGTGGGACAGGTTTGAGTCCATCTGATCAAGTGAAATGAATCGGTCAGCCAAAGTGAACTGAGCCAAGGAAGAAAGTGGGCACTGAGGATCTGGACTTCAACATGGAGAGAAATTCCTGAAGTATTAGCTAAGTGAACTTGAGAAAATGAGTGTGGTGTTTTGTCTTGTGCCCCTTGGTATGTATGTGTATTCACAGTCAAAACTTCTTCAGACCTCTCATACTCCTGGGAGAGAAGATTTATCTTTCTTCTTGTACCTGTGAGGTTCAGACAACATTTAACAAGTCCTCAAACTTTGTTATTTTTTTTCTTTTCTTTTTCAACAGGGTCTTCTTGTAGTCTTGGCTATCCCGCAGCTCACTATATAGGCTAGGCTGGCCTGGAATTCACAGGAATCCTTCTGTCTCTGCTTCTCAAATGCTAGGATCAAGGGTGTACATCACCATGTTTTAGCTAAAGTTCGAGATCCTAAAAACTTTTTTTTTTTTTTTTTTTTTTAGTTACATCCACTTCCAGGAAAAGATGTTAAAACTTGATGTATGTGTATGTAGTATGTTCTTAAAAATTTAGAGATATGCAAATGTAAACAGGAAAATCTCTTCAAAGATGTGACTTGAAAAGGTAAAGAATGAATGCATGCTATTCATGGTACCCTCTGGGGTTGCAGCCACAGGCGTGGGTATGCCAGGAAAACTCTCACCCACCAAATGTGTGCTATTGGATATCCTTCCCCAGGCTTAGAATGCTTCCACCCGAGCAAACTCTTTGTTTTCTCTTTCACATTCCTCTGTAGCTTTTTTTTTTCTGAACAATTCTCCATTCTTATCATTTCAACATAGATGTTACTTGCAAAAGCAATCTGTTGTAGGGTTAAGAGCAAACTCTGAGTTTGTGCCATCTAATTGTTGTTAATATTGTTAATATTCCGGTGGGTTATTTTGACTCTTTGTGCTTCTATTTTTTCTTTTTAGTTGCAAAAGAGAGACACTAATAACAGTATCTACTTTATAGAACTGTGGCAAAGATTAAACAAGTTATTAAGTGTAGAAGCTGGAATGGGGCCTGGCACACAATTGTACATCAGTGAAAGCCATGGCTGGTGTTATTCAGGACTACGACATGCCTAATAGACGCCAAGGCCTATGCTAAGCTTTGGCAATAGATGGAAATGAAGCATCTGATACATACAAGGCACTTGGTGTGACACTGACTGACCCTGACCTATCTATCAGGTCCCCTCAACTGTCATCATTCACAAGCTCTCAAATGCATCTTGTCCAGTACCACTCACAGAAAAGTCAAATATGGGGGAAATAAGCTCAAAGTATATAATAAAATGCATGAATATGGCTTTATACAATGTCACATAATAAATTATTAAAATTGCAAAAAATATTTCTCATAATGTTTCAAATTTACAGTTTCATGTGGGGCCATGTATAGCCAGTAGTCTGAAGGTTGAACAGGACAGTTTGGATGTATGAATGTATATTTCTGTGTTTCAGATAACACTGTACGCAGACTTCAGGGCAGAAGCCATTGTGTGTGCATGTGTGCTGTATGCACATGTGTGTGTATGTGTCAATGGTAGTATATTCATGTGTTAATGTGTGTGCTAGAAGTTGAGATCAGGTTATTACTCAGTCATTTTCTGCTTATTTTTTGAGACAGGGTCTCCTCACTAAGTTCACCTTAGTGAGGCTGGTCTGGTGAGGCTTAGGCTGGTCTTGAGCTTTGGGGATCTCTCTGTTTCCACCTCCCAGGGCTGGGTTACAGATGGCCAGCACTATACTGGGGCCCCAAAAGCCATCTTCCCAGGCCAGGCACCAGTGATACCATTACAATCGTCTTTCTCACACCAATCCTTTATCCTTCAAAGTCTTCCTGAATAGAAAATTTTACTATATCTCTACTCTGGTGGTGCCATAAATGTTCTAAGTTGCCACTTTTATTTCTCTTATTGTTATTATTGGAAGTAGGGCATCTCTCTGTAGCACCCCCTCCCCTAACTCACCATCCTTCTGTCTCAACTCTGAATGAACATTAATGCAGGGAGAATGGAGGTAGCTTGCTGGCCAGCCTTTGTGATGTCAGTGAGGGCCAGGCTCCTGCAGAGATCCTGTGTCAGAAGTTAAGGAGGAAAGCCGAGGAAGACACCCTATGCCAACCTTTCACACACTCACACACGCTTGTGTGTGCACCTTCCTGAAGACAACAGAGGCAGATCTCTATGGTAGGGCTATTAGTACCACTGTTCAGATTCAGCTTCTAACTCAGACAACCATCATCACGTCAGAATAAGAATACAGTCTGTCCCCAGCTACAAACAAGGAAATGACATTTGACAGCTGCTAAGGGAAAGCTGCTCCCGTAGCAGTGGACTGCCCACCTCCACTTGGTTCAGTTTTAGGGGCTTTCTGGTGAAGAGCATTTCCATAGGTGCTTACAGGATTTGGAGCCAGCTTTGGGTCTATCCCAGGAGGAGACCTGTTTTGACTCGTTAGAAGTATGTTTACTGAGTAAGGCCATTGTTTATGAGTCCCAAATTATGACTGCATAAACTCCCTTTGGATTAGATGGGATTCCCAGTGATCTGGAGACCCCAATTTGCCATTCTTAGCTCAGGGATATCTACTGATAAGTTTGCCCCTTAGTTCAGGAACTGGTCTTTGGGTCTGGTCAGCAATGGTGTGTTAAAGGGAATGGAAGTCCAGGTTATACTTGTGGGCTCTGGATGCCAAAGCAGAAGATGCACTGTCCCCTTTCCCACATTCTTTTCATAGTGGAGCTTTCTTTCACAGGAGAGAATCTCTTCTCATATCGGGTAGGCTGAAAGTCTCTCCTTTTCATACCCCACCTGAACATGGTGAGGAGAGGCGATCATATCCTAGGCCTAGGAAATCAGGGGGCCTTATCAGCCAGGCCACAGGGAATGGTATAGGTGACCCAAATGTCTTCTGTTTGCAAGATAGGGCCAGGACATCTGAAGCCTTGCCGTAGCACCAGCTTTTGTGGTGTGTTGATGCACCGCGGTGAGTCGTGTCTGAAGTAAATGCTCTAATTTTAGGCAGTGATGCTTCTGCCATCAAACCCGCTTTTATGTAGACTTCTTGTCAGCGCACTGGGTGGAAACAACACATTCTGAAGGAGGAAGGAATTGACATGATTTTCTAACCAAAGGAGGCCCGCGAAAACAAATACTCATCTATGATGCATGAGTTTATTTTCAAGCAGAAATTATGGCACATTTTCCATGAGTCAATAATGATACTTGCTGCCGGCATGCTCCTCTCTAGTCTCTGTCATGTTGTAACTGCTATACAGAAAAATTACATTGGATTTCTCCAACAATTTAACCAAGCCCAGTAGTATGTTTATGCTGTAAAGTGGCCACACATGGGCATAGTTATAACCATTTGATCACTTAAATAAGAATGGTTGCTTACTTAAGGTAACTAAGTTGTTGTCATTAGTTTTTATTTGATTGACTGATCAAGCTGAGTTCTGTGTCACGCCTAAAATAAGCTTAAGGTATCAGGAAAGACACAAGGCTGGCCCGTGAGAACTGGGGCTAATTCTCCGTTGCTGCCCACAGTTGGAGGCCTGGCTGGATCTCAAACACATGATACGAAAATTCAGCCATGTGAAGATATGTAGATACGAGACAACCATGACACACAGGGGACAGAATGTCAACATTTGCTTCGCTTTAGGGCTCAAACAGTGGTGCTTCACACCCCAACACAGAGCTGAGCTAGTTCACACTCAGCTTAGTTTTATTAGTGTTTTGCCTGTATGGTGCAGCTGACTATGCACATTTAAAACATTCAATACATGCACTATTTAATTTTTTTTGGGATGCTAAGTGTCTGGCTATGCGTATGTTTTAAAACTAATAAAAACAGAATTAAGCACAACCTGGAAATTATCTTGTCCTTTGATATCTGAACAAGGGGGTTTGTATCCTAGGCTACACTTTAAAAATCAGAGAAATTTGGGGGAAAATACACGCACGCACGCATGCACGCACGCACGCGCGCGCGCGCACACACACACACACACACACACACACACAGAGAGAGAGAGAGAGAGAGAGAGAGAGAGAGAGAGAGAGAGAGAGCCAACAACCAAACAGCCTGGATCCAGCTAGCGAAATTCTGCCTTGGGTGGACTGGGATGGAACCCCCACCTTCTAAGCTTCCAATTGGAAGCTGAGGACTCATGTCTTCCAACCTTGTGGCATGCAGCTAAGCCTGAGGACAACTGTTGTAAACGTTCCTTGTCTCTGTGTCACCTCCTCAACTCCACCAACAGCGTCATGCAAAGTACACAGCAGACTCATGCACAACTGAGTAAATAGTCCTTTTTCCCCAGAGCTGAAATATACACCACAGTGTCCCATGCCTCTTGGGGTCCTCTGGGGCAGTCGTTCTCAACCTTCCTAATGCTGTGGCACTTTATCACTGTCCCTCATTTTGAGGTAACCCCCAACCATAAAATTATTTTTGTTGCCACTTCATGACTGTGCTTTTGCTACTGTTATGAATCATAATGTAAATATCTCTGTTTCTGGTTGTCTTAGGCGACCCCTGTGAAAGGGGCATATGAGCCACAAAGGAGTTGCGACCCACAGGTTGAGAACCACTACTTTAGGGTTTTGGCAGTAAGGTTGTGGCTCAAAATAACAATCAGCAAGCCAGAGATGAGAAGTTCAGGGAGGTGAATGGGCTAGGTGTCACAGTCCAATAGGGCTGGTGGTGACTGTGGCCAAGCAGAGTAATCCAACCTAATGGGACATCAGGTACTTAGTTCTGATAGCTGCAGCTCCTAACATAGGGTGGTATCCCCAGACCTCCCCACAAAGTAAGAAAATAAAGAAATCTAGCTATTCTAACTTGACATTTCCTCACTTTTAAAACAGCCACACACAGTAAATCTATAGCTTACCAATGTTTTGTGGATGGCTTCATGAAGACCTTCTCTTGGTTCCGATTAGTTTTATGTTTTACATTTTTTAATTTATGTAATGCTAACCCTAACCCCACACGCCATGGCATACATGTGGAGCTCACAATATGTGAGACCTGTGCTCTCCTTCTACCATGTAGGCCCCAGGGATTGAATTCGGGTCATCAGGTGGGGAAGCAGGCACTTTTACCTGTAGCGCTGTCTCCTTGCCACTCAGATCAGTTTTAATAACGATACTCACTTGGCTTTAATGCTGTCAGTCAAGAACTTCTATGTGACATCAATGAATCTAGCCTAACACAAGCATGGAAGAGGAGTCTATCATGCCAGCTCTTGTGCAATTGAAACAGGTCCACATGTGTACTCTCCTGTTACTGATAGCCTGACTTTACCTTCCTCTGTTGGTGTTTCTCCTCTCTCTACACAGAAAACCCAGTGTGTGGCAAAGTCTCCTCTTTCCTTATCTGGTTATTTATTATGATTATCACATCATAGCTTTTTTCCTTTTATGGACATAAAACATTATCTCTGGCTACTTGAGTTATGCCATAACAAGTTGGTTCTTCCAAAGAACACGGTTTTCTTTGTTTCCCGAACATATTGCCATATTGCCACTTGACTTTGTTACTGTCAACACATAGGTTGTGAATGCGGTCAACTTGTTATCTTTCCTTAGAAACTCAAACAACAGCAAAACCTCACAAGTAAAATTTAAGAGTAAAGATAACATTTGTGTGTGTGTGTGTGTGTGTGTGTGTGTGTGTGTGTGTTAAAAGAAAAATCAATCTGAGCGGTGAAATATAGACAAGGGAATGACATTGTAACATTTGTGCACATATCTGATCCTTTACCATGACATTTCATCTAATCTTCAACTCTCAGCACAGAGTGTGAAGAAGCATTGGGGATTTCAGGATCAAAATGACTAATTAGAACCACCAAATTCTGATAGTCATGCTCAGTGGCAAAAGGCGATTGGGTAGCAATGAACCCACTGTGAACAGAATGCTTATGTGGCAACAGAAAACCCTGAGGTTCTGTCTCAGCCAGCTGCTTCCCAAGTGGACCACTCAAAACATGAACTCTATATTAGAGTTTTTGGTTTCTGTGTCTGCAGCATTCTGTCCTGCTTGCCTTGTCTTCTTGAGGCTATGACGTGATTGATTAGTAAAGGTTCTGCCAACAGGACTACCCTGCCTTGGCTGGTTCAGGGAGGTGTTTCAACCTGCTGGGAAAGTTGAACAGTCATCTAAAATGCTCTCTTACTTGAGATTTTGGTTCTATTTACACGTCTCTCCTTTTGAAAGGTTCATATATTTGTATTTTATGAGTTGGCCTGCATGTATATGCTTGATGGCCACTGAGTCAGAAGAGGACTTCAGATCCGGGAGTTATGGGGGTTGTGAGCTGCTATGTAGGTGCTAGGAACTAAACCCAGGTTTTCCACTAGAGCTTCAACTTCACCTTGAGACATCTTTCCAGCCTACTAGCCCCTTAGAAGTCTTTTGTACTCACTGATCTGAACTTTTCAGGTTAACGTTCTGTTCCTTTTATCATGTATGTCAGTCCAATAGCATATAGATGAAGAACTCTCATAACAGTCGTTATCAGACTTCCCATTAGGTGTGTGCTTAGGGAGACGATACACACACTGGCACATGTTCGAACAGGAACTCAGGGGCTGCACTGGGCTTGTTTGCTCACAGCAATATCCTCATGCTATAGAAATGTTTGGTTCACGAATGTCCAAAAATATTTGTTGAATAAATGAACCGAAGCACATGCACACAGCACCTCATTCTAAATGCTCTAGGAAACAAGCTACCAGTTCCTGCTTTTCAAAAGCACAACTTATAAAAACCAGTGCATCCAACACAAGACTGAAAATGAGCAGGGCACTAGGAAGATTTGTTTCGATTTCCGCCATTCAAGTATTTAAGAAGTTGTTTAAGGTGGCACCTTGGCTGTGAGTATTACCATGAAAAGGGAAAATGTGACATGAGCTGAAGTGAGCTGGAAATGCTGTCTCTTGAAGATGCCAGTGGGTAGCCCGAGAACCAGAGGGTAGTTTTAAATGTGGTGACTTTCCTTCAGCTGGTGAGCAATCGAAAAGTCCATGTTCCACCAGTTAAGTCTGCTTTTTACGTCTCTGTGTGTAAGATGAGATCAGGGACAGGCAAGGGTCATATGCCTAGAGTCTGATGCTGCCCGACTTCTATAGGTGATCCAGTGTTTGAAGGAGGATGGAGTTTGTACAGATGAAATTTACCGAGTGCCCACACATTTGTAAATGCAATTCTAACGTCACCATTCTTCATATGTGCTCTTGTGAGGCTAGATTATTTTTTTTAGATACATAACTGCTTAGAGGCAGTGTTTGGTCATGTTGTAATAACAGAAACAGATGGAAGTCCATTGCAGCATAAGTAATATGAACAGCTTTCTTTGGAGTGACCAGAGCTTCCTGTTGCTGTCAAGTGTACAGTAGAGAGGACAAGCAGCCTCCTTCCAGTTCTTCTCTTGTTTGGTGCCAACTGGGCCCTGGTCTTATTAGTCTCCAATAATCAGCCCGATTACAGCAAGCCCTGGGAGACATGACAGAGAGTCCTCATCTTGCATTAATTGCTCCTATTGAAGCTATGCCACATCTCTCCAAGCTAGATGTTGCTTAGTATCCCTTTGATATGATAATGACATGCTTCTTAGCAGATGAATATGCAAATGAAAAGCAGTAATTTGGTGGCATGCACCTGCTGACACTGCATGGCCATGCTTATGCGCTCTGCTCCAGCATTGCAGCCCCACAAAGCAGCGCAGAGGTAAAATTAAATTCTAATGTCGCATGGATTGAACAGATGCTTCCTTTTTTCTTTGTACATCTACTTTTACAGATTTTGCCATTGGAATCTCGGCTCTTCTTCTTGCAATTAATGGACATTGATACGCCCCTCACAGAGGCACACTCAGTGCTGTTGAAGGGGCTGATTTTAAAGAGGTGGCTTACATGTGTGCACCCTAGAAGATGAACATTTCTTCTTCATGGCATAGAAGCCGATGAGTTTACTTTTGTGACACAAAGACTTCCATTCATACATGGGACACATCTCGGGGCTGCAAAGCTGAAAAACATATCTCTATAGCAGAGAGCTGCCCTGAAACATAGGGATACCTCATACTGTCTGAAAAGGGCTTCCACAATGACTTGAATAGGGTGGCAGAATGCCACATCGATGAAGAAATCCCTCTGCCTCACATAGTTTGTACTAATGTATGGTAAAGCATATCTGATGCTCACATAGGTGGGACTGGTAATTAACGTAGGAATCCAAAAGTCTTCCCAACATGTCTTGTGGCTTCCACCTTGTCTCACCCTTAAACTCTGATGACATCATACACATGCCATGGACATGACAGTAGCTGACCTGGTTAGGACTGAACTGTTCAGCAAGACACATTTTAACTGTGTTGTACTATTTATTTAATGACTACATATCTTTATATGAAGTGGATAGATTCCTATTTAAATAGGAATTTCTAATTGTGTAAAAAGTCCTATTTCTTCTACTTCTATATTTATGTACACAGGACTGAAAAGAACCTCTTACGTAGCTTTTGACTTCCTTTTGATGGTTTCTCCAGGGATTACTAGATCAAATGATAGGTACATCTCTAAGAAGAAGAAAAAAGAAATATCGGTGCTGGTAACATAGCTAAGGGATACAGCACTTGCTTAAGAGTGATGCACATGTCCCTTGCATAGGCATGTTGTAAGTCTGCACTGTGCTGATTCAAACATCCTTCAAGGCTCAGCGAGATGGCTCTTGCCACTAAGCCTGATGGCTTCAGTTCAATCCCCAGAAGCCCCCACAAGTTGTCCTCTGATCTCCACATGAGGCATTCATGTGTACATGTGAACATGCACATACAAATAAACAACAATTTTCAAACTTTCAGAGCATCCTTTATAGGAATCCTCTAGTAATCATTTTACAACTAACCAAAGCTTTGGTGGATCATTTTGTTTTATACTTTCTGGCCCTTTAAAATTATCTACAGTTCTAGTTAGTGAAAATTTTGTAGGACTTATAAAAGTTTAGTCACTATAACAGTAACTTTGCGTTTCTTATTTCTTTGTTTGTTATTTTGAGACAGGACCTTCCTATGTAACTCTGGCTGGTGTCAACACTATGATTCCTTAGACTCAGTGCTGGGACCACAAAGGTGACCACCATGTCTAGTTTAGCTCTCTTATTTTGGAGAAAAATTGCCATTTATTTATATTATTTTTTTTCAAATGATGCAAAAAGTGAGTGTAGGGGTTATTGTGGAAGTTTTATACAATGATAAAGCCATCGCACTGTGTAATAACAGCCTAAGCAACAGAGGGTAAGTACTGCAGAGAAACAGATCTTAACCTTTCAATCTCATGCTGTAGTAAGTCTGTATTAAACAGAGAACTAAGAGATTCAAGGTTATTTCTAATTGTATAAAAAGTCCTATTACCATGAAATTTCTAAAAGTAATGCTACGGTTATACTTAACTTTTTGCCTCAAGGAATCATATTGGCATGTTTTCAATGGAGAGTCCTTGAAAACCAGAGAGAGTGTGCAGTGGGAGGGAGGTCAATACCGTGGCACCTTTCAAATGTTTCCTTTTAGTTTCTATTGTCCAGTGCTGATGACTAGGTTTTCAGATGCAGTGAGATCTTTCAGGACTTCAAGGATTTCGTTATAGCACAATCATGTTTATTAACCGAATGTAACTTTCTCAACTGACTGAAGAGAAATAGTTTAGGAGAGAAAGCAAAGCAGGGAATCATCCCCTCCTCTTCCTCATTCCAGGCCTCAAGCACCACCACCGCTTCCTAACACTGTGCTCAGAGCTGATTACCCCAGGTTACCCTATTCCTGGAAAGTTCCAGCATGGGGGACCGGGAGACTCAGGCTCAAATGAAGCTCTTGTACCTTCAGCTGGGAAACTGCTGACCCCTGTGCCTCCTCTTTTCACCACTAAAAGTGACACATTTAACAATCACTTTGTGGGTGAGTGCTGTGTTTTAGGTACTGCTTGTGGTAACAAAGACAGTACAGAACAAGGCAAGCATCTCTTCAATCCCAGATTCTGACATGGATTCAGGTGATTGCATTTCACACAAGGTGGCCCTGGTTTTTTGTTTGTTTTGGCTTTGACAAGTTCTGATTACAGAGTTTAGGCTGCTTCAATCCTTTGATCCTCCGGCCTTGGTTTCTCAAGTGCTGGGTCCAAGTATGCCACACCCCAGGTCTCTGTTAGCTCCTTCATCTTCTCTGCCCATCACCAGCAATACTGTTGATATTGCTGTGATGAAGGGGATAACAATTACAACTGTCATTTATTAGGGACTTACTTGAGGTGTTCTTTTCAAAATTTTAATTACTTAGTTGTGACAGGGTTTCATGTAGCCCAGGCTGGCCTTTAACTCTTCAACTCTTTATTTATCTAAGGATGACCTCAAACTCCTGGTCCTCTTGCATCTACTTCCCAACTGCTGAGATGACAAGTAAGTAACACCCGGTTTATACAGTTCTGGGATGTGGCCCAGGAACTCCCTACCACACTATTTGATTGATGTTAACCCACCTGCCTCTTTCTTACTGCTCATCTGAGTTGGAACCTGCTCTGGAGGCTGCCTATGATGTGGACAGTCCAGACAACACAGTGGCTAAAGTTATCTAATGAAACTGAAGCCATGTCACCTCCCTAACGTCGCCAGTGACTTTTTATTTTACTCAGAACAAAACATTACCGTTGACCACACTGACAAGGTCTTACACAGCCAAGCCCCAACCATCTTTCCTCTATCTAGCTCTTTCTCACACTAGAACTTTCTTGGCATACCCCTGCCCTAGGACTTTGCACCACCTTCTTGCATGTGTCAACGTGTCCTTCTCCCCCCTCATGTCTAAGGGTATGCTCACACGGGCCCTTCTGGGGAGGTGCTGCTATTTGTTGCTGTCAGTCTACTGTGTGCTGTCACTCTGTAATGTTTGTTACTCACTTGCTTTTTTCTGTTTCTTCTCTACACACAGATGGTTTACACAGATGGGGTTGTCTACTTGGTAGCCAGTGAGTTCCCTGCACACAGAACACCATGTGTTGACTCTGAAGCCAGCAGGAGGACTCTGAGAAGTCCAACAGGCTGAGAGACATGTTCTTGTTTTGCCCTGCTGTTTGGAATTTTTATATTCTCCTTAAGAATGAAGAACTTGCTGGGTGTAGTGGTGCATGCCCTTAATCCCAGCACTCTGGAGGCAGAGGCAGGCAGATATATCTCTGTGAGTTTGAGGTTAGCCTGGTCTACAAAGCAAGTCCCAGGATAGCCAAGAGAAACCCTATCTCAAAAGCCCACTCCCCTCCCCAAAACCCAACAACAAAAACAAAAACCCAAATAAAATAAAACCAAATCAAAAAAAAAAAAAAAAAAAAAAAAAAAAAAAAAAAAAAGCTTTTAGCAAGTCTCCTGGTCACTCTTCACTCTTTGTCCATCCTGGCTTCTGACCAATCACTAGCTGCAGGAGGCGGGGCTGAGGTACAGGGCTGAGCGTGTACCAGCCTACTGGCCTATGGGGGCTCAGAGCAAAGCAAAGGTCTAGGATGGGATCCAGTGGGCCCACTATAGCTAGCACAGGTGGAAGGCCAAGCCGGAAGGACCTGAGACTTTGCTTCCTCATATCCACATCCACTCTGGGCCTGAGCAGGATACAAAACATTAAAAGATCTCATGACTGTTGTCCTCATTTTTGTACCTACTGAGAAGCCCAACATGCTCCAAACTCACGGTCACAAGGACAGCCCTGCACAAACACAGGGGGCGCAGAAGAAACCAAAGAGAATGAAGGGGGGAAAAGGACATGGAGGAAGATAGTGGTGGTGGTGGGGGGGGGGCGGCTAGGGATGGGAGAGAAAGGTGAGCGGTGGAGTGTTAGGCTAATCAGAATGTACTATACACACGAATGGAAACGTCAGCAAATGTGTTATGTTATCGTTAAAATCCCATGACTGGAAACAGTTCTATCCTGTGTCGAGGTTTACATCTTCTTTGTTTTTGTTTTATATATTTTTATTACTTTGCTTTTACACTTTCTTTTGATTTAAAATAGACTTTTTTCACACATTACAATCTGAGCATGGTTTCCCCTCACTCAACTCCTTCCATATCCTCCTAACTTTCCCATCTGCCCAAATTTACTTCTTGAAACACATTTTTATTTCTTAAGCAACAGTTTACTTTGTCCTTGTTGATTTATGTGTGTGTTTTGCTTGTTCCTTTTTAAAAGTTAGGTTGTTTGCACTTGGAGTTATGTGGTATTCCGCACACACATTGTACATGGTATTTGTCTAATCTGTCTTACATGTGTTCTCTCCCCGTCTATGAAGCTTATCTGTTTAGTGTTTTGAGCATTTTTGTTTTGAGACAGGGTTTCTCTGTAGCTTTAGAGCTGGTTCTGGAACTCTGTCTGTAGACCAGGTTGGAGTCGAGCTCATAGAGATCTGGCTGCCTCTGCCTCTGGGGTGCTGGGATTAAAGGTGTGTGCCACCACCACCTGGCTTCAGCTTGTATTTTTAGTAGTCATAAATTGTTCTTAAATGTTATGTATTTAAATGATTGGTCATGTGATTTTTAGGTTTCCTTTTAACTTAACAGGGCTTGTCCCATTTCAAATCACAAATATATTGTATGTTTAATGGCTTAAAGTATAATCATTATGATAACATAAATTCATTGTTCACTCTGTTCCATTTATTTATTTATTTTGACAATTTCATACATGTATACAATATATCTTGATCATATCCGTCCCCAACTCCCCCCAACTCCTTCCAGACATTGTCAACATGTACCCCCATCTCCATTTTGTTCCTCTGTTTTAATTTTGTAACCACTGATTCCAATGAGCATCACCATCTAGAATGTTGGCTTGACCTTGTACTGTGAATTTGTGAGAATTTGTGAGAATTCATAGCTACTGTGAGTTTGTGAGAGCAATGGCCATGTCTGTTCTACTTATTTACTCGTTGTACTTGCTTGTTTGTCTGCCCTCCAGGGATCATTTAATTTCTTAAAAGGCCCTGATATTTTAGTATGTTGTAGAAACTTTTTTATTCCTGTCCTCTTTATAGCCAACCTTCACTCTTAGATTATTTGAAGAACTGGCTTTTATGTTTTTATTTAACATTACACAGATATTTAAAAAGCCTCATGACTGGGCTGGAGAGACAGCTCTGTGCACAGAGGTGATTGCAGCCAAGCTTGGCAGCTTGAGTTTCACCCCTAGAACTACATGGAAAGAGAGAACCAACTCAACTCCTGGAAGTTATCACCTGACCTCCACACACACAAGCACTTTCTCCCTCTGTCTCTGTCCTTCTCTCCCTTTCTCTCTCTTACACACTATTTTTTTTTTAAAATTCATGACTATAACTGTATATGTTTACTTATGAGTTTTGTTTTTTTCCTCCTATTTTCGATATTCATGACCTTGCTCCTGACACCTCTTTCATTTTTTAAAAAATTATTTCCTTGACTATTTTTCTCTGAATGTATTTCTAAAATGTTTTCATTCTGTCCTCACACCAGAGCATCCTTTTCGACTGAGAAGATGGCTCCAGGTAATGAGGGTAAAGAGAGTAGAGGCAGCAGCGTCTGTGGAGAGGGCAGTCTGAGGGAAGACCCCAGTGCACTGGTATTCTGGGACAGATACAAGTGAGCTTGTTCGTTTAATGTCAGCCTTCTCAGCCCACAGTTTGACAACTGCACTCTCTGCCATACCCAGCACCTACCATGGCATGTGTTGTAATTTAAGAAAAGTGGCATGTCATGGGACAGGGTTCAAGCAGAGAGTTTTTTTTTTTTAATTAGGGAAAGGGAT
Source organism: Phodopus roborovskii (assembly GCF_943737965.1). Lineage (NCBI taxonomy): Eukaryota > Metazoa > Chordata > Mammalia > Rodentia > Cricetidae > Phodopus > Phodopus roborovskii. The sequence goes on from NW_026126433.1 coordinate 4,078,167, forward strand.
CATAAAAAAGAAAGGGAGGTGGGGAGACCGGCCTCAGAAGACAGATGCTTGAATACTAACAGTGTTCACAGTACGCACAGAATTAACTGAGGGAATAAATGACCCTGGATTTGAAACTAAAACTTCATGCAACACTACCTAAATTCACTGGCTTATTTTTAGCACCAATAGCAATGATGAAGAGAATGTGGCCATCTTGTGGCATGGCATGCAGGGCAGAGCACTGAGCAAAGTGTTTATGACTCACTTGTTTGTAGTTGCTTTGCTCTGCTGAGCTTAAGTCTTGGGTCTTGAGTGTGCAAGATAGACTTTCTACTCCAAGCTACAACCCCAGGCCTGCCAGACATTCTTAAATGAGCTGCTTACTCCTTCTGAATCATAAAACCAAGGCAGTAATTCTCACCTTGTTGTTTAGTCCACAGATATACTATCAAGACAAAAGCATAAAACAATTACACAGTACACAGGTACAAGTTATCATTAACTTGTTACTATCCAGAATTGCTGTATCTGTCAATAAATACCAATATGAAAGAAATTTACAGATTCACAATGCATAAAAATTGTCTCAGTAAAAACACAAAAGGTGTTTCTGACAAATGTCATTATAATTGCTTTCAGAATTGAATCAGCAGCTTTCCACACAGTATGAACCCTGTGAAGTGTTTGCAAGGATGCTATGGAATGTTCTCAAGGTTAAGAATGTGTGGTTTCCCCTGTTTTCTAGATTTTTAGTTTCCATTTTATTTTATTTATTTGCTTATTTTTGAGACAGGGTATTGTTTCTTTAGTTCAGGCTGGCTTGAGATTCCTGTCTCAGCCTCTCAAATGCTGGGGTTACAGGTATATGCCACCACATCCAGCTTAGTTACCTTTTAAATGATCATCTGCAGATTTCCCACCATTTATTCAGTTTGTATGTATTTCCCTTCCAAAATACATTGACTTTATTTTTTAATAGAATATTCAAAAGAAAAACCAAGTTCCTAAAATTCTACTGCCAACACACACACACCATATGTATATATATATATATGTATATATATATATACATATACCACACCAACACACCCACATACAAGTACTTACACAATACACCACACACACACAAACTACAACCTCACAACTCCCCACATGTACACACATACACATATATTACACATATAGCCCCACATACATGTACATACACATATACATCACACATGCATGTACAAAAACACACATATACCACAAGCACACATGTACAGACATATATCTCCCACACATGTACATACACATATACACACACCATATACACATGTATATACACACAAACACCTCATGTACACATCTCACATACATACACATCACATACACACACATACATATGTACCACATACACACAAAACTGTTTTTTTGAAAATGCATTTTCTAATACTCTGTACTTTCAAATTTTTAAACTCCCTTTTGACTCTTCTTACTGGCTGTGGTATTTGTTTTCTATAAATGGAATTTTCTTCCCTTTAACCTAGTGATGGGTGTTGCATGAGTAAAGTAAGGCCCCATGACACCCAGCTCTCACAATCATTTGTCAGAGAGCCTTCAAGGGTCCAGCATTCTATACTGACATACTCGCCCAGGTTATGCTTGTATATCAGGAAGATCAACACAGAGAGCTCTGAGCCACAGATGGTAAACTCAAGTCTTTAGACAGGGCCTATCTGAGCAGACGAAAAACCAAATAAGTGAATTTCAAAGGAGTGAGGAAGGATTGAGACTCTTCTCTGTCATACAGCTCATTTCTAAACCTCTGTAACTCAGCTCCAGTCTTCTGTTTAAATACTATGAGGCTGAGTTTGCAGGTACTTTGCATAGTTTATGAAATTCTTCTCAGTGAGAACTTTTACTAAGTACATGGTCCTGGGAGGAAAGCAATCACTGCCCCATTAATTTCGCATCTGGCCACCAAAGTCAAGGCTAGATATCCTCTGTGCCAGCATGTGTCACGTGTGCTGCCAGGGTTGTCTTAAGAACAAATTGGATCATGTGTTCAGTTTTCCCAGTTAAGAGGCAGTGAAAAACCTTACAAAGGCAGTACTAATTGTCAGTTCATGCAACTCAAAGGACATTGTTAGGAAATCTCATATTAAATGCTGGAAGTCAGGGGATGTCCGCATACTGGGCATCCTTACAGAGACTGCACTGTGTCCGTCTTGGTTCTGATTCAGACCACCAGCTATGACCCCTGGAAGCTCGAGTCCCTAGAGTCACATGCTGCAGAGGAGCCCAAAGGCCTGAGGCTCCTGAGTAAAGCCTGCCCACTGTCTGTTTCCATTATTGCATCTTTGACAGAGCCCATAACACAAGAAATACTTCCCTCTTGTCTTTACTAATCTCCTTGGATGGCAGCGAGAACATAGAGAAGAGGTAATTTGCTCTCAGCCTGGGGAGAGGCTGGATGCTCACCCCCCTGCATCCACTTTCTGTGTTGTCTAAAGTCACTCAGGACTACTATGGTCTGTGGCAGTGAAGCCTGCCCTTGGGATTCTTTTAAAAAGGAGTTAAGGACTCATTGCAGTGGCACATGCCCCTAATGCTAGCACCTGGGAGGCAGAAACAGTCACATCTCTGTGAGTTCAAAGCTAGTATGGTCTACATGTCTATATAGGGAGTTCCAGGACAGCCTGGGGTAGGTAGTGAGACCCTGTCTCAAAAAGAATTTTTCCCCCAGAATGCAAACCTTCCTGTAAATTATTTTTCAAAGGCAAACTCTGAAGGTAAGTAGCACATTGGCAGGCATTTGTGGACTCATTTGCATTCAGCCCAGTGACTTTGAGGGCATCTGGGGTGAGTCAAGGGGCAGCTGTTCCTGGTAACAAGCCACTTCCTTCTTTCTCTTGTGCTGGAACCAGCCACAAGCCTGCACAAGGAGGGCAGCACCAAGGTCTACTGTAGCTATCCTGTAGTCTTGCTTTATCAGTGTAAATCTCAGGGTTTGTGTGTTCAATATGGCCCACCTGAATTTTTAAAATGCTCCCATCTTTTGGAGAGAGACTGTCAACCTGGGAAACAATTTCTCCCTACCTCTGTTAGGTGAATGTTAATCGTCTCAGGAAACTCTCACCTTCACATGTTAAATCCAACAAAGCAAAGTGAAAGGACCACAGTCCCATTACATGAGAGTGTAAAATTGCAGACACCAGTGGATTGGGAAGTAACCAGCTGCCCCAGGGCCATTTGCTAACACCCAGCCGCAAGCCAAGATTTTAAACCAGGGAACAGAACCAACTATAGCAATGCCACTATTTGATAATATAGCGATCCTGAGCTGGAGAAGGTTCATTGCTCTTCTAATTCTAACTGACTTAGAAAGAGAGCCATGAACCCAGAAGCCACCGGCCACTGCTGTTTGGCAAACTGAGTCTCTCAGCTGGCAGGAGCTTGTTTGTCCAACACATTGCTTCTGTTTTCCCTCACATGCGTCCCTCTTGTCTACCAGCCAGGACTTCTCCTGGCAAGTGTGGTCCTGTCAGTTTTCTGAGTTTTAGTCTTTTTTCTTTCACCTCCTTTCGAGGAGTATGGCGACCTGGTGGAGAACCTGCTTCTGTGCTGAGCTGGCCCCGACCTCGAGGAGCCAATGCTTCTCACTCAGCGTGCGCGGCTTTCCAGTACCCCAGCTCCATCGCACTGCGCTCCTACCTGGGGCGTGACCTTCAGCTGAGAACCCCCCAGCAGCTTGCAACTTGTCTTTGGCAGAGGAACTGCAAGCCTGCCAGCTGCCAGATGTCTTCATTTTTAAAACACCTTCAAACGGCTTTCTGGCACGGTTCCATGAGCAAAATGCACTAAGCTGTAGCTGCTATTCCCATGCTGTGAGCCAAGGAGAAGGGGGTGGGGGGCAGGTGTGGGCTAGGGAAGCAGGGAAAAGGACTGTGAACATGGGGGGCGGCAACTACCCTTTGCAGGAACTATCTAGGTGAAAAATTGGCTGTGGCCTATGATGTGTTCAAGTTGCATAGGAACAGTCACCAGAAATAATCCAATAATTTGAAATATCATAGTTTTAAGTTTTTAATGAACAAATGTGTACATTTACCCAGACCAATGTGAGATTTTGATGTTTTTATCCACTGTAGAAAGTTTTGGTCATGCTAAGTTAAGACATCTATCCTATCAACAACTGTGTGTGTGGTGAGAATATTAGCAACCTGTCCTTTGGGCAGTTATGAAAAGATGTTATTGTTAATGCAATGTAGCAGGCACTCTACCTCCTGCAGACCTCTGGGCTCTGCCCACTCTTGTCAACTGCTTCCTTCCATCCCTGACTCCACTCACTGCCTTCCCAGTCCATATAAAAGAGACACCATACAGAGAAACACAGTTTCATGCATTCAAATGTACTAATGGCACATCTTCCTCAATAAGATAACTCATGGTTCCCAAGATGATGAACAATTTTAAGTTAAGGAAATGTAGTAAAAAAAAAATTCAAGAAACCTTAAATTTTAACCTTCAGCAAAGCAAAATTAGGGTTTGAAGTGATGACATAACAGGGAAACCCTTCAATTTCTATCCTGTCCCAACTCTTCCTCAAAATGTTCCTGAATAGTTAATATGTGGTTCAAAGACAAACTTGGAGAATGAGATATTTACATACACATAGAATAATTTATGTTCTAAAAAAATCCACAGAGTCCAAATTCCCACGGGACTAACTGGGGCCCAGGCAGTGCTGTTAGCTCAGATGACAGACATTAGCTGCAGTTAGAGGAAAAGAGTGATTTTGAATCCGTACATGATGCTGCCTAGCACCAGACATAAACAGACGTAAACGCAGGGCCCTGGGGAACGCAGAATGTGGTAATCTAAGCTCAAGCCATGCTAACTCAGGGCGGATTCTTTCACTGATTCTCACAAAGAAAATACATGAAGGAGTAAGATAGAAAAGTCAACAGCCAGGAGGAAGAAAACACGGTCGGTGACTTACGTTCTCTTTTCCTTAAGCTCTGACCAAACAGTGTTATCCACCCCACCTTCACACACACAGACGTGGCTTTGGGTGGGGGAAGGCTGCAGAAATCAGGACGGTACATACAAAAGGGAAGGGGAGCTATGCTGGAGATGTAGCCGAGGAGGCCAGAAGGAAAATCAAAACCACCTATTTGTGTCTTCCAAGAAATTCAAGTTTTTACAACTAGGAGCAGAGGTTCTCAGTCCAGAATCCCATGAGGAGGGACAGGATTTTAATGTGAAAACACTGGTCTTGGATGCTTGCCATAGACAATCCATGCTCTTTCCTACTTCCTTGTCCACAGCCCTCACTGGTGTGTTTATCCAACCCCGTGTTCCCCGCTGATGCAATCACTCTCCCAGTTCTATGGGTTGCGTCAGCACAGCTATGTTCACTCTCAAATCCTTCTCGTCCTTCAACAGCATCTTCTACCTCTGTCCAATATCTGTTTGTGTTTCAATGCTATCATCATCTTCACAATTTCCTAATCTATCCTACACCACTGAGAGCAATCTCTTCACTGCACTATTCCCATGGCTTTGCCTTTCCCTGTCATGTCTGTCTGTTTCCTTGTATAGACTGTGAACATCATGTCTTCTATTTTTCTTTGTTGGCTAGTCTTCAGCCTTTGGTCAGTCACTGTGTATCTCCTGTCCCCTCTACTCTCTGTAATGAATCTCAGGCCTTTTTATTCATTAAGGCTGACTTCTGAGTAGATTCTGTTTTTGTTTGATTTGTTTTGTTTTATCAACTAATAGGAGAGGAAATGGTCACTATGACGGACAATATAAAATGTGACTTCCAAGTGACCAAAACTGAATTTTCAGAGACACAAAGACCTCAAGTTAGACAGCACTGGGGTTTGGGATGGGTTAGAAAGATAATATTCCAGATCTTTCTTACAGTGCTCTCATTTTTATAACATATAATTAATAGTCACAGAACCATGTATGAACATGTACATCCGAGTCTCAGAAAACACTCCCAGTACAACTGTCGTGGGACACTGCCCTCAGGATACCTGAGCATGTTCTTGGGGTTCTGGGGTGGAGACGCTTGAAGTTACGTGTGGCATTTTAGCTGTGGAGTCCCAGGTGTGACTGGCTTCCAGGAGAGCAGCTTCATTGCCTTGGAATGCACACACTGACCTGAGTGTCATTGACTCAGGTGCATCCTGATCTTGGGGTGTTGGCCATGTGATACTCGGCACATAGACCTCGACAGACAGTGACAGGAAGTTGGCACTTCCATCTTGGCTGCTTGAGCTGGTACCTCTTCCTGGGTCTGTTTCTTCATCTACAGAACAAGGACACTGACCAAACTTCTAAACGACTGTTTCACACCACTGTTGTGTCACACGGCTTTGGTGTTCACTGTCTAGTTCTTATTTCCTGTTAGTCCTGCCATCACTCTACTCATCATTGCTAGTGTTAGGCTACTTTTAAACTTTCTTATTGGAAACAAAGTTGTTAGGAGGATCCTAATGATCATAGCAATTTGCTTTTCTGAGGAACATTCTCAGGTTAAAATCCTAGTAGTGAGCTGGGCCACAGTGGCATATACCTTTAGTCCCAGCACTTGGGAGGCAGAGGCAGGGGGATCTTTGGGAGACCGAGGCCAGCATGGCCTGCAGAGTCAGTTCCAGGATAGCCAGGGCTACACAGAGAAACCCTGTTTCTAGGAAAAAAAAAAAAGATAAACCAACAAAAAAAACCACAAAAAAACAAAACCAAACCCTAGTAATGCGATCATTGGGCCATGGTATCATAGCTAGTTTGTCTTACAGTCGTCTGCACTGTAACACTTTCTCTCCTACCACAAATCCACATTCACTTCAGGCACACTTGAGCAGTGAGTGTTCCCATGAAGACAGCTACGCTCTGACTTACCAGATAGGCGGCTGGCATTGCATGAGCATGCCTTTTATTTCTAGGTAGGGACAGATGGCCATTTTGTGTTCTGCAAACTTGTGAATACGAGTTTCCCCTTTGTAATGACCATTGTCACTACCAGTCAGGATTTGATTGACTTAGCCTCTGGTCTTCTCATTTCCAGCCAAGATATAATAACAAGTAAATACCCACTTTTGCTTCTGACTCCTGACACAGAACTCCCAAACCATTAAAGAAATGAAAAAGAGTTAAGAATCAACTACATGACAAAACTTCCATGGAAATTCCTAAAAGATAGGGTTGGGAAAGCTCCTGTCATTGTGAAGTGGCTTCCCAAATAATGTGGGAACAAGCATACACTCCCTCCTCTTCAGCATCATCACACATGTCTTCATTCACACCCAATGGCATCTCTTGCAGTACCTCTGATAACAGCCTGAGGAGGGAGGGGCAGAACCACCCAATTATAGGCAGGTCATACTTCCAGGTGACAATTTCAGGCTTGTGATTGACATCTGAGCTTGGGGGCAATTCTGTAGTTCTGGGCTGCTCTCATATACCTCCTCCAGCTGATTTAAGACATTAGGCACAGACTCTTCCCAAAGCCTATCACCCCTCTGCCTCTAGTCCCACTGACTGGATACAGCCTGGGGTATGAAAACCACAGAGCTCTGCTGACCTACCTGGAAGTAACTTCATATAAAGTGTTTAGAGCTGACTGTTCACAGCATGTCTACACAGAACCCAGTTGTGAACCCCACTTACCACACAATGCATCACCATGTACCATGGAGCCGATTATACCCAGATGTTTGAGCAAACAGGTCACTCACCTGAATTCTTCTCAGAAACAGTCCCAGATATTATTGTTTACATAGTTACCCACTTGTGGAAAGTATATTAAGAACCTAGGAAGATTATTTTCTGGGAGTTACAGAAACCTGTGCTCAGTCACCCATCATTCCAAAAGTGAATTCAGAATGGCCCATGTGCCTTGTTCATAAAGGGTATGTATTTGTTACAAATGGCATCACATACTGCACATAAATATTTATGTATTCACAGCAGGTGTGTACAATAAACAAAGAGGAACGTCTACAAAGAAATGTAACAATTGTCTGAGGAATCTGGATTGCCCCACATAGAAACATGAACTCCTTTTATTTTCACTGTATACTTCATATGCTTTGGTTTGACTTGCATGGCTCCTATGTACACATTTATTTTAATAATTAAAAATTAAACACACCCGAAAGAGAGCATGGGATGGAGAACAAGATGCCACTGATGAGCCATTCATCTATTTCACTATCCTGAGTTTGTAACTCTCTGAAGGAAGTCAAAGCTTTTACACTGGGTTGCTCTGAGCTAAGTATGTTCTGACACAAAAGCCCAGATTGCCTTCAGCAGCACAGGCCAGATCTTCCAAGAGTTGGCTGGAAGGTGAAGACATCCCACCCCCAACTCTGCCAGATCCCTTCCTTCCCCTTCATCTTGTTAGCAATGACAATTCAAAAGGGCAGGGATAAATATAATACCATCAACTATACACTGCATTTAAACATAAAGAAATGGAGTAGTGTGCTCACTTCTGAAAGTATTCGGCAGGGCAGAGTCTGAGCATGCCAATTCATCACGAAAGAATCTGTAAAATAGATAAATACTCCCTATGTTATACACTCATGTTTTATTTCACAGTGTTGTTTTAAAAAGATATGTTCACTCTGAATAAACAGGTTTACAAAATTTAGCAATCAGCTTCCTTACAGCAAGACTTCTTTGATTTGCAAGGGCAGGGATGAATATCGTGTTTCCTGGGACCTGATGATAGGTGGTCTCATATCCAGGCCAGCAAGGAGACTGTGAGTGGTGGAGCCTCAGCTCACATTTTCTGAGGGAAAGAAGGAACTGGAAAAATGGGACAGAAGCTCACCAAGTATGGAGAACACCTTCCTCGTTCTTCTGTGTCTCTCTGGAGGTCATTACAGTGAACATCAGGACTCACAAGTGGACAAATGGAAACTTTTTTCTACCTCAAAGAACTGAACCAGTTCTTTACAAAACAGATGTGACAGAAACAGTGGCCGTGATTTCAAGGGTTACAAACTAACACCCTGTCTCAAAACAAAAACAGAAACAAGAACATCCAGGGCTGCTGAACTCCAGAGAATTAGTTTAGGTGATATAAACAAAAGTTCAGGAAGTACACCTCTTTATGAATAGGAATACCTTAAGAAACACTGGTTTCATAAAAATAGAAATGTGACATTCTGTCTAGAGGTTGGTAATAGAATGGACTATATTAATTTACTACCAATTTATGTCTGAAAAGATGAATCAATGTGTTATGTGGAGGGTTTTTTACACAAACCCAATACACACTTCCAACAGAACTATGTAGCCCAAGCCCATAAGAAGCATGCTTAGCTGTGTCTCTGTGTTTCACCCTCATCATTCATGATTTTTGGCATTTTTAAATCAACTTAGTATTTATTTTTTCCCTTTTATAAAATAAAATACATTTATATCAAAAAGTTGTGAGATAATTTATTAAAAGTTCTAAGAAACTATTGTTAAATCATAGCTTTGATATATAATATTTTCTTTGTATATTTTAACATGTGCCTGAAATTCTAGTGAACAAATTCCATTGTCAAAATACACACCCTTCCCACAGTCAAATGATTTGGTTTTATTATACAGTATTACTTGTCAAAGTAGTATTTGTTTATTTTTAATAATACATTTTTATTATTTGAGAATTAAGTACAATGTATTTTTTTACCATATTCACATGTCCTATTCTCCTAACTCTGCTCAGACCCATTCATCCCTCCCTCCCCAACTTCATGTACCCTCTCCTTCCCTCCCTCCCTCCCTCCCTCCCTCCCTCCCTCCCTCCCTCCCTCTTTCCCTTCCTAATTCATTGCTGCTAACTTGTGCTACCCATGTACCCATGGTTCTGGGGCATCCATTGGATCATGGCCAGCCTCTCAGGGACAACACCCTTAAAGAAAACTGACTCTTTCTCCCCCAAAGGCTGTCAACTCAGGTAGGAGTGGGGGCCCATGAGCTCCTTGCCCATCTAAGCTGGAATGCTGTTTGGTTTGATGTTGTGTGGCTCTTATGTGCACATAGTCACATACTGACACAAAAACATACACACAAAAATAAAATAAATCTTAAGATTGATTTCCTATTCTTAAAACACTAACAAAGTTAACTTTTGGAGTAGAATACAGTTTTGTTATCAAGTGTTTCATTTGTTGTTTCCATAAACTATAAACACTTACTACAGAATTTAGATACTTAGAATGTATAAATCACTTTCCACACCCCTTAAGCCAGTTTCTGTCAAGATAACTCCAGAGAGGGAAGCTATACCCAGTGTGGTTGAATTCCATCTGAAACAGTGTGGGAGAGGTTGATTTGCAGTATTCTAGGAAAATTTCAAAACAAAAGATCCAAAGAAGACAAGATTAATCAGTTTAAGAAACTGAAACCAACAGTTGAATTTGGTATTATAGTCCAGGCAATGTTCATACTGTCCTTTGGGTTAGGGTACCTTGAAGGAAATCTAAACTCACAAATGTTGAGCCATTAACATATGTATTTGCTTAGACATTCACACTTGCCTTTCGAACAACTACTGCTTTGAAGTAGTCATGCATCTCGGCCACAAGCCAGCAGGACCTTCCAGAACAAAAGGCAGCATGTGAGTGGTCCTCAGCCCTTTTGCACAGGGGATTACCTTTAGCAGCTTGAAAAACAATCAATGCCTGTAACACAGCCCTGGAAATTGGATGTCAATGGTATTGTCTGATGCCCAAGGAATGGAGAAACTCTTCTCCATTTTTCCCTGAAGGTCAACAGATGCAGTAGGCTGAATGTTCATACCTTAATTTCTTAGTCTGTGAATGTTACCTGCCAGGGCAGAGGGACTTTGTAGAGGTGATCAAGTTCAGGGTCTCAAGGTAGGGAAATCCATCCCACGCTATCCAATCAGTCCAGTGACCCACAGGAGACCTTATGAAAGATGCACAGGGGAATCTGGATGGAGTGTGAGTGGCAATGATGGCTGAGTAGGGAGGTTTGAATCTGCACTGTCCTTCACAGTCTGGTGTTTGAACACTTGTTCTCCAACTGGTGGTGCTGTTTAGAGCACTGTGCTATCTTCAAGAATAATGCCTGACTGGAAGAAGTGGGCCACTAAGGGTAGCGCCATGCTCCCTTTACCATGCTTTTCCTGCCCTGATGAATGACACTCTTAAACCTTGAGCCCAAACAAGACCTTCCTCCTTTACGTTGCTTCCAGTCAGGTATTGGGTCACAGAGATGAGAAGAGCACCTAATGTATCATCCTGGTTAGTGTTTTGTCAATGAAACAAGCTGATGTCATCTGGGAAGAATAAACTTATTTGAGAAATGCTTCCCTTACACTGGGATACATACAAATCTGGAAGGCATTTTCTTGGTTAATGATTAATGTGGGAGGACCCATCTCACTGTGGATGGTGCCTCTCTTAGGCAGTTTGTCCTGGGTGTTATAAGAAAGCAGACTGAGCAAGTCATGAGGAGCAAGCCACTAAGCAGCATCCCTCTATGGCCTCTGTATCAGCTCCTGCCTCCAGGTTCCTGCTTTGAGCTTCTGCTCCAAGTTCCCTCAGTGATGGAATACAACACAGAAGTGTCATAACTTATCCCAATAATATGAGCAAAAATTTCTTTACTCCACAAGTTGCTTTTGGCCATGGTCTTCATCACAAAAATGGAAAACAAACTAAGACACATACTAATGGAAGGAAAATAATTTGAAGATATTGCTTGCTGATTTTGAAATTAGAGGGAAGGAGCATGAGTTGAAGGATGCACGCATTCTTGGGGGCTGGAAAGATGAAGGGAGAAGTTTTTCCAAGTGTTCCCAGGTAGAAAGCAGCCCTGAGACTGTTTTAGATATCTCCAGTTTTGAACTTTAAGACAATATAGATTCGTGATGCTTTCTTGAGTTTGTTTTGCTCTTTTTGAGACAGGTCTCACTATGTTACTCAGGCTGATCTTGCATCTGCTTTCCAGCCTTCCTCTTGTCTCAGCCTCTCCTGGGGTAGGACCACAGGTATATGTAAGCCACTGTGGCTTAATTTCTGTTTTTCTGTGCTACTAAAATTGTAGGAGTTTATTGTAGTAATAGTAGTAGGAACACAGTTTGGAGAAAGATAGAATTTGTCGGCAAGTAAATTGCAATGGTCTGATGGGGAATTCTTTAATATCCAAACATCAGAAAACTAAGGAAGAAAAGTCAAGACCAGGAGTCTGGGAAGATGGCTTGACTGGTAAATGTAGGGATAAGGACTAGAGTTTGATGTGAACCATGTTAAAAAGGACAGGCACTGTGAAAAGTTCTTGTAATCCCAGCACCAGGGAGGCAGAGACCGCTGAGTCTTTCGGCCCCCTGGCTAGCAGTCCAACAAAAGTAGCAAGCTGCAGATCTGAGTGATTCTGTCTCAGTGACCACAAAACCCAGCAAGAGAAAGGGAGCCCCAATGAACAATACCCATGACCTCTGGCCTCCATTTGTGCACATCTCCATCTTGGGACCCTGAACTAATTACTTCTGCAAAGTCCCCTGCCACCACAGGTAACCTCCATGAAGTTAACTGCCTGCACACACATGGACACCCACACAAGCAGTATAAACACACCCAAATGTAAACCAAGAAGAAAGACAAATGGGGATACAGTTGTTGTGATCCACATTTTCTTGAGTCTTAAACACATTTATTAGGCATTCTCTAATACTCAGTTTTCATATGCAATGGCACTTTTGTTGTATGAAATCTTCTTAAATATAAACTGTCACCTGTTATCACTGCCAGACCAAACCTCAGATGGCAGAGAATAAAGGAAGATCAAGCCAAACATATCTGAAAAGCTCCCCTCCATGGGGGACGGATTAGCTTTTCATGTCTGCAGGTTTCAGCTTGGCCAGGTGACTTCAAAGTTTTTATTTGGTGGATTTTTAAGGATACAAACATGTGCTATTGTGAAGATTTCCTTTTGAAGACTGAGTATTTCGTACACACAGTCTATGCTGCCCTGTTACCCACTTCCGATGAACAAAAGGATGGCCACCACATCACAAGCACCTGTCATGGTTTGATCTTCTGAGCTTTGACTGGACTGTGCTATGACCATCTCTGGTTCAGCTTGGAGGAGTTTGCAAACCCAGATTCTAGCACAGGTAACTTTTGAGCAATGTTCTCATGCATTTTTAAATTACATATATTTAAGTGTGCTTGTGTGTGTGTGTGTGTGTACGCACACGTGTGCACAGGCAGGTAACAATGTGCATGCATACATGCATGTGTGTTGGGGAATGTGCACAAGTAGAGATGTCCTAAGGGGCATCAGATCCCCAGAGCTGGTGTCACAGGTGGCAGTGAGACACTTGCTGTGAGTGCTGGGAATTGAACTCAGGTCCTCTGGAAGAGCAGCCAGGGCAGCTAACTATAACCTTAGATCTTCAGTTTTCTTACTCTTAAAGCATTTGCTTCAACATAGTAATTCTTGATCAGCTCTCCTTGGAGTTAATTCAGAACTTTGGGAGTTAATTCAGAACTCCCAAATGAAAAAAAACCTCAGGAACTGGTCCAATTACAAGATTTGCTCAGTGTATGTATTTTGCAGTCTCTTTATGTAGACTATAAATATTTGTATTAGAAACAAAATAAAGTTACTAATAATTTGAAACCTTGGACAACTTTAGCTTCCTAGAGTTTTACTTAAATATTCCAAGAGTATATTTGAAGAACTGGAGAGATGGCTCAGTAGTCAACAGCGTTTGCTGCTCTTGCAAAGGACCTAGGTTTGGTTGTGAGCACCCACATGATAGTTTATAGTGATTTGTGATTCCAGTTTCAGGGCATCTGATGCCCTCTTCTGGTCAGATACATACATGGTGCACATATGGTTTTGCAGAAAAACACTCAAAGAAATTAAAAACAAACCCTTAAAATGCATATGCACGAAGATAAATATGCTCTATAAACTTTGCAGCCTGTAGATTTTCTAACAGGGACATCAATAATATCACTATAAGAGATCCAGCAGTTCCAAGGCAAGCAAATCTCCTGAATGACTCAGTGTAGAGACCACCTTGTGTGTCCTAGAAAAAGCCTTCCCACTCTTAAGGGTGATGAACACATTGCTTATCCAAGTAATGAACCCATAGAGTTTTTTTTTCCTTTGTCACATTCAGAGACTGAAAAGATGATAGAAACATCATCATCTCATGTTCCTGAACTACACCTCCAAATGAAATTTGAGGACTACCAACAAGGAGGAGTCAGACATAGTATTTGGAATACAGCAGGATGGTGCCCAAGGGTTGGGAAGGATAAAGTGGCATTAGGCTGCATGGTGGTGGCAACTTCTGGCTTGCTCTGACTTTAAGGGCATCTCCACTTATACAGGAAGAAGTGAAAAATACTGCCGATGCATTTGATTTTCTTTAAGTGATAAAAACCTTAATGCTGAGATGGTGCGGCTCCAATCTCTGATCTAGACAAACTGTTTGGACAAAAACGAGCTTGGGATCATGACTCTTTTTTACCCTCCCCCAAACATGCACCCCTGGAACTCACTGGATCTGACTGGAGTGGCAGGAACAGTCAGTCATGCTTTGTATCATAACGTGTTTTCATTTGCTTCTGCAGCAAGAATACCTGGGAGAAATTTCAACGTCATAGACTTCCCTGCCTTTTAATTCTTAAATTCAGTATTTTCTTTCCAGGTGAGAGTTTTCCTCCCTTCCTCAGACACAGAGATCTAGTTACACCTGAGTTTTTATAGCAAGCCAGGTCCAAAAGATTATTTCCATCATTAATCGTCGCTGCTAATAAAGATGAACGCCCAGAGGTAGACATTGTACACAGAAGCTTTTCCACAGCGCCTCAATGAAGATGCTCAATTGCATGTAACTCCTGTACAGTCCACTAATAGAGAAGTGGGATTAATAAAGGATTGCATCATCATCAATGGGCCTGTAGAGCAGCTCCAGCTCTGGTCGTCTGCTGCCAAAATGCAGCTCTCATTTCCAACAAACAAAGTCTATCTGAGAGACAGCACAGAGCCCCTTCAGAACTGGGAAGTCCTGTGCATAATAATGAATCCTAGCTCTTCTCTTGCCAAAGAGCTCCTGCACTTTGGGTGTCATAGGTCAGCTCAGTGACTCAGAGGGGCCTGATCCTTATCTAAGCTTCTGCGTGTGCTGTAGTCTTATTAAAGAAATGTTTGTCCCGCCATCAATGAGCTGAAGAGAAAGCAGCTCAATGTACTTTCACAAATTACAGCAATAAACTCTTGAATTAACTGCTTTATTACAAATATTTAATTATTCCGAGGGTTAAATATCCAACATTTTGGAAAGACAAAAATTAGCTGCCGACTTGGTAACCTGGTTCATTTAAAATGTCTTGCAGCAGTTCGTATTTGTGTTTTAATTTTTAAAACAGTCCCAGCTTCCGGTTGTCTTCCTTGTGAATTTAGCCCGTTTCCTTCCATTTTGAATTAAACAGAAAAACACACACCGCTGTTACTCTTGAGGTAAGTTGTTAAAACAATCAAATCTGTAACTCATGAGCAACACAAAAGGCAGACACTGTTTGCTTCTCTGGGAGTGTGAACAGGCTCACGAGCCACATCGGGTCATCAAGTGCAACCTACTCTAAAGCCAGATGAAATAACAAGACCATTATTCTTTAAGTAGTTGCTATTTAAATATTGTTCAAAGTATATGCCCATTAATTAAAAAGGGCCAGGAACTAAAACTCTACATTAAAAAGATGATTTGACAAATGCATAGCAAGCAAAAAATCAAGTGTTCTTAGAGAGAAGTTTTCATTCTCCCCCCAAAAGAATTCTGTTCATCATTTCAAATGTGTTTTCTATTTATTAAATCATACGTGGCAGATGGAAATTATTTTTTAAATTGATATCTTTTTTTCACGAGTTATATAGTCTTAAAAAAATAAGGAAGTGGGGAATGTTTTGCCATAAAGCAAAGGAAAACATTACAATAACAGAAAATGGGTCAGGAGGCGCCTCGGCAGAGGGCTACCAAAGCCTTGCTATCGCCCCTTCCTTCCTCTCACTGTGCACATCAGTTCATCTTCATCAGCACATTGACTGCTCAGGGCCAGAAAATCTGCCATGTGGGTCCCGACTCTTCATTGAAGCTCTTAAATGTGCGTTCGGAAACTACAAAGTGCTGAATATATTTTCAGCCTTTTTATGCTACGATTTACAACACATGACCCCAGGCAGTGTCACACACGTAAAACAAAATGATGAGACCACCCTGCTTCAGAGCCGGATAAACGTATAGAATAAAACTTCATTATCATTCAAATTTCTCAATGGAGAATAACAACAGCAAAAAAAAAAAAAAAAAAAAAAAAAAAATCCACAGTAATATAGATAATATTCTGTTTTGCAGTTTTATTTTTATAAAAATGCCCCTCTTCACTTGTATTTTACTATTAACCAGCTCAAAGCAAGTAGACAACAATTATCTAAGCTTAATGCTAAAGTAATAACGTACTGCACACATTAAAAACCCTTGAGACATGTCAGCTGGGGCCTGCAGGGATAAAGCAGTGACCAGTTGCTACTTAGGCTGCCCACCCCGGCGTTCAGTAAAATCACAGTTTTTGCTCCATTCAGAGCCCAACACTGGGAGACCCTGACACTGGGATGGCTCTGCTGGCGGTGTGCCTCCTGATACCCACAAGAGCTGTCCCTGCTCTCTGGCCCATGAAAGGGTCCCTTTTACTTCTCTTTGATAGTTGGCACACTGCCCCTTTCACAGACCCAGCGAACCGTCATCTTGGATGTAACAAATTAGTACATTCTCAGAATAATAATAAGTGCAGGCATGAAAACACCGTTGTTTTTACTTGGAAATGAAGCAACTCATTTTAGTTGAGTGACTTTTTCAGTGTAGCACCCCAGGCCAAAAAGAAAAAAAGTCTTTTCTGAAAAGAATGGTCAATTTCAAGAGAGATATGACACATGCTTTACTGTAAAAATCAGAGAGAGTCAAATTAATCAGGGGGAAAAAAAGAGCTTTCACTGTAGAACAATTAAAAAGAAAATCAGGGACTCAGAGGAAATCCACAAATACCTAAGTGATGTGTCATTAGAGAAATACGATTGGAGATGAGTCACTGTGGAACTCAGTTTTGATACCAGGTTAAGATGTATCATGTGATTTTTTTTTCTTCTTCTTCTTGTAATTGCACACAAAAAATATTTAAGTAGGAGTTAAGAAAAGATCTGGTATAATAGAAAACTAATTGAATGTAGAGAGTGTTAAAACACTAGAGAGTAACATGAACATGTTTTCATATGTTAATGATCATGTCAAAATGTACTTTCAGTTTTTAGAAACATTTCTTTCACCATGGTGGGAGCTTTTCTAGCCTCGGGATTTCTCCTTTTATTCTGCTAGTAAGAGAAAGTTAGCATTTACACATTTGCATATAGGACAGAGCTACTTCAAAGGTGGCCCACAAATATACAGGAGACACCTTCTCTCTCTGCCTACCTGTCAGCGGCAACAAGTCTGGACAAATGACCACAAGGGCACTGTCACTGGGTCTTTGCTGCGGCTTCAGCTAAGGATGAACTGGGCTGCGAATTGCAAAGGTAGCTACCTTTAAAGCAGACTGGAAGTTGAAACTGGAAGAATTGCCAAGAAGTATGAAATAATAAACTGAATAAACACTTATCTTCATTGTTCTAGATATAGTCCAGTATAGATATCTTCTCAAGATAACCTAGAAATCAAAACTGCCAGTAATCCTTTCTCCCCTCTCTCTTGCTCTTGTCTCCTGAAACAAATTGTAATATTTTATGTAAAATGAACTAAAAATTTATTAAACTTTCTGGTTCAGATGAGTTTAAAAATATCTCATTATAAATGGAGACAGTCCTGAAAGGGCAGCCAAGCATGACTAAAAAGATCACTCTTTTACACAAAAAAATAGCCTTCTTATTTTACCCTTTGTTGAAAAGACATTTGGCCAGCCACAGGGGAAAGACATAATCTACTTTTATATTCAAATAATTTATTTGACAACTCCATGGCTACAATGACCCTAAATAATTCTGGGTTGAATATACACATTACATGGGTTTATGTGGCCTGGCCACTGACCTGTTTTAATGTGTCACCAATGATTTCAGAAATTCTTTTTAAAGGAGAAAGACACATTCTAACACTTAGATTTTTTTTTTAAAAAAATGCAGTAAGTAAAATTATAACGAAAATGGAGTCTGCAGTTTACTGCAGTTTATTTCTGCAAATAATCATATGCGCCAAGTCCACTTTTGAATACTGCTGCTCGGTTCACACAGCACCCATCAATGCAGATCTAACACACATTCCAGTACACACTCTACCTGGTGACAACGTGGCAGAAATTGTGCCATCACTATTTGGCTTTTATGAACACAAACAGCAGTCGTTGAACACTTAAGGCTCTCCACAGCCCCTCTGTAGATCCGTTCTGTTCAGTTCTGGGCATTTTGATTCACCATCTTGAAGATAATGTTGGTTATACGGTCTCTAGATAACAGAGAACTTCAATTTGAAATACTCCCACCCTCCCACCTCTGCCTTGGGAGCCAAATAAGATGCTGGCAGTAAACAACGGTTGCCCATTTACTTGAAGACATTGCTGCTTTCATTCAACTGGCCAGTGTTCAGGGTTACATAGCAGCAGAGAGCAGCATTGGCAGGAGAGTCCTCCGGAGCACCCAGCCCTCCTTACTCCAGGCTTTAAAAGCAGTTATCAAGCAGCCACACAAAGCATTTAAGAAACTGTTTCTACATTCTTAATTTCTTTTGTGTTTACATCATAATAACCGGTTGCTAAAATCAACCACTCGAGAGTCCAGAAAGTTTTCTATGATTTTGTTTCTGCTTTTTCTTCCGATCTTCCACGATACACATGAGATATCCCCTGATATAGAAAACCAAAATGCGAAATGTCGACTTGTGCATTCTGGGCGCCTCCCCAGACTCTGCCCCTCTTCCAGCCAAGCAGAATGAGTATCTGGGCTAACCACACATTTCAGGACAAAGGAACTAATTCATGGGGGAGGGGAGACCACACACCATTTATAAGGTTTGTTCAGTTTACAAGAAAACCATTGTCAAGGCTTTGTTGATTCATTATGAATGACCCTCGTGACAAATAACAAGTGGCCACCTCCTGGCTCAACTCCCCAGCATCCTTCCCCTGCAAGAGCAGCCGGCCTCTACTGGGCTAATTGCTATTTAAGGAAACTGGAATGGTGAGGACAGGAGATGGCTCTGATCACAGATGTAGCCATCAGCTTGAAGATTTGATGGAACGGTGGTTCTGGTACATGGAATACCATGCACAATAGGGCAGTGCTTGTTTTTACTGTACCTAACTCTGCTGGGAAGAACCAGATTCCAGTAGAGGAGTAAAAAGCCAGGAAAGGACCATAGAGGCTTACACTGTCTCTATGCAGGGGCCACCACCAGGACATTTCAGTCACTACAAAAATCTCCTTGCCTCCCCACCTACAAAATGGAACTAAAGTATATTTTTTTAAAGGAAAATCACCTTAAAATTCTTTGTTGGAAAAACGTAATACAGTGCACGAGCATTATCTTCTTCATCCATTGAACCTCTGAACATTTTTTTTCTGTCCAGAGGGAAATAATAAATTGACATATTTTCTATCATCAGAGATCCTTTTAAGACCACAATGTGATTGCACTCCATGCGCCTCACACTTATCCCCATTAAAACACACACAAAGGGGAGAAAGCAGAGCTGGGACTAGGTGGATACAAAGGGCACACGGGATCTGCTGTCCTCGAACACGGGTGCTTCCGCCTCACCGGGCTGGCTCCTAGGCAGGACCATACAGAGCAGTGGCAAGCAGGCCCCACATCATTTCCAGTTGAATTTGCGCTCTGTGGGGAAGGCACACCAATTGCATTCATTGTGGTCATTTGATTGCAGATCACCTCTGTCCCCAACTGCTCCAGCACCCTCAGTGGCAGCGACTCTATCTTTTTAAGTGGATGGTTGAGTTGGAAACAGGAAGGAAATATGTTATTGGGATACCTATATAGTAGCATTATAGGTTTCGTCTTCCTCCCCTACCTTCTGTTCTTCTTACTCCTTCTCTTCCTTTTCTTCTTCCATAGACCTAGACCACCATGAAAATGTTCTTCGTGGGTTAGAGCTAGAAAGAATTCTTCCACTTGCTTCTTTAGTTTCATCAGCTGTGAAATCCCAAGCGGCTTTCAAAAGAGAGTAAGGCAATATGTCAGAGTGCTGGAGAGACTAGCATTCTTGGGGATGACTGATGGAATGTTCTCGATAGAGCTCTGTGGATGGCAGTGGTGCAGTTTCTACCCAAGCAAGCCTTTGTGATGGGAATTTATCTTATGGCATTGATTCAACATGTGTGAGTCGTAGTCAGAGCTGGAGAGAAGCGCTGACAATGCCCGTCACCAGGAGCAAAGACATAGGACATTGTAGGGAAAGAGGAAGGGACCAAATGATCTCAGAGATACTTGCTAAGAGGGGAAAAAAGGACTGTGAGCAGAGGCTGTGTCTGGAGGGCAGGACCCATACCTCCGTGAACCCCACATACATCCTTAGAAGTCAGATGTTGCTTATGAGTAGTATTCTGAAATCAAGTGGCAGTACTAAGGAGAAATGAGGGTAAGAATGGATTTGAGACAACCAGAACAGAAATTAAGTGATACAGAGATCACAACATAAATTTCACCCAGGTACAAGACATAATTCACAGCAGGATGAGAGTGAGCTTTCATACTCCACTTTCTTAGCTTTTCATCTACCGTCAGATTGTCTGTGCGGGGGCATTTCTTCAACAATGTTATAGTTGTAGTTGTAGATCTCTTTGGACATCTGGTTTGGTTTGGGGAAGGGGAGGATTCATGGTTGATAATATTGAGGCTGACCAAGAGGGATAAATAAGGAGGCCACAAGAGGGAGGACCTTCTTAAAGGCACTCCTGATTCATGGAGGATGACTCTCTATACTAGGATGAGTTCCCTTAAAACCAACACTTTGTTGCTTTTCTTATTGAGTCATTGCCATATACCAAGCAGTTGGTCAAGTTTTATAAGAATACTGTTCCTTAATCCAAGGAGGCCTCTAAAGCCTCCATATTATGGGTGAAGGAAATGGAACCTTGAAGAACTACTACTAAACCAGCCTGAATCAGCCCACACTAATGGGTGGAGTTAGGTCTGTCTGTGGCTCTGGAAATCTGCTTCCTGCCTGTGAATAGGAAAGCACTAGTGACATTTGTTTTAATCACCAATCTACAGGAATATTGTAGACAAAATAAAATTTTTGTATAATAGGCCAAATTTTATAAATAGATTTAAATAATTCCTCACTAAAATAACTTGTTATTATCTAATTTAGCAGAAATGTCTTGAGAAGGAAAAATTCTTTACATATTTATTAGTATTGTGTTTAATTTTGACATTTTCTCACATGTACACAATGTATTTTGAAGTGGATAACCAGCTTTCTGCTTCTGTGTCACTAAAACTGTAGGCTTGGCTCACTGTATTTCTTTTCTGCATCCACACCCCATCCTCTAGCCTCTGCTTTTATGAATTCGCCTTTCTTAGATACAACACGTAAATTAGGTCATGCAATATCTATCTTTCCATGCCTGGTTTCTGGAGCTTAGCTCAGTATGTTGAGACAGCCACAAGCTCATGGTCAAAACAGTGCTCTTCTTAAAATTCAAGATCACAGAGACCTATCCTCAGATGAATGAATAAGAAAAGCATGGTACATTACAAGAGATAATAGTGCAATGGGAAGAGGTAACCCTCTCATCACCTAGACAACAAATGGACCTGCAGGATGTCATGTTAAAAGAGAAGCTTCTTTCTATCTAGGCCCATAATTTCCTCTGTACTTCTTGGTCTCCTTGCCAAGCCTATCACTTCCTCAAATCCCACTGGTCATTGTTGAGCCAATAACTTTGCTTCTATGTGGCTCAGCTTCTACATGTATCAAATCAACATACTGCTTTCTGCTTGAGTCTTAATGAATTAATACTTAGAAAGGTTTAAAATAAGGCTTTCTACTTAAACATGCACAATTGGTATTTGCTGTTTAATCTTAGTGTAACAAATATAATGTTTATACAAAATCTGCATTGCTTGCTCAGCCAACTTATAAATAATTCAGTTTGGGCTTTAGAACTTCCAACTTTAAGATTCCTGAGTTCATTTTGGAGTTTAGGATTTGGTTCACCAGGCTGCATCTAAAGTCATGTTCACCTACGTGTATTCTGGTGAACTTGTGAAGAAGGCTTATCCACAACCTAAATCTATTGATGCAGAATCCCAAAGATGGATCCCAGGAAATGCATTTTAAGCAGCTCCCCATTCATCATTAAGTACAATAAAGTTTGGTAACAACTCATTACAGCCTAAAGCTCAGGTCCATCGAGGAGAGAACAAGGCCAAAGAAGGTTAAGCAATTCTCTATAGATGACAGTGGGGAAAAGCCCATCTAGTTTGTGGAATGAAAGAATTGCCAATTTGCCACATCTCACATCACCAGCGAAACACAAACAATTTCAAGGAAGCTTCAGTGACACCGTGGTCCCGCTTTTGTGTTAGAAGAAAAGAAGGGTGTGATCTCAGATCAGGCTTTAAAATGTGATTCCAGGTCTGTTGGCAGGAAGATTGATCAAAGTTTGACCTAATTGTGGTCTCTCATTGATGGGCAGAATGTGAATCCCAATGAAGAATCGATCTGTCCCTGAACAGAGAGCCACTCTACTGTACACAGCCAGCCCTGCAGGATAGAGTGGCTTGGTCCTGATGAAGACATGTCTATTTCATCTTGTCCATTCAATTTGACATTTGTCTTCTGGCAGAAGATCCATTATTGAGATGAGGGACAAAGATGCTGTCTTCTTTTTTTGGAAAAACATGTAGAAATTTTGTTTTATCTTGTTTTAGGGGTGAACAGATATAAGGATTGGGGAAAGACTTCCTGTATAATTACTTCTGAGATAGATGGTTCCAGTTAAGGAAAAACTGCACCAGAAAATGAAGTCCATTCTTGGTAACCAGACTATTCATATTACTAAAAGACAACTTTTGCTTTTTAATAATGAACATAGTTGATTCTGAAGTCTCTCTCTCTCTCTATCTCTCATACACACACACACACACACACACACACACACACACACACACAGAGTTGCATTAGACCACCACACCCACTATTCTGAGGAACAAAGGTCTATTTTAAATAAACAAAATTAAAAACTTTAAAAAAGATGTTACTATATTTATGGATGGACGACGTGACATATTTCCTTAATCAAAAGACAATTGAGATATTTATTTACAATTTTACTCAAACAAATACAAAATTTTAGTGTCTACAGGAAGCTTACACTATTTTTATTTTTGCTTACAAAGATAGTTAAGAAAAAAGTTAATTACTGGAGTGCATGGACTTACCCACTTAGTAGGGATGTCCTGTACCCTGACTGGGATTGCCATGGTGTGCCAGCAGGCTGATTACTTTCAGTGGTATGGCTCACACACACAAGTAGTTTGGTACTGTTTCTCTAGAAACCCAGGCTACTGTACCACACTTGACAGGCATGTTACTCTAGCTTTGAGGTCATAGATACACGGGTACATCATTCTAGGGCAAATGTGCCACGTGGGAATATAGCAGTTTGTGGAAATTAACCTTTTTTTTTAGTCACTATCCCAATCAGCTGTATTCTGCTTCTTTCCCTCCCTCTTCCCTCTCTTCTTTCTCCCTTTCTCTTTCTTGATTTTTCTTTTGGAGGGTGGGTAGTATCTCACTGGATAGTCCAGGTTGGCGGCTTAACACCCTCCTGTTTCAGCTTCTAGAGCTCTTGGGTTTCAGGTGTGTACTACCACATTCAGCAATCTGACCAGATCTTATATCCCCAAGGGACATAAAGAAGAACAACTGTCAAAATCAGCATCCTTACTTCTTTACTGTAGCATCAGATTTGACTTGTCAGGGCAATTTGATTAACCTGGTAAAATTCTGGTGGTCTTTGTTTGTATTTGCTAGTACTCAAATCACATCCGTGGTGATCTGCTAAATGCCAGTACACAGGTATGTTGGTGAACACCATGGATTTCATACAGCGATTGCCAAACAATCCCAGACAATCCATTTAATTTTTGGTCACTACTTTACCACATGACATACAGGGATACATTAGAAGTATTTAATGCTTCACCTCATGGACACACACTTAATTTGAAAACCTTAGATAAAATATACGGTAAAATGAGGAGAAAGAAGTGGTTTCTTGGATACTTAATGATGAGAAATGAGATGTTCATGATAAGCAAAAATTAAAAATGACTTTCCAGTCCTTTGAAATGCTACCTAATGTATAATATGTTAGAGAGGCTTGGCTCTGTTTAAAAAGTCATCAGTACCTGAATTATAAATAAAAAAATAAAAATAATTAAATTTATTTTCAAATAATAAATAATCTTTGAAAAAAAAAAACCCTTACAGCAATTTATTTTTTTTTAATGAAAGGGGGTATTTGTAGTTACTTTATCATCCACCTTTTTTCAGTAAAAGGGGAATTAAACTATTACAGGACACCTTGTTAAGTAATTATACAGCAGCATCACGGTGCAATTAAATAGCCATCAGTCCCTGCAGCTGAGAAATTCCAGGTAATTATTCAAAGATAATTTAATAGGAGAATTACTGTATTCAAGCAAGGATTAGCGAGTAATCTACCTCAATTAAAGCATCCAATTAATTTCAGAGCCTCGATAACAGTTGCCTTTGGCAAAATGATCCTTCCCTTCATTTGATCCTGCATAGGCAATATTCCTTAAACATTGTGTAAAATTAATTTACTTCTTCTAAAAGTACAGTCTATTAATAGCAGTCTCCTGAGAAATTAAACAGATGCAAGCGTAACAACGACATCTTCCCTTCTGCTTGCTTGTGCCATTTCCCTAGACTTCTGTGCAGAAACAAAACACGGCCAATTTGGACCTGTCAGTCCCTACATGCATCACCAATTGCAGGAAGTGCTGCTAGTGACTGAGAGTTCTTGAAGGTGGTTTTTGCTTCCAGTCAGATTAACTCAGTGACCAGAACATCTGAGGGAATTGTGTCCCTGGGAATCTGATGCTAAGGGGGTGGGGATGGTTAAGTATGGAGACTTTTGTGGCTGGTTTCCTCTGTGGAGTTTCTTCCAGATTGCCACAGAAAAATATCAGCTTTGGGAATACAGAGAAGAGAGGTTTTGGTGCTCTGAGAGGCGGCTACTCTTTGGGACCTTTCACAGTTCCAAACTTTTTAAATAGGTTGATTCACAGTTCTTCTGGGTAGGTCATCACTCTGAGTCAAGACATGGCATCACCAGTGAGTGCTGGATCTGTAAGGAAACTGCTTCCACAACACCAGCAAGTGTTTCCCCCTGAGGGCACTGACAGGCAGGCCTCACAGGAACAGTTCAGAACTGCCTGAAGACTGAATGGAGCTTGCCTAAGGCTGGTAATAATGGCTCACTGTGTCAGATGGTTGGAAATGGTTTCCATCTGGTCATCTTTTTCAGTCCTCCAGAAACCTGTTTCCCACCCGCAGAAACAGGACAAGAAAACACTGCAGAGATGTTCATGTACAACCTAGAAAACAGTGGAAAAATGTATCTCCCCATCTCTTCATCAGTAACAACTGCTTTTGTCTCTTTAACTTCTGTGGTCATTGTCTTGGGGTTTTTATCGCTATGAAGAGACACTGTGACCATGACAACTCTTCTAAAGAAAATATTTAATTGGGTGGCTTGCTTACAGTTTCAGAGGTTAAGTCCATTGTTATCATGACAGAGAGCATGGCAACATGCAGGCAGATAGGGTGCTAGCTACATTTTGGCTTTCAGGGAACAGGAAGTCCATTGGGATACAGGGCAGTATCCTGAGTATAGGAATCCTCAAAGCCCACCCCACAGTGACACACTTCCTCTAACAAGATCATACCCACTCCAACAAAGCCACAACTCCTAATAGTGCCCTTCTTATGAGGTTATGGGGGCCAATTACATTCAAACTACCACAATCACCTCTCTACCTTCTACTTGGAAAAATTACCCTGCATGGATTACTGTGATTCTATTATTTCCTTAGGAACCCTGCTTCCAATATTTCTTCTAGTGGACAACAAACTGAAAGGGTAGGCAACAGGTCCTTAGCCCAGCTCAGGCTCCTGGGACCTACTCATCCCATCTTCATTCTCCAGAGAGGGGATGACAAAGACTTTTGGAGGTCACGGTCTAGAAGCATATTGTTCAGATGAGGTGAGCAAGACTGGGCAGATACCAAGTCAATCCTATCTGTTTGCCATATGTATATCTAATGCATATATAATATACATGTATATTCCATATCTACATATTAGGTAGAAGTAGATGGGGGTATATATAGATAATAGACAGTAGCAGATGACAGGTGGTAGATACATGATGGATGATGATGCTGCCAGATAGCTAAATAAACATTGGCTCCAGGCATTTACATTCTTAGTGTTTTATTCTCCAAATTTCTAGTAGTTCCAAAGATTAAAATTTGTTCCACAGAATATAGAACATGACAGTGTGGTAGGTAGAATGAGCTGCCTTTTCATCACAAATGATCTACTCATCAAGCAGCAACTGTTTGTAAGTAGTTACAGACTTCACGGTATTTTACATTACTTTGCTAGGGCTCCTTGTCCTGGAAACACATATGAGAAA
This sequence comes from Phodopus roborovskii, assembly GCF_943737965.1. Classification (NCBI taxonomy): domain Eukaryota; kingdom Metazoa; phylum Chordata; class Mammalia; order Rodentia; family Cricetidae; genus Phodopus; species Phodopus roborovskii. Next base: position 4,104,921 of record NW_026126433.1, read on the forward strand.
ACATACATTGGCCATGCACCCGGCTTTCTCTTCTATTAATTAACCTTGACTACAACTTTAAATTTGTGGTTTCTAGGTAAAGGCTGCAAATGAATTTAACACTGTCTTGTATTGGCTGTGGAGCAGGTCTAATAACATCTAAGGCAAATGATACCTTAAGATGACTGGTCCTTATTTGGCACAAGGTAATATATATGCTATGCCATTGAGCTCTTGATGCCTATTTTTCAGAACTAAGTTGCTTTTAAAAAAGAGTTTTCTGTGTATGGGGTAGGCATACTCTTGTACATGTTTGAATGAACATGGATGCAGAGACTGGAGGTTGGTATAGGAGGTCTTCCACAAGCACTGTCTACCTTACTTTTTGAGATCAGGCCTAGTCACTGAAACTGGAACTCAAGGATTTGTTGGCTGGTCAGCTCTAGAGAATCCACCACACTAGTATTACAGGCCTGAGTCACCGTGCCTAGAGTTTTACACAGTGCTAGAGGCCTAGCTCAAGCCAGCAAGGACTCTGCTGCCATCTTCCCAGGCTCAAGTTCTGTTCTTTATGTGTCTTGAGTAGTCTATTTAATGTGAAGTTAAACTCTTAATTTAACCAACCACTGGACCAAGACTTCATTTTCCTCTGCTACAGTTATTACAGTTACCAACCAGAAGAAAGATCACTAAAGACACACCACTGATATTTCCTCCTACTAAGTGTTTTGACAGAAGCTAATAAGGTTCAAGGAACAACCTCCTCACTCTTCAGCACTGTGTTTTAAGCATCATCATCATCACTGTCCATCATTTTTCTGTTGATGATTAAAAAACAAACAAAAAACCCCAAAACAACAACAACAAACACCCTGATAAAAGCAGCTTAAAGGAGAAAAAAAGGTTATTTTGGCTCACAGTTCTGGAGGGAGAGTCCATCATGGCAGGGAAGGCACGGTGGCAGGAGCAAGAGACTAGATGACCGGATTGCACCTACACTTAAGAGGTAGGACCAGACACCAAAGCTTCAGAGCTCCACCCCCAACCCTAGTGAACCACTTGCTTAACCCTCTAAAGGTCCCAAACTCTTCTAAACAGTGCCACCAGCTGGAGAACAAGTGCTCAAACACATGGGCCTATAGGGGGACGTTTCACTTCCAAACCACAATAATCAATAATGGGCAATGTTTACTGTGTAGAGCTGTCTTCCTGCCGATAGTCAGAGTCAAAACACACATCTGGCAGGTCCTCCTTCATCATTGTATATCTTCAGCATGCACAATACAAGTAGCTAAGTTCCTCCAAAGTAACAAGAGGCCAAAGGGTGTAATCCACTCTCTCAGGACCTCTTGTGACCCAGTGACCACAGCTTCAGGGGGTAAGCTACCTGTAATTTTCTTTTAGATTTAAAATGGTAGTTTTTGCTTCCTTGTCATTCCAGGTAGCTGTTATTTTCACATTTTAGGAAGATTTAATAAAAACACCTGAATGTCTCATGGATTTTCCACTGGTACCCACTCCCTGCATCCCTTAAATAAAGAAGCCCATAATTGATTAATGAAAAGCCAAGTCATTTTGGTATTAATACAATCTCCCCTGGGTGGGCCCATAATCACATCTGGCAGGCCAGAAACAGCATTGCTCCATTACACATCCAGGTAAAAACCTGCAAATCAACACATCCCACAAGGGGATTTTCAGCAGTTCCAATCTGATAATCCATGATAAATGCTTGCCAGGGGTTGGTCAGAGCCCAGGTCCTTTCAGATTTTAAGCCTCTCAGCTTGTTAAAAATCCTTATACCAGATTATCCAAACTTGTTTCACTTTTACATGAGTATGCCTAACACACGAGTGCTGCAAATACATGGGTAAAATACCACACTAACACTAATTTCTGCAGGAAAGTATAGACATTTTGCAGCGTCCTTTAAGTGGTATGGTTTGGTACTCGGACAATCTACCTCTGCTGTGTGCAGACATTTCTGAGACTGAACATGTTGGTCCCCTGAAGGCTCTGTGTGAGCAGGGGTCCCAGGGCAGGAGTACATGATCACCTTAGTACCTACAGCCCAGGTGTGTCCAGCCACAAGTGCCACAAAAATAAAATGTCAATCTCAGGCTGGTGAGAGGGCTCAGTAGGTAATGGCATTTGCTGCTAAGCTTGAGGATTGGGGTTTGATCCCTGAACCTTCATGGTAGGAGGAGGAAATTGGTAAGCTGTCCTCCAACCCTACCTGCAAATTACAGCACACACCTGGAACTGGGAGCTGAAATAAACCCTTTTGCACTAATTACTTATGCCAGGCCATTTTATCACGGAAACAGAAATGAAGTGAGGACACTGCATGCTTTTGCTATTGTTTTGTTTTTAATGGGGGAGCCACGGCTGGTCATCTCTATCTGTACATTGTAGTTAACTGCAGGTAGAAAATACTTTAAATTTTCAGAAATATATCAAAAGTAAATCTTAGATTTGTTATACCCTGAGTACTATCCTAAATCCCCAAGAATGACTACCACAGCCACTAAACATGTCTCCAGCAAAACCGAAAATCTTTGTTTTGCTTCTTGATGCGTAGACCAGGATGATGTTGAAAGACAAGATGACCTTTAGTTATTTGCCAGGATCATCCTGCCTCAGCCTCCCTGGTGCTGGGATTACAAGTGTAAGCCATCAATCCAGGCCTAGCACAAAAATTTTATTTCACTTTTACATTTTCATATAGCTCTATGGTTTTACCATAGAACATCTGGATACATGTGGGTCAGTAGGCTTTCTATTATGTGAACTCACAAAGATCACCCATGAAGAAGACAGGCTGACTCTAGGTCAACTTCGGAACTTCTGATTATGACCCATTGACCTCTAACTCTTCATTGTGAAGCAAGCATGTGGAATAGAACACTGCTTACCTCATGGCCAGGAATCCTGAGAGTCAGGAAGGGTCAGAGTAACAGTATGCCCCAAAGGCCAGTCCCTTGTGATGAGAGGATTTTCCATTAGGCCCCACCTCTTAAGGGCTCTCCCATGTGCCTGATAGCACAAAGCTCTAACCAACCAGACCTTTAAGGGAAGTTTATCCAAACCACGACAACTAAAATAACACAATATCAGTACTTTAGGGGAATCATTAACTTCTTGGTACAGTTCTTTCTATTCAATACTTAAAATTATTATACTATATGTATGGGCGCTTCGCCTGCATGTGTATCTCTATATCACATGTGTGCCTGGTACCTATAGAGGCCAGAAGATAGCATCAGGTTCTCCAGAGTTGTTAGCTCAGACATTGTTAGCTGACATGTGGGTGTAGCAATCAAACTTGGATGCTCTTAACCACTGTGGCATTTGTCTCTCCAGCCCTTTAGTTCATTCTAAAAAAAAAAAAAAAAACCCACCATATATACTTGTTTAATTAAGCAATTAAGCTAGCTACACAGCAGCTTCTCATTTAACAATAGCATATTTTTCCCATTAAATATTATCATTTAATAGTATCCTTAATTTAAAAATTATGTGTATGTGTGTATACATGTGCATGTTGTTGCAGGTGGTTATGGAGGCCAGAAGACAGTGTTAGATACACTAAAGCTGTAGTTACAGGCAGTTGTGAGCATACTAGTATGGGTATTTGGAAAAACAATAAAACAACCCAGGTTCTCTGCAAGAACCACAGTTCTCTGAACTACTGAACTGTTTCTGCAGCCTAGGAGGGACTTACTTGTCTTTTTATCCAGTACATATGTTAAAATATTGTCTCTATTTCCTTCTGGCATATGTATAATATGATTATATATATTATAAATTGGCTATGTTCACTTTAAAATTATTTTATCTATTTCACTTGGTAGCAATGCCAACATGTGTCTGTGGAGAGTGGTATCATGGGTGTTGTGTGTCTGTGGACAGTAGAGTCATGAGCTCATGGGTGTTGTGTGTCTGTGGAGAGCAGTGTCATGAGCTCATGGGTGTTGTGTTCAAGGCAGAAAACTCAGCCTTACTGGGAACACAGACTGCAATTCCAGCATCAGGGGATGAAGACAAGAACAAGGCAAGTTTCAGGTCTGCCTGCTGACAGCAGCTAATCACACTGCATCTTGCCATCTCCACTGTCGTCTTTATCCCAAACAGAAACTCTGTCCCACTCAGCAGCAGGTTTCCATTCTTCCCTTTTCCCTGATAACCTTTACTCTCCTTTCAATCTCTGTAACTTCATCTATTCTACACATTTTATATGCATGGACTCATCCAACACTTCTTCCTTTGTATGTGGCTCACTTCACTGAGCAGAGAAGATTCACCCATAGACTACCATGTTCTAGAGTGCTGTTCTTCTTATGGCTAAGTAATCTTCCACTGCATCTCACACTGGATTTATTCACTCATCAGTTGATGGATATTTGGGTTATGTATTACTGGCCACTGCAGCTTTCATTGCTATCAGTTTTGAAGAAGAAATCAATCTGTTTAGGTTCTATTTTTAGTCTTTGTGGTGGGGAAGGGGACATGTGACAGGACCTTGAGCGTGCTAGGCAGATGCTCTACCACCGAGTCACATCACCAGCCCTTTTGTATTCAGTTATTTTGAGTGCATACCTTGGGACAGAATTGCCAGGACATACTAGTAATTTATGTTTGCTGTGGGGAACCATGCACATTTCTGTTGTCTCCTTGGTGAGTCAGATCAGTAGGTTCACACGACCCTTCTTCCTCTTGTGAGAGAAGAATCCCCAACAAAGCAGGTAAGCTTGCTGGTGAAATACTTGGGGCAAAGATCACGGAGGGTTTACTGTTCCTGTGTCCTAGAAATAGATTCTGTACCCAGCCTCCCTCTGATCCCTAAGGAGCCTGAGAACCATGACCTACTATTAATTCTATGAAAGGCTGTGTGTGTGTGTGTGTGTGTGTGTGTGTGTGTGTGTGTATGTGTGTGTGTGTATTTTTGTGTAGGGGCACCTGTGTGTACATGTTCGCGTATGTGTGCTAGGATTACAAGCTCGTACCTGACTTCTTATGTGGGGATTGGAGACAGAATTCATATCCTCATACTTGCACAGAAAGCCTTTGATTGATGGGTGGAGCCTGTCAGCCTTTGAAGTAAGCCCTTAAAAGATGTTAGAAGTTTGTATATCAGGTTATTTCTAAAATGGGTTTCTTCTCATTGGCCAGAAGCTTTCAGAAACCTTTATATACCTGCTCCCAGTTATGTCCATCCCTGGGTCTCCTGTAACCGGAGCTGGCCTCAAGCTTACTCCACAGATGAGGACAACCTTGACTTTATCCCCCTGCTTCTGCTGCCTGAGTGCTGGGATTACAGAGAGGAATAACCAAACCTGGCTCTTGTGAGGCTGAGGGTGGAACTCAGAACTTGTGCATGCTAGTTGAGTGTTCTACCAATTGAGCTGCTTCCCTGGACCAAGAATCTCTGCTCTAAGTTATTTTCATAATTACTCCCCTTTCTCATCTTCTCTCTGTCTCTGTCTGTCTCTCTCTTCATGTGTGTGGTGTATGTGGAGTGTGTGTGTGTGTGTGAGAGAGAGAGAGAGAGAGAGAAAGACAGAGATATGTATGCATGTTCAAGAGTGTTCTGGTGCAATGCCTGGGATGCCTGTCAAGATCCAAGGCCTAGTTTTGTAATCTTTGATCACTCTCTGCCTTATTTATAGAGAAAAGGTCTCTCAATTGAACCCAGAGCTCACCAATACAACCTCCTTATTCACAGTCAGGGTCTCGCAATTGAACCCAGACCTCACCAATGCAGTTAGCCAGTGGCTCTTGGGATCCTATCTCCATGTTCCCAGCAAACATATTGAATTTGAACTAGCTTCCTCCATCAGACTACTTGTATCTAATGTGTACCAGTGTGTGTGTCTTCGCAGAAGACTGTATGACCTAAACCCACAGAACCATCACCCAGATTACCAAAGCTTCTGCTGTTTCATGGGGAGTGTTGGTGAGTTAGGGTCAGCAGCTTGCATCAAGGACTAGTCACCTTGCACAGGAACTGTCACCTAGGTAGAACAGTCAGGTGGCCCCTCTGCCATTGAGAACATGGAAGCAAAAGTTGAAAAAGTTGACTGTGCTGTTTAACCCATTATAGTCATGTTTTTTTCCGTGTCTGAGTATTTCCCTTAAAAAAACAAAAAGCAAAAAACAAAAACAAACAAAACCCAACAGACTTGGGAAGGGGAGTCTCATTTATGAATGATGATAGAATTCTCTGAAGACAGCTTTTACTAATGGTGTCAAGGAAGACAGTGATTCCTTCATATGCTCTGGCCCTATGGCTTCACCTTCTAGGATCCCAAGGTAAGACCCAAAGTGCTAGATAGCCACCAAGAACTCCAGTTACCTTACTTAACTACTTTAGGAGAATTTGTTTTAATTCTTTAAATTTAAGGATAGGACCTTTCACTGCCCTAGAACTCACCCTATGGCCTCAGAAAACCCCATGCTTCACCTCTCAGCCCTGGGATTACAAGTATGTTCTATTATGGCTGGCTTTTCTTTTTTTCTTTTCTTTCTTTCTTTTCTTTCTTTCTTTTTTTTAAAACAAAGGTTCTGGATCAAACTGAAGTCCTTACCCTTGCATGACAAGCACTCTCCAAACTGAACCATCTCTCCAGCCTCAATTCAATGTTCTTATCATTTTAGTAAAACCTATTCATCATACTAGCTGTGTGATTCAGTCTGCATCTAAACAGACCTGTCTAACTTGTTCCGTGGGGAAGAAGAAATGACTAGGATCACCTAAAGGACGGATAGCTTCTTGAAGTTGAAATCTTAATCTGAGTCTAATCACTGAATTATGCATCTCTCTAAAGTTGTTATAAGCAATTATGAACATTCAATTAGTAAAGAGAGATGCCTGCATTTGCTTTGTGGCCAGGGGCAGGAAAAGCAAGGTCAGTAGATTTATGATTAAGTCAAGATGATTCAGGCAGCAATCCTACTCAAATTGGAAGTTGTTTGTCCAAATGAAACCATCTTCCACATCTGTTAGATGCAGAGGCGTGCTGATTTTCCTGACACGTCCAAGAGTCAGAGCTTGGTGGGCAAATACATAAGGTGATGTGCATTAAAATTTTTTTATTACATGTGTGTGCATGAGTGCACATGCATGTGTGTAGTATGTGGAACTGTGAAAGTGTCATGACACATCTCTCCTTTTCCTTCTACTATGTTGATTCCAGGGGATCAAACTCAGGTCATCAAGCTTGGCAGCAAGCACCTTTTACTTGCTGTGCCATCTCATCAGCCCTGCTATGTGCATTTTTAATAGGTTGTTGTCAGATAAGGATTTAGAATGTAACTGTAAAGGTTCCTGGGAGGCCGATGAACTTGGCTCCTTCTTAGCGAAGTTATCTAAAATACTTTAAATACTTTAAAATAAAACTAATCCCTACACTGGTGGGTTGAAAACTTTTCCTATCCCCAGGGCACTAAAATAATACCCTTTCCAACAGCAGGGGAAGTATTTTAGGCGACAGCTCTCTAGTTATAACAAGGCAAGTCAATTTTTAGGAATTAGGGATGCTAATCACGGTGTCTCAAGATGTGCATTGCCGGGGAGTGGAATGCGAGACCACAAACCGTCATGATCGCTGTGTGCCTCGCTCTGAGGAGGAGATGGAAACAGGAGGGAGACTCGGCTTCCTGGTCCCTCCACAGCCTGATCTATCATAAAGGTCAAGATAATTGGCCACATACAGCAAAATCAACACCACTCCTCTTCCCCAGCCTAGCAGATAAGCAGGGAAACTCAGCACCCTGCCGGGCTAAGTGGTGGCTAGCCCAGGTGGAGGAGGAGAAAGGTCCGAAAATATGCATGCAAGAACACAAGGCCCTGTAATGATGCCATCAGATTAGCATTAAATATATTTTACAATCAATCGAGATACTGCAGGCTTCCCCCAAACATAGAGGAAATCAGTCCAGGATTGAAACGGACTACTCGTGCTAGTGTTTATGCCTTTCTGGTGTTTTAGACTTTAAAACTCTCAACATTAGAAATGTACATATTAACAAACGAAATCACAGTAAATGGAAGTTCTGGTTCAATGTTATCATTAAAATATGACCACGTGAGAATTCTGCTTTCCTTAAAAGTTCAATTAATTTAACGGCTCAAAGTCAAAGCAATGTTGGCTAAAGAAGGAAAGGTGTCATAAAATGCACATAAAGAGGTTAGAGAGATGCTCAGTTGACAATTCACTGGCCGTGCAAGCATGAAGACATAGATTCAACACCAGAACCCATGTTAAAATGCCAAGCACCAATTTACAATCCTGGCACTGGGAAGCAGAGATAGCTGGACATCCAGAGTCTACAGGTGAGTTTTACACTAGTGAAAGACTGCATGTCAAAAACAAAGTAGACACTAGGCATCCCAGGAGCGACAGCTGTCTTTACACTTCTGTCTGTGCCTCTCACACCTGCATACCTCCCACACACAAGAAAATCTACATAAAGTCACAGAATTACTCAGAGTTGCAAAATACAGTGATACTGTCTACATTTAATAAAGCCTATTGAATAGATTATCAAAGGCAACCTCATTGATGAGGTAAACCAAATCTGTTTGCATTAATGTCAGATGACTGCTCACAGTGTGGGGTCCATGCTGTCTCCCAGAACCTGCCCCTGCTTAATATTGTTCTCTTGTTACTGTATTGAAATTCTAACTAATATTTTTAAAGTATAACATCGTTGCCTTTTCAACTTCTCCTGGGGTATAAAGACAGTATAGCTGGTCTTGTCTAAATGATTCAATTCCATTGGCGTGCTTCTGCCCTGAGCTCTGTGGAAAGCCTCCTCAGAAAAAATGGCTCTGGGCTGAAGAGATGACTCAACAACTAAGAGTACTTGCTACTCTTCCAGATGTCTGGGGTTCAATTTACTGTACCCAAATCATGGCTCACAACTCTAGTCCAGGGTAAGAGACATATTCTTCTGTCTTCTACCAGCACTGGATACATTGTGACTCACAGACATATATGCAGGCAAAATACCCATACACACATTCAAAAAGAAAAGAAAAGAAAAAAAAAGCATTATCTTGGCCATCAAGATGGTCGTGGAGCCTGCCACCAAGCTTAATGACCTGATATTAGTCTCCAGGACCCACATGGTAGAAAGAGGAAACAAAGTCCTTCAAGTTTCCCTCTGCCTCTACACATAGCATGGCATTCACACATAGGTACATGCATACACACTAACACTACACACTAAATAAACATTTCACTTTTTAAGATTAGAAAATGAGAACCATCTCCCTCAAAAGATAAGTAGGAAGAAACTTCACTTAAGAGAGAATGCATTTGGATGAATAAGATTGAAAAAATAAAGGAGACAAGAAAATCTATGGCATTTGAAGAAAGGACTGAATTCTTGTCCCAGGAAGTTGAGCCAAGATCACAGTACACAGCAGCAATTTGACTGTGCTCCTGAAGTCACGGAGCGAATGAACTCCAGGGCTGGGACCACGGGACACGGAGGAGCAAAGCTCTTTTCTGAGACTCATTGAAAAGGATAAAATGGGTCTCTTTCATAAAGAACAGTTACAGCTGCTGACATGTGTTCAAGTCGCTCCTAATTAGCCCAGAGTAGGTTTGTCCCCATGTTCCAGGGAACGTGGACAAGCACAAAACTATACTCAGTGCTCACAGGGGTTTAATACCTGCCGTGGGTGGGAGTGGGTAAGATTATTTATTTTACAAAAAGGAAGGGCTAAGTATGGAGAGAATGCTCACAAGAGAAAACGTGGGTCCTTTGGAGAAAATATGGGGGGAAATAGGGAAAGACAGCGTGAAAGGCATACGTATGGCAAGCACTTGGGGGGCGTCAGTGAGGACTGCCAACAAGGGTCATAATGAACAGTTAATAAGCTCTACAGGATTTGTGGCCTGGGGCTATTAGCACATTTACAGTTTTCATCATTGTTTGAAGTAAGTTAGAGCTGCAATCCCTTCTCGTTTGTTTGCTTGCAGATGCACAACACTAATACATCAGGTGCATAGCAGCTGATGTCATGACTGTCAGCACAGAGGTAGATCCTCCTGTGATGTGTGCAGTGTGACACCCCTTGACGTGTGAGACAAGAGGCTCAGAAAAGAAGGTGGGTGTCTTAGGAAACATGCTAGGAGTCCATGCTCACCTTCCTCCTGAGTACTCCTTCCTCACCACTAGTGTGGAAGATGGAGAGTGCACTGCAGTGCCAACGAGCAGCATATGACTGAAGGCTCCTTCCCACTAACTCTTCTGGGAAGATGGGCCTGAGTTGTGTTAGGAAGTAAACTGAGCAAGCCAGTAAGTTTGTCCCATGTAATCCATTTTGTACTTACTAAACAATTATGGATGGGGTAGATTAACTCATTGGTTAGATTCATGTTCTAAGGCTTGATATTGTTAATTAAAGTGAAGCAGTTGTACACAACAGAAGAGGAAATGGCACACACAGTCTTGGATTTAAAGAACCAGGCTGGCCCCAAACTCCAAACTCAGACATCCACCTGCCCCTGCCCATATATATAATCTTAACATGTAATCAGAATAAAATACAATGAGCTGTATACTTTTTTTTTTAGCTGTCTTCAATCTCTAGTGTATATTTTACATGCATATCACATACTAAAAATAAGCAACTGATTAATTTAAGACGCGTAAAAGTTTCCCATTGGATCTCCTCTTAAGTGTGGATTAACTTGCTGGGTGATAAGAGTCGGTGCCTTAGCCAGTTGTGGTGCTGATTCAGGACTCAGGAGGCAGACACAAGTAGATCTCCGAGTCTGAAGCTAGCCTGGTCTACAGAGTAAGTTCTAGGATAATCAGGACACCATAAAGAAGCTCCAACTCAGACAAAAAAAGCAAAAACAAAAATTAGCAAAACAACCCCCAAAACAAAAACAAAGCACAAAACCCCCATAAAAACAAAATTAAAAAAAAAAAAAAAACCAACCAACTGAACAATCCCTGCAAAATCCCAAAACAAACTCCCCAAAGAACCAGCCTCTGCCCAGCACTTCAGGTTCTCAGTGGCCCCACTTGGCAAGAGCTTCCCCAACAAACAGTGAAGTTTTTGGTAATTTCAGGATGACTGTTCCCAGGCCTTGCCACTCATCCCTTATAAAACCTAGTTGGGACTGAGGTGTTCCATGATTAGCAGGATGGGGCCAACAGAGACCATGAGACATTCTGAACTGGATGTCCACAGCAATGGAAGCTCGGGCCACAGTATCTCACTGTCCCTTCTGTGCTCGTCTGTGCACTGCCCACTTAACAGTAGAATGGGCTATGTTCAGAATTCTTGAACACTTCAGCACTAATCTCTATTAATGGCCCTGGCCACTGGCTTTCCTCTGTGTGTCACCACACCTGGCCTTCTATCTGTATTTTAAGGAGGGAACAAAGTTTAGTCTTGAAGCAAGCATCTCAGGGAAGGAGTCTCATCCACAACATGCCTCCGATATGCTGTGCTTATTGATACAATAGAGTCAGAGAGCAGTGACTAGGACCAGAGCCCCAAACAAACATCTCCTCTTTAAAGTTTACCTTGGTGTTTGTCACCAGCCATAGGAAGCTGATCAATCCATCAAGAAAGTACCATACATTTTACACCAATGTGTACTTAGTGGTTTTACCCTAGTGTTCAAATGTATTCTACTGGTCCATCCATCCATCCATCCATCCATCCATCCATCCATCCATCCATCCATGCAGTCCTCCACCCAGCCATCATTGTTCAATTATTAGCTGTCAATATGTTCCAAGTACTGACTATGAAATAAACATAAAAGAATGAGGTCTAAAAAGAGACTTGTGCCTGGAGAGAAGAGCATCAGAGGTGACATGAGTCATGAATAGGGGTTTCTCTGTGCATAGATTCAACCTCCCCATGAACCGTGCAATTTTGCGCAACTTGGAAGAATTTAAATGTAAATTGTATTGTTCAAAGTTTATATTTGTATGACATTCAAAGAGTCCATTTTTGATATAGGATGGATTTCTTAAAGTTGGCATCACAGAAGACTCAGTACTGGATCTCAGTTGTCACAAAGATGGTGTGGCTGTGGAGGAAGGCAGGATGCCAGGAAGAGCCATGCTGTGGCTGGAGGAAGGGTGAAGCACAGCTTCATAATCCCAAGGCATCCCATCTAACATCACATGCTGGTTTTCACTTACCAGGTAGGTACCAACCAGGTGGCTTCAAGGAGCATTTGCTGACCATCCTTTGTGTTGGCCAATGAGTGAGGTGGGGGGAGCCATCAAATTCATATGAGAAATAAGCCTTAATGACAACAATTTGTCAGACACTCTTTCCATTCATTCATTCATCAACATGTGGGTGCCATTGAGAGAATAAAATGATTTAACCCATCTCATTCATCATCCAAACCAGGGAACAAATTGTAAAAGTCATGCTTTTCTAGATTACCCGACAGGGGATATATGAAGCTGGGGAGGGAACAGTGAAGATGACAGGCTGTGTGTCATCTTCCAGGCAGCTGGATGATGGGAACATACATATCCTTGCTAATGATGGGAAAAGCCTTCAGTTATTACGGACTGTGTACTCACACCCACTGTTGCAAGGGACCACAGCCCAAGAAAATGAGACAAATGACTGAGGCCACTCTCTGTAGCATTTACTCAACAAACAATAAGTATTTAATTTAGGCCAGATATTCAAGTGGTTTGGGGGAGTTGAGAGGTAGGTCCTGTTCAGACCACCAGGCTGGTAAGCAGCAGAACAGGGTCTCCTGCAGAGCTCTTGCTAATTGGAAGGGCCTGGGTTATGTTGTCTCCAAGCACCTAATGACAAATCTCATGGTTGCTCATTCCTTCAGCTGCCTACTCTGCAGCGAAGTCTCCAGTCATAGGGGCTGGTTCAATGGCTTCCTCAAACAGACTTTGAACTAAGGCAATCTGCATCTGGGCCATCAGCCAGTTGTTGAAGCCTCAGTAAATGTGGAGAAAGCACACAGGCAGAGGAAGTGAATAAATTGTTTTAAGCATTTTACAGAAATGGGGATACTGAGTATCAAAGCTCAAGGCTTGATTCTGCAGGCTAAACAAATGCTGCATTGCTGCCACATTCCCTCAGTTGTTAATTTTCTGTTTAAACATCTCCTTACAGATGTGGAGATGTCAAATCTGGCACAGGAGCCCGAGGACTGAGTCTTCCAAAAAGGAACAAAACTCAAGAATTAACTTGGATGAAACAGAGAATGACAACTGGGCTTTTAGAGTCTGCAACAGTCTAAATGTATCCATTGCTTCATCTTCTGCAGTGCTGTCAGATAACTGATTTACCTTATGTCACCAGCCAGGTGGTTGCAGAGCTGAGGTTAATGCCCAAATCCATTTAGTACCAAGGCTCATTACACAGGGCTCAGTTTTCTGTCTATAATGTTTCTCTAAGTTCACTGTCTCCTCAATTGCTTTGTAGATAGATGGAAACAGGACTCCTTTCCTCTCACCAAGACCTGGTCATCTTTGGCTGCTCTACCACCATGAGCTTGTGCCCAAGTGTTTCTTTAGCTAATACCACTGTAATTGTGTTTAACTCTACACAGGAAAGGAATCAACAGTCCCTTTTGTTTGTCTTTAATAAACATACAATTTCCATTTTCCTAGACTGGCTTTAGGCTAAGGAGGCCTATTGAATTCTAATTTTAAAAAATGCCATTGAGAAGACACCAGCTATTAAGAAAACATAGCTGACCGGAATAAGGGGGAGCTCATAGACTCCAGACTGATAGCTGGGAAACCAGCATAGGACCCACCCAGACCCCCTAAACATGGATGGGTGTTAGTTAGGAGGACTGGGCAGTCTATGGGGCCTCTGGTAGTGGATCAATATTTATCCCTAGTATATGAATGAACTTTGGGAGACCATTCCACATAGAGCAATGTGTCAGCTTAGACACATGGGGGAGGGCCTAGGCCCTGCTCCAAATGATATGACAGACTTTGAAGATTCCCCCCCATGGAAGGCCTCACCCTCCCTGGGGAGCAAAAAGGGGATGGGATGGGTGTTGGGAGAGTGAGGGAACTGGGATTGGATTGACATGTAAAACAAGCTTGTTTCAAAATTAAATAAAAAAAGTGTTATCATTAAAAAAAAAAAAGAACATAGCTTTCAAAGGATTGGAACATGGGAACATGTCAATGTACTAACCACATGAGAAACATGTGTCTTTCAAATCAAAGTCAAAACACAGCCACTATTTAAGCCCATCTCCTCATTACTTCTCCTGAAAGGTCCCCTTGACCTCCCTGTGGGACTTAGGGTTCTCCCTCTTTTGGCACACATCATATTGCTGTAGAACATGAGCTACATGCCAGCTACACAATGGTGTCCTTGCTCCCTGGGAACTTAAGCTCTAGCAAGGAGGACAGACACCATCCACACAACCACACATCTCACACAGAATAAGGCAAGTCTTCTAAGGGCCAGGAAAGAGCAGCACTCATGCACTGTGTGGAAAGACCCTATTGTGGGTTTGATGGGATAATTTTTCTGGTTTTACAGTCGAAGGCAATGTGCTGCTCTCTGGAAGCTGACACATTTCTCTCTCATTTATAAGGAAGAAGTTTACCTTCCCCAGAAGGCTCCCCTGCTCCTGAATAAGTGATCAGAAGATATGTGGAGGTGAATCCAGAACCAGTGCAGATTTCACTGGGCCTGTTCTAACCCTCTGGACATGAAGGGCCCACAGTTTAAGTAAATTCTAGTTAAAAAATCTAGTTAGAATAGAAACACCAGGTTGAGAAAAACCTTGTTTATGGGGAAAGAGGGATGGTTGCCAGGCTTTTATTTTGCTAAGTGGCCAAGCAAAGATATCACATAAAACCAGCCACCTTCTTACTTGTGAACTCATGAGTGAAAAGACATTTGATTAAAAGGAGGAAGAACTCAGCATAGCATAAAGGCAGCCTTTCATAAGGAAAGCCAGCTATAACTCCATAGCAGACAGACTGCAAGCAGAGCATAAACAGCAAAGAACTATAACCACATGAAGGGTTCTTTCTGCTTCTCATCTCATTCTGGATTCTAAATGCTGAAGCTTAGGGACTATGATCTAAGTTGTCACAGGACAAGGAAGGACCAAAGTCACCAGTGAGTGACCATAGGTATTGGCTCTGTCCTCTGACACGGGATTTATTGTGTTTCTTCTAAGGAGCCCACTTGGGCTTTGGGACCATGACCGAGGGCCACACAGCGGAGGTTGCTCTCTGTCCATGTAGGATTAAAGTCAACTCTGGGATCAGAAAGACATGATGGCAAGGAATGAGAGTAGAAGGGTAAATGTTTAATTCCTAGAGACATTTCTTACACTATCTTTCCCTCCTGGGCAAATAATACATGGAAAAAACAGAGCCAAAGCAGTCTGGAATGGTAAATATGTTGCCAGTGTGATTTGTTGAGCACCTGCCACCTCAGAATGGAGGGAGGGTTCTGTAATTTTTCTAGATTGTCTAAAACTTCTCTGAAGTAGCACTGGCCAGATGAGGAACACAGAGTGAAGAGATTTGCACAATGTGGGCAGTGTACTCATACCCTATGCCCACACAAAATGCACACATACATGTATTAGATATATGCATACAAATAGAAAGTAAAAATAAAGGCAAAGGGCTAGTTAAGTGTGCTTTGCACTGAATTCTGGTGCAGCTAAAATCAAGTGGCAGGCTGCACTCTAGTTATAGTGTTTTTCTAAGTGCTAGTTTGAATCACATGAAATTGCCATTTTTATAGATCAAAAGTGGCTGAATATGGTGATTGAATGCAAGTTCTACTAATCCAATGTGTCCCAACTCTATTAACTTTGGCAGTTTGTGAAGGACTGTGAGACACTAACAGCATCAGGGACAATGACTAGGAAAGGATTCGAGAGAGCAGACCCAACATCCATGCTGCTTTTTTGGAAAAAACTTCACTCTTACTTTTTATTGTGATCAAAACAGAAATAACACGAAATGTGTTTACTATCTCAGTCTTCACAGTACCCTGTTCGCCAATGTTAAGTGCCCTCACACAGCTGGGAAATAGACTGCAAACCCTCATTTTGTCACAATTTGCAAATGAGATCAGTCTCATCAAGGCCTCCTGTGGGACTTAGGCTGGCTGTGTCACAGAAGTCAGTCTGGAACCGAGAGTTCAACATTCTAAGCTTTAATATTAGATTTCATTTTAAAATCAGACCGTTACTGAAATCTAATTTTCCTGCCACACCAGCTCATGGGAGGTATTTATTTTAATGATTTTTCATGTGCCCACAGGTGTTGCATGTTATTCCCTCTGTTCTGATGCATAGCCATCGTCCCTTGAGGGGACCCCTTCCATTATGCAGTCACCCTCCTTTTCCTTCTTCCCACCCCCTGCTCCAATGCACTGTCTTCTTTCTGAATTTCACCACTCTGAGATTTCTCATACTTTTTAAGCCATTGTTGAGGATGTAAATTACACATCCTGTTTCATTACACCAAAGTTATGAACTAAATATGGTTGTTTTTACTTTACAGTCTTGGAAACGAGAACCACAGGCCATACAGGGTTGTATGTGAAAGCTATCCACTGATACTTGCATGCACATGTTTTCATATTAAAATTAGATATCAAAGGGGAATACTTTCATTATAGAAAAGATCCCCACAACTTGGGTTATTGTCAGGACGGTGGCATTATCACTCCCAATCAGAGGGCGGTAAATACTTATTTGGATGACTGATGGATGGTGCAACAGAAGATCTCCTTAAAACAAAAAGGAGTCTAAGGCCACACAAAGAAGACAGGCGAGAAGACTGGAGGAGAAGATATGGAGCACTTGGCTGGATAGGTTCAGCTTGATTTTTCTAATACTATAAACAAAGTTGCAGTGACTACACACTATCAGGTTACTGAGCTAAAATGGATATACTTCCTATAGAAACAACAACAACAACAACAACAATATTTGGGGGAGATAAAGGACTCAATTGTAAAAACAGCATTATTCTAATTGGAATACACTCATGAAAATTCTATAAGAAATAGGATGTTTTAATGTGGGTTAGGATGGATATTAAGTGGGTAGACCAGTAAGCTGGAGAAGGTGAAGCCTGTACAATACTCACAGAGGAGCAGACAGCCTGGAGCAGGAGGTGTGTCTCACTTCCACAGGTGATTTAAACAGAAAGGCAGCTATACAAGACCCTCTTTTGCTTTTATCTCTCCAGAAGGTTTCTCCAGATGATGCTGCAAAGCTTCTCCAGATGCCCCAAAGCTTCTCCAGATACCCCAAGGCTTCTCTAAATATGCCAAAGCTTCTCCAGATGCTCCAAAGCTTCTCTAGATACCTCAAGTCTTCTACAGATGCTTTATTTTGTTTGGTGGTAGGTTATTCTTTAAGGTTATTTATGCTCTTTAAGAAAATGGTCATGCATCAATAATTTCATATTTACCTACATTTGACAAGCATACATATCTAAAGTTTGACAATGGAAACCAACCATTAGTATCACACTATAATAAACCAACTTTTAAGTTAAACTTCTATAAAATACATCTTTTGTCAACTAGGATGTTGCTGTTAGAGCACTGTTGCCCTCTGAGCAAGTATAGAAGTAGGGCAGAGTGGTGAGATGTCTGCATGAAGGAGCCTATTCCATGCTCCTGAATCAGGATTCATGTTCAAACTGAGTCTTGTTTTAAAGGGCAATTGTGAATTTCCAAAGAAAATGTGTGATGTGGAGTTTGTCCCTGAATAGTAAATTTAGCACAGAGTGAAGAATGTATTAAAAAGGCCACAGTGTACAAATGCATTTGCACATTCATGCTCCCAATTAATAAAACGACTAAGAGAAAACAACATATATTTCCTTCTCTTTTCTCCATTCTGTAAACATATTTTTACCTGTGTCCCCTTAAACATGGAGAGTCACCTGTGAAGCCATCCATAGACTGACACACTAGGCCACAGGCTACTCATCTTTAGGTAGTTCATTTGAGTTGAAATCTGAAGGCGACCATATGACCTTTGAAAACGGTGTGTGGAAATGAAACTGTCCAAATCTGATCCCAGTGACTTGTCTGTTGAGATATGTCAACCATACAGAAGCCAAAGCGTCCTTTTCCCCCTTTCAAAAAGGAAATCCTCAAAAAGGAAATCTGCTAATATCAGTCAATCCTCAAGGACAAATGCCTGAACAAATTACAGATATTAATTTTTGCTTACTCGTTAACACTTCAGAAAACAAAATGGAGAATCACAGAATGTCTATGTTGGGTGGACTGTTCAAGATAACTAAATATCTCTCCTCATCTCCCAGAGAAAGAAACAGAGTATCTCCCTGGACATCACCTGGTTAGAGTCCCTGGCAAAATCCAAATCCACTTCTCTGCTAATCACCTCTAGCTGGGGTATGCCCCACTCCTGCACCAGATTCTTGATAATGAATGTGCCTCTGAATGAAGAGACATATGAGCCTTCTTTCTAAGGGAGAGAGCATCTAGATCCAAGCATGATACCATACTGATTCCCACACCTTGAAACACTGCACACAAAGACGAACATGTGTGTGTGTTGGGACCATGGTCAACAACCTGATGCCTTCAGACCAAGCTCACCATGCAAATCCAACAATCGTTCAATCTATCTGCACCTCAGTCTGCAAAATGGGAGTAACAGCAATGCCATGTAGCTCAGAAGACCCAAGCAGATGTGGGATATAAAAAGCCCCCAGCCGCACCACACAGGCCTGCCATGGCTCATACACATACCTGCTCTGGTAGGTGTGTCCTACTTACACTGACAATGAAGGACCTCAAGACACAGGACCATCAAGCACAACCTAAGAAATCCCAGGGGGAGAAAGATAAAAAGAAAACGCTCTATGAGGTGCAGAATAAAAGGAAGGAATACACCCAGGCACATTTGAGGCTGGCAAGAAATAATGTCATTTTGAAATTACAGGTAGATGCTTTTCCTCTCCCAGCCCCCACTCTCTTTTCTAGCACGTTTTGGCGAGCTATGGAAAATGAATAGAAGAGACAAAAAAGTACTTTGCCCGGCAGGAATACAGAATTGTAAAAGCACAGACAGCATACAGAGGCACTGCCATTCACTCACAAAGAATTTTGTGCATGTAGATGGCTGATTAATTGCCGGCCTGCCTAGACGAAGCTGCAACAAGCCAGATACTGTCAGCATGCCATCGGTTACCATGGAAATGCACAAGGTTCCTGTTTCTGACAGACCCTTGAATACTGGATAGATTGTGCCATATGTAAATAAGGCAGATTAGTTTTCCTATATCTTCCAGACAAGGTTAGACAAAAAAAAAAAAAAAAAAAAAACATATCTGTTTAAACATACTCTCTAGCCTCTTAGACGCAACTAACGAAACAGGCATCGTTCTTAGGAAGCTGAACTCAGATTGTTGAAACTGAAAGGCACTTATAGGAAAAAAAATCACCCAAAAGATGCAAAATGCATTGCTCATATGCAGGAAAGGGCTTCAAACTTGGCCACACAAGGCACACTTAATAAGATTTTTGTTTTGTAGCAAGAAGGTGTACCTTGTGCTGTTATTTTTTGGGGGGTATACACTACCAGTCGGTAAGTCTACAGAATTAGGTTAGAAATTGTATATTTTGCCTGTAAATTTTGTGTACTATGCTGGCTGACTAGTGAACCTCAAAACCAGCATAACAACTCAAATTTGAATGTTTTAAAATGCTAAACTCTGCAATGTAGGCACTCACTTTGACATTACATCAGTGTGTTTATTTCTTCTTTTTTCCCCCTCTTTTTAAAAATTATTTTTGCTAGAATTGGTGCATTTCTTAACTTCAAATTTCAACAATATATAATTTATTAGTAAACTATGACTGATGCTATTTCAAGAAAATCTAATTATCAGCAGGCAGGATATTCTAAAGTTCCTCACATAATTTATGGCACTTGGCCACTTTTTTGATGTTCATGTACAAATAAAAAGTTTTTTATTTTAATCCATTTATTTAATAATGAAAATATTCCCCAAACTAGGGCACATAGCACAAATAGCATCACTGAACAGTTCTTAAATACTCCCTAAAATGTGAATTTCTCAGAATAAAATGTTGCATAAATGTTATCCTGAAGCTTTAATATCCATACTTGTAAATGCATTCTTTTAGATTTTCCATAGATACTTAGATATAAAATTTCCATAGTTAAATTAACTTACACACATGCTATTCAAATAGATATAGCATAGGAACAATAGTGGTTATTATAATTATCCAAATTACCCAAACTTCTCTAAGTTTCCATTAGCAATCTCTCCCTTATCTAGATAAAAGTAGCACAATTATTTTTTATTTCTCATCAACCTACATATTATATATTAGAACTGTCAGTGCAGTATACTAAACTGTAGCATCTATATCTTATAACCCAGAGGATGTCTATTAAACATGAATCTGATTTGTTAATAATATTATCCAAAAAATGTGAAAAAGTATTATCTACATATTTTCAAATAAATAATACAATACTTAAAACCACCAGCTTTTAGTATTTTCTTGATTTTCTTCTTGCAAAATTCTCTTTGTAGTCTTCAATATGAACACAATGTTAAGTGGGTGGTTTTCATAATATTTCCAAGTGAGTTAACAAGTATATTATACCAATACAATCATAAAGAAGAGATCAAAGGAGTGGTTTGAACACCTTATAGGTAGGCAAGTGGAGAATGTATTTCCTTTGCTCTCCGTTTGTTTTACATATAGAGACACAAATGGATCTTCTGCCTTTGAACACTTCCCTGTTCCTTTCCATGGCCTACAGACAGCACTGCATCTTGCCCTTTAAAACTCATAAGTAAGCACTGGGATTTTTGGAGAGTCACATATAATACTAATGTCTGTGCTTCTTGGAAATCTCAGGTTCTTTAGCTACAAGCATGTGTGTTTGATGATTTAGTAGTACTTGTATCCTTGAAGCCAAATGACACGCAAAGGAAACTCGCGGAATTTCTTTTTTCTCAAGTGCTATTATGAAAACTTCCCATGTTTCTGGTCACATCACACATGTGTCGTCATGCATTCTAGAAGTAGTTTAGATTTTAATTCTCTAAAACTCATGATTTGCAAAATGCACATCTTGAATGAACACACAAACAGAAGAGCATTAGCTTGCTGCTTAAATACAACCCAACAGAAAGCATATTGAGTGGTATATCCCTGGAATGGTTTAAACAGGACTATCAATGAACATCAGACAACCAAGTCACTGACAACGATGGGGAGGACATTTGTTCATTTACTGAGAACTTACTGTGTGTCCCACACTTCACCAGCATGAGGAGATACCAGAAGATATCCAGGATCTCTGCTTCCATGGGGCTAAGCCCTAATAGAGTAGAGATAATCTGGGGAAGAAGGAATGCCAGATGTCCACTTCCTAAGCCTGGGCTGCTCCCACCTGGCCCATCCTTATGATGGTAAGCTCTTTACAATTCAGTTACTTCTGCATGTTTTCCTATTTTCCCATCCTACAAATTTTTTATGAGCATCACACATGATCTGGATTCTTCAAAACTTTGGATTTACTGTGCTCCACTGAAGCCTTCATGTGGAAAGTTCCCTACCAGCATAGTAAGGAGCACACACACTCTGGCCATGATGTGAACTGTAACTGTAGGCAAGGTGCATGGCTTAGGGATGTCTCGTCTCATTTCCTATAGCTGAGAGTGCAGAAGCAAGTCATCCTTAAGGCTAAGTTTTGTAATTCTCTAATATTTCTTAGTGTCAGAGATCAGTAAAGAATTTTACCCATGCTATTCTACATACTTTTGAAATTTTAACCTAGGAAAATTTATTAATTCATAATGTATATTTGTTCATTTTTCCTTTTCCTTTTTATAATTTATAAAAATCATGCCCCCCTCCTTGTTTTTGTTTTTTCGAGACAGGGTTTCTCTGTGTGGCTTTGGAGCCTGTCCTGGAACTAGTTCTTGTACACACAAATATACCCTTCTCCACTCTCATTCATTCAAATTTATGGCCTCTTTTTTTTCACTAATTGTTATTGCATAAGTGTACATATATATATACATATATATACATACATATTCCTAAATATAACCTCTTCAGTTCAGGAGTAAATTGGCTTTGTAGAGTTTGAGGGGTGAATGGGGCCTTATGGCCCAAACTCAGCTTATCATAAAACCTTTCTCCTTTAAGGAGGAAGATTTATGTAGAGAATTGACTGAAGGAATTTGATCTGATGGTTATAAAGTATGTAAACACACACATGAGGAAACATGGGAATGCAGAATCTAAGTACAGAGGGGCCTTGCAGGCATGGCTTGACATCATCCCATGCTAAACGTGGAAAGAGGTGTATCAGCTCCAATGCCTTCTGACTGATAAATGCAAACACAGAAACAAAGAAGAGTGAGAAGTATTTGTCAAGGAACAATATTCTTTTTTAAATTTTTAAAATTTTATTTTTTAAATAATTTTTAAAATTTAAATTTGAAACAAGTTTGTTTTATATGTCAATCCCAGTTCCCACACCCTCCCTTCCTCCCCTGTTCCCCCCACCAACTCCAGCGCATCCCCTTTCTGCTCCTCAGGGAAGGTGAGGCCTTCCATGGGGAGTCTTCAAAGTCTGTCATATCATTTGAAGCAGGGCCTAGGCCCTCCCCCATGTGTCTAGGCTGAGAAAGTATTCCTCTATGGGGAATGGGCTTCCAAAGCCCATTTGTATACTAGGGATAAATACTGATCCACTACCAGAGGCCCCATAGACTGCTCAGTCCTCCCAACTAACACCACATTCAGGGAGTCTGGGTTGGTTCTATACTGGTTTCCCAGATATCAGACTGGGGTGCATGAGCTCCCCCTTGTTCAGGTCAGCAGTTTCTATGGGTTTCGCCAGCCTGGTCTTGACCCTTTTGCTCATCACTCCTCCCTCTCTGCAACTGGATTCCAGGAGTTGCGCTCAGTGTTTAGCTGTGTCTGTTTCTGCTTCTATCAGCTACTAAATGAAGGCTCTTAGGATGGCATATAAGGTAGTCATCAATCTCATTATTGGGGAAGGGCATTTAAGCTAGCCTCTCCACTATTGCTTAGATTGTTAGTTGGGGTCCTTGTAGATCTCTAGACATTTCCCTAGTGCCAGATTTCTCCTTAAACCTATAATGGCTCCCTCTAGTATGGTATCTCTTTTCTTGTTCTCTTTTATTCTTTCCCAGACTCAATCTTCCTGCTCCCTCATGTCCTCCTCTCCAATCCTCTTCTCCCTAACTCCCTCTCCCCCAGCCATGCTCCCAATTTGCTTGGGAGACCTTGTCCCTTTCCCTTCTCCAGGGGACCATGTATGTCTCTTTTAGGGTTCTCCTTGTTTCATAGTTTTTCTAGCAGTGTGGATTGTAAGCTGGTAATCCTTTGCTCTATTTCTACAAACCATATTTGAGTGAGTACATACCATGTTTGTCTTTTTTGTGACTGGGTTACCTCATTTGGGATGGTTTCTTCTACTAGTTCCATCCATTTGCCATCGAATTTTAAGAGTCCGATTTTTTTTTTCTGAGTAGTATTCCATTGTGTAAATGTATCACATTTTCTCCAACCATTCTTCAGTTGAGGGGCATATAGGTTGCTCCAGGTTCTGGCTTTTACAAATAATGCTGCTATGAACATAGTTGAACAGATGTTCTTGTGTGTGAATATGCATCTTTTGGGTATATGCATAAAAGTGGAATTATTGGATCTTGAGGTAGATTGATTCTCATTTTCCTGAGGAACCACCATACTGGTTTCCAATGTGGCTGTATGAGTTTGACACCCGCTAGCAATGAAGGAGCGTTCCCCTTTTTCCACATCCTCTCCAGCATAAACTGTCTTTGGTGTTTTTGATTTTAACCATTCTGACAGGAGTAAGGTAGTGTTTCAGAGTTGTTTTGATTTGCATTTCCCCAATGGCCTGGGACAATATTCTTTATTCAAATAAAAACATATCAGCATGCCAGTAGGAATGAGTGCTGTCTTTTTGCAAGAGTAATTTAAAAATGTACTTGCTTTGTTTTTTTCAAGTCATACTCATCTGATTCAGTCTCTCTGTCTCTGTCTGTCTGTCTCTTTATCTCTCTCTCTCTCTCTCTCTCTCTCTCTCTCACACACACACACACACACACGTGTACACTCGCATGCCTACATGTGAATGCCAGAGGTCAATGCTGGTGTCTTTCTCCATCTTGCTCTACTTTTTTTCCTCTCTCTCTCTCTCTCTCTCTCTCTCTCTCTCTCTCTCTCTCTCTCTCTCTCTCTCTTTGTGAAACAGCATCTCTCATTGAACCTGGTGCTCATAGTGCTGGGATTACAGGTATGCTTAGCCACATCCATCTATTTTGCATGGGTGCTGGGGATTCAAACTCCAGTCCACATTGCTTGTAAGGCAAGCATTTTACTGGCTAGAGTGAGCCATCTTACAACTTCTGCTATTAAATCTTAATTTAAGGCATTACCATTTGCTTGTTTCATGTGCAAAAGTGGCAAGATCACACACAAGAGAAATAGTTGTTGAAGTGGTGTAGTAAGATGAATCAAGTAAGACAGAAGCAAGAGACTGTCCCCCTCTAAGTCACACACACACACATGGCTGTTGGTCCCCAGAGCATGTGGATCACTGATAATTTGTAAGCAATGATTCCTTAGTCTTTCTGTAATTTTAGTATGTGGCAAATGTTTCAATTATTAGAGACATTAAAATGTGAATGCAGGCCTAGAGTTTTTTCTATTTTATCATTATTTCCTATTATTATGATTAGTGTGAAGGGGGTATGCATGCGTGTGTGTGTGTGTGTGTGTGTGTGTGTGTGTGTGTGTGTGTGTATATACTTGCCCATGAGGGGTCAGAGACCAATACCAAGTGGCTTCCTGCATGGCTCCTTTTGTTCTCTTGCTGTTCCTGAAGCTCACCATTAGGCTAGACATCCAGTGAGCTCCAGGATTCTCCTTCCTCTGCACCCCTTCCCCAGCACTGGGATTACAGGGGCCAGCTTCCATGACTGCCTTCTGGATGGATCCCGAGGGTCATGCAGTTCATTAAGCTTTTGCTTGACAAGTACTTCAACTAACACACCATCTCCCTGGCTCTTTATCTTCTTGATCAACTTCATGTTGTACCACTGTGAATGGCCATGGGTGTCAGACTTTCCCTGAGATGGAGTGAAATCTATGACATTGTGCTCAACCTCAGAGGAGAGTAGACATCTTTTTGGCTAGCTTGGCCAGTGAGTGTCCTGTGGGCTGACACCTAAGTGGAAAAATCAATCAAGGTCTCACTCAAGATTTTCATCTGGAACAGACAAGTCTTCCTTCATTTTCTTATCAGCATAATGATGGCCCAAACCTCCATATATCAACATTTAAAACTGAAGTTTCAAATGATTTTCGTGTTGACATTTATCTAATCTGTATCTTTGCAGACACAAAAAGAAAAGATTTTATAGTGCACAGTAGTTACAAATAAGGCGGTTTCCTTCCATCCAAAACTAGACACTTTGGATTTGATAGATTTCCTAGAAAGACAAAGCGATGAGTATCAATTGATTTTTTTTCATTGCTTCAAGCAAAGGCGGAAGAGTAAAAGATGTGTTTAGTTAACTGACTATTGGAGTTTATGGAAGCACAACCAAGGCTTCCTTGACAGACAGGTTGATATTTTGGGGGGAGGGGAAGGACTCAAAATCATTATCAGCAGTAAAATTGAAATAAGATTAATTATTTGATCAACTTGAAAGGGAACAGAACGTAGCATGCAAAGGCCAGGGATGTGATAAGAAGAAAACAAATTTTTAGAAAAACAGGTACTCTTTTTTTTTCCTGATAAAAGGAGAATCATTTGCAAATGCATATGTTAATGGCAAATAGAACATGGTGTGGTGTGTTTATTTAGCTCCATGCACTGCATCAGGCTGGTCTCTATGCTGAAACCTAGAACGGATCTGTTTCACCAGCAAAGCTGCTAACTCAAGCTGGAGGCCTTGTTCTGATTGCCAAATCTGAAACATTTTCGGCAATGCTAGATTTTTAAATTTCTATTTATTTAAATTATAAAAACAGCTGGGCATTGTGGTAGGTGGATCTCAAGATCAGTGTCAGCCTGGTCTACAAAGTGATTTCTAGGACAGCCAGGGCTACAAAGAGAAACTCCGCCTCTAAACAAACAAAAAACAAAGACATACCTCTTTTTAATGCACTGCCAACACAGGTCAAAGCACTTTGTTTGGTTTATTTTCTTGTTTCGAACTGAACTGCTGCCTTTGAACCACATCCCAGAAGCAGGTGACTGGGGAGGTGGCTTTTCTCCAATAGGTCCTTAAGTGGAACTGGACATTTGGCTGGCTAATGGCGAATGAACTCAGTATTGTGGCACCATTATAAATGTTTCACCCTCAAAGTAGTCAACAGTGTTACCTTCACTGTAAGCTGATGTTTTGTTTCTTTTTCTCACTATTGAAATAAAATGCATGCATACACATATGATATATATATACATATATAATACAATAGATATAAAGTATACAATATGTAATATATGGTATATTATGCATATAATAGTATGGATATACAACTATACCCCAAGGATATACTTGGCTTCCCTCAACTCATGGCCTCTGATGGAAGAGATCTGCTGGATGGCTAAGCTGGGTGGGTCACTGTTTATGGGAAACTTGATATCTATATAAGGGCCTCCCAAACTGCCTTGATTTACCTCCCCAAACATCCAAGGAGGGCAATTTTGTTTTTCTAGCCACTGAGGCATTGAATCTGTGACTATTACAGCTTTCTACTGTATAGAATTGAGAATCAACTGCCATATGCCATGCTGTGCACACATTTCCAGCTAGCTACCAATCAGCATGATACTTCTAGAGATTTCCATGCAAGAAAATCATAATAACAAACCTTCCAGGCTCATTTTCTATATCAATATATGTGATATTTCAATAGCTTTAATATAAATCTAATACCACTAAATGTTTATATCTGCACATGGTAAAGGTTTAAATGGACACATATTTTTATTAACTGATTTTAAATAGTTAATTTACATTTAACTACTACCTATCTATTGATCCAAATGACAATATTGTTTGATAATAAATTAACATAGTTTATGGGTTTCAAGGAAATGCAATGGAAACTTTACAAAAAAAGGCATACCCAGAACTTTCTGGGTCTTGAATTCAGATTGTTCTTTATCCGTATGTAGAATCACACCAACGCTGGAATTCTTGGGGGCTGCAGATACACTCCTCAGACTCCAGGTTTCCCAGTCTCATAATGCTTGTTTGTAGTGTCATCCAGCTTTTTAATGGTCTAGTTTTCAACTGTTGCAATTTTGATATGGACATTTAAGTAATACAAACTGTTTTATCCATCTCCATATTGTGCTTGGATTTTAAAATAAGCCATTTTATTCCACTTTCACATTGCTGGCCACATGTTCAGGGACCATCTAGTATTAGCCTCAAGGGCAGCACACCGGCCTCACCAAGTTTCCCATTAGCCTTGACACCCTTGCCTCAGGCCAGCCTGAGAAAAAGTTCAGGTGATGCACGCTTGTTTACTATTAGCAATTTTCTCTTCACAACAGACCACTTAATTTTTGATCTGACATCCACAATTGCACCCAGTAGAACTGAAGTGCTTTGGAGTAACCAGAAGTAAATGCCTCTGTTGCTTCTTTCAAAATTACATGGGATTTTGAGTAACTGTAGAGATCAGTCCATGTTGCCCTAGCTAGTCATGTACATATCTGTGCATGTATGTGAATGTGAGCAGATGTGCATGGTTTTACATATTGGCTACTTGTGTGTAAAATGCAAAACAGGCTTCCAGGACTCCAGGTGGGGAAAGCACATTCATGCTTTCTTCGGAAAAATGGGCAGGGTTTCCCTACAGTCACCTCAGAGGTACAAACCATGGCAGCTGTAGATGTCCTTTTTGTTGAGTGTATGACCATATTGTACATGGTGAGAGCAATCTCCCCTACTTTATTAAAAGTAATTTATACTTGATGGGAAGATACTCCATTTAGCCTCCACTCTCGTGAGTTCAAATAGAAGAGTAAGAAAATAAACTTTTTCTTCCAGGCTTTAACTAAAGAGTCTATTTTTCCAGCTTTTGCTTATATGCCTCTATGTTCAATATTTTTCTTTGAGGATCTGTGATACACTTGAGTCATTTAAACTTCAGGCCATCCATCAGAATAAGTTAAGAGTGGGAAAGGCCGGCCTCTCTTCCTGCCAGGCTTGGTAGCTTTCGTCTCTAATGGAATCCTTTCGATAATTATTTCACACTTTGGGCCAATCTTGATGGAGTCCATTCACCCCATTGCTACCTCGGCAGATCATTCAAAAGCTTCTATTAGGACTCAGAGAAGCCTCCTTTTGCTTTATGCTCAAAGAAAAAAAGAAGAAACCTAAACTTCAAGAGGGCCAAGCTCTTGCTGTAATCACCGGTCTGCCTGCTGAATGAGAGGAACTGGCTGTTTCTCTACTAAAGTCCCATGCCTAGGTGGAAGGGTTTCTAAACTGTGCACACACTGTAACATCCTCAGTCCCACTCAGGAGCTACAAAATGTATGCCCATGCCCATTCACATATTAATTTCCCCAATTTTAATATTTGGGACAGGGCATGGCAGTGCTTTTTGAGAAAAGAAGAAAAGGGAAGGAAAAGAATCAGTCTTTGACCTCTCACCATAATGATAAAATTCAGGCATAATCTGGGACACCTATTTATTTTTGGAATGTACCACACTCCTTTTAAAATACAGATTTTCTTCCTAGTTGTATTTTTGCCGTACTATTTACAACAGCCCGCTTCAGTTCTCTACACAGAAAAGCAGCGATGGGCAGGTATGAGTTGAGAACTGCCTGGGCTCTGGGCAGAGCCCCTAGCAGTCACTGGGGAATAGAGGGAACAGGTCCAGCTAGCCGCTTCTGTGGAGCACATCTTCAAGCTTGCTGGAGGCAGGGGACTTTCTTTAGCAAAGCCTAGAACCATCTATCTGTGGCGAAGCAGGAAAAGAGGGGGGTGACAACCTGCCTATGTGTGTGGTGGGCGGGGTGGGTGGGGTGGTGGAGATCTGGGATCCTCCATTCAACCTCTTTTGAATAGATTTGTGATCGGACGGACACAACATTCACGAGAGAAAGTCAGGCAAAGGGTGACACACATTGACACATTCAAACCCTGCTTACCAGAGTCAGCCAGAGTGCTGGTAGGGCAGGGACAGTCTATCTGTAAGCAAGTTGCTGCTGGGTAACAAACATGGTCATGGGGAATGGAAAATGCCTGTCAATTGTCCCTTAGCTGGAAAGCAAGCATCCTTTGGAAAACCACTTCCCTGGCCCATGTGTCTTTTCTCCTAAATGAAAACAGCCATCTTCATCTACAGAACATTCAGTATGTTTGAAATGTAACATCATCTAGGGGGATTTTTAAAACAAGATTTTACTCAAACCGCTGCATATCATATTTATTTTATTTTGTTTCTTGCTTTTCATTACTAGTAGTTTTATAAATTAACCTATAGTTTCTTTTTTTTTTTTTTGTAAAGACTATACATTCAATGAGTCTTTCCCCTCTAGTACAAAGATGAACTTGCAAGTGTTTTGAGGATACAAAAGGTCTACTTAAAATGTGAATAGTCTACTTTCTTATTTTTAGTTTTAAAAATGACATTCATTTATTTATTTTTGTGTGAGTGTGCAAGTGAATGTGGTGTTCAGAGAACAACTTTCACGAGTTGATTCCAACATGTGGGTTCTGGGGATTGAACTCAGGTCATCGGGCTTGCAGCAAGTATCTTTATCCACTGGAGCCATCTCACTGACCCAATGCTCTACTTATTAAAAACACACATTCATGCACCAAGCTTTTCCTTAGTCTGCTAACTTCAGGTCCATTTCATGTCTTCATCAGTTTTGAAAGTATGGCAGACAGTCTTTCACCCAGTTTCTTTACAGTGTAATGCTTGCAAGTTTGTTATGTATTACATGGTAGGCACAAAGGTGATATTTTAAATACTTCAATTGTTTAATAAATAACTTCCCCTAATGCCTAAATGTCTTTTTCTGTTTATTACATGGTGGTTTTAAGGCCTATAAGCTGCAATCATTATAATTTAATACATTTCTCTTCCATTCTTCACTAAAATTTGAAAATCTCTTATCTACTACATTTTATACTATAAATGTAAAATAATCTGTTGGATATACTTGAACAACTGTACAACTCTTTTTGTATCATTTGTTTCCTTATTTGGGTTTTTAAAAGATTTATCATTTTTTATTTTAGGTATGTGCATGCATGTCATGCATGAATGTCTGTGTATCATGTGTGCCTGGTACCTGTGGAGGCCAGAAGAAAGCATTAGATCTCCTGGGACTGGAGTCACAGATGGTTGTGAGTCATGATGTTGGTTCTGGGGACTGAACCTGGGTCCTCTGCAAGAGCAGCCAGTGTCTTAACCACTGATCTATCTCTATAGCCCCGTATAATCAGTGTTTTTGAAGCTCTGCAGTCTAAATTGGCCTAGCAGCCACTATTTAGGCCAGACTGGCCTTGAACTAATGGCTATCTTCCTGCCTCAGCCTCCCTACTGCAGAAATTGCAGGTGTATACCCACACTCAGCTATGAGCAGCCAGTACATTTCTCAAACTCACAAACTATCTAAATGTTGGAGTATACCTCTTAAAATTTTATATTATTTTCAAGTTTATAGGTAAACACTAATCTTCTGAGTTAAAGTTAGATTAAAATAATCTAGTAAATATTAGTAAAATTTAAATATAATCCTGGTGAAATGCCTTCCCGTCAAGTCTGAACACCAACGGCAGCATCCCTTGTCCCAGGAGATGATTCCACCATCCAGCATGAAGTCCTTGAAGTCAGCCTGGGCACACGCCACCTGTCAGTTTGGTTCTGGTCTTCCCAACCTTGCTTGGCATAAAGGAAAGCGCTCCTGGGGTTTGGGGCATCCTAGCTATGCCAGAGGCTGCATTGCAGAAAAGCCTGGGACAGTACGTCAAATGCTGGACCATCACGAGTGCCATTGTGATAGCCCTAAAAGCTGTCTCCGAGGATAGTCTGTGTTGAACCTCCTCAGAGAGTAGCCAATTGTAAAGAAGCCTGATTTCTATTTTTTATTATTTATTTTTTCTTAAGAACTTTAATAAATATATTTTGATGTTTTTCTCCTTCTAAAACTTTTCCCAGATCTTCCACATCTCCTTATCCCACCCAACCTTATGTTCTCCCTTTCTTAAAAAAAAACTCCCCCCAAAATGAAAATCAAAACAAAAACCCAACAAGACAAAAATTAAAAAATATATATTAAAAACGAAAACAGGCCAAAGTGAAACCAAAAGTCCTCTAAACAACTAGGGAGTTCATTTTGTATTGCTCAACTACTTCTGAGCAGGGGCCTAGCCTTAAGTATGGTTTATACATCCAAAAGCACTCAACTGGAGGAACTGAGAAAACTGATTTCCCCTTCCCAGTAGGTGCCAGGTGCAAATAGTGTCACGGTTAGGGGTGGGACTCATGTCCAGCCACCTCTCGGGGTTAGAATGTGTCTGGAAGACATGGCTTCCTTGGAGTCCTCCACAACCTCTGACTTTTACAACTGTTCAGCCCGTTCCTCTGTATATACGCTTGAGCCCTGAATGGAGGGGTATGATAAAGACATCTCATTTAGGGCTGAGTGTGCCAAAGTCTCTCACTCTGCACACTGTCCAGCTGTGGGTCTCTGTGTTGCAGCTTCTCTGATGAGGGTTGGAAATTTGGGGCCATTTGCCATAATCAGAAAACAATCATGCCCAGGAGCTACTGGCAATTGATAGGTGCCTGGAAAACTAGGGCCGGTTTTCTTTAAGGGTATGCCCCTTGGTTGGTGGAACAAAACCAGTAGATGACCCCCACATCCACTAACTGGACTAGATGGGTTTACAAAGGAACAAGGACACAAACTGGGTGGTTTTGGCACGGGGGTGGAATTGGGGGAAGAGAATGGCTGCAATCAAAATTCAATGTATGAAATTCTCAAAGAATTAAGAAAGATATTTTAAGAGTAGATAAATAGACTGCTGTTTGTGGAATTCATATCTTGAAGCGGTTTCAGAGGAAGCTGAAGATCCAGGGCAGGGAACAAATGTGACTCTAGGTTAGGACCAAGGTTCAAGTTCCTTTCCTCCCAATAGCTCTAGAGGCTACCAAGGACCCAGGGGGCAGATCAGTCCTGAACTCAGATTAGTGCAGCTTCATACTTTATCGGAGAGGTTTCTTTGTCCAGGGGATGGTGGTTAACACAGAAACTCATGACTGGTTCAAGTGTTGAGACTGTAGAGTATTGTGGAGTGCTCAGCTACACATGGGGACAAGACGGGGAAAGATGTGGAAGAGCCAGAGGTCAGGGAACACCAAAGCAAAACCCTGTCCTCTGGACATGACAGGACCTCTTTCCTCATGAACTCACACTACAAGATCAAAGCAGTCAACATTCCAGCATGGAGGGGAAGGGGCGCATGAACTCCTACCCATATCTGAGGAGCTACTGACTTTCAACAAGAGAGTCCATTTGCTTTAAGGCTATGGTTACTGGTAGGTCAACCACGCTCCACTGGAAGGTCCCACACTCAGGAGTACATAGACAGAACAAATTGACTCAATGTGTTATTGAATAACAACAAACAAAAAATGCCAAAGCATTGTAGTAATGGGGAGGAAGAGTGGATCCAGAAGAAGTTAAGGGGAGAAGCTGAAGGTAGGTATGATAGAAATACTTTGTATGGAATTTCCAGTTAATGCAAATATTCCTTAGAGCTAAATAAATATCAATTAAAATCTAGAACTAGATGTCTCAAAACATTGCGTTCACTATCTTAACCATTTATCTAAAAATGGGGGAACCTCAGTAGCCAGTAAGCATATCCATGATTATTTCTTTAGTTCCAATATCTCCTTATTTCCTGACCTTCACTTAATGTGCTTGATGGCACATGAGCTTATTCTGGAACAGCACTAGCAGACCAGTCATTCAGGGATCATTTATTTCTATAGTGATTTTACTTATTTTTGACATTTTCATACATATATTCAACATATCTTGATCCTACCTGTACTCCAGCTCACCCTCCCAGACACCCCCTCAACAAATTCCAGTTCCCATCTCCCTGTCCTCTTGGGGTGATTTTATGAGAAATGCAGTATCTGGTGTTAGGGAGATGGCTATATTGATAAAGTGCTTGTCCTGAAAGCATGGAGACCTATTCAAGACCCAGAACTCACCCACAGAAACCCAGATGTTGTGCTATGTGTTTACAGTCCTGTAACTAGGAAGGTAGAGATGGAGGCTGGCCAGTCACCACAGCCAGTTTGTGGAGTACCAAGTCAATGAGAGGCTCTGACTCAAGAAATAAGGCGAGCAGAGCCTTAAGGATGACACCTGAAGTTGTCTGGTTTCCACATATGTACTCCACATATGCATTATATACATGTGCATAAGCACCAACACACACACACACACACACACACACACACAAAGTGTAACATCTCAGTAACTCCTTCGACTTGGATATGCAATTTAAAGTGTTGTTAAGAGATAAAGGTATGCTGCACTGACCATGCCCATTTGGGTGTGGTCAGAGGTGTGGATGTGACAGGGGAAGGCTAGGTCTGGGGTCCCAGACCCCAGCTGGCTCTCTCTTGGTTCCGGTCAGATCACAGAGAGCATCCTGGGTGTGGATCCTTGGAGTGGGAACTTGCAGGTCATCGGTTTCTTATGTTAGTGACTTCTCCCCAAATAAAATACATTATCCCATATTATAACCTCGCCCCATGTATCTTAATCTGTGCATCTATCAAGGTACATTCCAGATGTTCTCTAACCAGACATAGAGGTTGGCAATCCATAGAAAGTTCAGAGAGGTCTTGGACACAGACATTCCTTTGGAAGTTGACTTAGTAACTCCTACTAGACCATTTCTCCCAAGGCCAGGGGCCTTTGCTGCCTGGGTAGTGACTAATAGTGAGTTCTTAGTCCAGAGGGAAGCCTTGCAGGGGAAATGCTCTTGAGAGGGGTTCCCTGACAGCTTCCGCAGGCTTAGGAAGGAGCTCTTTGTGGTAGTTGTTAATCAGAAGGCATAAACTTGTGAACTGGACGTGTGGGGAGGTGCTGGGAAGCAGTGCCCTGTGCTTTCTCAGGATGCTCTTAAACAATTCCTGACTGAACTCAAATACTTACGCTGCCCATAAAAAATGCTCTTCCCACGAGAAGAAACACTCTTTAGAGCCTTTGAATTACACTGAGCTGGCTGACTGTTCCCGTTTGACCAGGCTGCTGCTTGAGCTGACTCCCTA
The DNA here is from genome assembly GCF_943737965.1 of Phodopus roborovskii. NCBI lineage: Eukaryota > Metazoa > Chordata > Mammalia > Rodentia > Cricetidae > Phodopus > Phodopus roborovskii. The sequence continues at coordinate 4,139,314 of NW_026126433.1, forward strand.
GAAGGTTTGTGACAGTGAGATGTGCAGTGCACAGTTAAGCAGCTGTTCTTCTCTCTTCGCCGAGCTCTTAAAAGCATTTCTGCATGGAAGAAAGAAGCAAGCAGATTGAGTCTTTCTGGTCATTTCAGTTTTCTCTGGGTAGATGCCTGTGTCATCCCTACTTTCCTCACAATCTCATTGTCACCATTAGGCGAGAGCCACATCAGCCTTCCGCACAGTGTGAAGTGGTCTACACTATTATTAGCATGTGAGCTTCATACTTAATATGCTGGGACATAGGTGAAGAGACTTGGTTTACATACGGACTCATTGGGCAGCTGTTTGCTGTACAAGCATGAAGACCCAGGAGTGCAATCCTCAGAATCCCATAGAAACCTAGATGTGGTAGTGCAGTTTGTAATCCCAGCTCTGGGGAGGCAGAGAAAGGCAGATCCCTGCAACTCACTGCCTGGTTAGCCGAGCCTCCTAGGTGAGCTCCAGGCTAGAGAAAGCCTCTGTTTCCAAAAAAGTACATAGCACTTGAGGAACAAACCTGAGGTTCAAACCTGAGGTTTGTCTCTGGTCTTCACACACTGGCATATACACATGCATCCATACACATATGCACACACACACACACACACACATCTATACTCACATGCATATACACACATCTATTTATATACACATATACACATCTATACACACATGCACACACAGATATCTATACATACCTCACATGCACACATCTATACATACATTCACTCACTTGCATCCACACACATACATTTATATACACATGCACATACATATGTCTATATACAATGCACACATACATCTATACACACAGGCACACACAGAGGCATCTATACACACCACACATGTACACATCTATACATTCACACACTTGCATCCACACACATACATCTACACACGCATGTGCTCACATGCATCCATACACGCATGCACATGCACACATCTATATACACTACACACATGTACATACATGCACACATCTGCACATACATGCACTCACTTGCATCCATACACATGTGCATACACATAATTATATACACATGCACACCCATGCATCCATACACACATGCACACAAATACATCAATACATACATGAATCTCATGCAAACAATCCAGAGGGCACAAAAGTGTAATGATGTTGAACTTAGGGGAGTGAGACACAGGAGCTCTGAATGGAAAAAGTGTGTTAGGCCTTCCCATGCAGCACAGAAGCCATACTGTTGGGAGCTGTATTTAAATGGTTCTAATTCCTCAGATTCCAGGATAACATCCCCTCTACTCACATGCTTGAGATGCATGGGTTCCCAACATGTCAAGTGTTTGCAGATGTGCTGGAATCAACCATCATTTAAGAAACCCACCATCTTTCAGAATGAAGCTCCTATGTGTCACAGTAAGTTCAATTGAAAAGAAAAGAAAGAGATTTGATGCTGTTTCTTTGCTCTGCCACCCTCCCACCTGTATGTTGGATATTTCAAATGAGCAAATGCAGAAGGAAATCATGAAGCATATTATTAAAGCCAGCTCACCGCCAAGTGACACAAATGGGTAAGAGTTGGAGTGCTTCAAAACTGACTGCTTAGTTTTCAATAGTGCAACTGCATTTAATCAATATTTGTTTGCTTTTCTGAGGGATGAAGGAAGCATGTTAGAAGCTGATTTTATCATTTGTGTGTTAAGAAAGCATACAAAAGCAGTGTACTAGTTTTAACCGCAGGCTCAGAGGCAAATATCTGGATTGAGTCTTTATGAATTATAACCTTGGGCAAATTACCAACATCCAAACCAGAGCTTCTTCTGTCATAAAATGGTGACAAAAACACCCCAGACTGCTCAATAGTAAAGAGCTCAGATTGCTCTTATAGAGTTCAGTTGCCCACATCCATGCCAGGTGATTCAAAATCACAGCTCCATGGAGGTAAAAACACCTCTGAACTCTCAGGCACCAGTACTTCCATGCACACACAACAGAACTATCCCATGTTCTCAACTCTATTTCCCCATGTTCTATGACTTAAATATGTGATGTCACCAGCAATAGGAGCTTATCATCCAGAGAACAGCCAAGAGTAATGGCAATTATCTGCAACATTTGGGGGCCTCACTGGCCAACAACTCTAACAAAGGTATCCCATTCCTGGCACTGGGCTTTTTATTTGCTATCTTGTGGTGTCTAGTTGGGGCACTGGTACCTGTGATAGAGTAACTTCTCCTAAACTTTTAAATATATGTATATATTTATATTTCAGGAAGATTCTTCAGTAGCAGGTTTCCATGACTTTTTCAGAAGGTCATTAGTGTTAGTCACCCATTCCCTTATTACCTCCTCCACACTGAACCCTGTGAGTTACAATACCAGCCCCCAAGATACAAGAAGAGGAGAAACTAAAGCTAAAGTTAACCGAAGAAACCAAATAATAAAAATGAGAGCAGAAATAAATCCACTAGAGAGTACAAATAATAGAAAGAAAATATTAAACCAGAAGAACAAAGGGAGAGGCACTGCAAATAATAGATATGGCAATCAAAACCAAATGTCTGTGGCAGGAAAGCGGGTATGCAGAGCAATGGAGTGAATCAGAAGATCCAGAAATAAACCATATAGATATGGTCTACTGGTGTTTTACACTGGTACCAAGAAGACTTGGTGTGGAAAGGATGTGTAGAAAACAGGATAGTCACACACAGAAGGATGTAATTGCACCCTTGTCTCATGAAATCAAAATGGACATTAGACACAAACTATTTGACTAGACCACAATCCAGGAAGAAGTGTGAGAGATGACTACGGACACACAGCAATCCAAGAGAGTAGATGTGAGAAAACATGAGCAACCAACAATGAACAGAGGAAAAGGTGACAGGCACAGGAAGGGACATCGCTTAAGTTATGTGTTGGTGGTGCCAGACTCCAAAATATACAACGTGGTCCAACAAGTCAAGAGTAAAACACAGAAACTAAAGCAAAAGCAAACAAACGGACAAAACAAACAAACAAAAATCCCAATTTTAAAAATGGGCAAAGGACACATATAAGCATTTCTCTAAAGGACAATACAAGTTGCTTACAAGTATAGTGACAAGGAAATGCAAATTAACAAAACTAGCTGTTGGTGAGATGTCGAGTACTTCATGTTTGCACAACAGTGCTACAGACATAGCTCAGCACAACTGTTGTGGAATAATATGACACACCAAATTAAAATAGATGTTCTGTATGTAGTCATTCCACCATTAACAACAGAACAAAGTAAACTTGTTAAAGAGAGAGCCGCGTGCCTGTGTTTACTGTCAAGGCACTCACAAGGCAGAAGTTCAAGCAACCTGTGCCTATCCAGGAAAGAGTGCATAAAGAAAATGTGGTGTATATTTGTGCATAAGTGTGTAATAAGAGAGATGACAGTGATGGATAATAAATAGGTAGACAGATCATATGTGGTAGAGACAGACAATATAGATCTGTGCTTCTCAACCTGCGTGTCATGACTCTTTGGTGTTGATGACCCTTTCACAGAGGTTGCCTGAGACCATCAGAAAACATAGATTTATACATTATGATAAAATTATAGTCTTGAAGTAGCAATGAAAACAATTTTATGATTGGGGTCACCACAACATGAGAAACTGTATTAAAGGGCCACAGCATCAGCAAGGTTCAGAAGCACTGACATATATATATGTGTATACACATATATATGAGATATACAGATAGATGGTAGATAAATGAATGATAACAGACGATAGAATAGATAAGGATAAATAAATAACAATAGATGGCAGATTGATGAGAAACAATGATAAGTAGGTACATGGATATTACAGATATGCAGATAGATGGAAAAAAATAGTTGATGGAGATGACATAAAAGATGATTAATAAATAGACATGTGGATGATATATAGAGATGATAAATAGGTAGGTGATAGATAGACAATGGATTATTGAATAACTAAAAGGCATTCTGTTATTTGTTACAACATGAATTAACCTGCAGAACTTTGAGCTAAGTAAAATTAGCCATACAGGGAAAGAAAAGTTCCACTGATCTTGTTTAGATATGGCTTCTTTTGTTTGTTTGGTTTTGGTTTTAGTCTAGTTTTATGGTTTGTTTGTTTGTTTGTTTGTTTGTTTTCAGATAGGGTTTCTCTGTGTAGCCCTGGTTGTTCTGGACTTCACTCTGTAGAAGAGGCTGGCCTTGAACTCACAGAGATTTGCCTGCCTCTGCCTCTGCCTCCTGAGTGTTAGGGCTAAAGGCATGCACCACCAATATATACAGCTTAACATGTCAAGGTCATGAGTGCTGGGGATAGAATGCTGTTGTTGGGCTAGAAGGTGGGGAAGGGGAGCTGTCATCCAAGGATATGATGTTTGTTGTACAGAATGCCAGTGTTCAGGTGATGACCCCTGACCCAGTACTATTGTATACTACTGTACATTTGAAATGTGCTGAGTGTTACAACAAACCCCACAGCTGTGTGCAGGGACAGAGCTGTTAATTAACTCATTAAACCATGTATGCATGTATCAAAATATCGTGTTCTGTACCTTAAATATAAATACATTTTGTCAACCAGGAGGGAAGTCCTGTGTCATCACTTGCAGAATAATGTTACCTATTATTGAGCCATATGACCAAGAATTTCATGCTGATGGTAAAAGTAAATAAACAGTATGTGTGTGATACTGACCCATCTCAGAACAGGAACCTAACACAATGTAATCAGCTGTTATGGAGGTTCTTTCCTGACAGCCTGGTCCAGCAGCTGCCTTGACCCCAAATAAACACATAAACTATATAAATTATAAAATTGTTGGCCAATGACTAGTGCTTCTTATTGGTTAGCTCTGTTATTAATTATTAACCCATTTCTATTAATCTATGTATTTTCACATGCTCTTATCTTACCGTTGAACATGTGGTGTATCCTTTCTTCCCAGTCTTTATATGGCGACTGTTTTGTGCTCTTTCTCTGCCTACTTTTCCCAGAATTCTCCTCATTTCCTCATCCCACATATCTTCCTGCCTCATTGGTCAAACACTGTTTTATTCATCAACCAATAAGAGGAACATACATACAGAAGGGCATCCCCCATCAGTGGGCGGCATCAAGAGCAGGGAAAGGGCTGGGAAAGCACAATTGCCTTCCAAACAGGGCTTTGCTGGAGGATGCACATGGATACATTTTCCAATAAAAGGGATCCAGAGACCCAGGGAAGATGCTTTTCCTACTTGGACTCAGGGAGTCCAAGGTAGACTGAGGTGACTGCCCCAGAGTCAGACATTGTGATGCTGCACTAACAGCATTGACCATGCTGAAGTCAGTGTGCACCACTCCTGGCAGTGTTCTGACCACTGTGGCCCACTCCATGTGGTTGGCAGTGAGATGCACGGAATAATTGGCTCTGGAGAGCTGCAAACCAAATCTGTATCTAGACATCTTCCTGTGACAATAGCCTAGCCTGTGAGGAAGAAACGGGCAGACAAAGCATGGGGAGAACCTAGGGAAGCATGGCTGCAGGGTGCTCTGAGGGAAGGGTTTAACCAGGGAACTGTTAGCAAAAGGGACAGACTGACTCTATGCATGTGGGAAAAGGACCTAGAATCATTAGCTTTCTGGCCTTGTGAAGGTTCTGAAAACTAGAGGTTTGGGAAGACTTCCCCCATACAGGAAGAGTTTTAACCTCCATTCTCCTCCAGTAATGTTTGGGGGACCTGCATCTCAGATTCGAAAGCCATCCCTCTGTAGAGCACAGTAAGTTAAATGTGATATGTTGATGCTTATATATCCATATTCATTGCTGGTCTAGTTTCCACACAAAGAGAATGGTACCAACCTAGATATCCATCAATAGACAAGTGGGCAAAGAGAATGTGATACATACACACAATGGAGATTTATTGAGCCAAAAACCAAAACAACAACAAACCCAAGAAATTGTGAAATTCAAAGGAGAATGGATGGCTTTGGAAATTACAATAGTAACTAAACCAAACTCTGAAACAAAAAAAGTTACATGTTCTTTCTCAATATGCAGATCCTGGCTTTAGAAGTGTGAGTGCGTGCGTGCGTGCCCGTGTGTGTGTGTGTGTGTGTAAGTCATGTAGCCAGAAATGGAAAAGAGGGGTGCTGAGGATGGGTGCTAATAGAAGAATGGCATAAAAGTGGGTAGGAAATTACTAGGACAGCGGGAGAAGATTATGTAGGAAGTGTGCACGAGGCAGATTATCATACAAATTATTCCTAAAATTGCCACAAAACTTATTACTTTGTATACTAATTAAAATCAAAACAAAGAAAAAAAATGAAATATCCTTTTGTAAGTAAGTGAATATTTGGCCATGTTAAATCTACCCCAATATAGACCTACACTGTAGCCATGAGGAGTTGCTGTATGAACAGACATCAGCCCAAACAGTAATGTCACTAAAACCACTTCTTTAAAAAAGCCTAAACCCCTGCAATGCAGACTCATGAATATTGATTAAAGAGACTGCCTGAAGCAGATGGTGGAACGCCATGATGCCCGGATTCCGTGATGGAGCAGCCGGGACGACCAGGGGTCAGCCTCAGGTAGAGGATTAGACTGAAGGCTACGTCAGAATGGTCTCTCTTATGCTGTGTTTTCATAGTATTGTATCTATATTTGTCTCCTAAATTTTTAAATTGGAAAACTAATAAGATCAAATGAAAGCTAGCAGTACCAGGAGGAACTGACCCATAGCTTTCTGTAGTTGCATGTGCATGAACATTTATTTTATAGTCATTATAATCTGATCCTTCTTATTTACATCTCCATGGCTCCTCTTTATTTGCCCAAGAAGACTCCTCACAGCTGTTAGTGTAAGTGGCCACATGATACGTTTAACTAACTTGGCCAAGCCAAGTTCCTGGTAGGGGAAATTTTATGTATTTCCAATAACGCTCTGGTACTTAGCTTCCTGTATTTTGGATTATTTTTATGGGTTGATTTTCCAGAAATGGACTTTTACTGGATCAGAGGAAAACTGTATTGTGGGCAGGGTGCTAGTTGAGTGGAAGGCTTCATCCATACTGAGCTCACATCCCACTCCTGAGCTACACCTCCAGCCCTAAACCATTGGCTCTCCCACTGCTCCTTGCCTCTCTCCAGCCTCACAGGGTGAGTGCCACTGTTGCCTCTTTAGTGCTAACTTAGAAGATGAAAGAGCATGTTTAATTTTTACTAAAGACCAAATCTTCATAAGCTCAGACATTTCCTTTGGCAGAATTGATTATGTGTGGAGTTCTATGCAAACCATTGTGTATCTTCACAAAAGCAGCAACACATATTCATTTCTATTTAAAATTCCAATCAGAAAAAAACCCATTGGATCCAGTGTTCACCTTTGCAGTTTTTGTGACTTGCTTTGATTTCTTTGAAAGTATCCACTTTACTCTTAGTGAACACTTGGAACATGACAGCCTGATAATGGACACGAGGAAACATGGACAGACAGGTCTGGTGGCAGCTTGAGAATGTGAGGATGAGTGAAAATAACACTTATGGGCTGGAGACACAGCTGTGTGTTAGAAGGATTGTCTAGCATGCACCAAGATGAGATATTCAGAGTCATCCTCAGCTCCACAGTGAGTTATAGAGTACCCAGGCTATGGGAGATTCTGTCTGGAAGAAAGGAGAAAGAAAGAAGAAAGGAAAGAAAAAAGAAGAGAGGAAGGAAGGAGTAAGAGAGCCAGGGAGGGAGAAAGGAGAGAGAGAGAGAGAGAGAAAAAAAAAGAGGAACTTTTATATAGAAGTAAAGTTCCTGTTTTTGTAGAGTCAAAAGATACTACATAAGTCATCGTGCTGACGTTGTAACAACACTGCTCAATGTCCCTGGCAATCTGAACACTCTCTATTAGGTCTGCCTGGATGTGCATCTTCATTGGTAGGCTGGTCAGGGCAGGCTCAGCTGAGATGTCCTTGATGGCCAGGCTTCTCTCTTCAAGAGGCTCCGCATTACAAAGAGGCTGGCTAAGCTATCCTTCACTAGAAGCGTTGGACAGAGCAAGTCCTCCCATATAAGCACGTGTCCAGCTTCCCCTTGAATGGTGCATGCTTATGTCCTAGGGACTGAGTAAGTCACATGGCCAAGCCTCTGTAGTTGAAAGATCTACACAAGGAGAAGAACAGCATTAGGAGCTCTGGGGAAAAACTCCTCCTCACAGCTATAGCCTGTGGGACTACAGATTCCATCTACATGGATTACCACAGCCCTACCAAGCTACAGTGAGATGACTTTTAGTATTTATCCTGAAGAATGATTGAATGGGTTCCTGCAGTTTTAGGGATGTGGATGATACCTTGCTTTGATTTCTAGTTTTAGAAAAATTACTACAGGTAACCAGTATAATATTAGACAAGAGGTCATCTCGACACAAATAAGACCATCTTAGCCAGAAGACCATGAAGAGAAGAAAATTCATTTCCGAAATACCTGCAGTAACAAGAGGAAACGGTGGCAAGTGCTAATTGCCAGCCTGAGATGTCACAGTTCAGTCCTTAACATGAAAGTTCACACAGGGGCACTCAGATTTGTCTTATTTTATTATTTATAAATTACAAATATGTTATCAAGAGGTGATGAATTGATTTTGAGGCAGCTTCAGGTAATCAAGACTAGAATTGAACTTGCTGTGTAGCCCTGGCTTGATCCTCCTGCCTCCAACTCCCAAGTGATGTTTATAGGAGAAGGCCTCCATGCCTAGCTCAACTTCAGTTTGGACAGAGATTAGAAAAAAAGGCTAAAAAGCCAAGTAACATCTTGATGTATTTATGACAAGCTTGTGAAAGAGCTGGGTGTAGAGGAATATCCACCCTGCCCCCACACCTGTTGCACTGACCACGCCCATTGGGGTGGGGACAGGTGCAGATGTGACCTGGGGAACTAGGTCTGGGGTCCTGAACCCCAGTGCTCTCTCTTGCTTCCTGGTCGGAGACAGAGAGCGTCTGGAGGCATCCTTGGGATTAGAACCTTCTGGAAGTCATCTGTTTCTAGTATAAGTGATTTTTTCCCCCTGAATAAACAGCCATCAGCCTATTTGTTTTCCCAGATTCTTATTTATCCATGATAGCTGGGCCCTAATTCTCCACCCATCAAAGTCAGTTCTCTTTGAGAAAAATGGGTGAAAAGGGAGAAATGGGCCGAGCAGAGGTCAGCCTGGTGATAATTTAGCAGACACTTCAAGTTTCCCTTTCCTTATTCTTCCCTGATTGAATTTCCAGAAGGATCTCTGGTTCATGGATCCTGGGCACAGAAGAGTGAAGTGGCCCAGCATCTTCATGCAAACACTGACAATGTCTGATCACCACTCCACTGGCAGCAAGCCTTCCCATCAGAACTTGTCTTAGGCAGATTGCATGTCCAAGAGTTGTTGGTACCATGCAGAGAGGGTGGATGATGAAACTCAGTTTAAATTGTACATTCCTTGATGATTACACACACACACACACACACACACACACACACACACACACACACCATTTTTGCCCTCCCCTCCTCATTTTCCCCTTTCTACTGGCTCATTGTGGGTGGGTTACTCTTCTGAAATGCCTACTTCCTTCTTCTTTTGTTTTTCTGTCTTGGTCCCTGGGGAGAGTGGAAATTAGCTATGTGTGATGGGTGTGCAGGAGGCAGGTTTTGGTCCTCCGCCAAGAGAGAACGAATCCTCCCAAGAATAGCTAAAGAATCAGAATCCTAACCTGCCTTCTTGGAGCTGAAAGGGTTTCTTTGTTTCTTCAGTATTCCACACCAGGCCAGTCATGTGTTTCAGGACATCCCTGATCACACCCAAATAAATCTCTCAAATCTACTCAATGATCAATGAATACATAGTAAGCTGGGGGCAGGACTCTGATAGGAGATAGTAAGACAGAACAAAATAAAGGAAGCATAAGGAGTGTTTAGCTTCTGTGTGAATGTGGTGTTAGGAATGTAATATAGACGGAAATGCATACGAAGTGAAGGTTGAGGACTGTGGAGAATCAGAGAGAGGAAAGTGTGCACAAGGGGAGATGTTAGAGCTGCTTCTGAACGATGATACGGGAAGGACACTTCCTGAGGCAAGAGCAGGTGCCTAAGAAGTACAAAGTGTGGTTGGGGATCTAGCTGGATTGAAGGGGTCAAAACTAAAAGATTTTGGCCAACATAAGAAACCTCAATTTTTAATTTTTAAAACTGAGTCTATTTCTTTCTTAAATGATCTCTCCTCTGAAGCAAATGTTGAACTATTACCAGTTTAGACAGGTTTATTTTGATAAATTATTTCTGTTCTGTTCCTTAGGGACTTGGCAAGAAGTAACAGGGAAATGATGAGTGAAAATGTTTGGGGTGCAAATCTGACAACCTGAGTTTGATCCCAAGATTCTATTGTGGAAGGAGGGAACTGACTCTGAAAAGTTGTTCTCTGGCTACCACATAGACACACACACACACACACACACACACACACACACACACACACACACGCACACACATGCACGCATGCATGCACACACGCACGTACACACACACACACACACACATGGATAATCAATTAATTTAAAAGTAAAAGATTGGAGAATGCACATGAATTCTTAATCAGTGGTCCCTAGCTCTGTTTCTTCCTGTATGTTCTTTTTATGTAACTAATATTTGTCATCTGGGTCAGCGACAATTCTGGTGTGGCTCCATCAACATCTCAGTGGCTTATCACATGCAGGCATGCTTCTTTCTCATGGTCATGTCTAGTAGAGATCAAGGGGGAGTCTCCTAGCCCCCTGACCAAGCCAAAGGATGCTCCATCTTGACAGCCATGTCCATATTCACCAAGATGTGCAACAGGAAATGGCACATCCTCCACTAGCTTCTAACACTTCTGTTCTACAATGGCATGGGTCGCTTGCTTGCATAGTTTGCCAGCTAAAGCAAGCACTATGAGCAGGTCTGACTTGAAAAGAGCTAGGGAAGAGAGAGTCTGAGTGTGTGTGAATAGCTGTCCCCATGCTTGTTTGTGTGCATGGTAACTTCCTTAGCTTAGAAGGAAGTACAAGCACTCTTATGGATAGGTCTTGTGGGATTCTATGTGTGTAAGCACGGGAAACAGTCTTGGTCTTTCAATTTTGTGTGTTCATAGAATTGCTATGAATTTCTCTTAGCAGAATTCTCTGTCCAGCCTCACATAAATTTGAGCCACGGCATCATTTTCACATCCATGCAGCCCCGTCAGTATTTCTTGCCTCTTACCAGATGATAGCATTTACTCTAAAAACCTTGTTTGGTCCTTGAACATCTTGCAGAAATTTTAAGCTGGTGTAGACATATGCCTAGTGCTTGCACTGACATTCTCTGTCTTCTATTCTGACACTTATTAGATGATTGCTTTAAAGCTATTTTTGAAGGAAGGACTTGAAAGAAGAGAAAGGATCAATCGCTGTTTAGCCGGCTAGACTCGCTTTGATATATAGTAACCAAAAGTCAGTCTCACTACACCACACAAGGGTTAGGTGAGCGGAGCCTGTGATCTCAGCTGAATTCTTAATACATGATCGGCTGTCTAGCATCCCCACACAGGGGATGTAATTCAGGTTGTAATAAAAAGCCTGGTGCCCCCACTGCCAATGCTACACACAGCAGACTTACTATATACCATCTATTGTAGTTTTTTGGATGAAAGGAAAAGTATTAGATTATGTCCTACCTGCCTTCCAATGTCTACTTAACCAATCCATCACTCTAATTAGCATCTGGATACACTAATGGGGCAACACCATGGGCTTTCCCTAGCCTTCCTCAGGAAATAACTTCCATAAGACTATTGTCCCCTGGTAGTGATGAAATAATTATGCCCATGCCATGGTAAACATGAGGTGGTTCTCAAAGGCCTTGGGACATGTCTGCCATCTCATTGTATTAGCCATCAACTAGAATCACAGAATACAGTCAAACAAGGCCTGAGATAGCTTTGTGTGTGACCTTTGCTGAAGAAATGCTCATTGGCTGAGAGAGTCCATAGATAACCTAGTTTTTCATCCCCCAGCCTCTTGAACAATAATGTGCTTGCCACCTCAGCAGACATATTATATAATCAATACTTCAATGGCCATTATTGCTGTTGGGCATTAAAAAAATGCACTCAAGGGCCAGAAGAATCTCCTGGAGACTCATTCTGTCAACTAGCCTCATGCTTACGGGGAGTAGCCTTCTGAAAGCAGTGCAGGGAATACTGACAATCTTTGGAAGGGTTTGGGGCAGATGTCATCCCTTCTCCACCAGGTTCCCAGGTACAGGGACTACCCTTGCTGAGGAATCAAAGCAGGTATTTAAAGGTCTGATTCTCTCCTGCTTGTCTCAGGGCTTTTCTCCAAATTCTGAATGTTATGAATCACAGAGCTGGAAGCCCTCTATTCCCAGAACCACATGACAAACACTAGTTGATCCAAAGGAAGCTGGAGATACAGTGTGTGTGTGTGTGTGTGTCTGTGTGTGTGTGTGTGTGTGTTTAAATGAAAAACACTAATACTGAATATAAATGAATGTTTTTCATGGTAAAGATGATCAAAAGAATCGGATCACTTCATTCAGTTGCTGTGAGCTACACTGTCGAGCGACAGAGAAGGACAGAGAAGAAAAGGCATTTCACTCTAACATCACTTATGGCTCTATTCTCAGTATTATGTTCTTTGAATTTATTTGTTTTTTTTTTTTTTAATTTGAGAAAGTAGCCTTATTGTTGACTTTTCTAGAGAGTCTATTCTTATTTTCTAGCCTGAGTCATTAGTACAAAGCCAGAGACTTTTTTTTAGGACATATTTCCCATGTTCCTCTATTAAAAACTTCCAGACAAATATCACCGGGCTGTGTCTTACTTACTTAGGAAGACTACAGCTTGTGGTGATGTGGAGTGAGGCCCCACAAGCTAAACACTGACAAAGGGCTTGCTTCACAACTCCCGCAAACTAAAAAAAATCTTCAAGCCTGTCGGATTTGTAATCAGCTGCATCTGGGGTCAGAGATCAAAAATAAACGGTGGGCCACAACACGAAGAGCTTTTAAAAAATAATGTCACATTCTCTTGATTCTCGGCATAGGAAATGGGCAGCTTGTTCAGGGCAAATCATTGTTTGAACTGAGGATTTTATTATTAATCTCTGAAAACTGCTGGATTTAGGGTCACGGCGAGGGTTGATTAGGTACAAGGTGCACAGAGTCTGCTCTGTGGATGCTATTGAAAGAAGCAAGTAATTTAGATTCAGAATTGGTCTTGGATTGAAGCTCACTCCATTACCGACCATTTTCAATTTCAGCTATACAATAAACAGCAAGCTTGGCGAGGAAATTAGTACATTTGGTAATGTATTGGAAGAGATGGGTGGGTCCTTGACAAGATGACACTTATCACCAAAGCTTCAGTTAATGAAACCCTTGAGTGGTATCTACGTTTGACATATTTTGACATTTTTTGAAATCACATCCAGTGTTTTTTTTCCCCCCACAATGTTCTTCTTTATGAGGGGGGAAATCCATCTATCTTTAAAATGAGTGCTCGAGTACTACAATATTACTGAAAAAAAAAAAAAAAAAAAAAAAGCGAGAGGCTGCCAGCCATGGACAACCAGAGGGGCAGGGCACTTCCTCAAAACGGGCAAGAGCAACAGATTCCTAATATGAATTCTATTCACACGAAGCTGTTGTATTTCCAGAAGCTTTGGGGCTTCACCAAAGCCTGTTTTATCATGCTTCCTCTAAAAGTCCCTTCTACCTAAAATGTGATCTCATTAATGTGACTACAATTCACATCACTGGCAAGGAAAAAAATCATCCAATTTTGGGTAATTATTCCCTGAACAAAATAATTTTCTGTCTTGTCCCCCGCCCCCAATTTCCCTTTCTGCTTGCAAAGAAACTGACTGTGTCTTCATGAAGGTGGGACTTTTAAAAGGGAAAATAATGAAGGGGACAGAAAATGACGAAGACCATAAGCCCACACCAAAAACAGTTGAGGAAGAAAAAATGCAGGAAAACGAAGACACAGCATCAATAGGAGAAGAAGAGATAAAAACAGCATCACAGAGAAGGGACAATTTGTGGCCTCAGACTGGTTCTGACTAGATCACAACCCATATTCTCTCCCCACAGCGTTCACGGTTATGGATAATTAAATGCTGTTTTATTGCCAAGTGGCCTATAAAATGGAAAACCAGGAAAAAAGCAAGCAAGCAAGCAAGAATGAAAGAAAGAAAGAACGAAAGAAAGAAAGAAGGAAGGAAAAAAGGAAAAAAGAAAATGCTTTTTAAAATGGATGGAAAATTTAGGTTCACACATTTTGAGGAATGTTTTTTGTTATTTACTTTGGAGTGTTTTTTTTTTTTTCCCCTTCCTGAGTCTGGGTGAAATTATTATGCATTCAGATATTTTAAATCTCACTCGGCTCTATTGTTCCTGTGTGTTTTTCATCTAGGGCTGAGGGAACAATTGTAACAAAAATACAAAGCGTTCTAAATGGGGGGCTTCCTGAACCCCGCGGGACGGGGGCATTGCTGTGGTGGGCCAGCCGGGTGGTCCCTCCCAGTAGTCACTTACCCACCACGAGGAACAGGTCACCTTGAGGTTGGGAAGGGGGAAAAGACTCAAGAAAGGGTGTGAGGGGGGGCAGAGAGAGCTGAGTAGAGAAGAAAAGGCGGCTTTGTACAGGACAGATAGTCTCAAAGAATTCAAAACACACGGGGGACTTTTTTAACCTCCACTCTGTAGGTGATTTCTTTAAACCCTCTAAAAGACCCCCACCCTCTCTCACTTTCATAATCCAAATTTAAGACCCCCAGATCTTGGAGTTGAGGAGAAGGGGATTAAAAAGAAAGTTCGGTGTTAGCTTTGGGTCTTAACTACTGTCATAAACTGCTGTACTGGATATTTTCCTGAATGTGAACTCTCTTCCATCCTCCTTAAGATGTCTTTCTACCATGACTAAGTACAGTGGACACTGTAGTGCTGTGTAGGGCCTGCTAGCCCAGGGCTTGGTGACTGTCTGCTGTTCTCGTAGGCCACAAGAAGAAAATCAATCAAGTGAACGGGCTTCAAATAACACCAAGTAATGTGTTATATCACCTGATTTCAAAAACAATGCTGTGATTCAGCTGGATTTGTGTTTATTTGGTTTTGTGTTCTCTCTCTCTCTCTCTCTCTCTCTCCAGACATGTCGACGTTAAACTAAAAGCTATGAATACAACATAGGCAAAAGTAATTTAGACCATGTTAAGAGTAGTGCTTTCCCAGCTATTTTATCTTTCAAAAAAATTCCTGTGTGCTTTGCCACAGGAATAACTTAGAATATTTTAGAAAAGATACTAACACCAAGAACACAACACAAATAGACAAGCTATGGCATGCATGAGTACTGGTCCACAGCCTGGGTGCACAGTGCAAGTCAGAAGTACAACACGTAGGGTACAAAAACTGGGAAAGAAATTTATTTTAGGACAGAATGAAGCAAATAAAACTCTTTGGAACCTTGAATCTCAAAACCATCTATTACAAATAAGGACACCTAAAACTTGAAGTATGGAGATTACAACACTGACCAGACACTTTCTTCTTTCCTACACATGATATTACCCAGCAATAAAAACAAATCATTCTTTCCCTGTCTAGTAAGACAAATCATGTGGTTTGATAATAAAAGAACTTTGAATACTGTCACCCATTCAGAAAATTTTATCATAATTTAGTGTTCTGGTTGTATCTCCACTAGCAAATTATTTAGCCCCCAAAGCAGCAGTCATTTATAGCAACTCTGGCACCCACAGCAAAGGGAAAAAAACTTTAAAGTGGTACAAAAGCCATTCCCACTTGCAGCCCAACATGTTACAGAAAGAATGTGAGTGTTTGTGGTATGTTCATGTATGCACTCCATAGAGTCTGTCAGTACATAATTTTATTAGCATGGATTTGGGGATCTGAATTCTCAAGAGCAACATAAAAATAGATCCAAGGATAGGACAAATTGAAGTGCTAGATTATTTGGTTTAAAATTTTTCTCCCATAAATTTTGTATTTATGTATGAAAATGCTATGAAGTATTTTTCTACATGATGATAAATGTGTTCCCCAAATTAAATATCTAAAATGCATTAGATTAAGATTAAAGGCCATCATAGATCTTTTGAACATGCACCTATTTATAAATAATCGTATACAAAATGATTCTTTTTCACTTTCTTACAAACCAATAAGAAATGAGCTGTTGACAACTATTCTTTACACCACGTTATCAACTCACTTTAGCCTCAGGTATGCCTGTGGTGTGCGCAGAGAAGAAACAGATTTGTTCACTCATCAAACCTTCCATGCTTTAGGCAGAGATATGTGAAATATGTTATGTGTGTGTTTTTTCGAACAATATCCCATACATGGCACAAGTGGCCTGAAATGATAGAAGTCTTAGGCATAGAGATGTCAGGGTTAGAGCTGAGACTCCTGATCGCGTATTCCCAGGACTCTGCATTATCTGTTGTCCTCTGTACGAAGAAGCTTCTCTGGCCAGGCTGAGTGAATTGAGGATTTCCAAAATGTTCACTCTCACCATTTTGCACCACCAGACCTGAGTACAGTCTTACTGCAAACAAAAAAAGTATAGTATTTGAACACTGTGCTCTTGGGACTGCTGGAAACCCACACACACTAACTTCACCATGCTATATTGGTTGAACCTGCTGTCAGTAGAGAAGCTGTATCATGGATTGGAGTGGAACCGCTGAGGATGTGTTACGACGGCTAGATGTATAAACACTTCACATGGTACTGACCAGTGAGAACAATAGTGAGATGATGACACAAGACTTATTTCCCATCCTTCCCCACAATGACATTTTCCTAACCTCCAGGAAAGCAATAGCAATAGTTCCACATCATAGGCTCAAGATTTGGGGAGAGCTCTAACATCTAACCCAGACACTGTTCTCTTTCACTAAGAGAGGAAGTAAGAAAAATCCTGTCTTTGAGCAAAGTGTTCTGGAATCTCACTCTGGACATGTTTGGGCCCTCTGCAGCAGGCAGGTGACACATCCCATCAGGCTCACCCTGCCCTGTGATGTCCTCCCAGTCTGTAGTACATCTGTCTCCATTCAAGGACATGTCTTTCTTCTGCAGTGGCCTGCATTTGGCAAATCCTTGAGACCTGATATTCTTCTCTATTGCATCCTTTTCTGTTTTATTAAGTGGTTAATTATACACTTAATGGGGTCAGTGCAGGATTTCTATATAGGCACATGGCAGGCACTGATCTACCAAGCTCTTTTCTTCATCCATTTAAACCTCTGTGAATCTTTTATTTTTAGCTTGATAGTGTGTGTGTGTGCACAAGCCTTGTATGTGCACACGTGTATCTGTTATATATGAACATATGGGTATGCTTATGTGAATATGTGTGTCCTATGATATGTGTGGATGTTGCATGTACACATGCATGCATTTTGTATGTGAGCACATGTATCCCATGATATGTGTACACGTTGTATATACATGTGTATATACTAGTGCATGTGTCCATGAGGATTCTATGTCCAGCTCTGTCATTTTCTGCTTCATTCCCCTTGAGACAGGGTCTCTCACTGAACCTAGAGCTAGGTTGGCTACCAGCAAGCCCCAGTGATTCCTTTGTCATCTCCCATCACAGTGCAGGAGTTACAGGTACATGCAACATGCCTGGGTTTTTATGTGGGCGTTAGAGATTTGAACTCAGGTCCTCATGGTAGCACTGCAAGTGTTCTTAGCCACTGAGCCATCTTCCCAGCTTGAGTTCAAGATTTTGTGAGTTTCATCCATACTGTGTTGTACAGCACTCTCTCAAAACTGTTGCACATTATTGCATAAATATTCCCAAGGCTTTTATTTTTCCTGCATTTATGCTTGACATTATGCTTCAAAAACTCTTCTATATGTTTCCAATGTATGCATAGAAATGTTTCTTAGAACACAAGCAAGGGCTGAGGTGTTAGTCCGAGTGCTCTTTCATTTTCAAATATGTCAGTGTTGGATTTGTTTTAGGCAGTAATGGCACAAAATGTCTCAGCCAGGAATACTGAACTGTGCTATTTGTTTCAGGCCTTGAGATGGACTTGGTACTGTCAGACTAATACAGTGGCAGGAGAGTGGTGTCTCGCTGATTCTCATCTGTGTTTGCTTTTCCTTGAAATACCTAGATATCTTTTTGGGTCATTTTTCCGTAGAATAATTTGTAAATTTTTTTAGTTGTTAGGAGAAGAGAGTTTTGCAACCTTGAATCCTGGACATTTCCTGCTTGATAATTTTTAAAATTTGTCTTATATTAATCAACAGAAAAATGTCACTTGATATTATTTTATTTATGAGCCTGGCACATTTCAGTGGGGTTTTTATTCTTAAAAGCTTGATTAAATTACAGTAAATCAGATTGTATTAATTTTTAATATTTTTAGTGCATTAAATAAAGTGATGAGTTTCTACCTTTGAAATGGTTTATCAGATGAACAGAAACTTAACACACATGAATTCATCAGTATTTTCTTTTGTGGTTCATTTTTCTCATAACTTCCACAAACCATCCTTACCTACACAAAGGTTTATGAGGATAATACCAAATTTCCTGGTGAGAAGTGTAATGTTTTTCTTTTATTTATAGAATTTAGGTATGTATATGGTTGAAATATCAATTAAGTTTAATTGTTATCCACTTGAAAAGATCAATTGTGCACACATTTTTACTGTATCTCAGTATGTCTGTGTTTTTATATTAAAAAGGTAGAAATGAAAACATCAAATTTCTAATTGTATAAAAATGTCCTTTCTCACTTTTACATGATTTCTTCTCCTGGCAGTCTTGCAAATTCTCCTGCTGATCAGAACACTGGCTTATTTTCAGAGTGCCGTGTCACCTGTGAAGAGGGGCATGTGGCTTTCGAGCTTCCTAATCCTCATTCTTTTTATTGATCTCTCCTCGTTTTGCCGCTGGCAGTTTGATGGGAGTTTTGAGCATGGGTTATTAGTCTCTAGATTCTGATGTTGAGGGAAGACTTAGGCATTTCACCACTGACCAGGATGCTTGCCGTAGCTTTTCTTTTTTCCTCTAATCATTAACACTAACATCCTGTATTCTAAGCATTCCCAGCTTAATGACAACTCTAATTTTTTATATCAACAGAAAAGTGAAAAGAATTTGTTGTTAACAAGTTAGCATATTTTGGTGAGATTTTTATTGTTCTTCCTCTCAAACTAGATATTCCTAATATCAGATCTATCAATTTCATGATAGGTCAGAGCAATATCTTGCTTCCCAGTCTGCAGAAAGTGTTTCTGTAAAGTTGGGTGTTTCTCTTCTCTGTGAGTTTATTAAATGTCACATAAAAAACAACGGGGTCGTATTCTTTCCCGATGTATTTTAAAAGCTGTCTGCTGTTAACTTGGTTTCTGTTGTAGTCACAGGACCATAGTTTATCAGTCCTTTTGAGTCCATTTGGACCATTATAAAGTTTTTATGATTTAACCAAAATTTTAAATCTGCTAAGATCTTCTCTTGTAAGAGGGTTCATGTCCACACTCCATCATGGTTTGCTCCCATAAGAGTATTTGTGTCAATACTACAGCTCTATCTCCTTTTAACCCCAATGTCCTATTCGCAACTCTTCTTGAGTAGTCTCTAATATATGTATATATATATATATATATACATATATATATTATATGTGTACATATATACATATATGTACATATATATAATATATATGTTCATTTTTTCATAATTTAACATTTTATTAGCATATACTACCTACTCATTATGAAAATTTAGTATATGCATATAACGTCCCTCCATCATATTTAGTACCTCCTCCGGATCTTTTTAACTTTTTCTTACATTTTATGATCGACTATTTATTTATTTGGTATGTTTGTGTTTGTGTGTGCTCACCCATGCACATGTATACCCAAGGACATGTGTGGAGATCGAAGGACCTCCTCCTCCTTCTGCCACATGGGTCCTAGGGTTCCAACTCAGGTGTTCAGATGTGGTAGCAGGTGCCTCTACCCATTTTGCTCACACCTTACCCACATCTTTTTAAATGATAGATTTTTCACTTTGTTAGTCACCTGAGTTTATTTTGTAGTTCATCATTTATGGTCTCGTTTCTGAAATTACACTGAAGCTGCTGGAACAGGCAAGGGTTCCAAGTAGCTGAGTTGTAGAGGTGAAGGGCAGCTAAGAAGGTACACACCTAGAAAACAACAGGATCTCACCAAAACAGGGTATATATTTCATAATATGGTAATTCTCACCCTTATTCTTCAAACGGCTTGTATTTCTTAGGTACCTTTCTTACTCCTCTTAAAAATGAGTTTAATATAGGCATTCACCATGAACCCTACATACTCCTACAATTCAATATTGAATAATATAGCTTTGCATCCACATAGCATTAAAGTTTCTAGTGGAAATGGCAAAATAAATAGATGGCTTAGGGCAGAAAATTGCATATGATTTTCCAGGCTTTAAGAAAAATGCTCCATTCAAAAGTAAAAATGCATCTAGATATGGTGGCAGAAGTCTACAATCTGAAGGCAGGAGGATCAAGAATTCAAGGATAGTCTAGGCTTTATAGTTTGGACTCTGCCTCAAAATACAAAGTAAAAACAAAGGATTTTATGAATGTATGTCAGATAAAATAAAGCAGATCTGACATTAAGTATGGGAACCTAGCTGACCTAGGCCTGCACATTGCAGCCCCATCGAGCATCCTCAGCCCTTGGAGGTAGTCTTGCCTGAGTGGCTCAGTCCTATGTCATCCCCCAGAATCAGCCAGGGGATCATTGTCCATCTTCACAAGATCTCAAGAGGCACAGCCCATTTCAGGAATGTGGCTAACTCAACCATTCTGCCCAGATTAGCCAATCAACTGCTTATCCTGAGCAAGGTGGATCTAGGAGCTCTGAAGAGCCACTCGGGAAGTCTTTGGACACTGGTGTATATTGTGACTGTGCCATAAACACACTGTCTCTGAAGCCTGGAGTAAAACTCTATCCAAAGGTCTCAGCTATGTATGTAACCTGTTTCTGGTCACAAAGAGAAACCCACCATGTAGGAGGAATGGTTTAAGAACACAGCTTGTGACTTAGTCCTAAGGGAAGTCATCATCAAACATCTCCCCTCAGGGAAGTAAGTGGAAGAAGAGGTGGAAAGACTGAGCCAGAGGGGGTGGACACCTCCAAGGAAAGAGCATCTCCAGACACAAGAGGACTGATACACATCTGCGCTCACAGACACTGTGAGCGCACAGACAAGGCCTGCGCAGGTTAAACCAGATGAAAGCCCAGCACTGTGAAGAGGAAGTGGGCACGAAGTCCTGCCCTTGGCCTGTTAGCGGTTAACACTTGCTAAGTGTTAGGAAATGGAAAGTCGGTTTTCTCCAGTGTGGTGTCACTGTATTACAGACAGCCTCGTGTGTGTGTGTGTGTGTGTGTGTGTGTGTGTGTGTGTGTGTGTGTGTGCGCGTGTGTGTGTTAGAGGTGCTTTTTGTTTCATTTTGTTTTATTGTGTCCCCCCACTTAGGATTTTTTTTTTTGAGAAAGAGCAATCATGAAGTTGAGTTGGTAGAGTTGGGGAGGAAGATCAGAGAGGAGTAGGGGGAAGGAGAAAACAAGATCAAAATATATCATATGAGAACAATTCTAATAAAATAACACTGAATTGATTTGAGTTAATGATTAATATTATTTTCAGTTTATTTCAATAAAAAAGATCCATATTTTAAAATTTCGGATGATTCCACATTAATAGTCCATTGGGAATTCCCAGTTATTTCAAGAAAACCTCAAAAAATCCAATTATCTGAAGTCAGCCTCCTGGAATAGCACGTGCACTCATTCTGAGCTTCTGTTCCAATGTGCCATTGTACCAGTTCAAGTCAGCCACATGAGCTATATACAAGTGTCAAGACTGACCCTTGACATACTTTTAAAAATGTGTGTGTGTGTGTGTGTGTGTGTGAGAGAGAGAGAGAGAGAGAGAGAGAGAGAGAGAGAGAGAGAGAGAGAGAGAGAGAACACTACATACCAGTGGGTGTCAGTGGAGGCCTGAAGATTGGCAGTAGTTGTGTACTATGCAATGCAGGAACTCCAGTGCTCTGAGAAAGCAGCAAGAACTCTTAGTTACTGAGCTATTTCTCCAGCCCACAGGTTTTTGTTTTACATGGATCTATAAATGGTTAACATTTGTCACTAGATTTATTCTTCACGCTGTCATCCATTTTCTGTCTCAATGGGATGATCTCTGGAATCACCAAAGATACGGTTGACTTTTTTTTTAGAAGAGGGAGTAAAAAGTCCTTGTTAAGTGGATATGCATTATCTCCTGCTTCCCCTTCCTCTCACCCTCTCTTTCACCCCCTACTTATTCTCCCTTTCTTCCCCTCCCTTCTCACATATACACAAACTGACTATTCTTTCTAAAAAATTGTTATTTTATATATCTGTGTTTGCTTGTATGTACGTACATGTAACACATGCATGGCTAAAACCCAAGGAGGTCAGGAAAGGGTATTGGATACCCTAGAACTGGAGTTACTGGACAGTTGTGAGTTGACATGTGGGTGCTGGGAACTGAACCTTGGACTTCTGGAAGAGCAGCAAGCAACACATGCTCTTAACTTCTCTCCAACCCACAGACTGGTTATTCTTTACAGCCCAAAACTAATAACATCCTTTTATTTAGCCACAAATCAAGTAAGGACATCTGTGAATGATTCAAAATGAAAGGTGAGTGCATTTATTATTATTATTCATTTAAACAACAATCTTACATTTTCATACTAACCAGTAACATATTAATTGACCAGTAAGTATCTAACACTGTTAAGATTGGTAAGGGTTTAAGGATAGAATAGTGTGCTCTTACATGAAAAAAAGAAAAAGAAAGAAAGAAAGATGCACAGACTCTGATAGAATCAAGAGATTAAATCTAAGAATACACAGGATAGAACAAAGAACCAATAGCATCAAGAATCTATTCTATGAAATAATAGAATAATTTCCAAATCTAGGTAAAGAGATGGATACCTAAACCCAAAAGATATTTAGACCCCCCAAAATAGCCACCATCAGGGAAGAACTTTGTATGGCATATTATACTCTAGACATTGAAGCATAAAGCAAAGAAATAGTGTCAGAGGCTTTAAGGGACAAATGCTAACTCACCCACAAAGGTAGAAACATTAAAATAATGCCAGGTCTCTCTTCTGAGCAATCTAAAAGCCACAAAAGCAGGCAGGAAACACTATTTCAAGGCCTGAACACAAATAACTGCCAACCAAGATTGCGATACCCATCAAAGCTATCTTTTGAAATTGGCAGGGAAATAAGGACATTTAAAGACAGATACAAGCTAAGTTATGTCCACTCAGCCAGGATACTTAAAGTCCCACTTTCACAGAGGAGGAAAGCAGACAGTGTCAATCACAAGGAGCATAGGAAAGAATAAATTTCTTGAGGGGAGTAGATAAACAAGGACTAGCAAGGATGGAATCCAACTCAGCAAACCAGCAAACCTCACATACCAATAAGAGGAGAAGAAAATACTAATAAAAGTAGAAAACAACAAGCAAAATCATAGGGATTAGTAAAGGCCCTCCAATAATAACCTCAGTGTAAATGGCCTCATCTCACCAATAAAGAAGCATAGACTGGCTAGTTAGATTAAAAAAAAAAAAAAAAAACAAAAAACAAATTCAACTGTCTGTTGTCTCTTGAAAACACACCTCACTGATAAAGACAGCCCTAGACTAAGAGACAATAAAGTGAATGGAAATGGAAAACAAATTGGTATAGTTACTCTGCTTGCTTTCTAGTTCTCCATTTTGGGGTCAAATGTTGGTTCTTGCACATGCTAAGCAAGTGCCATACCTGAGCACCCTCAACCACCTCTTTCCCTTGAAGAGGTTTCCCTGTGCCTTTTAGGCTAGCCTCACTTCCTTTTCTCTTTGCTTCTTATGACCAAGAGCTTTGGTGACAGGACTACAGCACCACAGTCAGACTTGTGTTTGTTTGACATAGTTCTCACAAGGAGGCATAGATTAGGTATCAACCTGACAAAGCGGACATCAAACAGAAATTAGAAGAGGAAAAGCAAGCCACGGCCTAGTAGCAGAGACGTAATTGGCTATTAGTGGCTGAAAGTGTCAGTTTTCCTTAGGAGCATGGCTCATGCTCTGGTGTGTGGCTGTACACCAACGAGCATATGGGAAACTCTGACTGGACTCATGGATCATAAAGGAAGAAAAAGTATGTGAAGTTGGAGGGGGAAAGAGGTTTGAAGAAGATGAAGGGGGTAGATATGATCAAAATAATTATGTACTACATGAAAATTTCCCAAAGAATAAATAAAATAAAATTTAAAAAGAAAATATGACTACAGTAAATCTGTAGGCAATGACCATTGGGTCCTTAATTTCACGAAATAAACATTTTTTGGCATAAATGGTCATAAACATTATGTTATGATAATAGTGGTTGATTTTAATGTCCATTTTCATCTTTAAATAGATCATGCAAATTAAAAATCAACAAAAGACTTCAGACTTAATCTAACAGAGTTCATAAAATATGGTTAACAATTATCTACAGAATTGTCCACCTAACAAGTACAGTGTATACATTATTCTCTGCAGGAATGGAATTTCCCCTAAAGTAGACCATATACTAGCCCTCAAAGACAGGTAACATATACAACAACACAGGTGAAATAATGTCTTGTGTCTTCCCAGATCACAGTGGAATAAAACCAGAAATCAATTGCCAGGGAGACCACCAAATAAAAAAGTACTTGGAGATTGAATAATACATTTTGAATGAACAGTGAAGTCACTGAAGGAATTTAAAAGAATCGAGAACCAAATGAAAACAGAAGTGTAAGTTATCCGAGCCAGTTCTGAGATAACTGTAGCTATGAGTGCTCACCCTGGGCTACAGGGACAGCTCAACAGGCAAGAACATGGCTGTTCTTTCATATGCCCCAGGTTCAAATCCAAGCACCCACATGGCTACTCACAACCACCTGTAACTCCAGTCCCAGGGGACCCAGCATCCTCTTCAGGGTTCCATGGCATTGCACGCGCAGGCACACATATGCAGGTAAAACGTAAGTATAAAATAAAAAATTAAAAGCCAGAGAAATCTCAAGTAAATAACTTAAAAATGGTGCACCAAGATTTTCAGAAACAAGAACAGGTCAAACTCCAAAGTAGTGGACATCGAGAAATACAGAGTAGAAATGAATGAAATGGAGGCTAAAAGATCAATACAAGTCAAAGAGTAGGTTCATTGAAAAGACAAACAAGAGTGATGGTTCCCTAGCCAATCTGGATGACACAAACTAATAGAATTAAAGGTAGGAAAGAGGGCTTTACAACTTATTCTAGCGAAACTCAATGAACCACTAGGGAATATTTTGAAAAGTAAAAATACAAGTTTATAAATGAGACAAGGTGCTTGCTCTCCGTGTTCTTACTCAATACAACGCTCAACACCTTAGCAGCAGCTAAGCTGTTAAAAGAGTCTGGGGTCTGTTAAAAACCAGAAACCCCGAGGACCTGATAAACATTTTAATGAATTGGCAAGAGACAAACTGAACACACCCATGCTGGGATAGCCACCATGGAAGTCCGTGTGAAAGTTTCTCAAAAAGCTAAAGCTAGAATTACCATACAACCTGGCTGTACCACTCTTAGGAACCCAACCCAAGGACTCCAAAACACATACCTGAGACTTACCCACTAGTGTTCATTTTTCCCCTGGTCACAATAGCTAAGAAACAGAGCCTGCTTGGATGTTCACCAATAGAGGAACAGATAAACAAAAAGCAAGCATGTACACAATGAAGTTTTTTTTTTTTTCAGAGCCATAAAGAAAAATGAAGTCATAACATTTTTTTTTTCAGGAAAATGGGTAGAGCTGGAGTTGACATGAATACTGCATTTTGTTAGTCTCACTCAGTTTCAGGAATAACTGACACCAACAGGAAGAACATTGCAGGGGCCAGATGCTTGTAGGACAACTCTAGATGCAGGAATGAGCCAATCAGGCTATCAGAGAAAGCATTTCTGGAGAGCATGATAATAAGTGGTGGATGTCAGCAAGTCAGAAACAAACACGGGGCCTTGTCACATCTCAAGGATCACACGCTACACCAAGCCCTGGGGAAACTGGCATCAGAAGGCAACAGACTGACAGCTGGGCAGATTACCAAGAAGTGGAGCAAGCAGACACAGAGATCAGGATCATTTTGGTCTGGGGGATGGCTCAGTTAGTAAGGCACGCACTGTGCATGCATGAGAACCTGAATACAATCATCAGAACCTTCCTGAAAAGCCGAGTGTGGCAAACACTTGTTTCCAAGCACTGGAAAGACAGAAGGCTGGAAGGCGCCCTGAGGTTGCTGGCTACCCAGCCAGCCATCAGGGAATGCCAGGTCTGGTGAGAGACTCTGTCTCAACAAATAAGATGGAGACTGATAGAGGAAGACATATAACATTGGCATCTGGCCTCCATAGGTGCACATACATGAACATGGTGCACACACCACCACCACCACCACCACCACCACCACCACACACAAAAGAATATATTCAAACCTAGAATGTTTCAAATTACAGATCTCAGTGGGGATAATGCAACAAAGCGTGTCTGAAGCTAAATGTCTGTGAGGCACTGCCCAGGTTTTTAGTACCTGCTCTCTGTGATATACATTAAAAGAGATAGAAGCATGGTTGGTCTGGAAAAGATGCTGGCCACAATTCACAATGCCCTCCAGGTCTGAGGCTTACTAGAATGCAAGGGCCTCATGGCCATGATTGGTCTTCAAGGTGGGAGAGAGCATTAAAGTGTAGGAGACGCTCCAACCTTCTCATTAAAGGCAGGAGGAATGAGAGGTAGAGGCCAGAGGAGCATGCTCAGATTGCCCTCTTCAAAACACCAGCCTCCCCAAGAGGCCCCTAAGCAACCCCAGAATGAAGGAAAGAGCTGCCTTCTTAGAAAATTTTAGGGGTGACAGGAAGTTCACATCATGTGATTTCACTCACTAGTGTATTGACCATGGGGGAGCCAGGTGCTAGGTAGAGTCATAATGAGGAGCTGATGTTGGGCCACATCAAAGACACTTCCTTAACTGTCCCTGTGAGAGTTGCAGGGATGTGTGGACTGATTCAGGTTATGAGAATCTAGCCTAAAGGAATAGACCCATGTTCTACTAGTCCCCACTCCAGAACTAGTGGGACATTTCAGCTACCATTTGGGGAATTGCTGAATGCCTTGAAGAGGCGAAGGAAGTGTAGGGTGAACTAGATACCAGTCCTAAACTCATTCTATTACTGAGTTTCATCAGATGCCTGAAACCAACTTAGAATCTTCTAGAAGGTGCTTGTAAGAAGTGTTACTGCATGTTACCCTAAGGAAGCAGTGTGGGCATGCATACATTTATAGATAATTTTCAATTATCAAAATCATATTGTCATAATAGGCCCCAACTGTGTTTCAAGCTAAAATGCATTCTCTTAACACAAAGAAACATGACCTTTGTTTATTTACTTACTTATTTGTTTATTTATTCATAGGCAGACAAGATTTCATTATGTAGCCCTCCCAGAGCTCACTGTGACACCCAGGCTGGTCTTGAACGCACAGCCTCCTCACTTACCCTTGCCTCCTCAGCTGGGATTACTTTATCTATCTCTTTGCAGTTATATTTTTATACATTCATGAAAGCCTCAGACCTAGTATAGAATATCATCCTAAAAGTCTCTAGCTATAATCAGTCCACAGAATGGGACCAAGAGACTGCTCCTGGGATAGGGTTTTTGAGTATGCTGCTTCAGCTGCAGTATTCTGTCCTATAAGGGTCTAACTGTATAGTGTGTTTGCAGAAACTCCTAGCAGGCAGGTTCCAAAAGCATGCATGCCTCATCTGTTAAAATCCTAACATGGGGGTCTTCTTCACAGAGATGCAAGAACTGACTGGACACCTGCTCACTACTCCCCTTCCTCTGTCTGCCCCCCACCCCCACCCCTGCGTCCGTCCGTCCGTGTGTGTGTGTGTGTGTGTGTGTGTGTGTGTGTGTGTGTGTCCTTCCTCCCTTTTCTAGGTCACTTTTATTTTGTTTGTTTCTCCCTTTACACTTTATAGCAACAACCATTCTGTTTTGAAATGTTCGTTGTGTATATTTATTACACACAATACTGTGTAACACAACAAAATTTCCACACAAGTGTGTACTCTATGTTGTCTGTATTCCTCCATCTGTTTCACACGCCTCTGTCTCTCCTCTCCCTCCTGTTGGCCCCCTTTGTTTCTCAAACTGTTTGGGGTCTACTTTCATAGAAACACACATGATTTGCACCTGTATTCTTCAGGCGCTTTTCTCTCTGCTTGTTACTACTGTATTCTCACTCAGAATTTGACCCTACACTGTCATTCCTTAGGAGCTAGCTGCAGCAACTGCCAATTGCATTTTGCTAATATGCACTCATATAGCCCACATAAAAAAATATAGTAGCCGAGTACTCAAAATACACACACACACACACACACACACACACACACACACACACACACACTGTTTAAACTTCTAAGCCACAAACTCACTCTACACACACTTCTTTTACTTTTGATCTGCTCTTCCCAGATTAGCTCAGCCATGACCCGTGAAACCATTCTGAGCAGGGCAGCTTGGGAAGTCATCAAGATTTCATCTCTGTCCCTTGGAGAAAATCAGAGAGCACAGGAAGGGCCAGAGGGCCAGGCTGTGGAAGGATTCACCACAGCAGTGTCTCCCAAGGAGGCATGAGGTGATAATGTTACCTGATTCTTTATTCTTTTGTGAGTTTCCTTTTGGATTTATCAAAGGAGGCACCGAGATGAGCCCTCTTCTTCCCAGAGGCTCACAATGGAAGGGAGGGGCCATAATCACCCCAGGATAAAGGCGGTAAGAGCCAGCAGGGGCAGATAAGCAGGAATGCATGTCTGAGCTTAGCAGTCTTACTGGATGCTACACACAGTTACAGTACATACACATGGCCCAAGCTGGGCTACAGGCACTATGGTCTGCAGATAACCATCACAGTGTCCTCCTTGTTCTAGCCACTGGGTGACAAAAGGCTCCAACTTCTGAAAAACAAAGCAACAGTGCTGACAGCAGCCAGGATGATTAATACTGGTGTCTGAGCAGCAGCATACAAACCATAGATTGTAGGTCTGAAGACAGTGGAGTGTGTGCCTGCCCAAAAGTGGACAAGAGTTTGCCGAGGGGCTGCTGCCCAGAGCGTGTGTGAGTGTGTGTGTGTGTGTGTGTGTGTGTGTGTGTGTGTGTGTGTGTACATGCATGAGCACATGTACCATGGTGGGTACACACATGGAGGTCAGGACATTTTGTGGGAGTCAGTTTTCTCTGTCTACCCTGTAGATCCTGAGATTGCACTCATCTCCTCAGGCTTGGTGGCAAGTTTTTTCCCTTTTTCTTTTTAGTAAGACATCTTGCTCGCCAGCCATAAAGGATTTTGGAGCTCACTGCATGCTCATGTTCTCCTCTAGTATGGCATGGTCTTCATCAGCTCTCATTTGACACATGATCACATAATATTGCTACCTTCCACAGACCTGAACCATATAGCCTTTCACAGTCTTATTGCACCTCCAAGTACTTGACATGAAGAATGTAGTATAGTATTTGTTTTAGTTACTTTTCACCAATGTGACAAAACACCTAACAAGGAGCAACTTGAGTTAGGAAGGGTTTATTTGTCTCAGAGTTAAGAAGGGAGCTATTTCCCAACAGCAGGTAGGAGAGTAGGATCACAGGTGGCTGATCTCATTGTGTCCACAACTGGCAAGGGGAGAACAGAGAGGAAGAAGTAGGGATGGGCTTCAATTTCAAAGTCTGTCCCTAGTGACCCAATCCTCAGGTGAGGTGCTCCGCCTAAAGGTTCTACAGATCTCCAGGCATTCAAACACATGAGTCTGAAAGAACATTTCCCAGCCAAACTACAACAGTGTTTTAGAAGGGAATATATGGGGATAAGGAAATGAAGCTATGCCAAAAGAAAATCTATCCTAGCATTTGACAGAAAAGTAAAACTTTAAAGCAATATAAAAATCACATACAGGGACCTGGCTACGGCTTACAATCACTCAATATATTTCCCAAATAATGTATAAGGGACTGAACCTTGTGACTTTGAGAGTCTGAACAACTGTTTCCCTTTTAAGTTCATTTCCTCAGGTATTTTGTCATAGCAATGCAAAGTCCTGAGCCCTTTAACTACAGCCCAGAGCTCAAGGTGACACCGCAGCAAAGACAGGAGTAGGTCAGCCTGAGTTGTAAGGAAAGTTCAAACCTCTTAAAAGTTCTTTCAGCAAACTGAGCAAAGCAGGGTCTTACATGTTCCCCGTAAGTAGAGCCAACAGTAGAGAGGGAGTGAGAAGCGCTCTCATATGCTGTTTGGCTTTGGAGTGCACTCCTGAGGTAACCACAGCTTGGGAAGAATGCATTGCCTTCGCACAGGAACAGCAATGGTAGATTTAGCTCAGTCACACACACAGTCAGGTTGAATGTGCCTTGACACTCAGCTTGCAGACTTGAAGCAACAGGATTTAGCAAAGAAAGCACTGCTGTGCTGTGACCCTAGAGAACACAGACAGCCCACTCCAACAAGAGAGCCCTCCTTGAATTATATGCATCAGCAGAGGAAGATCTCTCTACCCCGTAGATCAGTCCATGAGAAATTTCAATCTATGGGAAGCTGGGGAGATGGCTTAGTTGGTAAAATACTTGCTTTGGAATTGTAAGAACCTGAGTTCAGTCCCCATAACCCACATTTGGAAAGGTGGACATGGAAGCCTATGTTTGTAATCCCAGTAATCTGCCTTGCTGGCCCCTGAGCTGAGACTACAAACATGTGCCATCATGTCTATATTCTGTGTGGGGGTGGAGGAATCTGAGCTCACACTGTCATGCTTATATAGCAGGTACTTTCTCCATTGAGCATCTCCCCATAGAATCCATAGCATTTATCATAGAATAAAGGACCTAAATGTTTGAAGCAGAAAGATAAAAACCATTACTGAAATCTAATATTTGAGAGCTTGCATTGTTCTAGGGAGTGGATCACCATCAGACATGAAGACAACATTGGATACAGAGATACCATCAGACACAGAGACACCATCAGATAAGAGACACCACCAGACATAGAGATACCATCAGATAAGAGACACCATCAGACACAGAGACACCATCATAGACAGAGACACCATCATACACAGAGACACCACCAGATAGGAGACACCACCAGACAGGAGACACCACTGCATATGGTACACTGTATATGATATTTGTCAAAGCCATAGAGAAATGCATACACATACAGCCACACAGCTCTTTAAGAGCAGAGAGGCAAAATTGCACCACCAGACTTATGCACACAAATCACAGAATGCATTTGCATAAGCAGAAAGAGGCTGGGTCAAGCACTCAACAGGTCTCTTGATACATTTAAGAGACATGGGGGCTCCAAGAGGGATGTGGCTGCTCTGTCATAACACACAGGCTATTTTTCAGTAAACTTTTCCGTCACAAGCAGGAAGAGTACAACATTCTGAAATAATGATAAAAATACAGTATAGCAAATACATGAACTAGGAACATAGTCATTTATCAATCATTATCATTATCAAGCATTATGCACTGCACATAATTATATGTGCTTGACTTCTCCATGACTAGATTCTCGGTATATCTGCTTACACTATCACAACAAACAAGTGAGTGGTGAATTGTACTGCATACTGCACAGCTACAGCATTAGGGGACGTGAGGTGCTTTGCGGCTCCATTATCATCATTGTGGTGAACCAACCTCTCCCCACCCTTCAGTCTCCAGCCCAGTAGTTCAGCAGGCACCTGCCCCTTTTCTGCCTCACTCCTCACAGTGAGCAGTATCAGATGGAGTCAGTTACAGAGCCTACACTTTTGTTTAGCCTTTCCATTCCTTGAGGCTTGATCTAGGCCCTCCTCACTTTTTCCAGAAATGTTAGCAGTCTTCTTTCCTACCGTCTCCTCACCAGGTGAGCCCAGAATGTGCCTCTAACTCAAAGTCCACTCATTTAACCATGGGCCTATGGAGACTCTTCCTTTTCCACACCCATGAATCTTCTTCTCCACTCCCACAGAGCCAGTAGTTCTCCACCTCAACTACACAGGAGTCAGTTAGGGGAATAACAGGCCACACTCTATACTTATGACACCAAGTCGCTGGGCTCGAAAACAATGTGATGTGGGTACTTTTAAGACACCAATTTTCCAATCCCAGTGACACGGAGCAAAGAAAGCAGAGTCAGTGTGTTACAGGACAGCAGACACCAGGCTGTTAGTCTGCAATAACTGCCCTTCAAGTGCCTTGTATTCAGAGAACTAGAAGTGGGTGATGATTCATGGTTTCTAACACTCAAAGTGTTGGTTGTAAAGCCACAACCTCATCAGGGAGTCTTCAGCAATACAGTGGCCCTGTGCCACCTTGAGAGACTCTGGTGAGGTGTATGCCTGAGGTTGAGGCACTTTTCTCTAGCCAGGATTCTAGGGTTCCTATAGGAATAAAAATTACAACAAATGCTTTGAAATTAGAAGTTCCACTCACTAATGCCCAGTAGACAGAGCATCTTTTCTTACTCTAATGTCTTCATTTCAAGAGTAAATGTTGCTCATACCACACAAGATTTTTTACTTCCAGGCATGTTCAGAAGAAGGGGTAAGATGGGTGGCATAGTGAGTTCTCACAGAACATGGTTTTGGAAAAAAACCCAGCTTGACCCAGTTTTACTACTGTGTAAACCTGGGTAGTTCCTTCACCTGTCCCATTGGCATTGATAATAAAACTATAGGTCTTTGTACCTGTTATTGACCTCTAAGAGGGTGGAGTCTACCACTGTGAAACAATGTGAAAAGAAGGGCCTCAGACTGTCCACATGCTCCAAAACATTGGCTGCATATCTGCCTGGCCACCGTTTTGGTCCACTGAAGTAAAGTACTCTATTTAAAGAACACCATGGTTTCCATGGAAATAGCATCATGGCAAAGGATCGCTTTCATTTATCAGAGACTACTAATGACCATTCTGCTCTCACAGAATGTTCAAAGAGAACTGACAACCAGGCTCAGAGAACTCATCTTCAGAGCCCAAGTGAGTTGTCCAGACAGGAGAGCACTGGATAAAAGCTGGTTTTCGTGTATTATTCCAAGTATTTGAGAGTCTACTCTCGACTTGATTTTCATCATCAGAACATTTTACAAATTCTTACCTTCTTGTCTCTGTCCCCACCCCAACATGTATACTCAACTACTCCAACCCAAAATGTGCACTCAAACACCCCACCCCAACATATGGACTCCAATACCCTATACCAACATGTATATTCAACCATTCCATTCTAACATGTGCATACAACTACCCTACCCCAACATGTACACTTAATCAGCCCACCCCAACATGTGTATACAACTACCCTACCTCAACATGTTTACTCAACTTCCCTACCTTAACATGTGGACTCAAATAGCACACCCAGTGTGTGGACTCAATCACCCCCACCCCAACATGTTTATTGAATTATAGCCTTTGTATTGATGGTCCATGGTCAGGACTGATTAAGTCAATCCACGTTAAATAGTTAATGTTAGAAGAAAATTTTGTCTTTCTGTTAGATGTATTTATTCTGCCAGATAATGATAGTTATCTAATCATATCTATATTTCTGCCTTGTTTGATACACAATTTTAAAAATGAGGAAAGGAATAAATGAGAATAAAGAAAGGTATTTTTAAACACATGATTTATTTTGGCATTCTTAGTTCACATGGTTTTGTGTTTTCTATAAAATTATGTTAGTGAAAATAAAAGTGATTGAAATGGAGATAACAGTTCATTGGATTATATGATTTAAAACATCCCCAAATTACTCTGTAAATTAATAAAAACCCATTAAATCTATCTTGTGGGGTTTTCTAAAGTAATGATTAGATAACATGCAGTGAAACATTTTAAAATAAAGTAAATGGGTTTATTTTATTAAATAATTTTATCACCTAGCAATAATAATTGAAAGAGTATGTGATAGTTCTAGACTAGTTTGATCAATGCAACTCAAGAAACAGTTGAGTATATTTAAGAATTAGGATGCTGATGGGGCACAATTTCTAAATTTAACAAGCAGATTACTCTATAAATGTATTGGAATTAGCAAATATGAGAGAGCTGAAAACTAAAATTCAATCCCTACCTTACAACATATACAATAGTAAATTTCAGTTGTGTTAAGGATTTAAATGATGAATAGGAAAATATTCCAGTACTGTAAAATGCAGGTACATTTCTAGGTAGTCTTATGGGTGTTCAAAGCGGTTCTTAGCTATGATGCCACTGAGGGAAAATCATAAAGAAAATATTTGCATGTTTTATGTGTTAACATTAAAGATATCTATTTGAATAAAAGTTCAAAGAAATAATTAAAGAATGTTTTAAACTAAGATAAATGTGAACACAAAGGTTGTTACTGATATATACAATGTGACCTAGGAAAAAAATGATGACCCAAGAAAATAGAAGAAATTAGCCATGTAAGATATCCAATAAAGAAATTCTAAAACCTTTACTGGCCATATAAAATGTCAACAAATTCTAAAACCCTCATTGGTCATATAAAATAGTCAATAAATTCTAAAATCATCATTTATAATTAGAGAAACATAGATAATGAGTTCTTTTTGTTTTTGCTTTGCTTTTTTTTTTTAAAGACATCTTCTAAATTATGGTTGAGAATTTAGAGAAACACGATATAAGAGCGGCTATATGGCTCAGTGAGTAAAGTACTGGTCATGAAGGCCTAATAAGCTGATCTCAGATCCTGGAATCCCTGCAAAAGGAAAAGGAGACAGATGGACCCACACACATGCCACCCACCATAATCATCATCATAATAATAATAAATATATTTTTATAAACACAAAAGAAAAAAAATTTTTTGGATGAACTGACACCAAAATCCCACTCACAAAGCATAAAGATTCCAGTTCTCAACCAGGCATCTGCTCTATTTTTTGGCAGTTTGAATAACCTACACTTTCCATGAAAGAAGTGTCTTCATTAAAGTTTTACTTTTTATTAATATAGGATTATATACCATATAATTTTAATTTATAAAATATTTTTACAATTATCACCTCTTTTTTCCAATGATATATCTACTTGTGCTTTATCATTTATTTTTCCCAATCCACACAGACTAAAGTTTGTTTAATTTATTGGTCTATTGAAAAGACAGACTCCAAGATTTAAATACCATCATTTTCTGCTTTTTATTTCAATAGTTCCTGCTTTGTTGTTCATTAATATCTTTGTCTATTTCATGCTTGTTTGGATGTTTTTAGCCATTTAATGAGATGGAAATGCTAATTACCCCGATTGGATTCACACAGTGAATACACATATCAAATTACCCCAGTGCACCCAATAAACATGTACAATAACAACGTTTTGAATAAAAATAAAATTCTTCATGCAAATGCTTAGTTTATTATTTCTCCCATCCTTAAAAATAACATTATCTAAATTTATGAATTTTCCTGTGTAAGTTAATAGCTATAACCTGTACATTTTGATACATATTGATTTAATAATCACTTAGGCTTTGAGTTTTTTGACAACCGTTTTTCAACAATGCTTCATCTTGAGATTTGATTATAATTTAAATTTCTAGTTTCATTGCATCATTGTCAAAAAAGAACAGTGATGCTTTTTCGGCTTTAAGCTTTCTTGTACTATAGGACATGAGTGGCTTTTATAACTGTCCTTGGTGTGTATGCATGAGTATGTTCATGCTCACATGTATGTTAAGCATATATGTGTACATGTGTTGATGTGTATGTTTGAACATATTCATGTTCACATGTATGTAGAGCCATGTATGTGTGTATGTGTTGTTGTGTATACATGAGCATGTTCATGTTCACATCTATGTAGAGGCATGCACATGTGAATGTGTTGATGTTGGGTGGTTCGAGAGCATTACTTACTGAGACAGGCTCTCTTTCTTGCCAGCTTCCTCTGGTTTCTACTTGGATGATAAGCAGGCTTTCATGCCAGTCCAGCTTTTTACATGGATTCTGGGGATGCAAACTCTAGCCCTCAGGCTAGTGTGGCAAGTGCTTTCCTTTAATACCAGACCCACATGTTCCATCTAAGCCACTATTTATAATACTCAGTGACTCTGCGATTTCATTTCACCAAAGTCTGAACTGCCATGGCTAGTTTTAAAATCTGGAACTTCAATCTTATTGATCTATGCATTTCAATTTATATAATAAGTTGTCCATGAGGCAGGGTGCTTCTAGTGCTTGGTCGGGTTAAACACATTAACAATGTGAAATATGTGGCTTTTCATTTTTATTGTTATCACCATTCAGATTTTTACATTCTGTATATTTTTATTTCCCCTTACCATGACTTTATTCTTTCTACACTGTTCTATTTTAGGTGTATGTCTTATAAACAACCAGTGGCTTGATTGTATTTTAAGGCTAAATCTGAAAGATCTAGCATTTAATTCATCAGCTTTATTGTAGTAAATATTAACATTTGTGTTGGCTTTTACCACGTTGTCTTGCATCCTCAGATTTCTTTTATATAGTTTTGGGTATACATTTCAGTTATTATCAAAATGAACTCTGTGCTTTGAGTACCATTATTTTATAGATTGTTGACCCTTGTGTTCTAGTTCAAGGCCACACTCTCAGTAATGAAATCCCTCATTCCCTTAGAGATCAGATGCCCCGGGATACCATGCAGGTGGGCGGAGGTGGCTTTGGCATTAAGCAAGCCAAACATACTCCTTCCACGCAGGGACACTTCCTTTTGGAAGTTGTGAAGAAGTAATTGCAAAGCAACCAGGAATTATTTTGGCCTATGGAAATGACTTGGGGGCCCACTTTGCATTGAGAGGCAAGGTCCAGCTCTGTAATGGGAAAGGGTGGTCGTTTAAAGACTAGTAGTGGCTCTCTTCACACAGGAGTGCCAGGCTATCTGCCCCATGCAGTACAAGGGAGCTGGGGTGAGAAAGCTCCAAGAAAGCAGAAGCATGGCATGTGCTGGGAGAATGGGTACAGTGTCCCCCACCACACACATACACACACTAGACCTTGAGAGTTTTCCTACTACAAACTACTTGATCAAACTCAATATACCCACTTGGAGCTTGGAATTTCTACCAAGTGTAGCATTTGCCAAAAGAGAGGGCTGTCTTTTTTTTTTTAATAATTAATTGTATTTTGGCATCTCCTAATTTGTTCCTTAGCAATTTTATTCCTTGTCAAATTTTCCTCAGTAAATGATGGTGGCGTTTTACTGAATACCAACCAACCTTTATGATGAAGGAGGGGGGGCGCGAGCAAATGCCTCTGAGTCCATGTGGGTGTCATGAAAGCTCACATGGGGAGTAATTACCTCGTTACTCACCACACTCCTAAAGCTCCAGTTCAAGAACTGCATGCAGTTGTTGGCTCTTTCTATATGAAAAAGATTGCCAATTTGGAGAGAATCCAGAGACCACCACTAATGACATGCAGCTAAAGAGAGTCCAAGAGAAGGGGGCATGAGCAGCCCAGAGTTCAGAGGGCTGTGCAGATGGAGTATACTATAAGCCATGAGGAGAGAAAGCTCCTAAGATGAAGACTGTTTTCTTCTGAGTCCAGACACATATTTATAGCTTAGAAAGAACTAAACCATGAAATGTATGTGATACATTATGCTTAAGAGACGAACGGGGGGGGGGGGAGCTAACGAGTTCCCCAGATTGATAGCTGGGAATCCAGCATGGGACTGACTCAGACCCCCTGAGTATGGGTCTCAGCTAGAAGGACTGAGCAGTCTAAGGGACCTCAGACAGTGGAACCAGGATGTATTCCTGGTGCACAAAACGACCTTGCGGACACATCCCCCATGGAGGGATACTCCCTCAACCTAGAGACAGGAGAGAAGTCCTAGTCCCTACTTCAAATGACTTAACAGATCTACATGACCCCACCTGGATGGCATTGCCCTACATGTGGAATTGGGGTGGGGGCATGGGAGGGGAGGGTGGTCAGGGTGAATGTGAAGGAGGGGAGAGGGTAATAGGGAGGGAGGGAGGGACAGGGAACTGGGATCGACATGTAAAATAATAATTAATAATAATAATAAACAAACAACAAACAAAAAAGAGTCGTACATTCGACCTGAGAGTGTAGCAGAAATGGGCAAAATGGTAGACCCCACCGGATAACCCTAGATGTTGTCATGATCCTTCTAAATACCTCGGGCAATGATGCCTGAAGCTGACAGAAATCTCAACAAGCACTCTGAATAAGCACTGGCAATACACAAATTGGCACAAATGAATAGACTTTCAATCAATTATTTTGAAGAGTTCGTGGCATGGCACATGCTTGCCATCCCAGCTACTCATGAGGCTGAGGTAGAATCATCTTAAGTTAAAGGCTTGCCAAGGAGCAAGTTCAAGGCAACCCAGAAATTATAATGAGACCATGTCTCATAATATAAAGTATAAAAAACACTGAGGATATAGGTCAGTGGCAAAGCTCTTGCCTTTCGTTTGGAGGCTGTGTGGTCAACTTCCAGTATCAAAAAAGCTAGCAAAATAACAACTGTAATAAACCACCTCCATATCATCCTTCTTTTAGTACATATAAGAGATGGGAAGACCCAGCTCTCACCCCAGGAAAGAATTGTGGTCTTAGAGGAGACACCACGCACAGCAATCACAAGCTGAGGGGCCCTCTGGGAAGACAGATAGCCTCAGCACCACAGCACTGCCTCACATCCTGAAGACTCAGAGTGAAGACTCCTGCTTTGAGCTTTAGCTTAGGGATCTGACTGGGCCAAAAAGCAGGCTAGTTGCAACAACCTCTCTAATTCCTAATACAGTAGACATCATCAATGAGGACCACATCTGTCCTGAGGCTATATCAGGACCCTAAAATGTCAGTGTGATGAGGAAGCACTCAGTCACATACTCAGCCATGACCACAGGCCTTTTCTAAATCTAAGATTCATCTGCCCAGGTCTCTGAACATTCTCTGAACAGGCCTTCAAGTGTCCTTCCTGCCTTCTGTTCCCTCTTTATCCCAACTATTTATGATTTCCACCTCCAAGTTGCCCTCAACCTCTAAAAATGCTCACCATCTTCAGCACACCCCTGTGTCCTTGCGTGTCTGCACCCATGACCTCCCTCGGGTCCTCGTGTTCCTGAGTCCCGCTGCCCACATCTTACTTCTTCTATGAGGCATCCTCTTCCCTCTTGTCTTGTCCACAGTCTTGTCTGCATAATCCAGGCCTGGGCATACTGTTTATTAAATTATTTCTTGCCTTGAAGTTTATAAATGTACAAAGGATTTCTACATTTTAATCATTGTATTTTTCACATTGTCCAGAGAAGGACCAAGAATAAAGCATTGTTTTACTTTTCTTTCTGATGCTGTGGCAAACACCATGACCAAAAGTAAAAGGGGAGTAAAGTGTTTATTCCATATCACAGTCCATCACAACAGGAACTCAAACAGAAACTATGCATGGACACTGCTAACTATCTTGCTCTCTGTCTTGCTCATTAGTTTTTCCTATACAATCAGGCCAACCTGCCTGGAGATGAGGCCTCCCACTGTACGCTGAGCCCTCCCACATGAATCATCAAGATAGTTTCTCACAGACCAATTTGATCGGGACAATTCTCCCACTGTGGTTCCCTCTTCTCACGTTAAGTCAAGTTGACAATAAAACCTCAGCAGCCATGAAAGTGAGTTATCAGAAGTTAGAGGAGAAAGTAGCTGTCAATCAAGAAATGGCAACATTGAATAAACTGCCAGTTAAGAAAATATTACTGGAGTAAGTCCTTGTTTATACCACTGGAGGAAAACGATGTGTAATTTAGAACGTTAGAAAAAGGAGAGTGACAAAGACAGCACACTGTCACCAGTGTGTGCCTTTGTCTGTAAAGCTCTTCCCCATTACCTCTCCTGCACCCTTCTGAGGGATCTCTGCATAGTTGTTACAATGCTCCGAATATTGCATCTGTTTTCCCCAGTGGTTAGTTCTCAAACATGTTCAGTTATTATATTCAATCCTGTCATGAAGTCATATCTTATTAAATTATT
Source organism: Phodopus roborovskii (assembly GCF_943737965.1). NCBI lineage: Eukaryota > Metazoa > Chordata > Mammalia > Rodentia > Cricetidae > Phodopus > Phodopus roborovskii. The sequence goes on from NW_026126433.1 coordinate 4,179,589, forward strand.
TCCTAATTGTTAGATATATGTCACTTTTCAATTTTTCCTAATTAAAATTATTTAGCACTGAATGCCTCTGAACAAAATTTTAATATACATCTTTTTAGAAAAAGTAGAATTTTAGATTCCCTTTGCTGTAAGTAATCTAGTTTTGTCTTTAATGAATCCTAATATTTCTGTTTTCTCCAAGCTCTGTGAAACTCATTTCCTACCCAGTATCTTGTTGATATTCATTATGTTCTTGGGTTTTTATCTTGTCCACATCATATGCTTGGAGTCCATCTCCTGGTTGATGGAGGCATCCTAACAGATGTTTCTAATGAAGCTGGATGAACTCCATCCTCTTCAGTCGTTAGCTATTAATTGACAGGGCTCCGAGGAAGACTTTTAAGTGCTAGAGTCTTATGTCTACCCAGCCCTTCCTTGGTTATAAGAGAAATAGTTCTGCTTATTTTATAGAAGATGTGATTTAAATTTTTTTGTCATTTTAAAGCACTTACCTACATTAGCTTATTATTTCTTGTCAATACAGGCTGGAGGAAGCAAATGTTTGAAATATGAGTGCTGAGACACCAACACAAGGCCATGGTGGTTTCTCAACATTGTAGGAGACAGAAAGCAACAATATGTGATAGAACTCCAGCTTTCTTTCTCCAGGGCCTGAAATCACAGGAAGGCAAAGTCATAATGCTGCCTGCTGCCTGCTGCCTGCATCTGAGACAGAGTCCAGTGGCCCGACTTTCCTGGATGATGCCTCTTTGGCTGGAGTCCTCTTCCAGCATGTCTAGTACCAGCAATGGTCATTTGAGTCTTGCTGGCATTGTCCACCTCTGCCTCTGGCCTCTGCTTCTTCCCACCTCTCAGGACTCTTGGAAGCTGTACTCAGCTTGCTGACACAACCTAAGATGAAGTCCATGTCTGTATTGAGTTCCTTTGCTTAGTCACATCTGGCAACTACATGCTGCATGAACTGACAAGTTCCCAGGTTCCTGAAATCAGAATGTGGGGAGAATACTGTCATTCTGCCTCACATGCTGTCCACCTTGGGATAAGAGCCGGGTGAAGCAGGTGAAGGTGCCATATGACTCAAGAACTTTGCTACTTAATGACCATAAATCCGCAATCTACTCACCTGCTTGGAAAATCCCCATCATGGGAGTGTGCATTCATGACACAAATGTAGGTTTCACTTGCCATTTATTAATTTATTTGCCCAAACTGAAATTTACGTTTATTCAATTTGGAGAACTCTGCTCCCTATTGTATGGTACGTCTGAAACTGCTGTGTTTCTAAATGTACCCAATAAAGGATTTTACAGAATTAAATCCTAATTGTAAAAACATGCTTACTGCTCACACTTTGGTGTGGAGTAATTAGTGTAATTAGTCTTGTGTATAGAGCCACTGCCCCGAATATCCCCGACTGCTGAAAAGCCACCGCAGTGCAGTCCCTCGTGGGCCACTTTGCACAGACGGCCAGGCAGCTGGTGAGTTACCTTTCTGCATGGCTGTCCCGAAAACAATTGCAGCTTTCGATTTTACATTCTGAAAATAAAGACAGATTGTAATATAGTCTTCTATAAAAACAACCTGCCTCTTACCTGTGAGCTTGCTTTCCTGGATGTTTGTATAAATATGGGGTTACTTCACTGTAGCCTGAAGCCAGTTCTGCTAGATTCAACCAGGAGGCATTACCCTACCTGATGGATACTAGGGAGGGTCCCATAAAGTGGAGGACTGTAGCTTCTGAGTGATCTCCCTTTGAAGTTGCCAACAACCCTGCTTGTAATTTGTCAGGAATCCAACAATACAAAAGTAATTTCTCTTATCACACTCATTAATTTAGATGTTTTACACATCATCTTCAACCCAGAAACCTTTCTCATCTGAGCCCCTGTATCTTTTTCTTTAACAAATAGTACCTATTATACCTAACCAGATTAATGTAAACCTTGTTGTTTTATGGAGCTAAGTCCTTAACAAAAGGCACAGTCAATCATAAATAATAAAGCATTTAAAAATTTCATTCCACAAGAATCTGTGGAGTAATTCCTCAACAAGCATAGAGAAGTCTATTTTAAACAATTGACTGGAAAGTGAAGGTGTGTTTGAGTTTAGTGGACTATCAGAGAATTGTTACGGAATCTATACATACCCAGCATACAGAATATACAGTGATAAAGGCTGTAGAGAAGTAAACACACTGTGATATTTGGAACAGGTGGACCTTTCAAAAAAAGGTCCCTAATTATTCCCACACTGTTGAAATTATTTTAATTCTGCATCTCAGCAGATATGTTTCTATGGTAGAAACAGGTGTTCATCAAACGACAGTGATAAGAGACACTGCAGTCGGGCTTGGAGCCTAGCCCACATCGTGTTGATGACAGATAAATTAGAAAAAAAACTCCTGTGAAACATCCCACACTTCAGGAGGAGATTACACCTTTTTAAAAGGCAAACATCAAGTTCAATTGCTCATTGTCTGGCATGTGGTTACGCTGAGAGACGGATCCTAAACATCAATAGAGCTAAACAACCACCAGATGGGCTGGGGAGAGGCCACCCCTGAACAATCCACCTGCACAAAAAGCAACTGGGGGAGAACTAGAGATGCACCCCCACCTTGCTCAATTTGTTTCTTTATATTAAATAGCCAGTGTAATGAATATCCTGAGGATTTTTTTGGGTGAGGGAGAAGCAAAGAACTTTTCACCAAAGCCTATCTTTTGAGAGTTCTAGCAGGGCTTTGGCTCTCTGAGGAATTTTGAGTGGGTTTCACATGAGTTCTGGGCTCTGTGGATTTGACAGGATTGCCAGGCCTGGGGGAGGGATGCTCTGCAGCAGGCACAGGGCTCCAAAGATGATATGATGTCTGGCCTGGGAGGAAGGCAAATCAAAGAACTTCCCTCTGCCCCCTTTTCTGCAAGTGCAAGTCCCAGATGTGATAGATTTTAGTTTCACTATAATCAGGATTCTCACTTCTCAATTCTCACAGAGGTGACTCGATGGGGACCAGCATGTGGCTATAAACCATTTGTACATTCAGATTTGACTGGCATGCCCCAGCAATTCTTCAGATACCTGGTATGATGGCATGGAGTGAGCAGGATGAGACAGGTGGTGGTGAGACTCAGGGAAGAGGTGGGCTGAAGGAGAAGGCCTTGTCACCTGATCAGAGTAATTTCACATTAAGTCCTCAGAACCCTGTGGGCTTGGTATTACCAAAGCATGTAGAAAAAAATAGATAAGTGAGCTGCAAAGCTGGTCAAGCCAATCTCATGCTAAACCCTTCTGGTGGACATTCAAGAAAAGGAGAAGAAAGGGAGCAAAAGGCAGCTTTTTTGGCTTTGTGTCCTCCCCAACTCCCTTTCCAGGCTGACTGTCTCATGCTCTGAGCTGTGGAAGAGCCTTCTCAAGGGACACAATCTTCTGACAGTGCTGGGAGCTAGTTATCATTGTTGTCTCTACCTCACAAATGAGGGAACTGATGACCAGAGAAGTGAGGTAAGTGTTCCAAAGTTGGACCATTCTGTGAGGTCACAAGGTAAGTGGCTATCAACCACAGGCTGTGCCTGGCAAGCTGGCTGAGGTGAAGGGCGATGCCGTGTGAAATTGGTATACACGCAGTTCAAATCACAACATTTCAAATTCATGTTCATAGAAAAGTGACCCACAGGCAGTAGAGACGTGTTCAGTTCTAACATCCAACCCCCTCTGGTGCTGGGCATTGTGGGTGTTGGTGATCTCATCAGCCACTCTGTCTCTAGGATGTAGCAGATACCTAATGTGCCTGGTTGCTGGGCTAGGAGGGTCTCTTTGGGAGTGTTAAACACACCCTGATGTAGTGTAATTCCAGTTTTTTAGCATACAACTTCAATGAAGCCAAGAAGCACCTGTGTTAGCTCCTTCCTGGTAGTGAAGGCTCACAGAAAAATCGTGACTTATTTTAAGGCTTTTAAAGACATCTTTTGATGTGAAGGAAAAACCTTCCATTCATATGTGTTTCTTAATTCTCCTTGAGTTTTTCTTTAATGACGTATTTCCATGCTGTCTTATTTGTGCATAGTGGGCCCACTGTCGGGTTTTTATTATTATAACCAATTCCTCTGTCCCCTGGAATGTTTCTTGTTTTAAATTTTAATTTTAAATACTGATATTGTTATCCTGTGTAATTTTATAATCTATTCTCATATCTGTTGATGCATTTTGTTATCCTTGAGAGTAGCTTCTAAAGGGAAAAAAGTATCTAACTGGGGGCTTGGTTTTTGTTTCAAATTTTGTATTTGATATAAAAGTTAGAATTTTAAAATTTTAGTTTTCCTCTGCTTCTAGATTGAACATAAATTCGCAATTCTATTATAAGTTTAAAGGCTTCAGTAATTGTTCCTCAGGGGCTTTTGGTAGTGTCTGAACCCTCTTACAGTTGACCATGAACATTAAGATATTTAAAACTACAATTACATATCCAGTATTTTAAAGCATTTCTATTGGCTTACTTAGCAAACCCCAAAAAGGTTAAAAATGCAATGTTTATACAATTTGTTCTAGTTGCCAATATTAACTTTAGTTAGGATTCATCTTTAAAACTTTTAAAAGCTATTTCAACTGAATATATCAATTAAATTACCCAATTTAGACATTTTACACATTTTCATGGAATTACAGGGATAAGATAGATAAATCTTGGGTTTTGGATAAATGGACTCAACCTAGTTAAGCTCACGGTAAGACAGTAAATTCATGAAGACAGATAATTTTCTACAAAATATTTACATATTAGTATTTGACTCCCTTAGCCTTTCAATATTTAATTTCAGATTTTCTTGGGGTATAAACATGTATATCCACTAAAGGATACCAGTTTCCATGGCAATTAACTGATTTATATAATTTCTGACCTGAAAGTCTTTCAGAATTGAGAGGTGTAAAGGCCCGCATTCATCCTGAGTAACTGACAGACCTATACCGAGGGTCTTAGTCCAGTGTCAGAACTGCCTGACCTATAGACATCTTATTGCCCACTCAAGACTGCACCTGGCAGCACCCATCTTATGGCCCTGTTCAATAAAGGCCCTGAATATCATAGAATTGGTCTTGTACATATAGCCCCACTATGAATATCCCTCTTGTGTTCTGTATTATTGCTTTTAGTTTTTATATTACAGATCATATAAATGTCCTCTAACTTTTATATAAACAAGAAAAACTTGCCACTTTTGACTTGTAGTGACATTGGCACCTACCACCCATACGTGTGTGATCTTCTACATATTGAACACTGTCTGAGACTGGGTTAGCTGAGAAGCCGTGTGTATTGCCTTCTCCTTTTCCTACCCTCTTCACCCAACCCCAGCTTTTCTGTTCATTTGAGCCAATTTATGTCAGGGGTGACAGTAGCAGAGGCAGGGCACTTCTCAGTGTTTGTGTCCTCATGGTGACTCGCGCGGGAGGCTAGGTGTATGCTTCCACTGAGCATTCTGAGGCTCTCAATGCATAATGTTAAATGGCTCTCCAGAAAACTCAGCTGCTGTCTCCCCAGCTGGTCTCACCCTGTTTCAAGAACAGGCTACTATTTTAGAAGGCTTTCCTATTCCAAAGATAACAGTGTGATCCTATTTTATTTTCATTGTTTATTTGGGAAGGAAGTAAAACTATCAGCAGCCAAGGCTTCCCATGCGCCGACCCAGAAGAGGACACAGTCTGTGAGGATTCTCAGAAAGTGGGTAGGTTTGGGTTCTGGCTCCAGCCTGTAAAATGCTGCTAATGCATTCCCTAAGTGGCTGTTTTATAATTGAATCTACCAGATACATCTGTGGCCATGTAGAACCCAGGGTGTGTGCAGGAACACAATTGAGGACTGTTTTTTGAAACCAAGAATCCATGTCTTCATCCTTAGTCATGGAACACTGGTACTTTTCTATATGAATTCTCATAAGGTAAATAAGTTAATCACTAAATCCACATTAATAGGAAACTACAGTCACAATAACTAATTTGTAAGGCCTGGGGTAATGCAAGCTATGATAAGATATATTGGCCTGATGGTGTTTTGCAAATAGGTTTTGCTTTGCAAAACTAACCAACACAATAGCAATCATTCTACATAAAATATTCATATCAGAAATGTTGACTGAAGTGATTGAAAGTCATTCATTTAAAACTAATAAATAAACACGCTTGCCCCCTTTATAATCCCACATCGTCACACCCAATTTAACAGTGTTCCTTCCCATTATTCTTGCTCATCGGCAGAAATGGCTGAGGGTAAAATTCAGCTCCCAATTTCCTTGACAGATAAGGGGAGGTGTATATATTTGTACATGAACAGTCAAGATAGAAATAGCATTTCAAACAGAAGGGACATCATGAACAAACATGAATGCTATGAGACCGAGGATCAGGAAGCTGGCCAGTATTCAACCTGACCTAGTGAGGCAATGGAGAGGCCCCTTGGCGTGGCTGTCGTTACTACCACTGCAAAGCTAGGCTTTCTAACTTTAAATCAGGGGCAAATAAATATTCTAAAGAGAAGGATCTCATATAAGTTTTCTCAGAAAAACACAAATTGGTTTAATGAATGTGCCAACACAGTAAGCACAGTAACCACATACTTTAAACCAAGCATAGTACAATTTGGGTAGTGTGTAACAAGTCCTCTTCAGTGAAAAGGCTGATATCAAAAACTGACAGCACTAAAATTTGCTCTATGTCACACGTACATATGGTCTAATGTTTCCAGGAATGAGCTTGTCTTATTTCCTCTATGCCAGAGACACAAATTTAACCAGTCTATGGCTAAGAGGTAGAAAACCTGTGAGTTTGTACCCTTGCTGCTTGGTCCCAGCGCCCGTGATATTTCCAATGAGTCTGAAGATCATAACAACCCAGTGATTTAATGTGCTTTATCCTGATACAAAGCCACCCTGCCTAAACCTTGCCTCTGGCTACTTTGCCATACTTAGGGAGTTGAGTATAAATGTGGCCACTAACCAAGAGCTATGACTCAGAGTGGAGTCACTTAATTAGCTTTGCCCAGCTTTGTCCAGTATCAGGGCTGTGGTGATGAACATGGCCCCTTACAATCCCATCCATTGATGACCATAAACTGTCATGTCTAAAATGCAGAAACAGTAAGAACTTTTCAATTCTAACACAAATACCTATAATAATGTCAAAAGAAAGGCAGGAAATTATGGCAGGGTAAATTGCTTTTTGAAGAATATAAATATTATTTTCCTTCCAAAATCTTGTCATGGGGAAAGCTCAGTGTTCAAATCTCTGAAGCCCCTCCATCCTCCTTAATTGTGCTCCTGCTTCATTCAAAGTTACAAAACAGCCTACTTTAGCCCCTTCCTGAACGACACTACCATTTCTGGTTTTGAAGCAATAGCCCATCCAGACTGCCTGTGAGGAAAGGAAACGCATACATGGAGGGCATGGTCAGTGTGAAGAAACAGCGCCAAAGCACGGGACTGTGCCTGGAGGCTTCCCTCTTACCACGGAGGGCTCTTACACTCTGTGAGCACAGCTCCCTGGCCAGCACAGGACAGGCTATTCACACTGGACAAAAATGAAGGGGTTTTCAGTCTTTTGAAAATAGTCTCATCTCTGATAATTGAAGAGACGCAAGTCAAAATAATAAGACAACATTTGACTTCCTTGTTAGAGTCTTCGTGGTAGCCATGATCTTCATCACATTTAGTGCACAGTTTAGCAATATTTCTCATCGTTCAAGGTGGCAGGTCTATGACCTGGTAAGTTTCCTCTAGGAGGATATGGCAGGCCTATTTGATTCTGTGTCCCAGAGATGGTAGCGGCTATGTCGCTTATGAAACAGTTCCAAGGAGTGCCCAAGCATCCTTTAGCTCATATCTGGCACTAAAATCCCTCAAAGGTTGCTGACAAGCCAGGGTTGGGAATGGTAAAAGTAAATTATTTCACTCTAACTTTTTTGGGGTAGGGCCTTTTTGGTGTTCACAAAAAATGTTTATTAAACAAATAAATGGGCTAACTCCAAATTTTATTTTAAATTCCGATGCTTTTGCAATTTTAGGGGATGAAATCCAAGAAAAGCAGGCATGAAGTTTTCCATGTCCTTCCCAGAGCAGGCCTTTTCTAGGGCTGTGAGGGCATGCAGACAAGTATATGTAGGGACCTGTACTGGCTTTGTTGAGCTCGATCTCCTGTGATACCACCCTTAAAGAGAAAGAACCAAGCCATCTGTCCCCAGCAGTGCATTAGACTCAGTGGTTCTTAACCTTCCTAGTGCTGCGACCCTTTAATACAGTACCTCATGTTGTGGTGAAACACCCCTACCATTATTTGCATTGCTATTTCATAATTGTAATTTGCTATGTTATAAATTGTAATGTAAATATCTGATATGCAACCCCAAGGAGTCATGATCCACAGGCTGGGAAATGCTGCAAGTGGTAGATTCCTAGTAAGACTCCTTCAGATCATCTCAAAGCAAATAGCAGCATTAGTATTGTGCAGCCTGTATCCTATGTGATTAAGAATATTTTTGTTTCCAAAAACTGACCTTTTCAAATCCTTGGTGAGAGCCACCGCTTGTAAGGCATCCGCAAGCACAGCTGACTCCTTATCCAACTCCTAGGCAGCACAGAGTGTGTAGTCTTGTAAATTCCTCATGTTTGCCAGACACATGACATGGGAGATCACAGTATTAATTTGGAAAAGGAAGAAGTTTCATGGCATCTAAAGGAATGAAAAAAAATTTACCTCTAGTTCTCCTGGGAATCAAAGGGTAATAAAGAGGAACAGTGCAGAATGGCTCACACTGTAAACCCGTTTACTACCCAGCCTTGTTTATACGAGATTGATTCACGCAGCTAACCAGCCACCGGCGACTTCACCAGAATGCCGTTTAAAGACGTGTCTGATATTTTCTCACAAATAGTGTTCAGGCTGATTAAAGCCTAATTACACACACGGAATTAAAGGTGTGAGTGCGTAATAAAATGTTGCAGCTAAAAGGAATCTGTGCTTGGTGTCTGGTTTCCAGCCAGTAATTTGGCTGGAATAAAATGGAAACCAGGAAGCAGAATTGTTTAAAAGGTGAGATGTAATGACAACACACATTCTAGGCTGCAAAAAGAAATAGATGACTACGCTGTGCATTTTTAAGTGGGATATGTTGTAATCAAAAACAGTCTTTTCTCCTACCATCATTTATAATAATAATACAAACCACACTCATGGAAGCCAACAGCCAGGGGGGAAAAACATATTTCCATTTTAACGCCTTTCCATGATCAAAGCAGCAGCTTAATACAATCAGCTGAAATCCATTTACCCATGAGTGTGCGCTGTGCCCAGGGACTGCACTCCCTTGCAGCCCTATCTATTCTGGAACAGGTGCTACAGTGGTAAATTAATTAGTCTGTGAGCCGCACCTTGTTCCCCATCTCCCCAGGCCTCTTGTGGGTCAGGGCCCAGAGGACTTCCCCATCTGGGTAGTTTTTCCCAGAGAAGCCATCAAAGCCTGTAGATTGCAGCCCACAGAGGCAGGTTCAAATGACAATTAACCTTATTAGGCCTCATTTTTTACAGTTTATAGTGTGTCAACATGTTGGCTCCATAAATAATCTGCCACATCAAACAGGTGAAGAAAAAACCCATTTCTCCCCTTGTTAAAAGTTTTAAAGCCCTCTAGAGAATACAACATAACATTTAAGTGGTGTTGTTAACACATCCACAGATGCCAGGGTTATTGAGAAAGAAGCCAGATAGATGGACTCTAGAGCCCAAACAGAGCTTATCCAAGCCCTGTGTGGTGGGTTTCTAGACGTAAGTTTGTGGTGGGAAAAACTTTGGCTTCTTTTCTGTCTTTGAGTTTTCTTCTTCAGACTCACTGTCTCTCAGGGATGTGGTCTTTTAGCATCTGGATAACTCAGAGAGTACACGTTTCTTTCTGAAAATTACCCTTTGCCCCTTCCTTCACCATAGTGCTGCACGTTAAGACCCTGTTGTCCTGGGAATAGAAAATAAAACCAATCAAGACAATTAACATCCACAGCTTGCCACAAAATCAACAGATATTTAAGCTACATTTTTAATCAGACTGAGCTTAATTAAACACTTCACAGATGACTCTGAAGTCTGCCACCAAAAAAAAAAAAAAAAAAAAAAAAAACACTTAAAAGAAAATCTTTAAGCATAATGCAAATCCAAGTTTACTAACAGATTACCATAAGGATTCTTGCAAGGTTCTCTGAGAGTCCTTGTTTATGCTTTGTTTGTTCACCATAGTCGGGGATTATGGGGACCCACCATACCATCACCCAGACTTCAGGTTTTATACTTGGGGGAAGATGTACCCACTGTGCTAGCCTTTCCCCCTTTGCAGCGTTCTTGGAGCCCTACTGTGGGCTTTACTTGGTTTGTATTTGGAAATTTCCTGACCATAGGAACAGCTTTGCCTTCATGTGTGGCCTCTATGTTGACTGGACACTAGAACTCAGGGGGTCATTTGATTTTTCCTGAAGATAGTGCAGGGTACTGGAAAAGATTAAGGAAAGAGAACATCATAAAATGTAGCTGTTATAGCTTTCAGAAATAGTGGCAGGCCTAACGAGATTGCTCAGTCTGTATAATGGTGCCATGCAGGCTTGGGAGCATGGTTTGGGATCCCTAACACGCACATAAAAGATCAGGCACACCAGTGTGCACCCCAGGGTGGAGGAGATGGGAGAAGGGAGGTCTTGGGAGATAGTATAGATCAATTGGCCAGCTCTGGCTTCAATGAGAGACTCTGCCTCAAAAAATTAGGTAGAGAGTGATAAAGGAAGACATTGAACACCCATCAGCTTCTGGCTTGCACTCATGCAAACACACATGTCCAGACCCACACAAACATAGACCTACTCCACACACATCCATGCACACAAAGGCAGCAGCCACTAGGATGTAGCATTCTCTTTCAAAATGAACTTCCACTGGAGTTCTCTTTGTACTTGGGACAGAATATATTCAGCCTGGAACTTCCCCAGTTACATTTTAAGACTTTTATTTTAAAAGTAGACACATGACACTTTTATGACTTAGGGAAAACTTCCCTTCTCCTTCTAGTTTTGGTTATCAGGAAATGGAGAAAAACAAAGCATGGAGGGCTCGCCCTATTGCATCTGGGCATTTATCATTTAGGTTTTGCTCTTTTGCTATCAAATTCATGTATCTTAACTTACATCTAACCCTACTGCAATTGTCCTTTGGTCACAGTTTCCTATAATTAATATATGTCAGCAGCATCCATTAGGAACTTGAAGCTGTGAGTGAAGCATGAAGTTCAGGGGTCTATGTTGGTATTGAAAAAAAAAAAAAAATGCTAAAGAGCCTCTGACAAAACAGTGCCCTCTAGTGGACATCCTGACACCTGGAGACAGAGCAGTTGTCTTGTGGGTATGGAGCTGGGTAGAGACTTTAGACATAGACATCAAGGGCACCACCTCTAGAGTAATCTCAAAGACAGGGAGGGCTTGCTTCATTCACAGGTAAGTGTCAGGTGTGGGTGTGTCAGCTGCCAGCCTGCTTTTACACATGTATGAATCCAAAGATGAGTTCAACAGAATCCTGTCCCCTAAGCAGTTCATGGGTGGCCACAATCACATTTGAGAAAGCAAGACGGAAGAGGTGGGGACTTGAGGCATTTGCTGAAGAATGCTAAGCACTGAAGCAGCTACTGAATGCTTATGAAAAGTCCAGAAGCAAACTGTCAAAACCAGCAGAGGACAGAACCAGTAAACTCTGCTCCCCAACCCTAAGGCCTTTTGGTATTGCTGCCATTCTGAAAGATCTTGAAGGAAAAAAATGGCCAGGGTTTCTGCTGTCCACAAAAACGCAGGAGAAAAAGATAAATTATTCCAAGTTCTCTCTTTTCCTGAGACACCTTGCCATGAGGCCATTTTCTACAAAAAGCATGGAAGAGCTGTGATGAGCAGGTATGAGCTTGAGAGTATGGATTCATATGGAAGTCTAAGCATGGCCAACTGTGTCCTGTTCTATTTGTGTTAAGCTCTGCAAGGCCCTCCTCCTCAGTGCAGTCAATCATGCAAGTGTTACTGTATACCATCCCAGAAGTGGATGGTGTTAAAGGAACCCAAAGCCACACAGTTGCTTTGGTGAACAATCCAAAAAGACTCAGATCCAAGAGAACTTGAAAGAAAACAAGGATCTGATGGGAGCTTATCTGTGGTCCTCTATGACAGAAGCTTGCTTTGTCCAATTAATTATCCCCATTTGATACAAAGTCACAGCCTCACACACATTCCCATCACCATATCTGTTACGATATGATACACATACTCTACACACCAGTTAATTAGACAAACTTCTTGAACCTCCTTGAATCCAAGAACCATGCCATTTGACACAGAATTCTGACATAATCCACATTCTCAGAAAAACACTGAGCACAAAAATAGTCACTCAACTAACATATACTGTTTGAGTTATTGCTTAAAATATCTACTGCTTTGCAAAGAATAGATTATATGATTGCCCAGATTCCAAGAAATGAGTAGCATAAGGGTAGTTGATAGATGTAAAATTATCAAATGAAAAAATTACAGCCTTACTGGTTGAACAAAAGCTCTATAAAAACACACTACTAAAAACCTACAAAAACAAATAAAAATAAAAAAGCTCAGTGCTGCCAGGACTCTGTAGGACCTGAAATATGTAAAAATGTGTGTTATTGTGAAGCAAGCTAGGCCAATGCTGTGCAGACCCTGAGCCTAGGAAGTTTATCAAGGGAGATTATATCATAATAAAGTACTTCAAAAATAATTCTAAAAATTCAACACAACATAGTCTTCTCGATGCCTCTCAGGGCTTGTGGGAAAGGGAAATAAACTAAAGGGTTTGAGAAGAATGGAAGAGAGGAAAGATGGAAAAGATGTTAAGAAGAGAGGGGAAGAAAGCAAGAAAGGGAAGAAGAATGAGAAGTGGGAATAAGAAAACTGTGAAGAACAAGGGAATAGATGAGTAAACAGACAGAGCTGCACAAAGAGACTCCCCATAATCAATTAAAAGAAAGGTGTATAGTGAATATATGCTTGAAGCACATGTATAACTGTGTCAATAGACATATAAACACATGTGTAAATTAGACCTTGCCTGCTGTTATGCATGGGTTTGGCACTGTGCAATTGTGGTCATCCTGTGGAGAAGCCTGCCTGGCAGGTCATTTTACAGTATTTCATGCCTTAAATGTATATTACCATTTCAAAAAAGCAAAATATTCATTAAGCACTATACAATACAATCTATACAGCAAAAATATTTTAGTGATATAAACATGTAGAACGCAATGTCCTTTCTAAAATTATATCCAGTAGAGGTAAGAATTGTCAGACTAGTGTCTAACCTAGCTGAAGCATGAGTCAAAGGCAAGCTGGAAAACAGGGCATCTATCTTTAACGATGAATCTGTAGAATGAAATGTCTTCCTATATGAAAATTTTTGCAGGGAGGGATGTTAAAAGAGCTTGTCCTTCATTTCTGAAAGTCTTCCGGTTTCTACCAACAGGGAGAAGCCCCAAACTGTCTCCATTAACCTCTGATCATAGCATGAGGCGAGGAGAATCATGCAAACTGAGAATATTTAAATATTCTCTCTGCATAAAAGCTGTTTAGCTGCTGGAATCATTTCCTCTTGCTGTCCCTTAGCTGAGGAAGTGGATGGCTCAGCAGGGGAGGAGAACAGATGCAGCTGGAGAGGAAGAGAGCTCAGGGGATCACATTTGAGCAGCCATGGGGGACAGGACATGACAGAGGAGAGTTCACAGAAGCAGCTGGCTGGACGGAGCCTCACAGGGAAGAAGCTCAGCAAGGCGAAAGCAAGAGGCAAGACTTACATAGAGAAGCCACAGCTTGCAACCCACCTAAATGTCCCCATGGGGAACTTAAGTCACATCCTCATCTCCATCATAGCCTTCAGAAAGTCAGAAGGTACCTTTCAACCACCCACTTACCCTTTTTGACAACAATGACCACTGTGGTTAGGTCAACCCAAGATATACATCCCTGCCACCTGTCCTACCCTATATCCTTATCCCCAAAGGTAACATCATGCCCAGAGAAATGTAAGGGGATACCCAGGGTTTCTCCTGAATGTCAGGACTTGCTCTCTGGTCTACACCCCACACCCCACAGGTGGGTGCTTCCTCTGTCTCCCTGCCATCTAAGGCCACCCCCAGGAAAGACAATTCATAGCCAATTTGATTGTACTGAATAAGACTAATAGTGACTCACTGTTCCCCTGAAGACCTTTGTGAAAGAGCAGAGTACTCTGAACTTCTAGAAGCCACCGTTTATGAGACAAATTAAACCTCCTCATTATCAGTGTTGCAGTTAAAGAAAAAAACAAAAACACATCTTCCAGGGATCTGCACCTTACTCCAGAGAGGAGCCTGAAAATTAAGATGACAATAGTGTTTTGTGTTCATGTTAGCTATGCAGTCTATAGGAAATTAACATGTGTTTGATATTTATATCTACTTTAGTTTTAATTATGGATTTTTAGGGAGTGTGTTTTTTTTCTTTTTCTTTACAAATTCCATTGTAAGATATGAAGTATAAACTTCAGAACAATTATTACCTGTGGGTGAGTGTATACTGAACAGTTGGTTATGAGTAGTCTTGGTCTGTCCTTTCAGCACCTGGGACAGAGACTCACTTTCCCCACAACCCAGGGGTTTGGAGGGATGAAGGGAGCACATGGAGGAAGAAGATGGTACAGCCTCCAAGGTACAGGCACAAGTTAAAATCCTTACCTCCAGAAATATCTAAACAGCCAACGGTTATGATCCCCTACCTGTTTTAATCATCTTTGCACATTTATTTCTTTATGTGTGGATGGGAGGATGCATATCATGCTGCACAATGTGTTGGGGGTCAAATGACAACTTGCTGAAGTCAGTTCTCTCTTTCCATCTTTACATGGTATATGAGGCTTGAACTCAGACCATCAGCCTTGGCTGCAAGCACCTTTACTCACTTTCCTTGGCCCCATATAGGGAATTTTCGTGTGACCTCAAGTTAAGTAATACTAACAAGAAGATCATATGTCCCCAAATAAATAAAAGTTAATATTCAGGAAGCTTATGTCCAAGTAATTTCCTATGAAGATGCCATTATTTTCAATTCTCTTTCAATATGGCTCAAGGTTAAAAGTATCACCCCCTTCGCAGATTGTACATAAGCAAGAAAGTAACAAGATTAAGGGCAGGGAACATAAGTTAGAATTTATAATTGCTGTGCATTTACTATGTTCTGAATAACTGACAAGTCTTCCATGCTATCTTGGTCTTTAGTGACCTTGAGAATGGGCTGCTCTGTTGAGATGGGAAACTGAAGCTCTGATCTCTCTTGCACTTGACTCCAGAAGTCCAGAATGTTTAAGGGCTTTGAGTAAAGGAGACTTGGACTCATATGTCTATTTGCATATTTGTGTGTTATTAGACTAGTCTCTGTCTCTGTTTGATCTCTGTTTCCTTCTCCTTCATATTCCAACATACAGAAAGGCACAGACCCTACTAAGAATTAAATTGGAAGTACAATTGAGATACAGGACACTGAGCAGCAACATGCAATGTCCTCTGCATGGCAGAGATCGATTACATCATTAAGAGGAGGAGCCAGATTCCAAACTCAGGATGTCTAGAAAGACATCTTTTGATGAAGCTGTTAAAACAGAGCATTCTCTGCTATCTGCCAGTGAGATGCGTGATGTTTAAGTCTTCAATGTTTGAAAGACCAAGCTTCATGTCTCTGACTTCTCCAAGAGAACACTGTGCCTTCTCTTCTAGAGACTTCAGAACGTCCCCCACTTGATGATACAGACTTTCCCTCTTTTGTTACATGACAGCCTCTCCTAGGAGTTCTGAGTCTAGAGTAGACACACACACACACACACACACACACACACACACACACACACACACACACTCACAACTGCATCCCAAAGTGGGTAGTTAGGCATTTTTCTCAGAAGACACACTTTAGCATTCTTTCAATTTCCACAAAAACATGTGCATGTGAATAGTGCAGACTCTGCACTCCTAGCTGGATCTCCACATTCCTTCAGGTGGCACAGGACCTGATAATGTCTGAATAGTAGGTAAGTAGGTGATGTCTCATGGGGGGGGGGGGTCCAGAAGAAGACACACAATATTACTGCTCTGCTGTGTGACTTACAAATGTTGGGTGAATGCTAATGTCTGTTTTGGCACTGATTCACCTGGCTGCATGAATGACCTTTCACCTTCTGAGCAGGTTGTGGCCTGAGCTCAAACATTACCTAGCTGTGTGGCTTTAACCAAGTCTTTAAACTTGTAAGTCTTGGTATCTTCACTCTGTGAGGATGTTTAAGATGATATGAGAGCTACTTAAGGGGTCTGATGTAGTTTGGTAATAAGAACATGTGTTACTGGTATCTGGAATGAGATCCCACTCATCCCAGTGACTGTGGGTTGCCCCTGTTGTCTCAGCTGTGTCTGGGATATAAGCCCAGTACTATTAATATGGTGGTAATGTAGAGCCATGCCCATTCAGTGTTCACGCATTACCTGCTAAGCACCTACCTACAATGGCCTAGCACAGAAACACAGATAGGATGAATTCTATCCCACATGAATAAAAATTTTAAAAAAATATGAAAACTTGATACCTCGTAGAGAATCTGGGGGCTTGTAACTCAGAACTTATGCCTTACTGCCCAGTTTCCCCTCAGCAGCTCCCTCAATGCTCAGGAAGCCATTCTGGCCAATAGCATGTGCTTCACTGAGTTGTCCAACACAGATGAGAACCAGGACCCTTTCAGAGAGGCATCCTCAGCATGCTCCATTCCCAGCGGTGGGGACACTTGGGGAAGATTCAAATGCCATCCCATTGGGCTTTCCATTGTTTTCACTGCTGACTGCATTTCCTCCCTAACTGTTCTATTTGCTTTTAATCCCGAGACATTACAGGGCAACTGTGCTAGTGATACACATAAAAGTAAGTGGCCATTCTAAGTTATTAAACAACTTATCATTGGCTATTGTTATGGAAGAATAATGCATCAGTAAGCCTGTGTGCCAAATTCTGTTTTATGAAGTAGTTCTGGCAGAGTCTGGCGGCCTAAGCCTGTGTGCACATCTGTACAATGTGTGCACAGTAGGAATGCACACACTTATACAAACATATTAATAATGCATGCCTTCTATCAACAAGGGGAGAGACCTGTTTCTACAATGAGCTTAAAGGCAGAAGCATATATATTAGAGAAACACTCTTGCAAGTCTCAGGCTGTCTCGGCTGTATTGCAGCTGACAGGACCTGCCTGGCACAGCCAGCTGTGACACCTCTCATCACAGGCCTCTCCTTGCTGAGCCTTGGCTGGTGCATCAGGCCTTGCTGCGGTGCGATAATAACTGACAGCAGGCTGACATGCAGCCCGACGAGAGTTCCATCGGGAGGTCTCCTGGGCCCGGGGATCAGTGGGCTTAAAATATTAGGATTTGATAGAGTTAACACTTGCCCTTGAGCAGATGGTTTCGAACATTCTGTCAACACTGCTAGTGATTACTGCAAACAGATTCTCCGTCCCAGAGGGATGGGAGTGAAGTGCTTCTGAGCTCTGAGCCTTGGCTGAGAGGTGTAAAACGTGTCATTTCCAGGGTCTTCTCTCAGCTGTGAGAAGCGCAGGCACTCCCCACATGGTGCAGCCAGAGCCACGACTGAATGAAAAGACCAGTCTGAACTGAAGCTTTGTTGGAATCTCCCTGTCTGTGGTGCTGGAAGATTCCAGTCTGTGTGTATCTTTGTACAATTTGCCACAAAGATTATATGCAGTCATAAGGCTCTAGTGTCTATCATCACAGAGAAAATGGAGAAGAATCTGGAAACAAGACCTCTTCAGTTTTACAGAGCAGAGCCTCACACATCATGCTGTCTACTTGATACTTATTTAAGAAGCAGAACCTCCTGTTAGTTGTGTTGAATATAGGGCAGTGGTACCGAACTCTTGGACTCAGGTTATCTTCTTGCATCAGATGAAGTTACTACCATGTCCAGCTCAGTGTTCATCCTCAATCTGGTAAATTCATCCTGAGAGGGTGTCTCTTCAAACACAAGCTATTACCCAGTCCTTTTGAATCAACAGGCTTACAAGAATGAACAAACAAAGTTATCTGTGATAGGGGTCCTGGAAAACAACAAGAAAAATCTTATTCCATAGCTGAAAGAACTAGAGAAACACGGCTAGGGTACCACTTAGCATCGTCTCAGCAAATATATTCTGACTACAGAACACATGGTGTTGGGAGGAATGCTATCAACTGAGAGAACTGATCTTTAATGGGGCATAAGAACCAACACAGAACAGAAGGAAGCCTGCACTCTTAGGGCATCACTGAAGAAGGAACAGATGCAGGACCACCTCGCCTCATGACTGCATCTATTAGAAAAAAGATGCTAGGCATAGTGCTGCACACCTGTCATCGCAGTACTTGGGATAAGGAGCACCGAGACCAGGAGTTCAGGGTCATCCCTGGCAAAAGAGCCAATGTAAGGCTGGCCCTGGCTACATGAGACCCTGTTTCCAAACAAAAACAAGGCCAAGACAAAACAAAACAAAAAGCCCTGGCATGAATATTAATGAACTAGGGGGCGCACAAGGAGGTCATGACACTAGGTGCCAACTGCCTGCTCCTGAAGCCGATCAACAGAGACATCTGACCCCGATGGCAAATGCCTCACAGTTCAGCCAAACCTGCCAGAGCTAGTGTACACAGACAGTTTTCTTTTTCACCCAAAGGTAAGTGGAGAGAAGCGAGGCACAGGAAATACAGCCCCAGCCCCAGCTCCCATGCCCAAGGGCTGCACTAACCTCACCTTCCTCCCTTACCCTGCCTCGGTGCTCCAAACACCTGCACTTGTAAGTCCTTCTCTTGGATTTTTTTTTAATAAGAAAAAAATTAACAAAGTACAATTTGTTGACAGTGTTCACAGTCACGCAGTGGGTGTTCCACCTATGCGCTGTCATGCGTTTCTTGCCGTTTTCTGCAGGTGCTAAATACACGCTGACAACAACATATGTTACCAATTGAGAGTGGTGTTAAAAAAAAACCCCTTGTAATTAAGGAGTGTTCTCAGCGTGAAAAAAAAAAAATACAGGTGAAAGCTGCCTCTGCCTGAAGATTTCTTCTGATTTATTTTCCTCTGCCACTGAGGGAACTCTGAATGCACACAAGAAGGACATTCTCAAGTTATTATCCGTGTGCACAGCCCCAGTGAAACAGATTCGTCACCAGAAGACTGGGGCTGACGTCTCGCCCAGAAAAACCTATCTATTCCTTGATTTGTGTTGTTTTGTTTTGTTCCTGTGATTCTTTCAAAGTTTCCCTTGCTCCTTTTAATACCATAGTTAGGTTTTCCTGGAAAATCATGCAAACACTCCCAAAGTGCTGTGACTGCTGGGCACTTAGCCTCCCTCCCTTTTGCCCTGTGTGCCTCAAGAGCCTCACATCCCATCCCCGTAACCTCCCCAGAACAAGCTGGGATCAGGATGGCTACTGTTTTGAACGCCATTTGTTTTGTCTGTGACTTTCAATTTTGCAATTTGAGATAGGGTCTCATTCTAGCCCAGGCTGCCCTGTAACCCGTTATGTAGTCTGAGTTGACCTGTAAGTTTTATCAATCATCTTGCCTCCACCTTCTGAGCTCTGAAGTGTCAACCTGATCTCCTACACCACACCTTGAAAGCCTATCTTCAGGCTTTTACTCCAGGAGGATTCAGAGGCGTAGCCCTTTTTTGTGTATGTGGGGACAGTTGTGATCATATTAAAACAAAACCAAAGAGAAAACATGTTCCTCTGGCTAAAATGAGAGTTCCATGAAATCAGGAGACACTCATACACCTGTGCACATGTGTTGCATGCATGTTTGTATGCACCTTCACATCTGTGTAAATACACATGGAGCTGTTTATGGAGACCAGAGGTTGACATCAGCTGTCTTTCTCACTCAATTTTCTACTTAACTTACCTAGACAGGGTCTCTTGCTGAACCTGAAGTTCACCAACTCAACTAGACTGACTAGCCAGCTTTCCCCTCAGCCCCACCGAACTCTGGGATTACAACACACCAGTCTGTGTTTTATATGGATACTGTGAATTCAGTCCAGTCCTCATGCTTGAACAGAAGATGCCTTACTCATGGAGCCATCTCCCTAGCCCAAGAGTAGCACATCTGCCTTCATTCTCTTGTTATCTAGAGTTTGGCTCAAAACATAATTAAATAAATATTAACCAAGCACATTAACACATAGATTCAGAAAAAGAGTTTACTAAGGATTTTGAATCAGTTGGTCTCAGATGAAGCTAAAAGACTTCTGTAAACCTCTCAGGCTATTTGG